>NC_072435.2:73437500-74062500 GCF_028878055.3 Symphalangus syndactylus
TGGAGGTTGGGCCAGGCATGTCCGCGACTTCAGGCGGGAGATGCTCCCTCCTTGGGTGCTGGCTATCCTCGCAGTGGTACTAGTCGATTCATCCACACAGACCCCTCGAGGTTCATGTATACCACGCCTCTCCGTCGAGCTGCTGTCTCTAGGCTGGGAAACATGTCACAGATTGACATGAGTGAGAAAGCAAGCAGTGACCTGGACATGTCTTCTGAAGTCGATGTGGGTGGATATATGAGTGATGGTGATATCCTTGGGAAAAGTCTCAGGACTGATGACATCAACAGTGGGTAAGTGGCCCTGTTCTCCATCAGCATTGTGTGAAGAGGGGAGGTGGTCTACTAGAATGCGTTCACTATAAAGAAATGTGTAAGTTTGCCCAGAAAGTCATGAGAAAATATGAGACATCTGAGGTTATTCAGAATGTTGAAGGGCCCTTCCTCTGCTCATTCATGGAGAGTAAAGAATCCAAGATTTCTATAAATTCATTATAAGCCACTAAGTTTTTCTGTTGTTGAGAGAAACACATGTGGCTTCTGTTTTTCAGAGTGATTTTCACATGCTTCTTAAGTAACAGATTTTGTAGTGAAGGACGTGGGAAGGAGACAGGAGGAGTTTTGCTGATTTGCTTGATTTTTTTTCTTTTTTAGCTTGTTAGAAGCTGCCTGTAACTGCTTTGAGAAACAAATATTTTCTTACTGTCTTCAATTATGCATCCCCAATTTAACTTGAGGGAAAAATCACTTTGGAGTTGAAAGTTTCACTCTGTTCATTTTCTTTTGATGATATCAGATTTCAATACATCTCAGACCCTGTTTTTCTTCTGTGTCCTATTACATTCCAAAACATGTTGTGATTGTAAAACTCTTAGAGTATATTATCAATTTGGGATATTTGGCATAATCACAGAATAGGCCCAAAGGGAGGCAATAGGATATTCTATTAATAATTATAATTGGCATTTTTAGCATTTCCTGTTATGTACTATGCTCTTGTTAAGTGCTTTCAAGACATTATTTTACTTTTCCTTCCCACCACCAGCAATGCTTATGAGGTAGATGTTTTTATACATGTACTATGGATAAGGAAACTGAGTCTAATTGGCCCCATCTGGGACCTAACGCTAGGGAAACGGTGGACCTGCATTAGAACTCAGCTATGTCTGACTTCAAACACAGGCTGAGTAATATGTGGAAAAGCTTCCCAATTAACCTTGTCTATAAACTTTGTGTGAGTCTGGATTTTGACCTACTCTTTGTCTTTATGCATCTGAGAGGACCCATGTAGGAAATAATTCTTCTATATAAGTGACCCTTCCTGACTTCATTCATGAAAAGCTTATGTTTGAATGGTGACACGACCTAAAAAAGAGTACAAAATAGCTTTTGATTAGATTTATAGATTTGCTCTGATATCCTGATACCTACTAGTCCATTCCTGGTATCCACCCTACCTGACTTCCTAAAAATTTAGAATTATAGAGACTAATTATGATTAATTAAGATAGGTTGTTGTTTAGTTGCCACTGGATTCAGAGTGCCTAGTTTGAATCTCTCTCATTCACTATCTGTGGACCCCTTGGGTACCTAACGTATCCAAATTAGTTTTTGTCATCTAGAATAAGGATAAAATTGTACCATCTTCATGAAGTTGTTAGGATCATCCACAAATTTTAGTTTGCACAATGCTTGGCATGATATAAGGACTCAATAAATTTATCATCTTCCTCTTTATCATCACTATTACATTTACTATCATTAATAACTGTACCAATTTTTGGTTGCTGTTAGTTATAATTATCATTTTTGTATGTATTTAACATAGCCTAGGAGGCAATGCCCAGTTCAGAAAACATAATGGCAAAGCAAGAGTGTCTAAGGCACACTCTTTCTCCCATCTCTCTCTTCTTTCTTCTCCATTCTTTCCACTCTATCCCCTCTTCTCTTTTTTTCTTAATCTCCTTAAATGTGGACATATGTGTGAATTCAATTTTATATTCACTATTCAAATATATTTGTATGGCTAATTATATACATAAGTATACCTATATAGTATATATAAAGATATATATACAAAGGCTGGGCACGGTGGCTCATGCCTGTAATCCCAGCACTTTGGGAAGCCAAGGCAGATGGATCACCTGAGGTCAGGAGTTCAAGACCAGCCTGTCCAACATGGCAAAAACCCATCTCTACTAAAAAAGTTAGCCAGGCATGGTGGCGTGTGCCTGTCTTCCCAGCTACTTGGGAGGCTGAGGCAGGAGAACCACCTGAAACCGGGAGGCAGAAGTTGCAGTGAGCTGAGATTGCACTACTGCACCACTCCAGCCTGGGTGACAGAGTGAGACTCCGTCTAAAAAATATATATATATTATATAAATATGTATGTGTGTGTGTATGTATACGTGTGTGTATGTATATATGTATATGTATGTGTATGTATGTATATATACCTATGTGCACTCAATATCATTATTCATGGTACTTCTCTTCTATGAAGTCACCACAAACACTGCATTAGTGAATACTGAACTATTGCCCCTAGTAGAGATACAGGTTTTGGTTCCCGTGAGCATTTCGCCACAATATTTTTGTCAACTGATCAATACATAAACTTGCTTTACGTGTGTCTCTCTTTAAAGACACCTTATTTAAACAGCACAATTCTCAGCATAAAAACCCAAAAAATGTGGGAAACGTGGCACTAAAATAGGTCATAGAAGAACATTTGTTGTGATATTAGAGCTGATAGAAGAAGGCAGAGTATCACTTTATTTAGCCTTAGCTGGAAACGTCTGAGACTCATTTTTTTTCACTGTTCTGTTCATATCTATGAATGACTGTGAAAGTGCTATGAGTTTAGATTTTGTGGCTACATATAAATTTTAGCAAGTAGGCAACTTCACGAATATAGAATTTGTGAATAATGATGATTGACTATATATACTCACACTCATGTAGAATGTTTATCTGGAGAGTGACAGCATATCTTGGGAGCAGTTTGAATAAGAAATCAAGGGACATCTACAATGCAATATGTTGGGAATTTCAAAAGGCTTATAGGGATGAAAATTGAGCTAAGAGTTCAGAATGAGGAGAAAGCACTAAACCATCACATGAAATAGAAAGGAGTGAATAAGAAAAAGAAACATTTTAGGTCTTTTTTCTGATTTAAAAGCTATAGACAAAGGAAATACATTTAAAATACATATATAAGAAAAGTGCAAACATAGAAGGTATAAATTATTCAGTAAACTTGCATAAAATGTAATTTTCAGAATCTAAGGGACAATGGATTAGATGATATTGATGATTTTTCTCTTAACTGAGAGTCATGGAACATGAATATTTAAAGATAATGTTTTAGAGATAGGCACTATTTTGACAGACCTTAACATCATTATGCTAAGAAGTTTAAACTACATTATAAGCTATGTAAAATACTCTATCTTAGAGATTACTAAATAGTCATAGAACATGGCATGAGGATGGTGATGGCTTTTGAAGGCCCCTTTATGGGAAATATGCAAAGCGAATTCAGGGGAGAAACTCGGGGGTTCAATTTCAGGAACTAGTGCAAGAGCTCTCGCTCAAGCTCATAAGATTAGAAATATGGTAGTGGCATTTGTAGTGATAAAATTAGGAAAATAATTGATAGGGGAAGCACTGCAAAGGAAAAGTTTAAGAACCAGAGATGGACTACCCACGAGGGCATAAGGCAGACAAGAATTAAGATACCTACATCATAAGCACAGGAGATGGAAAATTATACCATTAGAGAAAATCGTCAGAGAGAGAAAGAGAGAGAGAGAAAGAGAGAGAGAAAGGACTTTTTAATGAGAAAGCAGAGAGAGAG
The DNA here is from genome assembly GCF_028878055.3 of Symphalangus syndactylus. Taxonomy (NCBI): domain Eukaryota; kingdom Metazoa; phylum Chordata; class Mammalia; order Primates; family Hylobatidae; genus Symphalangus; species Symphalangus syndactylus. The sequence continues at coordinate 73,441,359 of NC_072435.2, forward strand.
ATGATGAAATTAGAGTTAGAGATGTAGAGCTGGAGACGGTGGGATATGAAGATTGTTTGTCCAGGATAGAGATCTATTGTATTTCATCTCAATAGAAGAGAGCGGGAATTGTGGGAGGCATTAAGGCTCCTGGGAAAAGAATATGGAAAGAACAGGGATCATAAACTGAATTATATATATATGTATGTATACATGTATATGTCTATTAAAAATATTTATCGAGTTCATCCTATGTGTCAAGCAACATTTCAGGCACTGTGCATTCAGTAGTGAATAATATAGACATAGTATGTGCCCACATGTGACTCACATGATGGTGTTTTCATATTTTTGTAGCTTTCCAGTTATTCAGTAAATTGTAATGTGCACACATATGTGTATATATACATATATATACACACAGAGAAGTATTCTTAAATAAGTAGTTGTTTTAAATGTTTTTTAGCAACTGAATTCTGCATATAATAATATATGTTACAGGCATATTGTACTCAGAAGCATTTTATATTTTGCAAGAATACATGCAATATATGCAAGAATACATGCATAATATGTTAACTATATTAGTTAACATTAATTTCTAAAACAGAGAAATCTCAAAATCTCAGTAACTTAACACAAAGAAGCTAATTTGTTCTTCACATAAAACCCTCACTGGTGTTTCTGATCTTCACTTGGGGAATGCACTCCATGTAGTCACTCAGAGAATAAGATGGATGGTAATTCTGTTGTTACCCAGCCAGATTTCCAGTGTTACCCTAGGCATTGATATTCAACAGGCAAATGGCAAAAGAGGGGAAGAACCGGGATGTGAGAAGATTTTGTATGTATCAGGCCTGGAACTCATGCATATGAGTTCTGCCTACATTCATTTGTCTAGAACAGCTGCATGACCACATCTGACTGTAAAAGAGACTAGGTTATATGGTTCAGCTGTGTGCCCAGGAGGAGAGGGAAACTGGTTTGATGACATCTGGCTAGTCTCTGCTGAACTCACTAAGTTTTTTAAAAATGCTGTTATGGATTTTGTCCTTCTCATTTGTTTCTGCTTCATTTAAAACATGATTCAGACTTCTTGTTTCCTCTATTTTTGTTCCCCAACATCTTTCAAAAAAGTCTTGGATAGTCTCACAAATGAGCCCATTTAAATATGCATCGATGGTCTACATGTCTTATGTTGACAAGTAAAAATACCCCAAATCCTACATGAAACTTCCCCTGTTTACTCACATGCATTTGTTCTTTCCTATGTTAGAGTACAGGACACCGAAATTTAAGTCATGACTCAGTTCTCTTATCTGTGCAGAAGATGCTAAGATCTGATCAGCAGATGATGGGGCTGGTCTCAGCTCAAGGGTGATTGTGCGAGGATACCCAGGATGTTCTGGACTTATTGCTCATCAGCTTATGCAGCGTGCCCTTGTTGGCTTACATAGGAGGCAGCCCCAAAATCTCAGCCTAGAATTAAAACGTGAAAAGACAAGAGGGCTGGAGATATCCCAGGAAAAGTTTAATTTGATGGTGTTTCTTTAAGAAAAGGGGGCTTAGAAGTGTTTGCTGGCCGGGTATGGTGGCTCATGCCTGTAATCCCAGCACTTTGGGAGGCTGAGGCAGATGGATCACCTGAAGTCAGGAGTTTGAGACCAGCTTGGCCAACATGGTGAAACCTCATCTCTACTAAAAACACAAAAATTAGCTGGGCATGGTGGTGCACACCAGTAATCCCAGCTACTTGGGAGGCTGGGGCAGGAGAATTGCTTGAACCCAGGAAGCGGAGGTTGCAGTGAGCCGAGATCTTACCACTGCACCCCAGCCTGGGTAACAGAGCGAGACTCTATCTCAAAAAAAAGTATTTATACTACGAGTCATGAAAAAGTTGAATCATAAAGTTAACTCTCTTTTCAAAATGTTTAAAAATATGTTTTAAAGATTAAAGGAACAAAAGGCTCAATAAGGTAGTAATGAATGACGATGTTTAAATTAGGATTTTCTCATGTAACCACGAAGAATGTCATGAAGTCATTTAAATGGGAATAAAGTTTCATTTTTTCCATGTACTCTAGGTGTAACTCAGAAAGTTAGTTAATCAGCATCCTGAGAATTCAAAATTTCTTGAAACATGAGAAGGCTTATCTCTTTCTCCTCTTTTTGAATTTACTTTAAATACTGGGGGATATGAATCTGCCAGTAATTAGGAATTAGTCAGAGAAAGGCCTCTTACTCATAATGAACCTCTTTGGAAAGTCTCTATTTATGAAGTTAAAAACACCCTGGAAAATTGGGATAAAAGTTCCATATTTTAATTGAGTGGAAATTGAAGTTATCTTCAGGTGTCACAGTAATAAATAGTTGGGCCAAGAATATAATCTAAAATTCTACTTCAAGTCACATGACCAAACACAAACTAATCTAAGAATTCTGTGGAGTAAAAATTAAAAATAAGGCACAGGAGTGAGGGGTAGATATACTTTAATCCTGCTTCTGCCTTGATCTCCCTCAATTCTCATTTAGTAAACTTTGTGATGACTGAAGTATGCATAACTGTGCGAAAGGTCAGAGTTACTTGAGCTGTGTTAAAAAGATCCATCTTTTGCACCAGAGATTCCTAATCTTAATACTTCCTCTAATTTCATATTCAAGATACGAGCTATTTTAGTGACTCTAGAAATTCTAATGCATAAAATAGCTAGTATTTTTAAAGATAGTCAGTATTTATATGTTACTTACAATGTGCTAGACAATGCTGTATGCATGTTATATATATATATATATATATATAAACTCATTGGTAGCTCACTGTCACTGCAAGAAGTGAGCATATCGTTGCTGTCTCCATTTTACAGACGAAGCAATTTAAACATAGCTTGTTTAAGTGACTTACCTGAGCCCACACAGCTAGTAAGTAGCAGCACTGTAGTTGAACCTCAGCAGTCTGGCTCTAGTCTACACTCAACCATCCTTACACACTGACCTTAGGAAACTGTCAGCATGTCTGCATGTAAGGGTTTCTCTCCTAGGTGCCTGATTTTTTTCCAAACAATCATTTAAAAAAGGTTCACAGCAATCATTTGTTATCAGCCTGGATTTTGTAGCTAGCATATTTAATATAAGGGGCATTTTTTAATGTTATCTACGCCACGTTTAAGGAAGATGCTGAACTGGAGTTTCTTTAAGGGAGTGGTGACGATCACTTTAGATTCTCTGTGTGTGCATGCAATTACAAATTAGCTAATTGTGACAGACAGCAGCTGATATGAGATATTAAATATAAAAACATAGAATTCTAGGAAGATGGCTATATTAGTGTGTTCTCACTCTGCTAATAAAGACATGCTTGAGACTGGGTGATTTATAAAGGAAAGAGGTTTAATTGGCTCACAGTTTCACATGGCTGGGGAGGCCTCACAATCATAGTGGAAAAGCAAGGGACATATTACATGGCACGCCACAGGCAAGAGAGCTTGTGCAAGGGAACTCCCATTTATAAAACCATCAGATCTCGTGAGACTTACTACCATGAGAATAATATGGGGAAAACCACCCCCATTATTCGGTTATCTCTATTTGGCCCCTCCCTTGACACATGGGGATTATTACAATTCAGGGTGAGATTTGGGTGGGGACACAGCTAATTGTGACAGTGCAGTGACAGCAGCTGATAAGAGATATTAAACATAAAAACAGAATTCTAGGAAGATGGCAGATATGGTAGAAGTTTAGGTTTCGATCCATTACTCCTATGACTTCTTCACAAACAGTATTTCAAAAATGAAATTTTCTTCCTTTTAATTTCTTAAGAGTTATATTATCTGCAAGCCTATTCATAATATTAATAACAAAAGAGAAAAATAGGTTCTATGATAGGCTAGTTACTTGTTGCAGTAACTACTACTAGGAAATATTGATACAAATACTAGGAAATATTGATTTCCTAGTAAACTTGAAAAAATATTTTAATTATCCCTGGTGAGTAGAATGTTTATACAGAAAAAAACAAGATAATAGAATATATTTGAGTAATTATTGCAAATTGTGGACACCATTTGTTTATTAAGTTAAATTGTACAGTTGAGTTGATTTAATTTTCTGTGGATTAATTAGACATTTCTTTTCAGGTACATGACAGATGGAGGACTTAACCTATATACTAGAAGTCTAAACCGAATACCAGACACAACAACTTCCCGGGACATCATCCAGAGAGGGGTCCACGATGTGACAGTAGATGCAGACAGGTAATGCTATCAGCATATATGATGGTGAGGCATGCATGAAGCAATTTTATAAATAAGAAAATAAGAGAAAACTCCTATTAAACAGTGTAAATCAAAGGACTTTTTATTTTGATAAATAATTATTTTATTTTGATAAATAATTATTTAAGGTTTTTTGTTTGTTTGTTTTTGTTTTTTGTGTGTGTATGAGACAGAGTCTTGCTCTGTCACCAGGCTAGAGTGCAATGGCGCACTCTCAGCTCACTGCAACCTCTGCCTCCCGGGTTCAAGTGATTCTCCTGCCTCAGCCTCCTGAGTAGCTGAGACTCCAGGCATGCACCACCATGCCCAGCTAATTTTTGTATTTTTAGTAGAGATGGAGTTTTACCATATTGGTCAGGATGGTCTCCATCTCTTGACCTTGTGATACACCCGCCTTGGCCTGCCAAAGTGCTGGGATTACAGGCATGAGCCACTGCGCCCGGCCTATTTGGGGATATTTTTAAAACTAGGATGATTTTCTTTACAAGGCCATTTTAGCTCTGTAATACTGAAAATAAATGTGTGGCTGGGGAGATTTTTTTTTTTTAATTTCAGGTAACATAGTTGCAAATGTTAATATCTGTAAAAGCAAAATTATAAACATAGACTTACTTTCCTTGTTAGAAAGAAACTCTGGTTAATAAATTTCATTCAATTCAGATATCCTCAGATTTACCTGGAAGCTAATGATATAAAGATTAAAACATATTTCAAATCATCTAGTATAATAAGCTTGATGCTTTTCTTGAAGGTGTTGTAAACATAGAAAAACTCTTACTTTAGGCTTATTTTTGCTTCTTTATTGCCTCAAATTTCTTAAAGATGTGTGTGTGTGTGTGTGTGTTATGAACTAATTATTTTTCTGGAAATTGCTCTGCTGATTTATCAGAATCATCATGTTTAAGAACATTGTTTTGGTAAGATAATGTTGTAATATAATTTCTGGCCTGATTTTGCTCTCTCTTCACTCAGAGTTTTGACTTTGTTGAGCAGGAAGAGATTGCATATTTTCAGAATTGTTATATCTAAATACCTAGAGTGGTTGTTTAATTCAGCATTTATGAGAAAGACAAAAGGTTAAGGTGCAATGTACTCACATTCTGAAATAGGAACTGTATACAATTCATTGTGCGTTTTTGTACAGTCAACTCCAAAGGCCAGATACCCAGGGAGTTCTAATGTTAGTCTTCAGTTTCTCCTTACCCACAGGCTGTTGATATCCTGACTCATAATGGTTAGAACAGTCTCAGCTCCCACCCTGTCTGTATCCTACTCTCCTAGCCTATATACTCATGTGTGTGAGTGTGGGTGTGGGTGTGGGTGTGGGTGTGGGTGTGGCTGTGAATCATGTGTGTGTGTGAAGCGTCTCCCCACCTGTAATGTAAGTCCATGAGTGCAGAATTTTTATCATATTGTTTACGTGTTGAGTTTTAACAAATGTTTGTGGAGTGAATGAACAAATTAATGAATATAGGCTATTTATTAATTAGGCTATATAGTCACATAGGCTGGCAATCACATCTGATTAAATAGAGTGGCAAATGAGCTCCGGAAAGAACCAAGGTAATACAAGGATGTTATGAAAGAGAAAAATGGGTTATGTGAAAAATAGGAGACAGTGATAAGAGGGAAAGAATCCCAAAGTGTGGGCCACATTTTGAAACTAATGACCTATTATTCTATTATTGTTCGCTGAAAGTAGAAAATGTCTTGGGAGGGAATATCTGCTAGTTTTTGGTAAAGGAGGTTGTGATGGCAGAACCAAGAAATGAACACAAGTTGACTTTGGTTAGGGGACAGTGGGATAATCAACTCTCCTTGCTCCATCAGGGCCCCAGATTGGGCTCTGGCGGAGGAACTCAGAACAACATAAAGACCTAGATCGGTATCTAATAAATTGGGACCTGTGAAAACAGTGCCTCTTAAAGTGTGGTACCTGGACCAGCAGCAGCAGCAGCAGCCATTGAAACTTCATAGAAAGATAGATTCTCAGCTTCATCCAAGACTTACCGAATTAGAATATCTCAAGGTAAGGCATGGTGATCTGAGCTTTAACTAGCCCTCAAGGTGATTCTTAAGTTCAAGCATCATTACATTAAGTTGAACAAATAGATGCCAGGCCTACAAATACATGTGTGCCTAGCATAAATATTTAAACATTAAAAATGACATTTCAGAGTTATTATTTACCCTATTAGCTGTGTTCTGTCAAGATAATGAGAATATTGATATGTTAGAATACACTGATGGCACTAATTTTTAAATTAGATCAAATAATGACTTGTTACACCTGAAATAAATTGGTTCAGCTTGGTAGATGCAGTTTTTGAGGATTTTATAAATGGTTTTTAAAAGAATAATTTTAACTTGAGCTGCTTGTATAAATTAAATTGCAATAAGTTCATAGTATAAATCCTCCTATTAGCAGAGATAGAAGGTTTTTAAAAAAATTACAGATAAGTCTGATGGTCTTTTAAAATCTTATATTCAGGAAGTGACTCGGGATGTAGATCATTTTAAAATACATGGTCTTAAATGTTGTAGTTGTATGACTCTTTCAGTTAATTTAAAATACTTCCTTCTATGAAAAATTGTTTCAAAAAATTTTCTAAATTCTGTTATCCATTTCAAGTATGATAGGCAAGAACAGATATATTACTTTTTTGTTCATGTTTACCCAAAAAAAATTACTGTAATTGAGATCATATAAAAACATGTTTCCTGTCTGTTTGTCTCAACCTTTTAATCCTGGCACCTTAAATCTGACATAGTAGGAATTAGAAGACAATTGCAGAAAATGTCAACCAGGGAAATTTTATTCTACTAAAAACTATATTCATACGACATGGCAAATCACATTTTAAAGGCCAAAAAGTCTTTCATAGCAATTTTTCAGATTATTTTCAAAGCATATCTTCTCTCTGCTCCTGCAGCATGCCGTTGATTTTTCTGTTATGCAGTCACATAAGTAATTACATGTTTACATGTCTATTTCACTTATAGAACATGAAACAGTTATATGTAGAATAATATCTAATCCATCTTTTTATCACCAGTAGCTAGCATAATGTAGGAACTCAATAAATATATCAGATAAATTGTGGAAATAATCATATCATCTTATAACATACAGAAATGTGAGTTTAAAAAGAATACAATTATACATATCAAAAAATTTTTATACCTTTTTTTACAGACCTTTCAGATGTCGTACAGTTTGGACTTTTCCAGTGTTTCTTGTATCATGAGACAATAGTAGATATTGTAAGTCAAAAATAGTTTTCTGGGGTTGTGTACATTTGAAAAAACTGAATATCCTATCTGTTCTTAGAGAATAATGTTGGATATTAACATATCAAAGGTACAGAGAAGTCTTGAGGTTCAAAGTAAAATCTGCTTAATTGTATTTAATTCAGTGGAGCTTTTTCATCACTGATTCCCTCACTTTTTTCTCTTATGATAATAATTAACTTGTTCCTGTAGCATTTTAAGAAATGTTGATTTAGTTGAATGCCTTCACTTCACCAATATAATAACAGAAACTCAGAAATATTTATTTACCCAGAATCATGTAGCTAATAGTATAAGGATTCAGGTCTTTTACTTCCTATTTTGTGGTTCCCAACTACTTTTGCCAAAGGTCTTTTAAATAATATGAAACATATTAGTGATTGATTCATTATAGTAAATGGGTAAATGATAAGGCTTGCAATAATTCACTGACAAGAAAGCTTAAAAGCCAAAAGAAAAAAAAAATCCACAGCATTTTTTTTCTTAGTTATCCTTTCCAAAAGTTGTGTAAGTGCAAAAGCAGAGAGTCATAGCACAATGGCAGCCAGCCAGCTAGCTAGGATAGCAATGGACTTGAATTGTTTGTATTGTTATAGTGAAGGCTATAGTTTCCCTTTGATCAACTTCTGGTTAAAATGTGATGGACAATAGAGAACAACTGAATTCCTCTTACCAGCACATTAAAAAGGCCCCAAAGGAAAAATGAGGACTTTCAGCAGCCATCTGTAGTGTCTTTTAAATATTTTATTGCTTAAAGATATTGCAGTTCATTTACTTTCCATATCAATCCAACATCAACCCCATTTCTGTATTTACTTGACTAAGAAAAGATTACAGAATGGGTATAATCCTTGTAGATATGTTCGAGACTCTCCAGCAACTTCACAGATACATTTATAGCAGGCAGTTAAATATGTGGGTTTTATACATTGTGTTGGGCTATGTTTAAAAGGTACATTTTGGGGGACTGCAGGATGATTGTGGTTTTGACCTTTATTAACTCCTATTATAGTTCTTACTCTAGCTTCTATGCTAACAATCACAAATATTTTATAAACAAATATATGATTGCTTCCTAAGTGCCTGTCATCATAATAGCACCTTGGGTAAAAATAAAACAAAACAATATGGGTGAAAGTTGCTCAGTTTAATGGTAAGGGAGAGTAATGTAAACAAAGGCCACTCATAATAGATGTCTGTACAATGTGCCTTAGAAGCACCAAAGAGAAACAGTTACTCCTACCTGGGAGTATAAAGGAAAGACTTCAAAATGCAGTAGCATTTAAGCAGGGTCTTAAAGAAAGCATACAACTTTTTGACATCCAGCCTGGGAGAAATCAGAAGGAATGTGGGGAGTGAGAGCATAAAGGCATAGACGAGTTTGGTGTGAGGAACCAGTGATGGGATTCTGAAGTGCACTGGGAATGTGGACAGGGAGACAAGAGACAAAGGACCTGGGGGCCTTACTAGGGTGTTTGGACCTATAGGTGATAAGGAGCTATTTTACTAAGTTTAATTAGTTTTATTTCATTTCAAGGCAAGAGCACGTGCTATAATCATTGTATTTTAAAAGGAACTCTCACAGCAATGTAAGAATATTGAAGAGGGATGAGATAAAGACAGGTAGAGTGCTTAGAAAGTGACTAAAGTAAATTGGATGAACACCTAACTAAAGAATGGCAGTGGGGAAGGGGGCTGGGGACACCATCTATTTCTAGAGGAACTTGGGTTTTGTCTATGTGTATGATAATCCTTGGCTGTCATAACTAAATACCACAGACTGAGTGGCTTAAACAATAGACATTTAGTTTTTCACAGTTCTGGAGGCTAGAAGTTTATGATCAAGGTGTCAGCAAATTTGTTTTTTGATGAGAACTCTTCCTGATTTCCAGAGAGTGGGTTTCATGCTGTATTCTCACATGGCCTTTCCTCTGTGCTCCTGGAGAGATCTATCTGTCTGTCTGTCTGTCTGTCTGTCTGTCTGTGTGTCTCTCTCTGCCTGTCTGTCTGTATAAAGAGAGGTCTCTGGTGTCCCTCTATCTTCTTATAAGGGCACCAGTGCTATTAGATTAGGATTCCACCCTTATGTATTAATTTAACCTGAATTACCTCTGTAAAAGTCCTGTTTCCAAATACAGTCACATTGCAGGTTAACAATTCATACAAATTAGGGGGTGGAGACATAATTCAATTCATAACCCTGTGTAACTCCCAGGTGATATGTCCTTGGGGATATAAGGTCAGTCACTATATATGTGCTGGATTAAAGTATTAGTATGTATAATAATTATATATATAATCTAGATCGTATATACGAGTGTATACAAAATTAGCTTGTATACAAGCTCCAGATTGTATATATGCATATTTATATTGTAAATTGCTGCCTTTGGAAATGCATAAGTGTGGAAAAGAGAGCCAAGGATTGCCACATCACTTGATTTTTTTTTACTTTATTATTATACGTTGGTTTTAGGGTACATGTGCACAATGTGCAGATTTGTTACATATGTATCCATGTGCCATGTTGGTTTGCTGCACCCATTAACTCATCATTTAGCATTAGGTATATCTCCTAATGCTGTCCCTCCCCCCTCCCCCCACCACAAAACAGTCCCCGGAGTGTGACGTTCCCCTTCCTGTGTCCATGAGTTCTCATTGTTCAATTCCCACCTATGAGTGAGAACATGCCGTGTTTGGTTTTTTGTCCTTGCGATAGTTTACTGAGAATGATGTTTTCCAGTTTCATCCATGTCCCTACAAAGGACATGAACTCATCTTTTTTTATGGCTGCATAGTAGTCCATGGTGTATATGTGCCACATTTTCTTAATCCAGTCTATCGTTGTTGGACATTTGGGTTGGTTCCAAGTCTTTGCTATTGTGACTAGTGCCGCAATAAACATACGTGTGCATGTGTCTTTATAGCAGCATGATTTATAGTCCTTTGGGTATATACCCAGTAATGGGATGGCTGGGTCAAATGGTATTTCTAGTTCTAGATCCCTGAAGAATCGCCACACTGACTTCCACAATGGTTGAACTAGTTTACAGTCCCACCAAGAGTGTAAAAGTGTTCCTATTTCTCCACATCCTCTCCAGCACCTGTTGTTTCCTGACTTTTTAATGATGGCCATTCTAACTGGTGTGAGATGATGTCTCACTGTGGTTTTGATTTCCATTTCTCTGATGGCCAGTGATGATGAGCATTTTTCCATGTGTTTTTTGGCTGCATAAATGTCTTCTTTTGAGAAGTGCCTGTTCATGTCCTTTGCCCACTTTTTGATGGGGTTGTTTGTTTTTTTCTTGTAAATTTGTTTGAGTTCATTGTAGATTCTGGATATTAGCCCTTTGTCAGATGAGTAGGTTACAAAAATTTTCTCCCATTCTGTAGGTTGCCTGTTCACTCTGATGGTAATTTCTTTTGCTGTGCAGAAGCTCTTTAGTTCAATTAGATCCCATTTGTCAATTTTGGCTTTTGTTGCCATTGCTTTTGGTGCTTTAGACATGAAGTCCTTGCCCACGCCTATGTCCTGAATGGTATTGCCTAGGTTTTCTTGTAGGGTTTTTATGGTTTTAGGTCTAACATGTAAGTCTTTAATCCATCTTGAATTAATTTTTGTATAAGGTGTAAGGAAGGGATCCAGTTTCAGCTTTCTACATATGGCTAGCCAGTTTTCCCAGCACCATTTATTAAATAGGGAATCCTTTCCCCATTTCTTGTTTTTGTCAGGTTTGTCAAAGATCAGATAGTTGTAGATATGTGGCATTATTTCTGAGGGCTCTGTTCTGTTCCATTGATCTATGTCTCTGTTGTGGTACCAGTACCATGCTGTTTTGGTTACTGTAGCCTTGTAGTATAATTTGAAGTCAGGTAGCCTGATGCCTCCAGCTTTGTTCTTTTGGCTTAGGGTTGACTTGGTGATGTGGGCTCTTTTTTGGTTCCATATGAACTTTAAAGTAGTTATTTCCAATTCTGTGAAGAAAGTCATTGGTAGCTTGATGAGGATGGCATTGAATCTATAAATTACCTTGGGCAGTATGGCCATTTTCACGATATTGATTCTTCCAACCCATGAGCATGGAATGTTCTTCCATTTGTTTCTATCCTCTTTTATTTCATTGAGCAGTGGTTTGTAGTTCTCCTTGAAGAGGTCCTTCACATCCCTTGTAAGTTGGATTCCTAGATATTTTATTCTCTTTGAAGCAATTGTGAATGGGAGTTCACTCATGAATTGGCTCTCTGTTTGTCTGTGATTGGTGTACAAGAATGCTTGTGATTTTTGTACGTTGATTTTGTATCCTGAGACTTTGCTGAAGTTGCTAATCAGCTTAAGGAGATTTTGGGCTGAGACAGTGGGATTTTCTAGATATACAATCATGTCATCTGCAAACAGGGACAATTTGACTTCCTCTTTTCCTAATTGAATACCCTTTATTTCCTTCTCCTGCCTGATTGCTCTGGCCAGAACTTCCAGCACTATGTTGAATAGGAGTGGTGAGAGAGGGCATCCCTGTCTTGTGCCAGTTTTCAAAGGGAATGCTTCCAGTTTTTGCCCATTCAGTATGATATTGGCTGTGGGTTTGTCATAGATAGCTCTTATTATTTTGAGAGACCTCCCACGATTTTTTTTTCAAGTGAAGCCAAGAGTCTGGACTCTTATGAGAAGTTTCCCAATTTTTAAGCATTAGAACTCTCCTAACAGATACGTAAGATCAATAGATACAGTTAAAGACAAAATCTTTCTTCAGTGGGAGAAAAATCTAGAAATTCACAGACATAGTTATATAAAGCAGGAGAGAGTGAAGACTGCACTCATGGTCCTGCAACTGTCCTAGTTCCTTGAAGTTTCTCACCGAGATAGTGCTGGTGATGATACCACCTGTGCAGAGTGAAAATTCCACCAGTCATGAGAAGCCTGCCCAGCAGCTGAGGTAACTGTGGCAAAACTATCTGAGCTCTTTTTGGAGATTTTAATGCAAGACAGCACAAATCTAAGGTCAGCTTCCCAGCCATAGCATCACTCAGTGGAGCTGGCCTCTTGCCTGCCTGAGGCCGATTATGACAGTAATGAATTAAATTTTGTTTAAACCACTCTGTGACTCTGCACTATGCAAGCTAGGAACATTTGTATCTCAGACGTACAGTAAGAAAACAAGCCCTGAGAATTAATTCTTAGCATTGAAAGAGTGAATAAAGGAAGAACAACCATTGGAGAAACAGAGAAATCAGCTTTAACACAAAGATCAAAGGACAACCAGGGTTAACTGATATTTTTTGAAATGGAGAGAAGAGGAAATATGCAATACTGTCCAATTCCATGGATAAGTGATGTTTGGTAACTGGCAACTAGTTTCTTATCAGTGGCTTTATCAAAGTTATTTTCAACGAAATACTGAAGGAGCATGCTAGGTTATGAAAAGGTGAAGAAGTTAGGAGGTTGAAACAATGAAGGGAGATCTTCAGGAAAGTTGCAGTGAAGGTAAGGAGAGAGATCAGATAGAAGTCAACAAAAGGGACAGGATGAAGATTATTGCTGATTTGCTCTGTTTTGTTTTGGGGAGAAAGGAATTTGATCTGGTACAGAGAGTGAATTCCTAGACAAAATAAGGTGATAAGTCTTAAGGAAGATAGAAGAATCTGGAAAAAGATTATAGAACTGCTATAGACTTAACATTTATCTCCTTTCCACAATTCATATGTTAAAACCTAGTCCCCCTTGTGATGATATTTGGAGGTAAGGTCTTTGGGAAGTGATTGGGTCACAAGAGTGGAGCTCTCATGAATGCTATTAGTGCCCTTAGAAAAGAAACCACTATCAAGTGCCCCTTAGCCTCTTCTGCCATATGAGGTTACATCAAAAAGTCAGCTGCCTATGAGCCAGCAATCAGGCCCTCTTCAGACACAAATCTGCTGGCACCTTGATGAAGGCTTCTGAAAACATTACCTTGAAGTCCCTGAGCATGTTTAATGAAAGGAGGGGGATCAAAGAGGTTGATTAGAAGGTTTTTACCACAAAATAAAATAAAATAATAATAAATTTCACATTTGAGAGGTAGAGATTTACTGACTGGTTGAACAAATTGCAAGCTATAACCTGGGTTACTGAAGTAGAATGATAATAGAAGTCAAAATTAGGTTACGTAGATGATTCATCCAGGTAGCTATTCAGTCAATATGATGGCAAAATGAATCTTAAAGGAGAGAAAGGCAAAGCTCCAGATACCATATATTATATTGAATATCAACAAAATTCTACAACTTGTAGTAACAAAGATACCTTTCCGACCTATATTTTGGGTTGTCTGTCACATTGTTATCTAAACTATATTCCTAAATATAGTAATTGCTAATTTTAATTATAAACTAATAAATATAGCTTCACATTTATACTATTTTCATATATAATCATGCTTTTATTGAAAGTATAAAAGCATAATACATCATAGAAATTATTTTTATATTGTACTACTTGATGGATTGTTTTGATTTGTGAAACTATAATCCAGATGCTGAAATCACAGTTTCCAAAAGGCATTAAAGATTGTCCTGATTTTATATGACTCTGAGGTTGCCATTGTAACTCATCATATATTGAAGCAAGCCTAAGTTCAAATCTAAATACATAGTTAATACTAAATATCTAAGTCTGCAATTGTTAGCAATGTGCAGAAAATTACATTGCCATGACAAAGGGCATCATGCCAGTTCTCATGAAATCATGGGGGCATCAGTTATAAGGGTGGGAGACCTTTATGATTTCCAAGACTTTTCCGACTAGGAAAAGTAAAGGCAACAGAGATTTTTTCTAAGCCACCAAGCAAATATCTCCGGGATCAGATTCATGATGCTTGTCACTAGTGTGTGTAAATAATTCATTTTCTCCATGTTGATTTGTTCCAGTACAATCACAGAATTAGTATATTCCCATGTCTTAACTATTTCCTTCATTAGCTTACTGGCTCTCCATAGTAATTAAAAGCAAACACAGTAAAGATTAACAGGCTGAGACGGAAAGAGACAAAGTAAATATAATTACTTCATTTTATAATCAGATGGCTTGCCTTTTTTGCCCACATTTCTTTACTCTAAGTAGGGAGAGACCAATGCAAAATAATAGGGATTTGGAAAAACTGTTATTGATGCCCTCTCAAATTCCCTTTGCAATCATCTGCTCATGATTGCAAGAATATGAACAGGTTCTGGACTTCTCTTCAAATCTTAAAATTAACTGTGCCCATTGTGAATAACCTCAGAGGCTTCCAGTACTTTTTTATAATGCCCCTTAGGGAATTAATTCATACCACATCCACATGTTGAGAACCTACTCTCTGCCAATCACTGTGCTCAATGCTGGGCTTTTTACTCAAGAGTCTTATATTAGAAGAGCATTAGAATAGGGATTGTTAAACCTCAATTGCCATTGAAATTCAAAAGATGCTTCGACACTACAACTAGCCCAAGTTGTAGATTGTAGCTCTAAATCCTATTTTTTTATAAGACTCATCTTGACATTAAACTTGATCAATTTTTAACTTTACCATTATAGAATGATTCTCCCAATACAAGAGATGGTTCCCAGGACTCTTATTTATGTATATTTTTATCTTATCTGCTTATAATAGAATTTACTAATGAATCTTATGAGGATGGTAAAGATATTGAGAAGAAGAAAAGAGGAAGAAGAGGAGGAGGAAAGAAGGAGAATAGAGGAGGAAGAAGAGGAGGAACAGGAGGAGGAAAAGGAGGAGAACAAAGAGGAGGAAGAGTAGTCAAATTTGTTATAATAAAAATAGCTATAATAGACATAAGTATTGAGGACCTAGTGTGTGTAGCTAACATACCATATTACTTAAATACATTATTTTACTTTATCTTTACAATAGCCCTATAAAGTAGGTTTTATTACTACCATTGAGGCAAAAAATTCTCACATCAAGTAGCTTACCCATAGATGCTTTCTTAATAAATAATAATTGCAGAATTTGAATTTAGAGCTTATGTTTTAAGCATTATTCATAAAATTATTAATTCAGATAAAGGTTTTTATCATGCCTGGATGAAATATTTTGACTTCATAAATTATTTAATTTTTCCATCTTGACCTAAACGTATCTACACTATAAACAGTTTTTTTTAAATCTAGCTTCAAAAAAGTTGGTAAATTAATTCAATGTATAATGGTATCTATTTCTATTGCAGATTGTCAATAGATCTTAAAACACAGATGACAGAACAATCATTTCACATGTGTGAGAGCTTCTAAAAAGCTAGTTAGCTTGCTAATATCAATAAAGCAATTTAGCATTGTTTTGTTCTTTTATATATAATATATAATATATAATTATATGTAATTACATATATATTATTTATAATACATATAATTGTATATAATACATATATTTTATATAAAATGTATGTAATATATATATAAATCTGTCATTGTCTTGAAATCTAATTCTATTGAAATATCTATTTCTAACAGGCTCAGGAGATAGAAAAATGGAAGAGGGAGAAATATGGCTTATAAAATGAAAAATACTAAAAGAGCACTTATATGAGGGAAAAAGGAATTTTGGTCCTTTTATATTACATGATATTACTTTTCATGATGAGAGATATCCTAGCTAATTAAATGGTTAATTTGATTTAAGAAGTTACATCTATACATGAAACACTTGGTTATTTCCCCTTCCAGAACTAGGCATGAATTCTTTTTTTTTTAATAGGCTAACTAATGGGTTCAGATTTTCAACTTGGGATCATTAAATTGAGAGTGTTTGGCTGGCAGCTGATAAATTCTGCATCTTCCTCACTCCGGCTGCATAGAGTGGGTGGCATGGACTTATTTATTAGAGGCATATGGGTTTCATTTATACTTTTTTCTTGCTTGACTTAATTTGCATTTGAAATAGTTAAAGTTATTTGCAATAAGCTTGGTTTTTTTTAAAGCCCTAACAGAGCTCCCATATTTTTTTTTAGGATAAGTTGTAAATGACAGTGTTTTCATTATAAATGAGTGCTTATTTTCTAAACTAAATCTTTTTTATTATAAAACTTTCTTAGGCTTATTAATGAAAATTCACAGAATATACAAAAGTGTGAAGAAGAATCTAAAAAGAATCTATAATCCTCTCATCCCAAAGACAACTAAGAATATTGCATTAAGATATTTCCTCCTAGGCTTCTTTACCCTTTCTATTTACATAGTTTGGTTACATCATATGTATAGTATAGTACCCTGCTTTCCTCACTGTATTTATATAATAATACTGTGTAGTATTAGATCTTATTTTTGAATATGATTTTTAATGATTGCATATCCTTCTATTATGTGGAATAAATTACATATCTAAAGAGCTAGTGCAATAAACCATTAAATTTAAGACATTCATCACATTTCTGATTTATTTGCAGACCAATTAGCAGAATCTTATCTGATCTGATTGTATGACTATATTCATGAATTTATTTTCTAAAAAGATCAAATTTTGAACTTACTAGAAGGAGATGCCTCACATATCTGTGTGTGCATGTTTGTGTGGGTGTATGTGTATGTATACATATACATATGCATTTGGTATTTAATTTTTCTGTACTCATTTGATGAGATAAAGATTTACAATTTAATTTTAGATTTTTAATTTCAAGTATATATTTGTGAACTATCAGGAATTATAGTTTGTTGTAATTTTGAAATATTTTGTCAGTTAGGTTTTCCTGCTGACAAGATAGATGATAAAAACTTTCTACTGAAACTATGCTTCTTTATGAAGCTTAATTAAATATCCAGGAGTTCCTTACTTTTTACAGAACAAAACTCTGTCATTTGTTTCTCTAAGAGTGTATTTTACTCTGACATCAGACACCTTGGACTAGCCACATCTACCTGACTGTTCAAATATTTGCTAGGTAAAAATAAAATTATTTATAATAATAGTTCCCTTATTGAATGTTTGGTTGGTGCCACACATATTGCTAAGTACTTCACATGTGCGAATTAATTTAATTCCCATAACAACCTTCTAGGTTTGGTACTATAATCAACACCTTTTTGCAAATGAGGCATGCAATGCACAAGAGACTGAAAAACTTTATCAAGGTTACACCACTAGTAAATGCCAGATGCTGGGATTTATACCCAGGTGAAGTTTTTTTTTTTAAAGTGCATAAAAATAATGGCGTCAATAATATTTTAATTATTTTGAAATTGTTTCCAGCTTCACTCTTGATCAGAAGCTAGTGACTAGAGCAGGTTAATCTTAGTGCAAACTAATAGATATGCTGTTTAAATGTCAATTTAATACTAAATTTGTGGAATATGTTGGAACAGTTGACGATTTTATAGCAGTGATATGTTCATACTCAAATATTATACTAGCTGCGCTGCTTCTGAAACTGTACAAATATATTATTGAAAAAAAATGTCTTAAATGTAGAAATGTGTAAAGTCCAGAATACAAAAGGAAATAATAGCAATAAAGCTATGGAAGTGGCAACATGAAGAAGGATTGTAACTGATTTAGCAGGCCCACAAAAGCACTGAGAACTCTGTGGGAAAAGTCAAGAAGGAGGCAATTTATACTACAGGAACCCCAAAAAGGCTTGGGAATTTTAGGATCAAATAGTAGAACACGGTGCCTATTCTTGGATATTTTATAGACTTCTGGAAAAGACAGACGCAGAGTCTTCAAAAATAATATCGCAGATTATAAGACTGACATACAACTAGGGCATAGAGGAGGGTCACTGAGCCTATGAAGTTTTGAGGAGAATTTACAGAAAAGACAACACCTGAAGTGAGTCTTGGAGGATAAGTAAAAGACATGATGTAGCCGGGCGCGGTGTCTCATGCCTGTAATCCCAGCACTTTGGGAGGCCAAGGCAGGTGGATCGCTTGAGGGTCAGGAGTTCAAGACCAGCCTGGCCAAGATGGTGAAACCCCCATCTCTACTAAAAATACAAAAATTAGCCAGGCGTGGTGGCTCGTGCCTGTAATCTTAGCAACTCGGGAGGCTGGGGCAGGAGAATCACTTAAGCCTGGGAGGTGGAGGTTGCAGTGAGCAGAGATCACGTCACTATATTCCAGCCTGGGCAACAAGAGCAAAACTCTGTCTCAAAACAAACAAACAAACGAAGATATGATGTAAGACAGAATTAGTATTCTAATGCCAATTGGCATTCGGTATTCTACTAATTCTGATTTGAGATGTAGGGATCAATATGAAGTAAAAACAGGAGGAACTGGATCAGAAGCTTTTTAAGAAGTAGTCAGACCTGCAGGTCTCCAACCCAACTCTTGAAATAGTAGATAACTATCTCTTTTCTATCTTAGCAAAAGCCTAGAGAGTTTCCTCTGGGAAAAGAAAAAAGAAAGGTAATCTGATGGGACACACTGCACAGTTGAGGGCTGAACACAGGTTAATTAAATATTGAAAAGAACTTTTTTTCCTCCTTGGATCCTGTAATCCTGGCAACCTGGTGTGAGTCTACCTGATCAGGACTATCACTGATCCTTTACTTTCCCCGTATATCTGTCACATGCTTACTGACTGCAAATCCATACATCATTGTAAGCAATACAGATATGAAGAAAACATAGTGTTGTGAGAAATAATTTAACGTAATTAATCATAAAAAGGGGATTTAGAGTTTTGATTCCTGGTTTATGATCCCATCTAAGCCATTGGTTGGTTGTGTGAGTCTGGAAAGTTAGCTGTCCTGGCCTCATTTCTATATTTATAAAATGAATGAAACTAACAGTTACAAGAATAGTTCTCTTTAGATTGTGACAGAAAATCGTGTGAAAACTGACTTAAGAAAAAAAAAGTACGTATTGTTTCCAGAACTGAGAAGTCCATAGTTACTATGAATTTGGATGTGGCTGAATAGAACAGTATTTGGTTACCTTTATCTCTTGGCCTGGCTGTGGTATTCTTCCTAGATAGGATTTGGGGGTTATGGAGTCTTGCATCCAATGCAAACATGGACTAGTACAGGAATTCTAAATAGGTTTTTTTTTATTATCCCAATCTGAGCATTCTGGCATCTGGCACACAGGCTTACCTTATCTCTTGGTTTGCCTGGTGCCACAGTTTACAATATGAAAATGTGAAAAGACATTGTGAGATTTTTAGATATAAAGACTTAGATTTATAGCTTAATTACCTGAAACGGTTTGGGGAAATCTAGTCCACAGTCATCAGTTTTGAAAGAAATGTGCTTTAAGACAAAGCATAATTATTGCCTACCTCCAAAGTTTTATTAACCTGCCATTGATTTATTAATTATTTTCATGACTACTAACATGAAATGTGAGGCCCTCCTCTGATTAAAACAATGCACTCTCAGTCCTATATAATTGAAGCTTCAAATCCAATGGGAGAGAAACAAGCTTCTGCAAGGTTCCCAAGAGTCAAGTGGATTGAACAGGTTAGGACATCCTGAAACAATCACGGAAGCCAAAGAAGCATCTTCACAGCCTAAGTCTTTACTTAATATCCTAACATGCTTACTCTATGGAATTCCCAATGCACTTTTTCTCTGCTCTCTCCCTTCTTGTTTTCCCAATCTGAGCATTCTGGCATCTGGCACACAGGCTTACCTTATCTCTTGGTTTGCCTGGTGCCACAGTTTACAATATGAAAATGTGTAACTATTTGTTGATGTCCACCACCATCCTAAAACCTGCTATTCCATGGCATTGCTTATGCCTGAAATCCCATACTCAACCTGGAATATCAATTCTGGCTTCCTTCGTATCTCTTACTTATCCTCCAAGACTCACTTCAGGTATTGCCTTCTCTGTGAACTCTCCTCAAAACCTCATAGACTCAGTGCTTCTTCTCTGTGCACTAGTTGTGTGTCAATCTTATAATTCGCCGTATTTTATTGAGGGCACTGTGTCTGTCTTTTCCAGAAACCTATGACATACCAAAGATAGGGACTCCCAGAATCGAATGCAGTTCTCATCACAAGATATACATGTGACGTCCCAAAACCCTATGCCGTCATATGCATCTTAATGTTTCCCATATTATTTCGAAAGTATTTATTTCATGTCTTTTCTGACTTCATAGTCTTCGCATCTAGCACAGGACCTGATTCACTATTAGTATTCAATAAATGTTTATGTAAATGAATGAATGAATGACATGCTTTCTTTTGAGAGCTTTTTTAAAAAAAAACACAGGTATAGAAAGCATGTAGCTAGGGTATTAACATTTGAAATCATTATGGAGGAAAATTTATTAAGTATGAAAGTCTATAGAAGCCATATAATCCAAAATATTGCTACCTGCTTTTGCTTGCTTAAGAAATTCAAGGCTTTCTAGATTGTGGTAATTTTAAAATATTTTGACCAAGATATTAATACATTTAAATAGCAAAGTATAATGCTAGGATATCTGATGGTAATTTACGTTAGAAATTCTGCTTAAAGAATCTTTGGATTGTGTCTAAAACATCAAAGAACTCATCTCTGAGTTTAGAAAATGTGTTGAGTGAAATGATAGACTTCTAATATTTGTTGTATGTGTAATTTATACAAATATTTTCTGAAAAAATACAATTATATATATGGACGTTTCCATATTTCTTGAGTTTTTTCATATTTCTTCATTTTTTTTTTACTCCTTGATACTAATTCTGTAAAATAAGGAAAATTGTTAGAAAGCTCTGTTCTACAAATAAAAATATGAAAGCACAATAAAATTAACCCAAATTTCAATAACTAAATGAAGTTGGATTTCAACTCAGCTTGATTCCTACCCGGGCCAGAGTTTACAAACCTTTTTCATAAAGGATCAGACAATAAATATTTTAGGCTTTACAGGCCAAGAGGCAAAATCAAGATATTGTGTATCTGTTTACACAATGAAAGAAAATAAATTGCCCCCAATTTTTCTAACTATTTAGAAATGTAAAAAACATTCTTAAATAACAGTGTACAATTTGGATTTTTTCCATGGCCATAGTTTGCTGACTCCCATGGTGGTGAAACAAATCCGAATCGTAACTGTTAGACTCTGAAGTTTAACATTGATTCTCTGTATTAGTTTGCTAGGACTTTATAACAAAGTACTACAGATTGGGTGGCTTAAGCAACAGAAACGTATTGGCCAGGCGTGGTGGCTCATGACTGTAATCCCAGCACTTTGGGAGACTGAGGCGGGTGGATCACCTGAGGTCAGGAGTTTGAGACCAGCCTGACCAACGTGGTGAAACCCCGTCTCTACTAAAAATTATCTGGGCATGGTAGTGGGTGCCTGTAATCCCAGCTACTTGGGGGGCTGAGGCAGGGAGAATCGCTTGAACCTTGCAGACGGAGGCTGCAGTGAGCCAAGATCACGCCTTTGCACTCCCATCCTGGGCAACAAGAGCAAAACTCTGTCTCAAAAACAAAAAACAGAAACATATTGTCTCACCCTTCTGGAGGCTAGACATTAGAAATCCATGCTTTGGTAGGCTTGTTTTCTCTTGAGGGCCATGAGTGAGGAGTCCTGTCTCCTTGTCTTGTAGTTAGCTGACTTTTCTGTGTCTTCACATTGTCTTCCCTGTGTGTGTCTGTGTCCAAATTTCTCTTTTCAGTAAGAACATCAGTCATGTTAGATTAGGTCCCACTCCAATGAGCTCTCTTTAACTTGATTACCTCTGTAAAGACCCTATCTCCAAGTAAGGTCATATTCTGAGGTTCTAGGGTTAGGGTTTCTTTTTTTTTTTTTTTTTTTTTTTTTTTTTTTTTTTTTTGAGACGGAGTCTCACTCTGTCGCCTAGGCTGGAGTGCGGTGGCGCAATCTCAGCTCACTGCAAGCTCCGGCTCCCAGATTCACGCCATTCTCCTGCCTCAGCCTCTCCGAGTAGCTGGGACTACAGGCGCCCACCACCACGCCTGGCTAATTTGTTTGTATTTTTTTCAGTAGAGATGGGGTTTCACCGTGGTCTCGATCTGCTGACCTCGTGATCCACCCGCCTCGGCCTCTCAAAGTGCTGGGGTTACAAGCGTGAGCCACCGCACCCAGCCTAGGGTTAGGGTTTCAACAACCAAATTTTGGAAGGTACACAATTCAACCAATAACATTCTCATTCTCTTTGCTCTACATCAGGCCTAATTTCTATGAGGTCAAGTAACAAGTATGAGAGTTGCCTTTCACTCTTTCCACTCTTTTAAATTGAAAGCTGTAGCTTCTCTCTCAATAACCTCACAGCACAATAATAGACAACTAGAACTGCATTGATACAATTCTCCATGGAAAGATGACTCTCTGAGATTTGGTTTCACCTCCCTTCCAAACACCCAGAAGATAATGTGGCATAGTGAAATCATCTGAATACTTAACCACTTTAGCAAGAGAGAAGTATTTAGAAATATCAAATTATAAAGAAAAATATTAATTTTGATCATATTTCTGGCAAATATGTTGCTGGTTTTTAACCACTTAACTTGGTGATTCCTTAAATAGATCAAAAGGCTTATACACAAATAACATCCTCCTATGTCCTAGCAGCACTCAGAATTGACTCCAAAATAAAACTGTTATTTGAAAACCCCAGCTGTGAATGTGCCTTGGTGTCAGATAGTGTCACACCTTTTGTAGCTAGAACTGTCACAGCATGAAGAACTGATGTGCCATTGAGTCCTACATCCTGTGCTAGGATGGGCTAGCACAAGAATTCTAAATATGTCTTTTTTTATTTTTAAATGAAAAGACAGTGTGAGATTTTTAGATATAAAGACTTAGATTTATAGCTTAGCTAGTTGGAAATGCCTTGGAAAAAAGTAGTCTAGAATCATAAATTTTGAAAGAAATGTGCTTTAAAACAAAGCATGATTATTTCTTATCTCTGAAGTTTTATTAGCCTGCCATTGATGCATTCATTATTTTCATGACTGATAACATTTTTATCAGTAAAAAGGCTGTATTTTTTGATATTTTTATTTGGTATTTGATACCTGTTTCACAATCCCAAACCTACTTTAAAAGGATGATTATAAAGATTAAATAAGATAGCACACCGTAAGTATATTATACAGTGTCAGTCACAATCCTTTTTCTTCTCTTCATAGAAAAAATTATTAGCAGACATCAGAAATCAGTTAATTTTTGAAAACTCTCACTTCTTTACAAGTAAGACAACAAACAGGAGGCTTCTTTATTTAGAGAATGGCTGGATACCCCAGTGCCCTGGGCTTATATCTGGAATGGAACCATCTCCAAAGAGAACACTGTACAAATAATTAGGCCTACCCTCTAAATGGAGTTTCTACCAATTCTATGCATGATAATTAATGGCTACTCTCTCGCCTACATAGGACAGTAAAGAAAGTGAAGGTCACTTATATGTGTTTAAGTAATGATATGACAGATACTGTGTTAAGCCTTGTGTTCATAATCGAAGATATTGTATCCTACATTGTGTAAATGAGGCCACTGAAGCATGGAGAGTTAATATATTAACCATAAAAATGTATTTTGTCTATATTTTAATATGTTATGAACCTGTTACCCTCTTCCCCACCCATTCTGTTAACAATAAAATCTTAAATTATAGCCATCTAGACATTCTTAAACCTGGCATTTTAGACAAAAATAATTTGGGGATAGGGTATAGTTTACACTGTTTCTAACTTAAAAGTTTTATCTCTTGCATAGTAGGTACTCATGTGGTCTGATTGAGACACAAAGTATAAAAGTACCAAGGGCCAGTAGAAAGTGGGAAATGAAAGTATCATGTCCCCTTGGCAAGAGAACAGAAAGGCTAGGTCAAGCATTCTCTCATTTCCAAAGATCATTAAAAACCCTTTTGTAACATTAAGTTATCTATGTGATATACAGAGTGAGCCTTAAATTAACTTTTAAAAGTTTTCTATCTTGAAATATACTTTTAAAATAAATTTTCACCTGCATAAATGTTCTCTTTGGGTTAAAGACTTAATCACCACAATTTCGAGAGATACTTTTCCTACCCTTTTGATTCCATTGTTGTTGTAATGACAGAAACTCATTAACACAGTGGGTATCAGTATTGATTATGACTTTTAGACTTTACTTTTTCCCATTATAGTTTAATTTCTGTCTAAAATAGATCATAATTCTTGATCTGCTGCTGCTTTGGAGTTTTTCTAAGACATTGGACCATTTACTCATGGTGAGATAATAGTGTTCAAATTGACACTGGTAGTCACGAGGTACCCTAGACTCTTTTCTCTTATTTGATGCTCTGTTTTGTGGAATACAATAGTATGTGTAGCCTTCAATGCAGAATTAATCATGAAAGTGAACTGCATACTGCAGGTACAATCAGCACCATCTAATTACCTCAAACTTGCTTGTCTTATGACTTTATTTAGCTGAGCACATGCATTTGATAATAACAAGTAGGATAATTCAAAATTCTGTCAACCACAGGCAATTTAGTTATCATAAATGAAGTCCAGTGTGTTTTAGAGATTGTATCCATTTGACAAGCTAGCAGGTATGAACAGGAAAGGCATAAGACAGGAAATACAGAAGTCAGAATTTGATTTATTAAGTTTTTAGGAGAAAAGCCTATCAGGCTATATAAGTCTTTTGAGTCTTTCTTTAATGTGCATATTAAATATTCAGTTAGGTCTATTGTTATAACACCTCTAGCATCTTATGAACTATAGTGTGATAATACGTTAAGAGAGAGAGAGGTTGATTATTCTGACTACCAGGACTGTTCTTTTCTTGAAAGAATCTCTATTGGTCAGAGTTAACAGGCACCCTTATGCCTTTTATGATTCTCCACGTGTAGGTACAACTAATGAACCTGGTAGTTCGGTACTGTAAAGCTCATGGAGAGCCCAGTGAAGGCTGAGTATAGATGAAGGTCTTGGTGCTCCGCATGGCTTGAGGGCCGCGGATTGCAACCCTTTACAGCACGTGAATGTCAAGAGATGAGTAGGGGAGGTGTGCTGTGCTGTGGATGCTCCTCCCAGCTTGAGTCAGTTGTCCATCTTGCTGGCAGTCTCTTGCAGGCTGTCACCATTTCTTCTCACTTTCTTTTTTGCTGCTTTTTCTCCTAAAATTCTGACCTAGATCTGTTTACCCATGGAAATAGGCAGGGGCAAATCTGGAAGTTGGAGAGAGGCTCATCTGAGGTGTTATGCTGTTCTTTCTCTGTGGAAATGAAGTTTCTCCCTTTTTAAAGTTAAGGGCCTAAGGCTTTGATTATCTTCCCTGGAGTTAAGGATCCTCAGTGCTGAGCCTTCCACATTCAACTGCCCCTTTCCCTGTGCAGCTCACACTGTGTATTTCTGAATCTACCCACACCACAAAGATAAACTTTCAATATGAATGCTAAACATTCCCAAAACAAGACTTTTAAGTAGATCTTTTCCTGGATGTTCTTTCATTGATCTCATTCCCTGGCTAATATGGTTTAGCTGTCTCCCCACCCAAATCTCATCTTGTAGTTCCCATAATTCCCACCTGTCATGGGAGGGACCCAGTGGGAGATAATTGAATCATGGGGACAGGTCTTTCTCATGCTGTTCTTGTGTTAGTGAATAAGTCTCATGAGATCTGACGGTTTTATAAAGGGGAGTTCCCCTACGAAATCCCTCTTGCCTGCCACCGTGTAAGATGTGGCTTTGCTCCTCCTTGCTTTCTTCCATGATTGTGAGACCTCCCCAGCCATGTGGAACTGTGAGTCAATTAAACTTCTTTCCTTTATAAATTACCCAGTCTCAGGTATGTCTTTATTAGCAGCATGAGAACAGACTAATACATGGCTTAAGGGCACATATTCATACACAGGCATATGCATTATATTTTCAAATATAAATATTGGCTGATGAATTATTTTGTGTTATTTTGTCAATTTATGACCTGTTTTGAAAATATCTGTGCATGTATTTTTAGAAAATCTTGTTGTTTCAGATCAGTTAAAAACTGATTTTTCTCAGAAGTTTTCGCTTGAAGGTAGTCAGTGTTGAATATTTTGGTATTTGGTTTTAAGCACACTGTGTATGATTTCTGTTAGTCTATTGTTAAACAAAATCACTGTGTGATATAGCTGTCCTACCATTAGCATTTCAATAGAACATAATTAAGTGAAAAGGTATGTTTGACATATATCAACTTTTTAGGAGAAAAGATTATCCCTGATACCCATAACCCCACAAACTTATAACCCTCTAAATTCTCTGCTTTTAAACCATGTTTTTAATTTCTTCCCAATAGCTGAAACCCTTTTACTATGCTGCTTAGAATTCATAATCCACTGTTGGCTGAATTGCCTCTATTAGTAATTTCTTCTTGAAACATGCCCTTCCCTTTGTTCTTTTCACTGAAATCTGCCTCTCCCCTGAAGACTCCCTGTAGTCCTTGTACACATTCTTTTCCTCCTGGGCCTGGGGGTGGGTTAAATGTCCACTTTCATCATCACCTCCCCTCTGAAAGAAATACCTGTGTTGAAGCCTGTCTTAGTGTATTTCCTATGACTTATAACAGAATATTTGAAACTAAATAATTTATAAGGAAAAGAAATTCACTTCTTAGAGTTATGGAGGCTGAGAAGTTCAAGGTTCAGCACTACATCTGGTAAGAGCCTTCTTGCTAGTGGGGATGCTCTGTAGAGTCCCAAGGCAGTGCAGGGCATCACACGGTGAGGGGCAGCCGAGAGAGAGCCAAACTGGCTTTTATAACAGACCTACTCACACACTAACCCACTAGGCCATTAACCCACTAATCTACGAGTGGGTTAATACATTCATGAGGGTTCTGCCCTCATAAGCCAGTGATCTCATAAAGGTCTCACCTGTCAATACAGCTTCATTGGGGGTTAAATTTTAATGTGAGTTTGGAGGGAGCAAACATTCAAACCATAACAAGTTCCTACCATCAATATAGACCACCTGCTATCCCTCCTAGTTATCATTTCAAGAAACTTATGTTTCTGTCCCTGGGTTATTCAAGATTTTAACTCTAATATTTTGTGACTTTCTAACACTACTATTATTTTAATTTATTGTGATATCCACATCCACTGACCCATAGCCTCTCTTCTCAGAAGCTTGACACCTTATCCTTTAATGATCTTGCCTTCCGTTCAACTCGTACTTTAGTCACACACTCCCACTGTCACACCCTGGAACTTGTCCTTTGTGAAAACTTCACCTTCTCCATTCAAACAGGGTTGAGTACTATGCTAACAACTACCCCTATTTTTCCAGTTCACTTCCTTTCTTATTCTGGCTCCAAGAATAATATAATCTGACCAGTACCTGCAATTCATTGATACTTAAATCATCAGAATCCTAAATACTTGCCGAGTTGTCATATATTTCTTTGTACAAGTTAGGTTCCATGATCTATCAAAAATAACCAGCCAAACAAAAAACCTTTCTTGGATATGTTTTCTACTCCACTACCCCTTTCTCTTTTGCTTATTTGACTAGAAAAATCTTAACTTCAGTTAAAACCAAGATTTTATCTACTCTGCTCCTGTCCAGCTGAATGTGATTGGATAAAACTATAAATATCATGCAGACTGATTTCATAGTATGTTCATGACTAGTAATCTCAAGTGGACTAGTGGTGTGCACAGAAATCCTACATTTCCCTGCTCCACTCTTTCATTCTCTTAACAAATAATTTGCAACTATTCTTTCTCCTCAAATTTCCAGTCTTTCTTTCTCTTTCTCAGTTAGCATGTTTACATTTTCCCTGAGAAAATGGAAGAAATCCAAGTATCAGTCTCATCATCCCAGCTACCTCCCTACTGATGGTTTACACTTATATCAGCCTTACCTTCTGTTACTGCGTATGAACTGTCTCAGTTAAATATCCAAAGCTAAACCCTGCAGTTAGGCACTGGATCCCATTGCCTCTCTGTGATCAAAGTTATAGCTCTAGTTATTTCTAAACTGTCCTGCATCACCAATTTTTTTTTGGTCTTTACTGTATCATTCCCATCAGCACACCAACATTTTGAAGTTTATCTTTCACTATAAACAAAGTAGACAAAATAAACCCCAAACACCCCCCCTATTCCATATTGCCCTTGAGCCACCACTCTCTCTTTCTCTTTCTCTCTCTCTCTGCTCTCCTTTGCAATAAATCCCTTGAAATATTTTTTAAAGTTACCTTGCTATCATCAATTTCTCTCTGTTGTCTTTTGAATCCACTCCATTCGGTGTTTTATCCCATCACTCTTCTAAAACTGTTTTTACTAAACTAATCAATGACTTTCTTATTAAGGTTAGCAATGGCTTTCATTGATATAAAATCGATGTTGCTAAATTCATTGTTTAATTTTCATGTCTCTCCTGACTTGGCCTATCAGCACTCTTTGATATGATTGATTACTTAGTCTTCTGTGAGATCTTTTTTTTCCGCTTGTAAAATTATTTATGATGTTTGAATAGAAGAGTAAAATGATACAATTTCACTTCAAGAAGAGTCATCTTGATAAAATAAAAAAAGAGAAAAAGACATATAAAAAGAATTGCATCATCAAAGGGATGGGTAATAATCAACATAATTAGATTGTGTTCCTATAAAAATAAAGTATAGAAGATATATTTTAAATATAGAACTAATGCAAATTGCAGCTAATTTGATATTAAAGTGAGGGTAAACCAAAACTTGTATTTGCAATAACAAGTAACCCTCTAATGTCAGTGGCTTACAGTAAAAAGCATTTATTCCTTATTCACAATACATGGCACAGCTGTGAATTACCTGCTGTGGCTTGACTTTACTTGTTTTCTTATTACTAGACTCAGACTGAAGAAGCAACCCCTGTTTGGGATGTCTTTTCTTGAGACAGAGGGGAAGAGCAAAAGAGGCAGCAGAAACTTACACCGACCCTTAAAGGTTCTGGCATATCCCATGTATGTTCATATTCCATTGACCAAAACACATCACATGCCCAAGGCCAAAAGTCAATGAGATAGATAATGTATAATCCACAAAAAGGGAAAGTAGATAGAATATTTGTAAATAATCATACAACTTACTATAGTGGCAATTCACACTAGTTTCTTTCCTTCTAAAGTGATTGTGAAAATGATGAGCAGAAATAGAAGATGTAGTAGAAGGGATGGATTTGGGAAGGGAGAAGATGAATTCAGTAAGAAACATATTGCGTGTGGGCTGAACATTCAGGAGGAGATGTCAGGCAGGCAGTTTGAAATGGAAAACTGGCACTTAGGAAAAAGGACAGCTAAAAATTTTGAGTACAGCCAAGAACAGATTATTTGGGAACACAGCATTTTGGCAAAGGAGGATGAGGAGATATAACTACAAGAAAGTGAGTAGCTGATTCGCGAACTCAAATGTTGAGTAAAATGCATCTTGATAATAATGCCAATTGATGATCTACAACTAAGTCATCCAGACTCATTCAGCAATGGGTTTTGAGTTCTGTAAATTTGTCAGAGACAATGTGGCATAGAAATTAAAAGTACAAACTCAGGAATGCAAACGCTGGGTTTCCCTTCCTGCTCCGCCATTTTGTAAATCTTAGCGAAGATTAGGTAAGTTACTTCACTTCTCCAAGCTTGTATCCTTTTCTACAAAATAATTAACAATGGTGTTTACCCTTGCAGGATTGTTGAGAGGGTAAAGATTATGCCTATAAAATGTTCAGATAGTTCCTGGTTCATTTTAAGTAATGAATTGGTATAAGTAATATTACTACCAAAATTGCATAAAAGAAAACACTAAATCTGGCTTTGTTTACATTTGTTTTAATAGGAGTCTCTTCTTCAAGTATATGTTCTCTATTTACTAGTTTTGAAAATTTTATTGACAAAAAGAATGTCTAGGATATGTATTATTAGTCAATTATGTGAAAAATGCAAATAAGATTAATTTCAATTATAAAACATATGCAGCATTTTAAGTAATGACATATTTATTTTTTGATTCATTATGCCAAAATGCTCAAGTCTTGTTCCTTGCAAGAGTATGGCTGCACAGTACACATACTTATTGCTACCAATATTTTTATCACAGTGAATTTATGAGAGTCTTGTTGGACAATGTGGATACTATTTACCTGCAACCTCTTAAATTTGTATGCCTAATGAGAAGTCATATGGTAATAAACATTATTTAAGGGAAGTAATCATTGCTGAGGGATCTTTTCACTTTGCCAACCCTGGAAGTTGGCTAGAATTAAAGACTTGGAAAGATACAGCTATTTTACTGCCGATATTTCTGCAGCACCCCCTGTGGTACAGATTCACTTTGCATTTTATTCTTTCCTCTATGATCACTTCTTTCAATCGTTGCACGTCCTCATCTATGTGTTGGGATCCCAGTGGTTTCACTGGATTTCTTTCATAGTAGTAAAAAATAATCTTTCGTGAAGAAGACACCCTATATGACACCAACACTTTTTGCTATTTTTGAATTAACTGCCTATGAAGCCTTTAAAACTGTCAATGAAACAATAGGTTTCTAGAGCCTGTAGCCCATATTGCTCTTTTATGCTATTTTTGTGGTTTTCCTGTCAAATAGTTTTTGGTGTTTATTTTCTTTAAGCATCACTAGTCATTTGTTATGCTGCAGGGCTGATTAAAATCCAGACTTCCATATGAGATTTACAGATGTTGTAGAATTAGAGAAAATTAGCTTCAGGTCTGGCAGTGATTTTCTAAAAATGGTTCCATTGATCTCACTGAAATCAAGGATTTCTTTGCTGAGCTGCCAAGATACATAAATCTATGAGAACTGATTTTGTAACAGACCTTGACATGTATGATCTAATTCTAGAAAACAAACTTCTCGCTGAAAATCAACAGCCTAAAGGAGGATTAAAGATTATGTTGGTATCCACATGTATATTTTGTCCTGTATAGCACAGAGGAGTAGGGAAAATCACTGGACACATTCAGAAGGAACCCCAAAGCATCTAGATGTTACCAAAGTAACCACCCTGGAAATTGCAATGTACAGCAAGAAATGAGTATTTCAGAGATGAGGTTGTAACCTGAGTGGGATTTAATGCTTGGTTTTATGTCATTTGACTTACAAAAAATATGACAGCAATGTTAGTGAGTTACAATCTAGCAATGGTTAAGGAGACAATTATAAAATGTAAGCTCTAACCTTCTTGTCTTTCTCTAGAAATAGTGGTTCATAAAATGTAAGTTATGAAGTGAATTTTCTTCTTTTGAATTTTTTTCTATACATATTCCTTCAGTGTTTTAGAAATAACATGGCCAGCTAATTATTTTTATGGTTCTATGTATATTTTAGATTTAACTAGGGATGTATTTATTTGTCCCAGTTTCACAGATAAATTATAATAGTGGCAAATTATAGCAGATTAATTTGAATATTCACTTATAGATCCACGTAATTAACATGAACTATCATGTTTATTGCAAAAGGAATATCAGACAACAATATCACAGAAAGCTTTTGCTAAATTAAAAACAAGACACCTCTCTTCCAAGCATAATTGATGCTACCATTTTCTTTTCCTTTCTAGTGTTTCTTCATATATATATATGAGATATATGATATATCTCATATATATTATGAATGACCTCATGTAACTTATGAGGGTCATTCAATTTTATATACTTCTTATTCACTTAACATAATAGTTTTTATAATTTTTGTTAGCAAGACTTTATTGTTTTAAGTATACAATTAACATAATATATAAAATACATTAAAATTAATTAGTTGATTGTTCTGAAATGCATGTGAAGAAAAATAAGTGTATAAATGACATAGACAAAATATAACAGGTTAAAATATAAAATTCATTCAATTATTGTCTTTTCCTTCCAAATGTGTTTCTAACAAAGAATAAAACACTATTATTATAGAATGTGCGAATAGATTATCACTGCAAAGAATGTTATCTCAACTGAGTGGACAAGAGGGAAGACCCAGTGATCACATTGGTCTTGCAATTTTTCCTTTCACTTTCACCTTCCCTTAGTTTGTTGACATGCGCTATTGTAAAAAATCACAGATGCTGCTAATAGTGTCCTCATTCGAAAGGAAAAATAAAAAAATCTCCATTCTACTTGTTTCTTCTCTCTTTGTCCTCTTAAGAGAGACGATCAGGAAACAACTAAAATAAGCACACCTCTAATCCGGAACTCTATATAAATCCTACTGTTCTTGTGACCACAACAATTCTCTAAGTCTTGCCTATCTTAGGCAGCAAATACATACTTTTACAGGGGTCCTCAGAGAATTTGAAGATGGGCTGCTTACCCAGAATCTGAGAGTCTGAGCTGGAAAATCACGGTGTGTCCCACATCACTGTATAATGGGACCAAAAATAGACATGTCATACTAGCAAAGACAGAACCCAAGAAAACACTGACACATGTAAACATTTGTTAAAACCCCAAGTATCTTCTCTTATCAGCATTTGGATTAGTAATTTTAGCTTTGGACCTTTCACTAGGAACTATACAGTTTATTGCTAATAGGTGCTCGTTGATCTCTTAGCATTTGGGTTTATGAAGGGATTCTGTTCACCACATGTGAAATCAACGTAATAGGAATGTTTGTGCCTTGCACTGTCTTTGCAAATATGGCAGGTCAGGTAATTTATATTTGTTATTTAGACAATCACTTTACCATTTTTTTCCATACCACCATTCCCTTCCCCTTTTCCCAAAGAAAAGTCAATTTATGGAATTCAACCAATTTGTAAGTTCAGATTTCTTTTTTCTGAGGTTTTAATTCAAGTAGAGAAAATAAGTGAATGCAGGTGGAAGAAACAAGGAAAAAATACATGCTAAACCATAAAGTAATGTTATAATTATTATGAATGCATTCGGATGACCATTTTAACATATTTTTTAAAGCCACCATTTTAGCATATTAAGAGAACCACAGCATTTTGTTTAAACAGGCATACTAGTATTTCTGATTTATCAAAAACTAATCTATAAAGCCCCTAAATACTTAGGATTATCAAAAATATATGGTATTTAACTTTGTAGAGGTTTATTTTCTTTATTTTTAAGATGAAATAAACTTCACTTATTTTTATCAGTTTGGATGCTGATTTTTAGGTTTACTATTATGAATGATTTTTGTAATGTTTATTCAGTTTGAATGTACCAGTTAGTTACAGGATCAAGAATGGAAATTAGAACTAAAGGTATGATGAGATACTAGTTGATTCCCCTCTGCCTCCTCACCATGTGTAAGTTGATACTTGTGATAGCCAGTATACATCCATCCTGTTGACAGTACTTCCTTAGACACTGTGTCTAACTCATAAAGAATAATTTGTCATCCCAAAGGATCCAGTGTATCTATCCAACTTCATCTTCCATTCCTCTTTAATTTAAATCTTGATCTCCAGATGGGCTAATATCCTAAATCTCTACACTTCTGTTCTCCCTTCAGAATCTACTCAGAATTACCTACCTCTCAAACTTGGATTTAAGCTCTTTCTCTTCTACTCTGGACTGCCTAACATTTATATGGTCTTGTTTGCATATTTTATTAATTTACGTCTATTGCCTTGTTGCAAAATTAGAATCATTATCTGAGTTTATCTATCTCTCTTATCTCCAATATGCCCTGCATCAAGCAGTTGCTACTATACTTTGTATATGGCTTCCTCCCCCTGCCGAAATACATATATATATATATATATATATATATATATATATATATATATATGGTTGAATTATACATATATAAAGTGGAATTATATATATATCACATTATATATATATTAAAGTTGAATTAAATTGAAAGTGTTCTTATACACATATTTCTTTGATTTTAGTACTACAAATGATTGTGGATGGTATAATACTAAGCAATAAAAAATTCAAACATGTTAAGCAGTTTATCCAAATTCTAATTTAAGCTTGTTTGAATTTAAAACCTTTTCTACTAACATTAACCATATTGCCTGAAGATGCCTGATGTCACCACAGAAACTTTGTCTTAAATTATTCCAAGTTCTTAGATTAATGTAAAGTATGCGATGAGCTTTTTGGAATATTTTCTCAATGATCATGGTGCCATCAATGCTAAATAGAACCTTATTGCCAGTATACTGTGTACCTCATTACAGAGTAACCCTGGGCACTTCCTTTGTAGGTTCTGGTTGAAATTGACACCATATATATTTTTTTAAAATGTTTTAAGTTTTTCAGGAACATAAACTGTTACAGTTGACACATCATACCACTGTCTTTATGACCTATCTTTAAAGTGATACAAAGAGCTACTACAATAGTTGCTTTCATATTTCTAAAATTCATTGACTTCAAAGATAAAAGTCAAAAAGATGTGAAAATTCCATAACAGTCTTTTCATGGGATCTATTTTTTCACTTTCAAACTCTTAACAATAAAAGTAAAAGATGAATGGTGTTTTGCAAGGTGTCAGAAGTACTTCTGTGCTGTGCTGTATTCTGTTTGTGTGTGTGTGTGTGTGTGTGTGTGTGAGAATATGTCCAAATAGATATAATTTTTAGCTTTTTACTCAATTATGATACTGGGAAATTACATAATATAATTCCAAAGTATGTAGTTTACATTTAAAAATGCATTTTTGAAATAGACCTGATTGCTAACCTAGCTAATTAATGCAGACTCTACTTATAATGTGTGATTAAGGGTTCAAGATCATAGAAATAATATCTGTAATTTCTATTGATGTTTTGGGATTGAAAAGCTCAGTCGAGTATAATATTAGTAGTAACCTTACTTTTGTCCTTAATGTTGACTTCAGAATAGAATTATGTTGGATTCCTTGAAGGTGCATTATTAGCCCTATCTTGCTAAAAGGCATAACTCTTTGATTAATGTTGATAATTTTAATTTGTAGAGCATTAAAGGTTCAGGAATTGATTCTATGAGAAATATTCACTACTCAGCATGCTCAATTGACCAATAATTTAATTCGAAACGAATGTTAACTGAAAACAGTGTATTAATCGGAGTCAATACAATTCACCTGTTAATTGGCTACATTTCTTGTGCAATTTTTCCTTTTCTTATTTTCATTTTTAAACGTAGAATATACAGAATCACTGTCCTGCACAGTACATGCCCAATAAAGCACTCACTCACTCTAAATTAAAGAGTTGTCATAATGGAAAGAACGAAAATGGTAATTTAATTTTGCTAATATATCTTACCCCAGAATTCATTCATTATTCATTCACCAAACATCCACACCTATGGTATATAGCACTGAGGACACAGTCGTGCACAAGATAAACCAGGACACAGAATTCATATAACCTAGAATTTTGCAAAATTTCTTGAATCCTTGGAAAGTTGACATTCAAATTCAGGGTTACTTCAACATTGCAAACAGGTACCTGTGCAAATTGGGAGAAATGCATGTGAAGAAAAATAAATCTATAAATGACATATTAAAAACAAAGTATAACAGGTTTAAATACAAACTCATTCAATTACTGTCTTTTCTTATCAAATAGAAAAGATGTTGGAGGGGTGGGAAGAGGCCTGACTCAGGTAAAATAATTTGTTGGTGTTGAGGGAGGGCCATAGTGTATAAAATAATAGATCTTTAAACATTTGCTCACACTTAGAATGGTAATATTTTTCTAATACCAGAAAGAAACTCATTTCACCCTTTGAAAGTGTTAATTGTTTTCTTTTCTTTTTTTTTTTTTTTTTTGAGACGGAGTCTCGCTCTGTCTCCCAGGCTGTAGTGCAGTGGCGCGATCTCGGCTCACTGCAATCTCCGCCTCCCGGGTTCACGTCATTTTCCTGGCTCAGCCTCCGGAGTAGCTGGGACTACAGGCGCCCGCCACCATGCCCAGCTAACTTTTTGTGTTTTTAGTAGAGACTGGGGTTTCACCGTGTTAGCCAGGATGGTCTTGATCTCCTGACCTTGTGATCCGCCGGCCTTGGCCTCCCAAAGTGCTGGGATTACAGGCGTGAGCCACCGCGCCCGGCTGTGTTAATTATTTTCTAAAGTGTTTCATCCATATTCACTTGGGTCTTCAGTCAAATTTTAAGGCTATTTTAGGTCAGGAAATGTAGACTTTGTCTCTCCCTGCTCCAAAGCACAGAACAATGTATGTACTTGGCTTTCATATATTAGGTATTAGCTGGTTGGTTGGTTAAATCCTCTGGGGAAACACACCAAACCATGTCTACTTCCTGCAATAATTTTCATTTGGTCAAATCCTGGTGTGCAGATTTTGCTCTGTTCATCTTTATAAGCCCTGTATGCACCTAGCAAATTCCTGAAGTATGAATGAATAAATAAAAGAAGAATGAGTTAACAATATGCAATGAATATGAATCATTAACAGTTTCAAGTTTCTGTGACAAAACTTGTGACAGTCTTTACTGTAAGCAAGCAAATTCAGGTGTAGGTTTTATATAATGCACTTGTATTTATTTGTTATAAATGGGCTAAAATTAAGAATCTCAGTTACAGATAATTACTCATCTATCTTTTTCTACATTTCATATGTTCACTGAGGACAAAAGCTAATTTTTACTCACCTGTCTATAATCAGCAATTAGTACAGAGCCAGAAATATAGCAGGTACTAAATAAATCAATTATGGAGTACAAGAACAGAGGGAACATTTCGATCTCTGGTTAGGAAATCCAAAGTGCCCTTCAATCTCATAGGGCATGACGTTGTAATGGAAGTAAGTCCAGATACTGTTTTTGGAAATAAAACACATAACACTATGGTGTAAAGATTTGTACAGCAGTGGAAAGCTATCGGGAATAGAGACTATAAACCCTCTGTTTTAGTTTGCCAAAACAAAGACACTCTGGGGAAAAAAAAAAAAAAGTACAGTACTAAGTAGAAAATCAAACTCTTAGAAAAAAACAAAAATGAATTATACAAACTTATTTACCAAGTAAAATTGTTTCTTACCCCAAATCATCTTTAATTTTAAATTTAGAAAACATATTGATCCCAAAGGACTGTTGTTTACAGAGACAAGACTTAAAAATAATAATTTTATTTACTTTTTTTTCTTTTTTAGAGATAGGGTCTCACTCTGTCACCCAAGCTGGAATACTAGAGTACAGTGGTACAATCATAGTTCAGTGCAGCCTCAAACACTTGGGCTCAAACACTTGGGCTCAAGCAGTCTTCTCCAGCATCTGGGACTATAGGCGCACACCATCACATCTGGCTAAATTTTTAATTTTTTTTAGAGATGAAGTCTCGCCATGTGGCCCAGGCTGGTCTCAAACTTCTGGCCTCAAGCAATCGTCCCACTTTAGCTTCCCAAAGTGCTGAGATTACAGGCATGCACCACCATGTCTGACCTATTTTGTTTTTTAAGGAGAATTTCTAACATATCAATTTTGAATACAATCTGAGGATTAGATATTTATGCTATATGTCTATTGATTTAAGAGTTTATCTGAAAGCACTGTAACAAAAATGGCTTGTGAAATCTTGAGCCAGTTGAAATCAGCTTGTCTTTTATACCAAAAGACACCTAGAAAATATTGATTTCAAATGCATGAGATTTAACCTATGTCCAGGTTGTTAAATAGTGGACTGTTTATTTTTAACTGAAATAAGTCAATGGATATAATGGTGTAACATTTTAATGAGAAGAAAGTAATTTCCCAAGCCAAAAAATTGTACTTTGTAAAATGCAAGAAATTACTAAGATGTGAAAATTGTGTATTTAAACTTTGAAGATATTAAGACTGTCATATCAATCAAGAATATCCTAAAGCATTTAACCTAATTATAAGACTTTGTAAATATACAATTATAAATATGTACTATTTTATTTACTTTAGTTATTCTTTAAAATACTAAGGACTATGATGAACATTGAGGAAACGGTGAAGGTATTTTTAATTACCGGGTTATAAATCCGAAACAAATAATATCTAGCATTAGTTCCTTGTACATCAAAAATATTAAAAATATTTCTTGGCTTGGCCAGGTGTGGTGGCTCATGCCTATAATCCCAGCACTTTGGGTGGCCGAGGCAGGTGGATCACGAGGTCAGGAGATTGAGACCATCCTGGCCAACATGGTGAAACCCTGTCTCTACTAAAAATACAAAAATTAGCTAGGTGTGGTGGCACGTGCCTGTAGTCCCAGCGACTTGGGAGGCTGAGGCAGAAGAATCGCATGAACTCAGGAGGCAAAGGTTGCAGTGAGCCAAGATCATGCCACTGCACTCCAGCCTGGTGACACAGACTCTGTATCAAATATATATATATATATATATATATATATATATATATATATATATATATGTATATATATCTTGACTTGATGGCATATTTGTTATGTTTCATGTAATGCATTTACTTTGTCAGTATACTACCACAGCACAGTGCATGAAACCTCTGTACCAGAATGTCTTACAGGTTATGTAGGCACCATAATAAGATACCTAATTTCTGAAATTGACTTCTATAAATGTTCTCAATCAATTCAAGCTCAACTCTTGAAGAGAGAGCAAGAGAGAGAAAAAGAGAAAGAATATGATATAAACACAATTAAAGTACAAACATATTTGTACATGTTTAACGAGAAGGAGAACACTTGAAGAAGTACAGAGTAGCTCAATGTGACTATAAGTAGGCAAACAATGGGAAACGAGGCTAAACCTTAAGCAAAGATCAGACTTTGAAGAGTGTTTGTACCATGCTAAAATTTACAGAATTTATTCCTGCTCTTTGAGGGTGCATTGCAAATCCAGGCTAGAGGGAGAGATACCAGTTAGGAGAGTACAGCAATACTCTACTGGGAAATGGTGAGGAGTTTCCTGAAGACAATGGCAACATAGATGAAGACATGCAGATGGAGGAAATAAAGATCCAATTGAGCTTGGTGGCCAGTTGGATATAGGTTGAGAATATGCATGATGGAGCAATCTAGGTTTTTGTCTTGGGTAGGTGCTTCCATGATAGTTCTCAGAATGAATCATATAGTTGTACCGGCTGAATCCCACCCATATTTGCACAATAGAGTGACTGTCTAGCTGAAATCCAGATGACGCTCTGCATGCTAAGCTATGCTTCATGGAACTGTATAAAGGCACTTGCTACATAGGCTAGTGGTAGATCTGGAAGTAACCTATATGGAATATAGGAAATGAGGTGGCTTTTGTATAAACCCTACTGATAAATTTTATTTCCTGATCCTATTATTTTGACTCATATTAGCCCAAGAAGAGTATTCAGTATTTCATATCCCTGAAGGTAAGACAGAGTAGTATTAGATTCACTATTTGGCAAATAAAAAGGATCAAGTCCTAAGATCAAGCTCATGAATCAACACCTCATAGGATATGTCCCAATCAATTATATGGCTTCCCCTATAAATAAAATCTAGTTCTCTTCTCTGGAGACGAGCAGTGAAGAATATCATAACTTACACTACAAACTGCTTGAGCAGGAGCTACTTCTCTCCAAGGCTTTATATCATTCTTTCTGGCAGGTCCCTCTGTTTGTCCTCACCAAATCCTGGGAAATTTATTTCTCCTCTAGTGATGTAAAGCTCTCTGTTTGAGATGAAGGGCTGCCCAATTTATCAGACCTGTATTAGTCTGTTCTCAGGCTGCTAATAAACACATACCTGAGACTGAGTAATTTATAAAGGAAAGAGGTTTAATTGCCTCACAGTTCCACATGGCTGGGGAGGCCTCACAATCGTGGCGAAGGACTAATAAGGAGCAAAGTCACATCTTACATGGCTGCAGACAAGAGAGCACGTGCAGGGGAACTGCTCTCCATAAAACCATCAGATCTTGTGAGACTTATTCACTATTACAAGAACAACAGACGGGAAAACCCGCCCCCTGGATTCAATTGCCTCCCACTGGGACCCTCCCACAACACATGAGGATTATGGGAGCTACAATTCAAGATGAGATTTAGGTGGGGATACAGCCAAACCATATCAAGTTCTTTCTTTGTTACTGGGTACCATATCCATTCTGTTGAGGTTCTGAGCCTTTCCAGTTACTGTAACTCGTCTATCTCCTGTCTGTGCTAAGACTCAGTGACCTCTCTCTGCCTTGCTTCTGCTTTGTCCGGACCCTTTCTGTGCATGCGCTCACTCTAGTTTGCCCACCTGAGGTGAGAGATGGTCCAGGTTAGCAACAACAATCTGTGGACTAAAATCCTCTTTAGGGAGGAAGCAAAATTCAAATGGATGTTACTAAACAAAGCTCAGAAACAGAGACCAGGGTTTGGGAAGTAAGGTAGTAGCCTGAGAGCAGCTGGCAATGTTTTAGACCTGGAGA
Organism: Symphalangus syndactylus; assembly: GCF_028878055.3. NCBI lineage: Eukaryota > Metazoa > Chordata > Mammalia > Primates > Hylobatidae > Symphalangus > Symphalangus syndactylus. The sequence goes on from NC_072435.2 coordinate 73,482,116, forward strand.
TAGGTTAGGTCATCAGCACTAAGGAGACTGCCTGGAAAATCCTAGAAAATTATACATCTGGTCAGGCAAGGTCATATCACCAGCACACTTCCCTTTTCAAGTTGAATCCCTTTCCTCTGTCAAGAGGATTCAAGTGTCATTCTTGCATTTTGTCTTCTCTTCTATATCCACGCTTGCAATATAAGGAGACAGCAGTTGGCTGTTTGTGCTAGAAAATATAAATGGCCATTTTGAAAGCATGCCAGACAGGATCTGCGGCAAGTTTTCAATGTTACTGCTGCCATCTGTTGTTCTTCAGTGCTGGGATGTGAATCTCTTGGCAAACATCTCTCTAATTCTGAACTATCTTTCACCCCCATCTAGAGATATTCACTTACTGAAGTGCCTTTTTAAAGCATTGCTCCTCACCAAGGCAATGTTCTGAATGTTTTAAAATGGAAGAATCTGGAATGTTTTTATTATAATACATTTTGTATATCTCAAAGCAAAAATCAATTTCTTCATGGTTAATAATTTTGTAATTTTGTTTTTAATAATATTTCCCTTTTAAATATAATAAATATTTTATTGAACTAATACTTTAATGTAGCTGTTTCAAGTAAGATAAAACAGAACAGATGACTGTTTTCAACCTTGTTCACAGTTAGCTCTGTAACTAAGTCGTTGAGCTCTATCTAAGCTTTTTTATTTTTACATAACGTTTCCCTTTTCACTTAACCTTGAAATTACAGTAATTTGGGAACTTCTGTTCCTCTGAAAGAGAAAGCTAATGCCAAAGGTATTTCAAGGGAGAAAGAAGGTTTTTAAAAGGAGAGACAATTTAGCTCAGACTTAATAGCTGTGATTGCTATTTATTAAGCAGAACGCCTATAACTAAATTCTCAGATATCCAAAAAACAGCCTGTACATTCTCAAAAGTGAAGATTACACCTTTTCTAAGTTAAGGTAAAAGTTTTGTCTCTATAGCATCTTACTGATTTCTATCTTCTCATTCTGCCATAATAATGTCACTAAATAAATGTTCGATGCACTAATACATGAATAAAACTATACATGGTAATGATTCTTTAGAAACAGCTGAGTTTTGTAATTTTGTTTTTTAAAAATTAAAAATTTAAATATAAAAATATTTTTAAAAGGCTTGAATTTCTTGTTAAGTGTACACATTTTAAGTTGTAGTCTGTCTTTAAAAATAACCTCTCCACACACTGTAATATTTAAAACATCATGATATTACTATAAAACATCAACAAATAGGCCAGTGGAAAACATTTGATAATCACTAAAAATGCTCACATGTCATATATTAAGACTTGATAAGTAAACCACAATAATAAATAGAAAAGAAATAGTTGTATAAAAAGGGATTCTTACCTTTCAAACCTTACCATAAAAATGGAATATAAAAGAAGGAAGAGGAGGAGAAATCAAATTATATCATAAAATTTTCTGGGAGAAAATATTACAGAAGAAAATATGAAAGATTTATAGAGTTGACTGAAACATTTTTGAATCCTATACATAAAAATATCATTAATTAAAAGGAAAAACAAAGAAACGGATTTGGGAAATATTTGAAACTTTTTTAACATTTAAAAATATAGTACAAATGGATTATTTAAACTCCATTGCAAAAATATACAAAGGACATTGACAACATCTGGAAATAAAATTAGCTAAGTAAGTTATAGAAAAACTCAGTCTCACAATTTGACAAATGTAACTGAAAACCATTAATATAATTAGTAACTATTTTTACATGTCAAAATTTTTGAATTACTAAAGGAAACCGTAATGGCCTGAAAGTATCCAGGGTTTTTTTTTTTTTATAATATTGGCACTGTTATATGGGTGGCAGGAATTGAAGTGATGTTGTTTCTTCAGTTATTAAGTTGCATCTGCAGTGTTTCAAATATCCAAAACCTGTGAGTCAGTAATTCTCTTTTTGTATATTTATCCTAAGACAATAATTCTAAACATAATCTCAATATATGTGTACAAAGGTATTCATTGCAGTGTTACTTACAATAGTTAGAAAATTGTAAAATGCTTTATGCATCTTAAAATACAAATTGTTAAATATATAATAGTCCATATGATATAATTATATCATTATTATAAATAATGAATTAGAAAATAATTTAAGAGCATTAAAATAATTATAAGGTAATATAACGTGAATGAATAATGTACAGATAGTATAATCAGCAGAGTGTTAACTAGGTAAATTTTTATGTGTGTGTATATAATACTTCCTAAAAATGACTTGACAGAAATCATCAAAATGCTAATGGTGGTTACTTCTGGGTGGGATTGCAGATGATTTACTTTGTTCCTTTTATGTATTTCTGCACTGCCCAGTCTTCCACAGTGAGCATATATTGGTCTTTAAATTTATATAAGATGTAAAAAGATACCAAATGGTCTTCAATGAATCCTGGAGTTAACTTTCGTGTATGTCATATGTTATATTCTAAACTTATCACAAATAGAAGACTTTTAAATCAACTTGTACCTATTTCAACTATATAACAGCATCTTTAAAATGAGCATTGAATTAAACTACCAAAACCAACCATCATGAGGATTATTCAAGTAATGTGTTTGAACAAAAGAAATTTTAATAAAATTATTTTATCTCCTTTGTGATTTCAGCCCATTTAAAAAAAAGGATGTTTATACTCTCCTTCCGATATCATTAAAAAATAAATTTGTGCCTGACTGCATAAATCCCTTTTAAACTAATATCACTTATTACGTTTAACTAAGTCTACCTAGGGCTTCCTTGTATAAAGAACAAGAGCTTTCCATTTTTTGTTTACCTAGCCCTTTCTGATGCCACAACAGAATAGCTGTAAATCTTCATTATTTATATTCTAGAGAAAATAAAAAGAAATAAAAAGGTCAGTGTATAAAGTTTATTGGTTGTTCTCTTTACTCAAAACCCATATGGTATTAATGTTAGTCTCTATGAATATTTCATGAATAAAATCAGAGCATTAAGTGCATACTAAAAACAATAAGAATGGAAAGACTTTAACCTCATGTTTATATGAATTTCTAGTTTATCAAGAAGTTTATAGGCTATAGACTATCAAGTCTTAGGCTACGATAGAGTAACCTCATATAGACCTCCCTTGATATATGAAAATAATGGTACTAAGTACAAACAGAAGATGAGGTTAAAATTATTCTTTGAGTCCTCTTGATGGATTTTTTCCCACACTTTCCCCCAAATTGTTTTATGCCTATATTGTAGGAAAGCATGCAAGAGACCTAGAGTCTTTTTTTCTTTCATCACTTTCCAATCAACAGCAAATCCTATCATTTTTACCGCAAAATATATCTTGAAACTCCCTTCTTTTGATTTACTTGTAACTCCCCATCAAAAACTGAAGAGTGTCACAATACTTCATTAAGCTCCCCACTTGCACTCTACCTCTATTTGTAGCACTGAAATGTTTTTAAAAAATATATCTGCTTATGTCACTTTACTGCTCAATACTATTTGATTTGCTATTGCACTTCTAAGATACTCTAATTTCTTAGCACTCTATATAAAATCCTTTAAGGGCTTCCCTGCCCACCTTTTCAGACTCAGAACTATGTATTTGCTTTTGCCTGCTGTACTTGTACCACCGGTTTCTTGATTTTTGTTACTTCCAGGTTTTTACACTTATTTTTACAATAAATGTGAAATACACTTTTTGACAATATTTACAAATATTTCTTATTTTTCTTTATTGCTCTTTCCTCTAATGTTTAGTCTTCATTTGCCTGCTTAATGGCTATCTGAAGTTATCAACTCAAAGAAGCAGTTCTTTATTCACCTAAATCTTCTAGTCCTTCTCTGGAGTTTTCTTCTCACTTCATTCCCTTGGTTTTTGCCACAATTTGTAGTAATTTGCAATTCAGAGTCTTTAGAATGAGGGAATGAATCGCAGGTAATGACTATAGTTTGTGAGTATGTAAGATTGGATTCGTTATTGATTTGTTCCACAAACATTGAGGCACTGCATTTAGCCAAATGCCAATCTTGGGCAGTGAGACTCTGAAAGAGAATCTGCTTCCCCCACCATAAACCACAAAATGAAACAACTCAGAATGTACATAAATTACAGAATGAAAGCACACTAGAAGTAAACACAGATGTGGAAGAGGTAAAGTGTCCTTGAAAATCATGGAAAGATTCATAAAGGGAATGACATTTCAACTGGATTCTAAACCAGTTATTCAAGCTCCACAAGGTTGCACAGTTAATGAGCAGTGGCAGGATGACATACCTTAGAAAGTAAAAGGCATCTTTTTTAAACTGCTATAAAAATCATGTACATGTGCATTTTATAGGTCAAGAGTAATGTATTTAACATAAAATCATTTCAGTATATCAGTGTTTATATAGACTTAGGTTTTTCTCATTTAAAACCTGTTTTAATGACTTGTGCTTTTCTTCATGGTAATAAAACATTTTCCTGGGAAGTGCTGAATAAATCTTTCTTGAAATAAGTTTTATTGCTTTCTATCAATGACCCTGAAGTAATACAGAATTTACACTTCAGTGGTTGCAATGCTCAAACTTGACAGGTAGTGCACTGTGTTTGCTGATATAAGAGGTATGATGTAGGGCTAAGTGGTTTTGTGCTTATTTAGTTTTCGGGAGAAAATAATTGACTTAACATTTTGATACTAAAACCCAAAGCCTAACAGTTAATTATTGGTATTTTAAATTATTATTGCAAAGATTATTGTGCCTAATAATATGAAAATATTTTATATAATATTTAAAAAGTATATCTCTTTCTTGGTATTATTTAAATTACCAAAAAAATGTGGGAAAAAGTTATACTGAAATGTGATAGGATGTTTTAAAAGTGGTGCCTTGATTTTAAGTGTTACCTCGTTTTCCTCTGAAAACAAGAAGCATACCCAGAAGTTTTCACGAAATGGTCTCATGAATATCTAAGGTTACAGTCCATAGTCTTATCTGAGACAAGGGAAGTCCCTTCCACAATGAGCCTGTAAAATCACAAGCAAGCTAGTTACTTCCTAGATACAATGGGAGTACAGGTGTTGGGTAAACACAGCTGTTTCAAATGGGAGAAATTGGCCAAAATAAATGGGTTACAGGGCATGCAAGTCTGAAATCCAGTTGGGCAGTCAAATTTATAGCTCCAAAATGATCTCTTTTGACTCCACGTCTCACATCCAGGACATGCTGATTCAAGAGATAGGTTCCCATAATCTTTGGCAGCTCTGTCCCTGTGGCTTTGCAGGGTATAGCACCCCTCCTAGCTGCTTTCACAGGCTGGCGTTGAGTGTCTGTGGCTCTCCCAGGAACAAGGTGCAAGCTGTTGGTGGATCTACCATTCTGGGGTTTGGAGGATGATGGCCCTCTTCTCACAGCTCCACTAGGCCATGCTCCAGTAGAGACTCTGTGGGGCCTCTGACCCCAGATTTCCCTCCTGCACTGCCCTAGCAGAGATTCTTCATGAGGGCCCTGCCCCTGCAGCAAACTTTTTCCTGGGCATCCAGGCATTTCCATACATCTGAAATCTAGGTGGAGGTTCCCAAACCTCGATTCTTAACTTCTGTGCACCTGCAGACTCTATACCACGTGGAAGCTGCCAAGGTTTGGCGCTTGCACCCTCTGAAACCACAGGCTGAGCTATACCGTGGCCCCTTTTAGCAATGGCTGGAGTGACTGGGACACAGGGCACCAAGTCCCTAGGCTGCACACAGCATGGGCACCCTGGGCCCGGCCCTCAAAATCATTTTTTCCTCCTAGGCTTTCTGGATCAGTGAAGGGCGGGGCTGCCGTGAAGACCTGTGACATGCCCTGGAGACATTTTCCCCATTGTCCTGGGGATTAACATTGGCTCCTTGTTACTTATGCAGATTTCTGCAGCCAGCTGAATTTCTCCTCAAAAAATGGGTTTTTCTTTTCTACTGCATCGTCAGGCTGCAAATTTTCTGAACTTTTATGCTGTTTCCCTTTTAAAATGCAATGCTCTAACAACACCCAAGTCACCTCTTGAATGCTTTGCTGCTTAGAAATTTCTTCTGCCAGATACTCTAAATCATCTCTCTCAAGTTCAGAGTTCCACAAATCTCTAGGGCAGGGGCAAAATGCCGCCAGTCTCTTTGCTAAAACATAACAAGAGTCACCGTTGCTCCAGTTCTCAGCAAGTTCCTCATCTCCATCGGAGACAACCTCAGCCTGGTCCTTATTGTTTATATCACCATAAAAATTTTCGTCAAAGCCATTCAACAAGTCTGTACTCCAAACTTTCCCACATTTTCCTGTCTTCTTCTGAGCCCTCCAAATTGTTCCAGCCTCTGCCTGATACCCAGTCCCAAAGTTACTTCCACATTTTTGGATATCTTTTCAGCAATGCCCTGCTCTACTGGTACCAACTTACTTTGTTAGTCCGTTTTCACACTGTTGTTAAAGACATACCCAAGACTGGAAAGAAAAAAAGGTTTAATTGGACTTACAGTTCCAGGTGGCTAAGGAGGCTTCACAATCATGGCTGGAGGCAAAAGGCATTTCTTACATGATGGCAGCAAGAGAAAATGAGGAAGATGCAAAAGCAGAAAGCCCTGATAAAACCATCAGAGCTTGTGAGACTTATTCACTACCACTAGAACAGTATGGGTGATAGCGCCCCCATGATTCAAATGATCTCCAACCAGGTGCCTCCCACAACACATGGGAATTATGGGAATACGATTCAAGATGAGATTTGGGTAGGGACACAGAGCTAAACTATATCACATGGATTTTTTATACTTTTGCTTTTAATAACACAAACAAAAAAATACATCATTAAAAGGTTAGAAGTGAGAAGGTGTTTTTACAGAAATCAAAAATAGTATCACCTTAGTAAACAGTATTCTTATGATTGTAGTTGAATTAGAGAGCAGAATACATCTAGAAGATTCAGTAGTAAGCTGTTTCTTCGATTAATGGAAAATTTGAATAGCCTAGCTGATTGAGGTTGAGGTTACTATTAAATGACTGAAGTATAAGAATTGGTTGTTTATGTAAACAAAGTATCTGTTTTACATGTACATGTATAAGTAGGACTGTTGAGCCCCAGTAACATGAAATATCAAAAAGCATGACTCGAATACCTGCTATATGAAGTGCTATTACATCAAAAAAGAGGTGTGTGCTGAAAAATTACCTACAAATGGCATTTTCCTCAAATCAATTTTAAATATTCAGAATTTCGTTTTAATAATTGTTTAGTTAATATTTCAGAATCCTTCATCATAAAAAGCAGGCAAAAGACCTTGAATGTATAACACATTTGTTTTCAAACAAGCCTGCCTCTAACTGTGAATCCAAGAGTGAATCCAGAACTACAAATTAACTAAGATTGGCCCCATCGAGTTATTGAACATTAAAAATCTAAAAACTAAAAGGCATGCTTCAACAATTATTTCCTTCTTGGAATCATTAATTAACCTATGTGTATCCAAACAATAATCTTCCAACAGTTTTGCTAGCTACATTTTTAATTACTTAATATCATGTAAAATTTGTTTTATTATTGTTCAGTTCTGAATTTTGACATATGCATCAAGCCATGCAACTGCTACCACAAGTCTTCCTGATCACTGATCTGTCCTAAATCTCTATAGTGTTTTTCCTTTTCTTAAATATTGCGTAAACAAAACCATACCTTACGTGGCCTTTTGATTCTGGCATCTTTAACTTAATGCGCTTGAAATGAATCTATGTCGTTTCATGTATCAATGGCTCACTCTTTTTAATTGTTAAGAAAAAATGTATGCTGGGATAAATATCTTTCTAAATGAGTTTTTGTTCACAATGCTAAGTGTTTATTTAGGATAGTTTCCTAGAAATGGTATCACTAGGTCAAACATTCAAATAATTTTAAAATATTTGATACATATTGCCAAATAATCTCAAATTTTTTTACCAATATACATTTAGGACAGTATGGGATAAATGTATCTTTCTTATAACAACTGACAACATTAATGATAATACATAAAATATTCTTTGCTAATTTGATGGGACAAAAATGTTACATCATTATTAGCATTTTATTATCATGGTTAAATGTACTGTACAGCCAGAGATATTTGGTTCAAAATCCATCTTCATTATTTACTATATGTGAGAATTTAGGTGAGCTATTTAATCTCTTGATGCCTTAGTCTCCTAATCTATAAAGTGGGGATAATTGTACCAATCATATTGGGTTGCTGTGAGAATTAACCGAATTACTATAGAAAATGCTTAGAATGGTATCTAGTCACTAGTAAGGACTCTCTCTATATTACTTGTTTATTATCTAACACCTTTAATTATTAATGAAGCTCAGTTTCCTTATATGATTTGGGATATTTGAAACTTTTCTTAGTGAATTTTCCAATAAAGTTATTTGTCTATTTTTTTATATATAATTTTTTTTATTATTATACTTTAGGTTTTAGGGTACATGTGCACAATGTGCAGGTTTCTTACATATGTATCCATGTGCCATGTTGTTTTGCTGCACCCATTAACTCGTCATTTAGCATTAGGTATATCTCCTAATGCTGTCACTCCCCCCTCCTCCCACCCCACAACAGTCCCCCGAGTGTGATGTTCCCCTTCCTGTGTCCATGAGTTCTCATTGTTCAATTCCCACCTATGAGTGAGAACATGCGGTGTTTGGTTTTTTGTCCTTGCGATAGTTTACTGAGAATGATGTTTTCCAGTTTCATCCATGTCCCTACAAAGGACACGAACTCATCATTTTTTATGGCTGCATAGTATTCCATGGTGTATATGTGCAACATTTTCTTAATCCAGTCTATCGTTGTTGGACATTTGGGTTGGTTCCAAGTCTTTGCTATTGTGACTAGTGCCGCAATAAACATACGTGTGCATGTGTCTTTATAGCAGCATGATTTATAGTCCTTTGGGTATATACCCAGTAATGGGATGGCTGGGTCAAATGGTATTTCTAATTCTAGATCCCTGAGGAATCGCCACAATGACTTCCACAATGGTTGAACTACTTTACAGTCCCACCAACTGTGTAAAAGTGTTCCTATTTCTCCACATCCTCTCCAGCACCTGTTGTTTCCTGATTTTTTAATGATGGCCATTCTAACTGGTGTGAGATCGTATCTCACTGTGGTTTTGATTTGCATTTCTCTGATGGCCAGTGATGATGAGCATTTTTTCATGTGTTTTTTGGCTGCATAAATGTCTTCTTTTGAGAAGTGTCTGTTCATGTCCTTCACCCCTTTTTGATGGGTTATTTGTTTTTTTCTTGTAAATTTGTTTGAGTTCATTGTAGATTCTGGATATTAGCCCTTTGTCAGATGAGTAGGTTACAAAAATTTTCTCCCGTTCTGTAGGTTGCCTGTTCACTCTGATGGTAGTTTCTTTTGCTGTGCAGAAGCTCTTTAGTTTAATTAGATCCCATTTGTCAATTTTGGCTTTTGTTGCCATTGCTTTTGGTGTTTTAGACGTGAAGTCCTTGCCCACGTCTATGTACTGAATGGTATTGCCTAGGTTTTCTTGTAGGATTTTAATGGTTTTAGGTCTAACATGTAAGTCTTTAATCCATCTTGAATTAATTTTTGTATAAGGTGTAAGGAAGGGATCCAGTTTCAGCTTTCTACATATGGCTAGCCAGTTTTCCCAGCACCATTTATTAAATAGGGAATCCTTTCCCCATTGCTTGTTTTTGTCAGGTTTGTCAAAGATCAGATAGTTGTAGATATGCGGCATTATTTCTGAGGGCTCTGTTCTGTTCCATTGATCTATGTCTCTGTTGTGGTACCAGTACCATGCTGTTTTGGTTACTGTAGCCTTGTAGTATAGTTTGAAGTCGGGTAGTGTGATACCTCCAGCTTTGTTCTTTTGGCTTAGAATTCACTTGGTGATGCGGGCTCTTTTTTGGTTTCCATATGAACTTTAAAGTAGTTTTTTTCCAATTCTGTGAAGAAAGTCATTGGTAGCTTGATGGGGATGGCATTGAATCTATAAATTACCTTGGGCAGTATGGCCATTTTCACGATATTGATTCTTCCAACCCATGAGCATGGAATGTTCTTCCATTTGTTTGTATCCTCTTTTATTTCATTGAGCAGTGGTTTGTAGTTCTCCTTGAAGAGGTCCTTCACATCCCTTATAAGTTGGATTCCTAGGTATTTTATTCTCTTTGAAGCAATTGTGAATGGGAGTTCACTCATGATTTGGCTCTCTGTTTGTCTGTGATTGGTGTACAAGAATGCTTGTGATTTTTGTACATTGATTTTGTATCCTGAGACTTTGCTGAAGTTGCTAATCAGCTTAAGGAGATTTTGGGCTGAGACAATGGGGTTTTCTAAATATACAATCATGTCATCTGCAAACAGGGACAATTTGACTTCCTCTTTTCCTAATTGAATACCCTTTATTTCCTTCTCCTGCCCGATTGTTCTGGCCGGAACTTCCAGCACTATGTTGAATAGGAGTGGTGAGAGAGGGCATCCCTGTCTTGTGCCAGTTTTCAAAGGGAATGCTTCCAGTTTTTGCCTGTTAAGTATGATATTGGCTGTGGGTTTGTCATAGATAGCTCTTATTATTTTGAGATACATCCCATCAATACCTAATTTATTGAGAGTTTTTAGCATGGAGGTTGTTGAATTTTGTCAAAGGCCTTTTCTGCATCTATTGAGATAATCATGTGGTTTTTGTCTTTGGTTCTGTTTATATGCTGGATTACATTTAATGATTTGCGTATGTTGAACCAGCCTTGCATCCCAGGGATGAAGCCCACTTGATCATGGTGGATAAGCTTTTTGATGTGCTGCTGGATTCGGTTTGCCAGTATTTTATTGAGGATTTTTGCATCAATGTTCATCAAGGATATTGGTCTGAAATTCTCTTTTTTGGTTATGTCTCTGCCAGGCTTTGGTATCAGGACGATGCTAGCTTCATAAAATGTGTTAGGGAGGATTCCCTCTTTTTCTATCAATTGGAATAGTTTCAGAAGGAATGGTACCAGTTCCTCCTTGTACCTCTGGTAGAATTTGGCTGTGAATCCATCAGGTTCTAGACTCTTTTTGGTTGGTAAGCTATTGATTATTGCCACAATTTCAGAACCTGTTATTGGTCTATTCAGAGATTCAACTTCTTCCTGGTTTAGTCTTGGGAGGGTGTATTTGTCGAGGAATTTATCCATTTCTTTTAGATTTTCTAGTTTATTTGCATAGAGGTGTTTGTAGTATTCTCTGATGGTAGATTGTATTTCTGTGGGATCGGTGGTGATATCCCCTTTTTCATTTTTTATTGCATCTATTTGATTCTTCTCTCTTTTCTTCTTTATTAGTCTTGCTAGCGGTCTATCAATTTTGTTGATCTTTTCAAAAAACCAGCTCCTGGATTCATTAATTTTTTGAAGGGTTTTTTTTGTCTCTATTTCCTTCAGTTCTGCTCTGATTTTAGTTATTTCTAGACTTCTGCTAGCTTTTGAATGTGTTTGCTCTTGCTTTTCTAGTTCTTTTAATTGTGATGTTAGGGTGTCAATTTTGGATCTTTCCTGCTTTCTCTTGTGGGCCTTTAGTGCTATAAATTTCCCTCTACACACTGCTTTGAATGTGTCCCAGAGATTCTGGTATGTTGTGTCTTTGTTCTCATTGGTTTCAAAGAACATCTTTATTTCTGCCTTCATTTCATTATGTACCCAATAGTCATTCAGGAGCAGGTTGTTCAGTTTCCGTGTAGTTGAGCGGTTTTGAGTGAGTTTCTTAATCCTGAGTTCTAGTTTGATTGCACTGTGGTCTGAGAGACAGTTATCATTTCTGTTCTTTTACATTTGCTGAGAAGAGCTTTACTTCCAACTATGTGGTCAATTTTGGAATAGGTGTGGTGTGGTGCTGAAAAAAATGTATATTCTGTTGATTTGGGGTGGAGAGTTCTGTAGATGTCTATTAGGTCGACTTTGTGCAGAACTGAGTTCAATTCCTGGATATCCTTGTTAACTTTCTGTCTCGTTGATCTGTCTAATGTTGACAGTGGGGTGTTAAAATCTCCCATTATTATTGTGTGGGATTTTAAGTCCCTTTGTAGGTCACTCAGGACTTGCTTTATGAATCTGGGTGCTCCTGTGTTGGGTGCATATATATTTAGGGTAGTTAGCTCTTCTTGTTGAATTGATCCCTTTACCATTATGTAATGGCCTTCTTTGTCTCTTTTCATCTTTGTTGGTTTAAAGTCTATTTTATCAGAGACTAGGATTGCAACCCCTGCCTTTTTTTGTTTTCCATTTGCTTGATAGATCTTCCTCCATCCCTTTATTTTGAGTCTATGTGTGTCTCTGCACGTGTGATGGGTTTCCTGAATACAGCACACTGATGGGTCCTGACTCCTTATCCAATTCGCCAGTCTGTGTCTTTTAATTGGAGCATTTAGCCCATTTACATTTAAAGTTAATATTGTTATGTGTGAATCTGATCCTGTCATTATGATGTTAGTTGGTTATTTTGCTCATTAGTTGATGCAGTTTCTTCCTAGCTTCGATGGTCTTTACAATTTGGCATGTTTTTGCAGGGGCTGGTACCGGTTGTTCCTTTCCATGTTTAGTGCTTCCTTCAGGAGCTCTTTTAGGGCAGGCTTGGTGGTGACAAAATCACTCAGCATTTGCTTGTCTGTAAAGTATTTTATTTCTCCTTCACTTATGAAGCTTAGTTTGGCTGGATATGAAATTCTGGGTTGAAAATTCTTTTCTTTAAGAATGTTGAATATGGGCCCCCACTCTCTTCTGGCTTGTAGAGTTTCTGCCGAGAGATCAGCTGTTAGTCTGATGGGCTTCCCTTTGTGGGTAACCTGACCTTTCTCTCTGGCTGCCCTTAACATTTTTTCCTTCATTTCAACTTTGGTGAATCTGACAATTATATGTCTTGGAGTTGCTCTTCTCGTGGAGTATCTTTGTGGCGTTCTCTGTATTTCCTGAATCTGAATGTTGGCCTGCCTTGCTAGATTGGGGAAGTTCTCCTGGATAATATCTTGCAGAGTATTTGTCTATTTTTCTATGGACAAGTTAGTATTATTCTTACTGGTTTGTTTCAGGTTCAGTTAGTAAGAATTTTAAGGATTTTCTATCACATTTTAGGAAACTTTTTCTGCATTTTATCTTTTTTCTTTCAGATAATATTTGCAAAATGTAAAAAAAAAAAAGGTTTCTTCATCAAGTTGGTATCTTTATCTTTTTTATTGCTTTGTGATTTGAAAATTCTTGTCCTGAGAACCAAAACATATATTTAATGAAATAGTTCTCTTCTTTTACTCATTCTGAAGTCATCGGAATTGAATATGGAATATGATATAAATCCTAATTTTATATTTTATGATATTCAAAATTTCTAACAAATATTTACTTAATAATCTCATCTAGGTTTCTTTTGTTTCTTCTGTTTCCTTTATAATGCTTTTTCTGAAGTTATTTTTCCTAGAATTAAATATTAGTATAATATTATCACAGAGGAAAAAATATCTGTTAGCTATTAATAAAGACTTTCATCTTCTTGATGCATTAATACATTTAAATGTATTGTAGAGAGCATACAGATTAGAAAAAAAAAGTGTAATTGCCTTTTTTCATAGTTGACATGAACATGTATAAAGAAAAGCCAAAAAAATCAATAAAACAACTAGAACTAATTAGTGAATTTAGCAAGATCATAGCATATAAAGCCAAGATTCAAAATTCAATTTTATTTATCTACTAACAAAAAATATTTGAAAATTGAAAATTTAAATATACCATTTAAAATAAAATCAAAATATTGAACCATGAAGTATTTAGGAATTTATAAAATGAAATCTCCTATACTGGGAATTGCAGACCATTGCTGAAATAAATTAAAGAACACCAATATATGTGAAAAGATACTTATTTGTGGATTGAGAGACAATATTGTTAAAATATCAGTATTTCCCAAATTAATCAATGGATTCAATATAATTCTGAACAAAACACAAGAAGATGTTCTGTCGAAGCTGACAAGCTATTTCTATAATTCAAATGGAAATGCAAAAGGCATTCACTGCCAACACCAGCATGGACTGTCTGGGTTCCAGTAGGTTACTTCACTACTGCCTCTTTTGTCAGCCACATCACGACAGCTGCCCAGAAGCCAGAGAAACTCCTCACACCTGGCCCACTGCTGCAGCTACCAGCATCCGGGGAAGCCACCATCAGCCCCCTGGTAACTGCCAACAGAGGTACCATTGTACACTACCCTAGGGAACAAAGATAGGCATGTAGTCAGCCCACCTCTGCCACCACTAGGGCCTGAAGACTGGGTCACCTGACATTCCAGTCTTCAGCACAGCTTCATCACAGCTTCCGTTAATAACCACACCCTAACCTACCAAGAAAATCACAAATGTCACTGACACTGTTTGTAGCCAAAGAAATCATAGAGAGACTACATTACTGCACACACCCATAATCAGAGCCACAGTACCCTATCCAAACAACATCACAGGTATAATATGAAAGGGAATTCAAATATAGGAAGAAGTGACTGTTACAACAGATATGCAGATATCAACATAAGAACACAGAAAACATGAAAAAATAAGGAAATATGACACTTTTAAAGGAACGCAATAATTCCCCAGCAAGAGATCTTATCAAAAGGAAATTTTTGAAATTTCAGATTAAGAATTCAGAATATTGATTTTAAAGAAGCTCATTGAGATACCAGAAAACAATGCAAATAAATCAGAAAAACAATTGAGAATATGAATGAGAAATTCACAAAACAGATAGATTTAAAAAAAAAAACTAATAAAAATGGAACTGAAAAAAACTAATGGAACTGAAGGATTTATTGAAGAAAACGCAAAATACATTTGAAAGCTTCAACAATATCCTACATCAACCAGAAGAAAGAATCTCAGAAGGCAAAGACAGGTCTTCTGAAATAATCTAGTCAGACAAAATTCAAAGAGAATAATCAAATCCTTGATGACATTTGGGATAACATTAAAGTGACCAAATATACAAATTATAGATATCCCTGAGAGTGAAAAGACAAAGAAAAGATTAGAAAACCCACTTAATTAAATAATATATGAAAACTTCCTAAGTCTAGCAAGAGTTTTAGATATTTGGGATGCAGGAGGCTCAATGGTCCCCAGGCTGATAAAACGCAAAAAGGTCTTATACACAGCACATTATAATCAGACTGTTTAAAGTCAAAGATAAAGAAGAAATTCTAAAAACAGCAAAAGAAAGTGTATGATAACCTATGAAGTAAACCTTATCAGACTGACAGCAAATTTCTGGCAGAAACTTTACAGGCCAGAAAGAATAGGACTATATTCAAAGTGCTTAAAGAAAAAAAAAACTGTCTTAAATACTATAGCCCACAAAATTATCCTTCATAAATGAAGAAGAAATAAAAGGTTTCTCAGACACGAAAATGCTGAGGTAGTTTGTTACTACCAGACTGGACCTACAATAAATGCTCAAGGGAGGTCTGGAAACTGGTAGTGAAAGGATGACATTTATCATCATGGAAATACATGAAAGTATAAAACTCCCTGGTAAGCAACTAAAGAAAGATATCAAATGTTACCACCAGAGAAATCTAACTAACCACAGTGACAAACAATCAGGGAAAAAGAAAGGAAAAAAAATATAAAAGGCAATGAATAAACAACAATATAACAGGAAGCCTCACATATCAATAATCACTTTGAATGTAAATGAATTAAATTCTCCACCTAAACGTTATCAAATGCCTGAATGGATAAAACTATATGATCCAAATATATGCAGATTACAAGAAACTTACCTTGCCAGGCAAGACATACATAAGCTGAAAGTAAAAGAATGGTAAAAGATATTCCTTGCAAATGGAAAGCAATAGTGAGCAGGAGTAGCTATACTTACATTAGATCAAACAGACTTTAAGCTAAAAAGAGTAAAATAAAAAAGACAAAGGATGTTATTATATAATGATGAGATTAATCCAGCAATAGGAAATAACAACTCTAAATGTATATGCATTCAACACTAGAGAACTCAACTCCACAAAGCAAATATCAGACCTAAAGAGAGAAATAGACTGCAATGCAATAATAGTGGAGAATTTCAACACTCCACTTTCAGTATTAAATAATCTAGACAAAAAATCAACCAATAAATTTTAGATTTAAACTAGATTTCAGAGCAAATAGACCTAACAGACATCTACAAAACATTCCATCCAACCACTGCAAAATGAAATTTTTGTCATCAGCACATGAAACACTGTCCAAGATAGACCACCATATATTAGGCCACAAATCATGTCTCAACAATTTTTTAAAAGTTGAAATCATATCACATATCTTCTCAGACCACTGTCGAATAATACTAGAAATCAATACCAAGAATAACGTTGGAAACTATACAAATACATGCAGATTAAACAACATATTCCTGTTTGATCACTGGGACAATAAGGAAATTAAGCTGAAAATCAAAAAATTATTTAACAAAAATTGAAACACAACATATCAAAACCCATGGGATACAGCAAAAGCAGTGCTAAGAGGGAAGTTTATAGCAATAAATGCTTACATTGAAAAAGTAGAAATATTTTAAAATTAGCAACCTAACAGTGTGCCTGAAGAAACTAGAAAATCAAGAACAAATTAAACCCAAAATCAGCAGAAGAAATGCAATAATAAAGATCAGAAAAGAACTAAATCAAATAGAGACTAAAAAAATACAAATGATTAACAAAACTAAAATTTGGCTATTCAATAAGATAAATAAAATTGATAAACCACTAGATAGAGTAAACAAGGAAACACAATATCCAAATAAACACAATCAAAAACGATAAAGGAGACATTACAATAGATACCACAGAAATAAAAAGGATCATCAGAGACTATTATTAACAACTACATGCTGAAAAATGGAAAATATAGAGAAATAGATAAATTCCTAGAAACTTACAACGTACCAAGGTGTTGCATCAGGAAGAAATAGAAAACCTGAACATATCAATAATGATTAGCAAAATTGAATCAGTAATAAAAAACATCTCCCAACTTTTTTAAAGCCTTGGACCAAATAGAATCACAGCCTAATTTTACCAATCATGCCAAGAAGAATATCAGTCCTCTTGATGCTATTACAATAAATCAGAGGAAGAAATTCTCTCTGGCTCATTCTACATGACCAGTGTCACCTTGAAACCAAAACCTGACAAGGACACCACAAAAAGAAAACTACAGGCCAATAACAATGATGAACACAGATGCAAAAATCAACAAAATACTGGCAAACGGAATCCAACAGCACATCAAAAAAATAATATACCACAATCCAGAGGGTTTGTATCAAGGATACAAATATGACTCAACATAAACAAATCAATAAACATGATAAGCATCTTCACAGAATATAAGACAAATGAATATATGATCATCTCAATAGATGCAGAAAAAAAATTTTGATAAACTTCAACATCTCTTCATGAAAAAAGCTCTAAAACTCGGCATTGAAGAAACATACCTCAGTATAATAAAGGCCATATGTGACAAACTCAGAGCTAATATCATACAGAATGGGGAAAAGTTTAAAGACTTTCCTCTAAGAACTGGAACAAGACAAGGATGCAAACTATCACCACTCCTATCCACATAGTACTAGAAGTCCTAGCCAAAACAATCAGACAAGCAAAAGAAATAAAAAGTATCTGAATTGGAAAGAGCAAGTAACATTGTTCCTCTTTGCTGATGATATGGTTTTATATCTGGAAAATACTAAAAACTCCAGCAAAAACCTCTTAGATTTGATTAATTAATTTACTAAAGTTTCAGGATACAAAATCAAAATACAAAAGCCAGTAGCATTTCTATGCCCCAATAATAAAATAGCTAAGAAAGAAATCAAGAAAGTGATCCCATTTAAATTAGCTACAAAAAATTAAAATACCTGGGAATAAATCAAGGAAGTAAAAGATCTCTGCACAAAAAACTACAAAACACTGATGAAAGAAATTAAAGATTAAACAAACAAATTGAGAAACATCCCGTGTTTATGGATCAAAAGAATTAATATCATTAAAATGACCATACTTCCCAAAGCAATTTCCATATTCATTGCAATTTCTACCAAATTACCAATGTCATATTTCATAGAATTAGAATAATCCTAAAATTTGTATGGAATGAGAACAGAGCCCAAATAGCCAAAGCAATTCTGAACATAAAGAACAAATCTGGTCCTGACTTAATCGCTATGCAATCTATGCATGTAACAAAATTGCACATGGATTTTATCAATTTCTACAAGCAAAAAAATATAAAAAAAGAACAAAGCTGGAGGCTATAGTAGCCAAAACAGCATGTTATTTGTAGACAAATGGAATGGAATAGAAAGCTCAGAAATAAAGCCATATATATATGTATATATATATATATATATATATATATATATATATATATATGTGCGTGTGTGTGTGTGTGTGTATACACACGTACATGTATATATAATGTTTTCCACATGTTCTAATACTTATATTCCATTCCATTATACATATTCCATTTCTGTATATAGGTTATATAGAATTGGAAGACTATCTGCCATTAAAAAGAATGAAATCCTGTCATTTGCAGCAACATGGCTGAAACTGGAGTTCATTATCTTAAGTGAAATAATCTAGGCACAAAAAGATAAATATCACATGTTCTCACTTATATGTGGGAGCTAAATAACTTGATTACATGGAGGTGGAGAATGGAAAGGTAGGTAGGAAACAGAGACTGGAAAGGATGAATGGAGGGTAGGAGGGAAGATGAAGAGAAGAGAGTTAAAAGGTGTAAACATACAGTTAAAAGAAATAAATTCAATGCTTGATAACAGAGTACAGTAACTACAGTTAACAAAATGTATTATACTCAGGTGATGAACACCTAAATACTTGATCACTATGCAGTTATATACTATATACGTGTAAAATTTGAATTTGTACAAATAAAAATAATAAAATACTAATCCAGTATCATTCACTGACAATGTTAACTCAGGTGGATAGGCATTAAGTCAATACTACTATAAGAACCACTTCTTGTTTATGTTAATGCCATATAGAATGAAACAAAATTCACTAAAATCCAAAAAATTAGAAAACCTGTTAAAACACAATAATATTAAGACAACCCAATAAAAATGTGGTCAAAGGACTAGAAAATACATGTCACCAAAAAATATATTCAAATTTCTAATAAATACATGTAACAATGTTCAACATCGTTAGTCATCAGAGAAATGCAAAATAAAATGGTAATGAGATACTACTAGATAGGCTTTTACAGAGACTGACAATACCAAGTATTGACAGGGATATGGAGCAGCTGAAATTCTCACTCCTTGTGGTAAGAATTTACAATTATATAACCACATTGAAAAAACAATTTTCAGTTTCTTTATTCACCCAAAATATATGTCTTTTGGAAAAAAAATTTTCCAGTCTGTGGGTTATCTTCTCATTCTCTTGATATATGTCTTTTCAAAGAGCCTGAGCTTTACTTCAGCCAATAATCATCAAAGTGTGTATATTTGTGTTTTTATAATTTATATACATATATTCCTGTGAAAAGATACTGTATGCATTGCTCAACATGTACAAATATAAGAAAGATATAGTAAAGAAATATATATTTTTAAATTCATAAATGTATTTATTGGGGTTCCACATTGCAAACTAAATAATCTACCTTGGCTAATTTAAGGAATTAAACTATAGTAGAAGGTTCTCATTTATTGGGATGCTTAGAACCAGCCTTTTTGCAGGCTATTAGCGAATCATAGCACTAGGGCTTCACTGCTACCTCCAATGACACCTCTGACACTTGAAACTTGAGGCCAGACATCTGCCCATGCTGTTAGAAAACAATTGAATAATTTGCTAGATAATAGAAAAGAATCAAATGACTCTGCCACCTTGCTTGCCAGAAGATTGTTTTTCTCATTTGTGACCTCTTGCTATAAATGATTGCTAGTCCCTGTGCTGCATGCTATAGGTGTTCATAAGAGAGTCTAGGAATGTGAGCTTTTTATATCCTATTTTTGGGTGGTAAAGGTCATTGTATTACTCTGTTCTTAAACTGCTAATGATGACATTCCCCATATTGGGTAATTTATGAAAGAAAGAGGTTTAATTGACTCACAGTTCAGCATGACTGGGGAGGCCTAAGGAAAGTTATAATCATGGGGGAAGGGGAAGCACACATGTCCTTCACATGGTAGCAGGAAGGATAATGAGTAAAAGGGGGAAAAGCCCCTTATAAAACTATCAAATCCAATGAGAACTCACTCTCACAAGAACACAATTAGAATAACTGCCCCCATGACTCAATTACTTCCCACCAGGTCCTTCCCACAGCACATGGGTCTTATGGGAACTACAATTCAAGATGAGATTTGGGTGGGGACACAGCCACACCATTTCATTCCACCTCTGACCCCTCCCAAATCTCATGTTCTCACAATTCAAAACACAATCATGCCCTTCCAAGAGTTTCCCCAAAGTCTTAACACATTTCAGTATTAACACAAAATCCAAATCCAAAGTCTAATCCAAGACAAGGCAAGTCCCTTCTGCCTATGAGCCTGTAAATTCAAAAGCAAGTTAGCTACTTCCTAGATACAATAGGGGTACAGTCATTGGGTAAATACACACATTCCAAATGGGAGGAATTGGCCAAAACCAAGGGGCTACAGGCCTCATGGAGGTCCAAAATCCAGTAGGGTCATTGTTAAAGCTTAAAGTTTCAAAATTATCTCCTTTGACTTCATATCTCACGTCTAGGTCATGATGATGCAAGAGGTGGGCTCCCACAGCTTTGGGCAGCTCTGCATCTGTGGCTTTGCAGGGTACAGCCCCCCTCCAGGCTGCTTTTACAAGCTAGTGTTGAGTGCCTGCAGCTTTTCCAGGCACATGGGTGCAAGCTGTAGGTGGATCTAGCATTCTGTGGTCTGGAGGATGGTGGCCTTCATCTCACAGCTCCACTAGGCAGTACCCCAGTGGGGACTCTGTGTGGGGGCTCTGATGCCACATTTCCCTTCCACACTGCCCTAGCAGAGGTTCACCATGAGGGCTCCACCCCTGCAGCAAACTTCTGCCTGAATAGCCAAGCATTTCCTTACATCCTCTGGAATCTAGGCGGAGGTTTCCAGACCTCAGTTGTTGACTTCTCTGCAAATGTAGGCTCAACACCCCAGGGGAGCTGGAAAAGCTTGGGGCTTTCATCTTCTGAAGCCATGGCCTTAGCTGTACCTTGGCCCCTGTTATTCAAAGCTGGGGCAGCTGGGTTGCATGGCACCAAGTCCCTATGGTGCATACAGCAGGGGGGCCCTGGGCCCAGCCCACAAAACCAATTTTCCCTCCTAGGCTTCTGGGCCTGTGATGAGTAGGGTTGCCACAAAAGTCTCTGACATGCCTTGGAGGTATTTTCTCTATTGTCTTATTAATATTTGGCTCATAGTTACTTATGCAAATTTCTGCAGCAGGCTTGAATTTCTCCTCAGAAAATGAGTTTTTCTTTTCTATTGCATCATCAGGTTGCAAATTTTTAAAACTTTTTTTTTGAGACAGAGTCTCGCTGTCCCCCAGGCTGGACTGCAGTGGCGCGATCTTGGCTAACTGCAGGCTCTGCCCCCCGGGGCTCACGCCATTCTCATGCCTCAGCCTCCCAAGTAGCTGGGACTACAGGTGCCTGCCACCTCGCCCAGCTAATTTTTTGTATTTTTAGTAGAGATGGGGTTTCACAGTGTTAGCCAGGATGGTCTCGATCTCCTGACCTCATGATCTGCCAACCTCGGCCTCCCAAAGTGCTGGGATTACTGGCGTGAGCCACTGTGCCCGGCCAAATTTTTAAAACTTTTATGCTCTGCTTCCCTTTTAAAATTAAGTTCCAATTCCAAACCATATCTTTCTGGATACATAAAACTGAATGCTTTTAACAGCACTCAAATCATATCTTGAACACTTTGCTGCTCAGAAATGTCTTCCACCAGATACCCTAAATTATCTCTCTCAAGTTCAAAGTACCACAGATCTCTAGGGCAGGGGCAAAATGCCACCAGTCTCTTTGCTAAAGCACAACAAGGGTCACCTTTGCTCCAGTTCCCAACAAGTTCCTCATCTCCATCTGAGACCACCTTAGCCTGAATTTCATTGTCCATATCATTATCAGCATATTGGTCAAAGCCATTCAACAAGTCTCTAGGAAGTTTCAAACTTTGCCACATCTTCCTATCTTTTTCTGAGGCCTCCAAACTGTTCCAACTTCTGCCTGTTACCCAGTTGCAAAGTTACTTCCACATTTCTGGGTGTCTTTACAGCAGTGCCCCACTCTTGGTAACAATTTACCATATTAGTTTATTCTCATGCTGATACTAAAGACATACCCAAGGCTGGGTAGTTTATGAACAAAAGAGGTTTAATTGACTCACAGTTCAGCATGGCTGGCAAGACCTCAGGAAACAGAATCATGGTGGAAGGGAAGCAAACATATCCTACTTCACATGGTGGCAGGGAGAAGAATGAGCAAAAGGGGGGAAAAACCCTTATAAAATCATCAGATCTCATGAGAACTCACTCTCTTGAGAACAGCATGAGGGTAACCATGTCCATGATTCCATTACCTCCCAATGAGTTCCTCCCATGACACGTGAAGATTATGGGAACTACAATTCAAGAGGAGATTTAGGTGGGGACACAGCCAAACCATGTCAGTCATGATATGAGAAATTATCAAATTAAGATGCAGGGAAGGTTTTTAAAAGATTTGAGCAACCACAAATGACAGATATGTGCTATAGTAGTGCAAAATACCATTTTGCTCTTATTAAAAATATAATTGTTATTGATAATCTGAGTTATAAATGTCATTGATAATTATGATCCATTATGCTCTCAGCAGCTAAAACTTCAGGCAAAATATACACCTAGAGAGGAATCAGCCTTAACAATAATTCTATAAATTTAATTTTCTTTTTTTTCTGATAATTACATTTTAGTTGACTTCATATGTGATCTAAATACATTACCATTATTTTGGACTTATGATGTAGCTCTGAAAGTATATATAGAAGAGCAGATAAAGTATCAGTTCACCATTTCTTTGTAGTTTGTGCTTTCATGATGAATATTCTCTTCAATGTACAGGTTATTTGCAGGAGCCTTTTAAATCCATGTGTCCATTTTATGAGACTTAGCTTTTGTCTGTATATAATGTGTTTATTCAGTGTGCATGGATTAATTTGAGAGAGCCCGGGTAAGGGTATCTTTACAGCAGTGCCCCACTCCTGGTACCAATTTACTGTATTAGTTTATTCTCATGCTACTAATAAAGACTATATATCACAATAAACTGAGAACCAGCCAGTAAATGAGAGAACTGTGGTCCACCTTTTCATTGTGGAGTTCTCATTTTCCTTCAGCTTATGCTGCTTATTCAACACTATTTCTGCATAATCTAATGCATTCACTAAATGAAGGTGCCTGTGTTAGCCTCTACATGATATTAATACAGCCTATTTAATTTATCCTTCTTTAGATTAAAAATAAATATGTAGTCATGTGCCACAGAATGACACTTCAGTCATTTGGTCATTGAAGGACCACATCTATTACTGTGGTCCCATAAGATTATAATAACATATTTTTCCTGTACCTTTTCATTGTTCAGATATGTTTTGATACATAAATGCTTACCATTGTGTTAGAGTTGCCTGCAGTATTCAGTACAGTAACATGCTGTACACCTAGGAGCAACAGGCTATACCACATAGCCTAGGTGTATAGTTAGGTTATACCATCTAGGTTTGTGTAAGTACACTCTATGATGTTCTCACAATGAACAAAATCACCTAATGATGCATTTCTTAAAACATGTCCCTGTCATTAATACAGTAGGTAACAATACAGTTAGTACAATATGTAATGCATGCCTATATCCAGAATTTTAGCTATTTCTCTTATATTTCAAATGGATTTTCTTATGCACTGTGTGGCACAGGGGCATTTCATTTTAGTAACCACTGTTTGGGAAAGGAGAAGTCTTTGAAGGATGTTGAGCAAGGTTGTGACATGGCCAGATGTGAATTTTTGATCAGTGACTCCATGTTAGCAGATAAATTTGTACTGGGAAAGATCAAAAGCATGAAGTCCAGATAAGAGGATACTGGATGTTATCATGGATGGAAATGTGAGGGATAGCAGGAGAGATGCTATGATTGAATGAATCTCAATATTCTTGGTGATCAAAGAATAATGAGACTCATCCAATAAGACTCTGTGAATGATTGAAAGTAGTTCCTAAGCTAGGAGGAAGAATGAGTAATGATTTTCTGGTTCCTGACTACAGCACAAGTTTTTGATTTTTAGAACAAAGAATAAATTTGTGCACGCTTTATGATTCCTGGTTGAATTTTTAGGGATAAAAAAGTCAGCTATAATATTATTCTTTCCTGATACTATGCAGTATTTGTATCAGTGATTTTATTCATTCCACACACATTCTTCTCGAACCTGGACACTGCTCTAGACACTAATTCTTTCCAAATATCAGATAAGGTTATTCTTAGGTAGACCCTCAGTTCATATAAATATGATTTTCCCAAAATGGGAACTAAGTGACTTTTCATAAGATTTTTTTAAAAGAATGTCTTAATAATAAATTGTTAATCTTGCATGGAAATGTAGGTGACTTGCATTGTGCATCCTGTGTTTGATTCACTGCTCTTAAATGTCTTGCCTTTAGCTGGGATGACAGCAGTTCAGTGAGCAGTGGTCTCAGTGACACCCTTGATAACATCAGCACTGATGACCTGAACACCACATCCTCTGTCAGCTCTTACTCCAACCTCACCGTCCCCTCTAGGAAGAATACTCAGGTGAGAATTACCGCCTTTCTTTCTGCAGTGTTTCTGCCAGTTTTTTCCCCCAAATTACTTAATATTAGATTAAGGTATACTACAAGCCCTTAATCCAAAATTATTGCAGAAACTGGAAAATGCAGAGATAATAAGGACTCCCTTTGCCACTCCTGAACCCTGAAGTGTCTTTAATCTTAGTCTTTCCTAAAGCCACAACCCTTAGGAGGAGCAACAATGTGCACTTCAGCCAATTTTGAATAAACAGAAGCAGCTTACATATATATATATATATATGTGTATATGTGATATACATTATATATTTATATATATGTAATATATGTACCATATAGCCTGGTGGTATAGTTATCTATACAAATATATTTATTTATTGTTAATATATTATATGTAGTATATAAATATATATTTATATAATAGATAATTATATATAGTATATAAATATATATTTATATAATAGATATTTTTATATATTAAATATATAAAAATATATAACATATATAGATATAATATATTTTATATATTATATAAAATATATTATATATTTAAAATATTAATAATGAATTACTATATTTGTATAGATAACTACACCACCAAGCTATATGGTATGTATATATTAATATATAATGTATAATTATATATTAATATAATAGTAACATATCAATACTTAATATAATATATAGTCAATTGATTACAATCTAATTCAGAAAGATTTATGTTGCTATATCTCTCCTTATAATATTGATATATTTGTTTAAAAATCCAACAATTATTTTCATAGTCTAATTTTAGATAGTTCTTGATTAATTTATATGATCTCTGAAATACATCACTGGATCTGTTGTGAATGATAAATCAAAAATGAAAAACGGGCATTACATCATTAAGTCCTAGCTTGTCTTACTACTTCTTATGACATTTGATATAGAAAATTTCTACCTTTCTGCAGCGTTTAATTGGTGTTTTCTGCACGTATTTATTCTGACATTCTCTAATATCTGCAAGTGGGAATTATGTGGCTAAAATTAATAAAATGTAAGTGAAGCTAGATCAAAATAGAATCTTTGGATTTATCCAGTTATCTGAAAGTGCATTTCATTGCCTTAATTCACACTTTATAAATTTTTCTACATAAAGTTTTTCTGTAATATTTATAGCTGAGGACAGATTCAGAGAAACGCTCCACCACAGACGAGACCTGGGATAGTCCTGAGGAACTGAAAAAACCAGAAGAAGATTTTGATAGCCATGGAGATGCTGGTGGCAAGTGGAAGACTGTGTCCTCTGGACTTCCTGAAGACCCCGAGAAGGCAGGGCAGAAAGCTTCCCTGTCTGTTTCACAGACAGGTTCCTGGAGAAGAGGCATGTCTGCCCAAGGAGGGGCGCCATCTAGGCAGAAAGCTGGAACAAGTGCACTCAAAACTCCTGGTAGGCTTGTCATTTGGCAGCTGTTATGCAAAAGTGCTTTACTTTATTGTTTCCATTCAATCTTTGTTTTCTCTAACAATAGCATTTCTAAAATACCAAATTCTTATCCATATTAAACATGGAGTCAAATAGTTAAATAGTTTTTCTATCTACATTTCACAAACTCGTCATAGAAGCCCAAGTAGCGCCTATATCTAGGCATTCTCTGGAGAGCCCCCTCATAAGGGGTACTGGATGCCTTACCTTGCCAGAGTTATTTCAGGTTATGGGGAAATAAGATTAGGTTGCTAAAGCAACAGTCAAGTTTTTTTGTTGTTGTCCTGAGTTCTTAATGAAAGTTTGGAATTTTTACACTGAATGTGCCACTGAATTTCACTACAGACTCTGAGAGGAACTAGCAATGACACTAATCAATTGGAATGCTGGAGAGTTGAAACATTGTCTGTGTATTAGACTTCATGAAAGAAGAGAATGAAATAGTTCTTCAAAATTGTGCCATACTTTTTTAAAAAAAGACTCTCTGTATTTTTAAAATAATGCCTAATTATAAATAGCGCCACCTGAAACACTAATTAACAGGGTACTCCAAATATAATCATCTCACAGATATTCAAATGAATTCTTTTTCTACTAATTAGCTTGATAGGGTTAAGTGCTATCTTTTTAAAGAGAGTTGCAAAATATAAGATATTAACAAATAGCAAAACATATGTTTTCATTTTATCTCTTCCATCTCTCATAATGTTTCTTCTGACAGCCAAAATTTTGTAGCTATGTACTCAGTCCTCTCAATATATTAGACTTTTCATCTAAGACAATACATTTAGGAAGGGAAATAATATAAAGAAGCATTCACATTTTACACCTTGTTTCGCGAAGTGTGGTGATGTCAAACGGTACAGGCACACATGTTTGTGTATTTCTCCTTAATTAGGGAAAACCGATGATGCCAAAGCTTCTGAGAAAGGAAAAGCTCCCCTAAAGGGATCATCTCTACAAAGGTCTCCTTCAGATGCAGGAAAAAGCAGTGGAGATGAAGGGAAGAAGCCCCCCTCGGGCATTGGAAGATCGACTGCCACCAGCTCCTTTGGCTTTAAGAAAGCAAGTGGCGTAGGGTCATCTGCCATGATCACTAGCAGTGGAGCAACCATAACAAGTGGCTCTGCGACACTGGGTAAAATTCCAAAATCTGCTGCCATTGGTGGGAAGTCAAATGCGGGGAGAAAAACCAGTTTGGACGGTTCACAGAATCAGGATGATGTTGTGCTGCATGTTAGCTCAAAGACTACCCTACAATATCGCAGCTTGCCCCGCCCTTCAAAATCCAGCACCAGTGGCATTCCTGGCCGAGGTGGCCACAGATCCAGTACCAGCAGTATTGATTCCAACGTCAGCAGCAAGTCTGCTGGGGCCACCACCTCAAAACTGAGAGAACCAACTAAAATTGGGTCAGGGCGCTCGAGTCCTGTCACCGTCAACCAAACAGACAAGGAAAAGGAAAAAGTAGCAGTCTCTGATTCAGAAAGTGTTTCTTTGTCAGGTTCCCCCAAATCCAGCCCCACCTCTGCCAGCGCCTGTGGTGCACAAGGTCTCAGGCAGCCAGGATCCAAGTATCCAGATATTGCCTCACCCACATTTCGAAGGTAAGGATGTATAAAATGATGCCAGAAAAATATAAAGGATAAATATGTGTTAGACACATACACTACATATAAATATGTGTGTGTATATATTTTTTAAATATGTATAGGGTATATATATATCTTAGAATTCTTTAAAGTACACAGTGAACTCTATGAAGCCTACCATATAAACAGCTAGCAAAAAAAAATAGTTCTCATTTTGAGAAACAGTCAAACTTCAAAGTTTCACTGTTATTGTAATATTAGCAACACAAACAACACCTAAGAGACTTAAAAGCTGATGGTAATACCTAAGCTTAGTGATAAGGCAAAGTAATAGCTTGTAAAATTTCTATAGATTTCCATCCCTCCTTTTCACATTAAAAATTAAAACTAAATAGGTTTTTATGACTTTTGGCATTCATTTCCAGCGTCATTTTCTTGCTGGCTCTTAATGAGTTGGTGATCGTAAATGTAGATGAAGTTGTTTTCCTTGTAACAGATTCCATTGGACAGATTTATACAGTGTCATATCTTGACACATTAAAGACAATCAAGATATGACAGAATTTGAAACTATTCCAATGTTTGGTACAGTATCACAACTGAAGAGTGGGCTAAGCTTTCTAACTCTTCATCTGCTTTCTTTGACATGACTCTGGTAAGGATCATGACTTGGTTTCTGTTCCTGGATTGTTTTTGGTATTAAATATGTGAAGATCTGCTCTAAGATATCACTGTTTTTAAATACCCATGTGTTTTTAAGGGGTAGGAAAATAAATGCAGTTAAAAATTGGGGACAAGTATCTAAACCTCTCTGGGTCTGTTTTCTCATCTGCAAGATGGTAGAGTGTGGTTCATAGTTCATTATGGGTTCAGTATTTTTAATGTTTGTTTTTATTCTGTTGACTAAACCCAGAACTTTGATATCTTAGAAATGACAGATTTTGAAACATTTATTTTATAATAAATCAATTTCAGATACTTCATTGTTTGAAAAACCTAAAGGTTTTATTCCTCAGTAGAAATATTAATGCTGCAGAACTGTCTTTTTAAAATACTGATTCTCATTGGGAAGAATGAATTATGGCTTATAGGGAGAGTAAATATTTGTTTCTTAAGTAAAAGCCAGTAGTGCCCTCCTGTGGCCCATTACCTATGAAACAATTTCTCATATTCGTCATAAAATATTTCACTGTAGGAAATATGGATTTCATTGCAACTTAATTAGTAATCATATGCCATTACTTCATATCATTGTATTTCCATATTTACATAAATTTGATTCCACCATCTGCTTCATTTACAAAACTAAAATGTTTTCTGAACTAAACTCCAAAATCTAACAGCACCAGCTCTGTTTCAAATCACTATTAAAAAATGTATTTGAATAGCACTGGCAACTGACATAAAACCCTTTGGCCTCTGCTGGGGAAAATACAGACAAACTGACTTGTTGCTGACAATGTCAATATTGTTTCCAACCAAGTGCTCCCTGACAGTCACTTAGACCACCAGATACTCAACACAACTCCCTAAACTTGCCTTAAGCTTTCATTCTAGATTTTGAATAAACTGTTTAAAAATTTAAAAAAAAAGAAGAAGAGCTCATTTAAGTGTTGTCTATCGAATGCGTAGAAGTTGTTTCATTATAATGGTTCTGTAAATAGGTAACAGCAAGTATGGTCAAACTACTGAATTTGAGTGAAAGTCTCATGATCATTTAAATTATGAAAACCAGGGGTTTTCATGTTTGACTTACTTTTGTTCCACCCACTTCCCCTCTTTCCCTAGTAGCAGCTCAGTACTGACCTACCCTTATATGAGAGATTTTCTGCACTTGATAAAGAAGTCCAAGCTTATAAAAGTTCATTAACATAGAAACAGGAAGTGCTTTGTAGTTCAGTACACCAAAGCACACTTGGCTCTGTGTACTGTAACCCTAAATATTAAATGTGGATATTAGCTTCTTGGAACAACTGAAGTTGTTATTTGTTTTTCTTTTAGGTTGTTTGGTGCCAAGGCAGGTGGCAAATCTGCCTCTGCACCTAATACTGAGGGTGTGAAATCTTCCTCAGTAATGCCCAGCCCTAGTACCACATTAGCGCGGCAAGGCAGTCTGGAGTCACCGTCGTCCGGTACGGGCAGCATGGGCAGTGCTGGTGGGCTAAGCGGCAGCAGCAGCCCTCTCTTCAGTAAACCCTCAGACTTAACTACAGATGTTATAAGCTTAAGTCACTCGTTGGCCTCCAGCCCAGCATCGGTTCACTCTTTCACATCAGGTGGTCTCGTGTGGGCTGCCAATATGAGCAGTTCCTCTGCAGGCAGCAAGGATACTCCAAGCTACCAGTCCATGACTAGCCTCCACACGAGCTCTGAGTCCATTGACCTCCCCCTCAGCCATCATGGCTCCTTGTCTGGACTGACCACAGGCACTCACGAGGTCCAGAGCCTGCTCATGAGAACGGGTAGTGTGAGATCTACTCTCTCAGAAAGGTGAGCTTTCCTGGAGGCATTGATAACATCTTCCCCCTCTTCCCTGCACTATGCCTAACCCCCATCCCATTAAATTCTCTTGATTTCACTGTGAGTGCCCCTGCGCAAAAGGATGTAAGACTGATGAAACTGGGCCTTTCATTTGCTCTTATTACCAAATTTACAGAGGAATAAAATCATTAAAGGTAGGGTGAGTGGATACTTTTGTTAATGTGAATGCATACATTTATAACCAGTAGGCAATGTGAATAAAATTCAAGGCATGTATTTAGATATTGAATGAGGTCTCCTGAAGACATTTTAATGATTTGGCTTAAGCTTCAGAACAACACTAGCTCCTTATGATGACTCAAGCATTTTCAAAGACCAAATTGAAATTATTCTACAGTTATGCTCAGAGCAATATGTTAAATTTGTTCCACTTTACTTCTATGAAAAAATAGCAGATGGATTGCTGGGAAATCCTAGTTGGCCTGGTAAAAAAAAAATCAGTTGTCAGCCATGAATTATTGGAGAAAATTATAGTGCCAGTACTGTTTTTAATAGACCACTTAAAAAAGTAATCATATTACAAAGTGTTTCTCATTGGCTTTATATATATATAAACTTAAAGTAGAGGACATAACAAGTCATTTCTTACCTAACATGCTTACTGTGAAGCATCCCTTTTGAGCAAAATCACTCTAAATTTTTTCCTCAAAGTGATCCTTTCTTGGTTATACTGGTACTGACTCTTACCACCAGGAAAATGTCTTAAAACTACTTCTTTTTCCCTGATAAATGCAATGCTATTCGTTTCTTGACACAAATAAAGCTTTAAACATGGTCTTGGCCACATGTGGAAAGAAATACTGGTCACAGAAAATACCTGATATATCTTTCTGTATCTTCCCCTGATTTTTTTTTATTTTTTTATTTTTATTTTTATTTTTTTAACAATGATATTGATGGTGGCATTTATTTTCTAGACCTTCAGCCTTACTCCCGGAATGATATTTTAAAACATCAATTAAAGCCCTTAACTAGGCACTCTCTGCATTACACCAGTTTCCCCTTAATCTAGGATGTCCCAATTTGAAATTCCCCATTTTCTCTTGACTTTGTAAAATACAAAACCCAGAGCAAAACATTGCTTCTATCCCTCTTTACTTCCTACTTGCCTAACAATGAGACAGAGACAGCCACGTAAATGGGGCTTTCCAATGATAAAATAATTTTAGCACTAACTAAAATATTGGTGCTTCCTATGGTGGGCTGCTAATTACAAAATACATTTTTCCTCATAAAGAAAAAAACTGGGCCAAGACAAACAGCTGAGTGATAGCAACTAAAATGTAACCATTTCCCTATGGTTTTGCTGTTATGTGCTGTTATAGACAGCATACGTAAAGACCAGTAAGGGTTCATTTTTCCATCTAAAAAGTCGGGCTTCCTGTAAAATCTTTGATTCTAGTTTCAGCACTTCTAAGGTAAATGGGCATCTCTTCACATGTCATTTATAAAACTTCTAATGAATAAATTATATTAAAATATATTAACCTATAGTTTTAATGAATGTATCCTAGATTGTATGCTTATATGTAAGGATTCTAAATATCAAGTTGATAATCAAACCAAGCATACTGCAAATAGGTTATCATTTCTTAACCACAACCACCTTCCGCAATACTGGTTATTTTTTAATTATAAAGATAATCTGCAACAAGTTGGCCGTTTAGCCATCAGCTTATTTCTTCAGCATTTAGACATGAATCCCAGATTCAGAAATACAGTCAGGTAACTGTTTATAACCAAGTAACTCTCAAATCAAAATTAGATGATAAAATTGGATAGTTGCATAGCTATAACCAAAATGCAGTTTTAATATTTTACTCTATATTTTCACTGAAGTCAATAAAATTTTCACTATAGAAACACACTAGAAATATGTAATTTCTTATTCTTTTTAAGCAGATTTATTTACTGTACATGTTCAATCTTTGATATAGGCCAGTTTTATTTATGTTCTGTTGTGTTATTTATTTACTTTGGAATGGAGCCTCGCTCTGTCACCCAGGCTGGAGGGCAGTGGTGCCGTCTCGGCTCACTGCATCCTCCACTTCCCGAGTTCAAGCAATTCTCATGCCTCAGCCACCTGAGTAGCTGGGATTATAGGAGCAGACCACCATGCTGGGCTAATTTTTGTATTTTTGTAGAGATGAGGTTTCACCATGTTGGCCAGGCTGGTCTCAAACTCCTGACTTCAAGTAGTCTACCCGCCTCAGCCTCCCAAAATGCTGGGATTACAGGTGTGAGCCACGGCACCCAGCCTGAACTAGGCCAATTTTTAAAACGGGAGTATTCTAACATTAAAATGACCAAATAGTTTTTCTAAAATGAACTTTAATTTTGGATAAATATGTTTTGCCCTTAAGCCTTAATAAAATGCATGAATGAATATTAAGCTGTAAAAAGTACATGTTAACTACATAGCTATAGTATTAATATTAATTAGTGCCTTCCAGTAAATTACTATTAATTTTAATAGTATTAAAAGCATTAAAATTAATAGTAATTTTACTATTAATATTACTTAGTGCATTCCAGTAAATTACTAGATTAAAATACATTTTAATATAAGTCACTGAGCTTTTTGTTTTCTTGACAACAGAACTCCAAGCAATAGCAAATTGCTCTAATCCTTTCAAGTACATTTAAGAAAGTTTATGACCTATTGAAGAGAAAAGTAGATCTAGTGGGTGATACTGGCTTCACTACGATTAATTAATTGATCAGTAGAATGTCAGAAATGCTAAGAAAACCAAAGAGCTACACCAGAGACAAAAATGTATTAATATAAATATTTTAAGGCAAGTTAATTAGTGATATATAATAAAGATGTATATAAGTTCATGATTTACCTGTTTGTCTACAATTTTAGATGATTTCTTTGATACTCATATTTATATCGGTAGCTTTTCCTATAGATTTTAATTTTTGTTTAAATTCCTCTTCGTTAAATAAAATAATAAAATACACCTTTTAACAGTTTTCTCTCTGCAGCTGCTCCAGGTCATTGGTGGCCATTGAGCCATAACTAGTCTGTATTTGTTTTGGGTTTTGTTTCATGTGTCTGATGCAACTAAATTTTTAAATAATTTGTAGTAACCAACTTTGCAAATTCCGGGTTTGTCTTTAAATGTCAGATCTGGCAATGCTGCCTTGACATTTCTGCCCAGAAACTATTGGCTGTAGGCAGACAGTGCCTGTCTGCTTCAGATTGTTGACTAAAATCCCCACCACATTCATTTTCATGCCCTATCTGGCCCTTGCTGGCATATGAGTTTGCAACCTTTGGTGGTTTGCAGAAATTGTCTGTGTTATAAAGTCATTAATCTCTAGATTCAAACATATTTCTAAATAAAGCTTTAAATTATTATGGTAACTTTAAATGTATTTATTCTAATTTTTTTCACTAAATTGCTCTTCATCATATAAATATATAATTTTTATACAACTGGATGAGTTTGGCAGAAGAATACCAACTTTTCATATTCTTTGTGGCATTGAACTTTAACTTGTACACATGGAAATAAATAATCCTTAAAACGACTTATGACCACATAAATGCCTTAGCACATGTGGTTCATATTTGGAGATTTCTCGTATTTGTTCAATATAATTTATTTTGTTTGTTTATCCACAGTACTTAAGAAAACTTCTATAGTCAACATATATACTGTAACTGGCCTCTACATAGTATAAGCAATTACCTCACATGGACATTATCAATAAAGTTAAAGTTGCATAAAGCCTTTGGATGCTTTTGATTGCAGTGCTAACTAATGGAGTACACATAGAAGAAAACATTTTAGCTTTGGTTTGAGTGATCAAATTTTAAGTCAGCCTTTTTACATTCATGTTATATCATCCCCATTATACATATCCTGTGCATTTAATTTTGATCATTTGAGGTCCTAAAGGAAGAAAGCTATAATTCTGCAATTTAATTTTACACTTTGCTTATCCACATGCCAGAGATTATAAAAGAAATCCCTAGACTTGTCCCACTTAGTTGTTGATATCCTCTTCCTGTATTTTTAGAGAGGCCATTTCTTATTTTCTCTAGACATACCTTTTCATTCCTTCTTGTTACCAATTGTGAATTCCTTAAAATAGAGATGATAAAATTTATAGTCTTTTAAATACCTAATTTATGATTTCTAAAAGATGGTATAGTTTAATTTCATTAAAATATTTAAATAAATGATACTAGAATCAATTAAGTTTTAAGCAAACATTCATATATCTTTCTTCACATGAGTCAATGGGAAATAAACATGCCTTTTTATTAAAAATAATTTGAAGACAAAGGATAAGTATTAAACAATGTTTTATACCATCTCTGTCAATTGGAAGTTGTCACTCTAACTTAGCCAGAGCAGATCTATCTCATTTTGCATGTGATGTCATAGCAAAAGTCTAATCAGTTGCATAAGGAAGGAAAAACTAAGATAGTATTTAATCAATAGAATTCAGAGGAAAATTATGCTAATGTGATTTAATCTATTTTCTAGTAATCCTATCACTAAACTATCATTGAATGGTACTGCATTAGAAAGGAACTCAATATGTGTGACGGCAATGGACATCTTGTCACCTTTAGTTGGCCTTTTTCAATGAGTTAAGCATTATATGTGTGTTACCAAAAGATTATTTTTTATAGTTCAGAGAACCATTTTTGTTGGATGTGTAATTTGGAAGTTTTGTTTACATTATGTCCTTAGGGGTTTTCTTTGTTTTAACAGCATGCAGCTTGACAGAAATACACTACCCAAAAAGGGACTAAGGTATATATTTCTCTCAGCACAATTGCTACCTCTCTCTGTTGTTATGTAAACTTTGTGTGCTGTCTCTCTTCCTTCTTTGTTTGTTTGCAATGTAGCACATGACATTGAGGATGAAATCACTTTTAATTTTGATGGTGTCTCTGGCCCGAACAGTTGGTGAGATAGCCCCTTAGGTAGAGATACTAGTAGAGATTGAGGCTGTCACTCAAATTAAATAAATTCCAATGTGAATATCACTATTTTGAATAAATAATACTAAAAAAAAAAAAAAAAAAAAAAAAAACTTGTCCCAGGCATTGCTTTTTTGGGGGCAGCAACTTTTGGTAGAATGCAGAACTCACTTCAACAAATTAAAATAAAATTAACTCTTCTAACTTTTGCCTATTGGAGGCATATGCGTGCAAATCCTCAAAACCCATACAATCTACAGATGTGGGCAGTTAATGTTGATAGGTTGAAGGATGCTACAATCTAAATCAAAGAAAACATATTTTCATCATCACAGGACAAATACTGTAATTAAGGCATGATTTTTATAGAATCCTTTTGATAAAATCTCAAAATTGTTTTAATTTCTATTTTGCAGGGGTACTGCTATCAGATCAATTTAAATCTGAATTAATCTAATATCATTTAATAATCTCAAAATAATTATTCCATCCATAATAAAAAATAAAATAAAAATTTTACTTATGTCCATCTTTTACTGTGTACTTTTATCTGCGGAAGAGATATAGAATGAACTACTAATAGAGGTATAACACTGTATGCATATGAAAAGTTGGCTACTTTTGGTGCTAAGAATTTACTTACAAAAAGAAAAGGAATATATTTAGTTTGGTGAAACACTGAATAATGGCGAAACTAGGTCTTTCTCCATTTTTTTTTCTCTCCAATTTTTCAGCAATAGCAAATAGCTGGCAATTATTCCATTTTAATATTTTGTTCCAGAAATTTATTTTCCAGTAAAGCGAGCACATCTCCCTCCTTATTTTTGTAATCTAGGCATGATGTCAAGTGGCAGTTTTAACAAAAGAACTGTTTTTCCTTTAAAAAAAAACAAAAGCTGCCAATATGTATTCCATTTCCCTATGCCTTCTGTGACCGTCACTTCATTTCTCTTGGCCCTGGCCCGCCACTGTCCTCCATTTGTAGTCCATGTTTTCACCCTCTTTACATCCTTTCTAGCCCTGTGCTTTTGAGTTCTCAATTAACTTGGCTCTCTGCTCATTGCTTATGATTTCCAACTACATGTCTGATAGAAGCATAATTTTCTTCTCAAATCCCTTTATTTTTTTCCTATGTGATTCAAACAGATGGTGTAAGATCATCTGGAAGAACTGAGCAATCATAATTAGATTCAATCTGTTTGAAATTGTTATTCATTCTGAATAGTAACCTCCTCTCAATTGTTTTCCTGTCCTGGCATTGCCTTGCCCTTGTAGATGTGCTTAAGTGTCATAGCTGTGCTGTTTTGCAGATACACCCCATCATCTCGGCAGGCCAACCAAGAAGAGGGCAAAGAGTGGTTGCGTTCTCATTCTACTGGAGGGCTTCAGGACACTGGCAACCAGTCACCTCTGGTTTCCCCTTCTGCCATGTCATCTTCTGCAGCGGGAAAATACCACTTTTCTAACTTGGGTAAAATATTCTAAAATATTGATTTTGTTTTGTTTCTTTCACCACCCACTCTCACGGAAACCCTGGAATCTCTCCATAACACAACATGTTTTCATTTAAAGGGAGGGATAAAGGCACTTTAACAGTACCTTCATTTGCGTCATTGTTTACTCTTCACAGAATAATCTCCAAACATTATGCTGTTTATTGCTCACGACAAATGCTTAACATAGGTTAATACTGTGGTTGTTTTCTAGTCTAGGCTCCAGAGGCTCAGAAAGGTCACTTGACTTGAGAAAGTCTTACCATTACTAAGGGTTCGAGGCAGTAATCAGTTCCAGAACATCTGACTTTAATCCCAGGGGCCTTTCCATTCCATTTTAGAATCCTCTTAAAAAACAGAAGGCATCTCCTTATTTGTCTGAAATATTAAAACATCCTTAAAACAAAATTAGTAATCTTTTGTAGAAAATAGAAACAATTAGGAAGAAAAAAATATGTAATTCCATGACTCCAAGTTAACTTCTTTTAACATGGTTACAGTTAAAACTCCTTAAAATGCATACAAGAATTTCTGTTAAGACAATACTCTGACCATTTTCAAATAAATGCAATGAAAAATAAATTACAAACTTAGTCATTGGGTTACTTTGTATTTAGCATCATTTGTATGAAATATAAAATTATTTGCATAAAATGTCATTAAAAGCCCTCTGAGTAACAAAATAATTAAAGAAAACTAAACATGCCAGATACCATTTAATAGATTCAATGACTGTAAAAATAGATTTATCTTCTATAAAGTCACATATAAAGTATTCTCATTATTTTTATGGTAAATATTTTTATTATTAGTTTATCAGAAAAACTTGTACATAAAGGTGAGTTTTGATACATAATCTTATTAGAGCCAGAGACAATCATTCCTTCTAGAAAAACACATCTCTGATTTTAGGACAGAGGACAATGAAATAAGAAATTTCACTTTATGATTTACCTTTGTCAAACTATCCCAGAGCACGTCAATTCCATCATGAAAGTACTCCTTTGATATTATATAAAAAATTAGTAATGGAAAACACACAAGCCAAAACCTTATATTCTCTAAACTTCGAGTTAATCATCAACTTCTGTTAGATTTTTGAAGACCTGAAAATAAACATAATTTCAAATAACAGAACTCAAACACCATATACATTTGTAATGAGGCACAACAGTCCATTTTGAGCCTTGTATTTTCCAGGTTTCAGCTGAATAACCTTCACTGCTTTCTTAGCTTTTTGCCAGTCTAGTTTTGGGACTATTTTGCCTTACTGGGCCTCAACAGAGTATAATATTAAAATAAGTTAATAAGCCATACTGAGAATAGGATCAATGCAGGTTTCTAACTCCTTAGGGACACAAGTGGGGACAACACATTCCATGAACACAGGTGAATGAATACCCCTAGTGCCTCTGAGTTGGGCAATTTCATGCGATCATTTTTTTCTCTGAGGCCAAAGTCTCTGGTTTGATCTTCCTAGCAGCTTCCAGAACAGAAAGTGAGTTTACTTTGTCTCCATATTCTTTTTCTCCATGCTCGGGAATCCCCTGCTTTCCTGATCCCACCACAAAAACTCCCCTGAGGATGAAGCCTTGGCTTTCCAGGTTTCCAGGGAAGCCTCGATTCCAGGCTGGAGGTAGTTGTACCATACTCCCAGAGGTCTAAATCCCGTAAACATCATCTTCTGTCTTTGTAGATCATAGAACTTTTTATTATCATCCAAGAAGACTTCTCTTTTGAAACAAGGCTGGAAAAACTTTATGTCAGTCCTGACCTGCTCATTAATGAGTACATAGAGGGAGACACCCAGCTTATCCAACTTGGGTTGCAGGGAGGACAGATCTGCAGCCCCCTCTTGCCAGAGAAAACAGCCTGGCACAGCCACAATCACAACTTCCTTCTTCCCCCTGATAGCTCCTTTGCTTTGAAAGTCATTGGTTACTTCTCCAGTGTTTTCAGGTCTATATTCTCCAGGTACTCCAGCACGTCTTTCCAGGGCTTGAACAAAAATACATCTGTGTTGGCCAGCATCAGTGCCAAGGCAGCAGCCTCCAAGGGCTCCTGCACCCATGGACCACATCCCCACAGAGAAGCACCTTGGGTCCTCAAGTGCCTCCCTCTTCTTGCCTTCTCCCAAGCCTGAAGCCAGGACACTAAGGGGCCAAACCCTCCTGGGTCCTGAGGGTTCCAAGGGCCTCATTACTTTTTCTTTTTTCACTGGAAAAAAAATTCTAGTCATGCACCTACAGAAGATTGACATTTTTCAGTAAGTTGGACTTTCCAGCTTTCAGCCAGGACAAGACTCAATGCTATGTCTTTTCTATTGCAACCCTTCCCACTATATTGAGTAGGACTTTTAGCAATTGAAAATAATTATTTTGGTCATGGTTTCATATAAGCTAATGATTTCATATCAAACGTCAAGTTTTTGTTTCCTAACCTGTATAGTGATAAGAGTCTTTGCCTATAATGCCAAACAATGTATAGCTTTTATTTACTTTAAGTTGAAGTTGATTTTTTAAAAAAGCAAAAAGCCTAACACTTTAACTTCAAAAAATGAATTTAAAATGTTTGTGTAAGTCATAGGAATATGAAAAAAATAATTTTGTACAACATCTAAAACACACCCAAATCACCTAAAGTGCTACAAGCTTTCTAAGTACTTTATGTCTCCTATCAATTCTTTCATAATTGACTTTAATTTGATTAGTTGACTCCTTATTCTATTTTTCCTCACCATTATTATTCTGATTAAATCCACCTTCATTATTCCTTAGGAACAAAAAGACTCACCACTTACTATGTCTGACATTGGTGAAGTCGTTTAAACTTAATTTTCTTATCTCTTGAATGGATACATAATACCTAGGTCATATTGTAAAGAATGATGGATATAGTGTATGTAAAGATGGAGAAGTGTGTAAGACTTGATAGATTCTGCCAAATCATTATTGTCATTGGAAAGCATGTCTCACACTATCATAGAGTAGCATTCATCAGATATGCCTGAGCTTCGTCTACATTTAATTGAGTAGTAATTCACAAGACAGTAACCACAGGATTTTATGTAAAAGACATTCACAGATTGTATTTTTGAAAGACTAGTACAAAACCGTGACATTTTTATCAAGGACTCATTTACCACAAATGTCAAATATTTGTGCAAAGATAAGTTTATGCTAAGATTTGCATAAATTAAAGTTAACATGGCAACTGAAGCCAACGTGTCCATGGTCACAATGTGTTAAAAAATGAATGGTTCTGTAGCACATTTGGGAATGTATTTTATTACATAGTTTTCAGAGTTAGAACACAATTAATAAATGAAATGTGAATTATACTTTTACTGACAACAAAGCTCTCTGTAGAGCTTTAATGTTCTGATGAATTAGAAAACCACTGATCAAATACATCCCTTACATTTCATTGCTATAGAAAGCGAGTCTGAAAGGTCAAGTTTACCTTTCTAGGATGTGGGTTTCCCCCCTTAATCTATTGTGGTTTATATTAGAGATCTCTCAGCTGTGTGAGACAGGACATGACTTAAGTGACACTGCCCTCTTGATTCTCTTCATACTTTTCCAACTACAATTCTTTCTCCTGGGGTTGCTCATCTTAACATAACTGTATCATTTATTGTAGACACAAGGTCATTTTTGAGAGTGAATGGGACTATATTAATAATTGTTCCAGGTATTGGGTGCAAACCCTGGGCAATGCAATTCATCCTGCATCTCCTCCTTATATTTATGTGTTTGCCAAGTTGTTTTTCCTTTAGACTTTTTTTATCCTAAACCCTTTTTCTATGTTCTCATTCACAACTTTAATTCTAATCTCTCAAATCAACATTTCACTTTCTGTCTGAGACCTTTTTCAGCTCTAAAACTAAAATCCCATCAGTGTGCTAGACTATATAGCCACCTCAAATCAAAGTCTTTTCTGAAGTTCTTTTCTTCTATTTGTCTTATAATTTCACATATCATCCTTCTCTCTAGTACAAAATCCGTGTAATCAATAGTCTTACTTGAAACTGTGCTCCTCATATTGTACATTTTCAATAGGCAGGAACCTGTGATTTTATCTTCAGAATATCTCCTACATCTGTCTCTCATTTTCAGGGACATTGTCCTTGCTGAAGCTTTTTTAACTATCGACAATTGCAGCAGATTTGAAACTGATCTTACTCTGTCAACTCCCTTATGTTTCAACATTTTCACCTGTTGGAAGGTATAAAAGAAGCTATTCCTATCCATGTCAACACAATCTCATGTACCTCTCCAGATCTTAGAAACACGTATGGCTTCAAATCAGGCATTTTGAGACCTTTATGCTGTATGATTTCAGAGTGGAAAAAACGATTGATTCAAAAACATAATGTTTAAAGAGTTTTTATTGTATTTACAGTTCACCTGAACCTCTGTTTATTGGGCAAGAAAATGAGTACTCTTAAAATGCAATAACAAAGTTACTTTATTATTAAATTTTAAATATATATATATATTACCTTAAATATGTCCTCTTGTTGTCTTTTAACATCAGCCATTTTTGATTTGACCATTATCTTTTTGGAATAATCAGTAAGATACAGGATTATTATTAATATTCAATAGTTGCAGTATTCATGTTTTCTTTATTCTTTGTACCATTTAAAATGTGTTAATGTATAAAATTTTTAGAAATTTTACTGTAAAAAATCACAACATATATTAGAAAATTAAGATCACTACAATATGTCATATTTAGTAGACTACTGTGAGCTACTGCCACAGTAAACTGTGGTTCGTGTGTCGCTCCCAGCATGCTAGCCTTAGTAGAAACCATTCTCATTCAAGAAAGACTAACAAAATGTAACTTATGTAAATCAAAAAGTCTTTGGATGAAACTTCATTTGGGAAAATAACCCAATCTCTACCCTTCAATTTTTTATGAATAAAAAAATGGAAGAATAAAAGGCCTCTAAGATCCATTCAAAGCCAGGAGACACACAAGAACCTTCCTCTACCTTGAATCCTTTCCCATCTTCGTGTTCACTCTTCAATCTTCTCAGAATAACCTCCTGTCTTCTATTCTTTTGGAAGCATATAATCTCATAGTCAGAAGAGACCACATCTGGTTCAACCCTTCATCTCTTATGTAAAATTTTATGACATCTCTAACTTCTTCTTTAAACCCGCCAATGACAGAAACTACTAAAATCTAGAAATAACACTTTTGGAATTCTTTCTTTAAGAGATCCAATAAAATTTTCCTGAATCTTCACCTATTGTTCCTAGTTATATATATCCAGATTCTACAAAATAAGTCAAAGTTAGATTGCATATGGCAGCTCTTCATATTTAAAACAATATAATAAACTCACTAGTTAATGTCTAGCTGTAGATGCAAAAGTAGAGAGTGACTTGGGGTTATTTAAAAACCCAGTCCAGCCAGACACATTGGATCATGCCTGTAATACCAGCAGCACTCAGGAGGCTGGGGCAAGAGGATCCCTTGTCCAGGAGTTAGAGGCTACAGTGAGCTATGTAGTGGCACTGCATACTCCAGCCTGGGAGACAGAGTGAGACCGTGTCTCAAAATAATAGTATTTAATAATATCCTAAAAACCCAGTCCACATTTATATAGGATCCTGTTTTCCTCAAGTTACTACAAATAAATATATAATCTTAATAAAAGATTAGTGGCTTGGCTATGCAAATGCAATTTAAGACAAAGTTGGTAGCCCTCTTTTTCCTAATATATTGCCATATCTGTTTCTCTTCTGTTTAGAAATTCTTATGTGTCTCTTGGCTTTGAATGGATCTTATAGGCCTTTTATTCTTCCATTTTTTATTCATAAAAAAACTGAAGGGTAGTGATTGGGTTATTTGCCCAAAGCATATGGAAAGCAAAACTACCACTAGAAGCTCTTTACCAATTTGTGTTCCATTCAAAAAATTGTCATTGTATGTCTTACATTTGTCTTGTATTGTATAGTTTTTCTTGTTCTATTTTACATATTAACTTTTCTGCTTCTTCAGACATCTGCCCTACTGGCTACTCTTGAAATCAGAGACTGTGTCATATTTTTCCTTCTATTCAACTACAACATCTAAGAGCAGATCTGTTGTAGTTATTAACTTAATTGAACACTCTTACATAGTTGGGTGTAATTTCCAATGCAGAAGCTATCAAAAGTGTTTGTAAATGCAAACTATCCCCTTTAAAATCTATCCTAATCTTCATTAATGCTTCATCTTGATAGAGCTAAGTATTATGTATTGAAATTGTAGAAGTACACTTCACTTGGATATCTCTGCAATCATTTAGGTAAGAATTAAACAAAGCCAAAAAGCAAATAAAATATCCTCCTAACCCTATAGATATGTATATTAAAATGATGCACTTGCAAATTTGTTTAATACTTCATTAATTTAAGATGAGTAAATTCATACTGTGAACCAAGAATAGGGTGACTTACCCCAATCTTGCCACCTTAAACATAAACATTTTAAGTCTTGAATGTCCTACAGTGTACCTACCGGCTGTTGTCACTAATCAGACCGAAATGGTACTAATGGTCACTGCAGGCCGGAGAAATATGCTTGAAAGATAGGCAGATCCTCTCCCCCTCCCTTTTTTACCTTTTTCTCCTTTCCATCCTTTCTTCTTTTTTTCCAATAGATTGTGCACTTTGCAGATTCATATTTTCTTCCTTTTGCATTACATTTTAAATATGTGATTCTTAGTCCTATGCTTCCTTTTACTCCAATCAATAACTGGCTCTAACAGAGGGTTGTTCTGTGTGTTAATTCGGTTAATACCAGAATTATCAAGCACAGTGCCTTCCAAATGTGGGATACTTCTCTCCGGTTACCTCTGGGTATACTTTTCCTGTTTTACATTGTTTTGAGAGCCCGTACTTGTATTAAGAAGAAGTTTAGTGCCTGTGTCAAAGAAAAAAACTTAGTAAGTTTTGAAGTGATGTCAGAAAAACTCTAAGCCACCGACGGATTCCCCAGGGTTTTGAAAATACTTACTAGTTCCCTTTATATCTTAAGAGGCTCCTGCCTGCTTTCTCATATACCAGTAACAAACTTGCTTTTCTTAAATAAGAGCATTTAGAATATCTTTCTCAATTTTTCTGCTTTGCTTTTATTCCAAATTTCACAACTGTATTGTTTTCCAATGCAGTTGTACATAAAAGCAACCGAATCTTTTCTTAAATTGATGACTACCCGATGAGGACTCTTTGGCAATAAGCAATAAGAAAATAAATTGTTATTAAAAATTACAGACTTAAGATACTTCTTTGGAAATATAACATGTTTGTGACTTTTGACCATCTCATCGTGATATGCTGATCTTAAACAGAGTAGAAAATCATTTCATATAATTAACTTTATGGTGGGCTACAGATACCATGTATGTTACATTGTGTTTAGTTATAAAAATGTTTATTACATGCTATTTCCTTATAACCTAACTTTGATAATAATGATGGTCCTAATCATGAACTTACATCAATTAAGAGCTTGAAGTGACTGAGAGTATTTGCCTGGAAGCATTTAAAGCCCTTCTTGGGAAATTTAGATGTTTTATATTTTACTTTCTTTCTGATTTTGCTTTTTCCATTAAAGTGATGACTATTTTTAAAGAGAAAACCGAAAACTCTAGAAAGACCATCTTTTCTTCATAACAGGTAGCAGAAAATACCATGTTATTACATTTCTAGCAAGAGCAGTAGAGGTGACTTGTTGGTTTTGTGTACTGTTGCTTTAGAAATTGACATAAGGCTTGCCATAAAAGTGCCAGAGGAAAAGAAGGACGCAATGGGGTCTGTTATTGAACATTTCAGAGGCAGACTCTTACCTTAAATAGAGACTCACTATACATTCATGTTTTCATAAGAATTGGGATCATGTTCTTACTTTCTATCAACCTGCTATTTTCATCTTTCAAGCTTCAGTGTAATAGGCTGTGTGTGCTTTGTTTTTCAGTGAGCCCAACAAATTTGTCTCAATTTAACCTTCCTGGGCCCAGCATGATGCG
Source organism: Symphalangus syndactylus (assembly GCF_028878055.3). Classification (NCBI taxonomy): domain Eukaryota; kingdom Metazoa; phylum Chordata; class Mammalia; order Primates; family Hylobatidae; genus Symphalangus; species Symphalangus syndactylus. The sequence continues at coordinate 73,527,109 of NC_072435.2, forward strand.
CTCAAACAGCATCCCAGCCCAAGACTCTTCCTTCGATCTCTATGATGACTCCCAGCTTTGTGGGAGTGCCACTTCTCTGGAGGAAAGACCTCGTGCTATCAGTCATTCAGGCTCATTCAGAGACAGCATGGAAGAAGGTAAGCTTTGTGGGGGAATAAAGATGAAGTCACTTTATTTAAACCCTGAGAGGGAAACCATCACGTCACTCACATCACAAAGATTCTTGAAGAGGAAAATAAACTAGTGTAATTATCATTTGAGAAACTAGAAGCTTGAAGAAGTTTTATTCTGTATTATCTTCTATTTCTTTATGTATTTGGAAATATGCCAGAATTTGTTTGGATTAATACTTGGCTGTAGAAGAGTTTAGAGTAAATCTACTTTTCCAATACAGAAATATACATAGAAACTATTTTCCCAGGTGCATCAAGTATCAGAGCAAATGTTTTGTTTGACATTTTGGTTAAAGAGCCATAAAGACACGCAAACCAGAAACATTATTTTATGAAAATACCACATGTTGCTGACTTTTATTCCCAGGAATTCCCTCTGGTGCTAATTTTTTATTATATCATTTTAGAATTCATATTGTACCTATTTTTTTGCTTTATAAGTCATTATTTCTTCATCCAATGGCAATAAAATTGTCACCTAACCTAATAAATATCTTTATAGTTATATAGTTCTATGTAAATACTCTAAATAAATCAGCTTGAAAACCTCAGGAAGCTGAGTTGATGCTCAAATATATATATTTTTGTAAACTGTAGAAGCTCAAATGTCAAATTTAACAATAATGTGAGAGACTTTTCTCTTTGATTTAATGAATTTTTTTAGTATCCATAAAGAAAACTTACAGCATACATATTATAAAGCATGTCAGCTAAGGATAAAATAAAACTAGACATACAAATTCAAACTGATTAGAATGAAATTATTAACCCTAATAATTATGTTTAAAATAAAAGTCTCCAAATCTTGAGACATACCAGAGTTTAAGTCTTTAGCCATCCATTTATTTGTGGTATAAACTTAGGCAAGTTTCTTAACCTTAGTATCCCTAAGTTCTGCATCTGTAGCTTCTTAGGTTTGTCACAAGGATGAAATATGAGAACAAAGAACAATTCTGTTCCATTATCTTTTCCCTTCCTACCTTCTTATTTAAAGTATCTTCTGACTGAGGGGTTAGGCAGCAATGAAAATTGACTCATGTTTTTCAGGTCACCACTATGGATTTAATATACTGGCACTAAATCAGTAGAGAAGAGCTGTCATTGCCTTTTGCAATATTAACCAAACCACTAAGTTCACTATGACAGACAGTGAAATATATCCAATGACTCCACTGATTGTTGCCATGTAGATAGACAAAATATAACTATTCTCAAATGTAAGGACATTGCTTTCTGAAATGGTTTTGTTGCTCTCTTCACAGATAGGCGTCTTATAATACTTTTAAAATAATTTGCTAAGCATACAGATGGCTTTCTAGAGTGTCGCATTGACAAATAAAGTGATTTTTACATACTGGGAAATTCTGGCCTTCAATGTATCAGGATTAAATAATCTAAATTTCTGCAAGCTAGCCTAAGTGGGCAAGATGGCTTTTTTGTGCTCATGTATTGAATACTGAACTATTCTAGTTCTTAAATGGTGATCTAGATTCAAGACTTATTGAACTAGATTGAAGGGACTTTATTGATATCCTACCTAATGCTCACACTGACAGATGAAGAGACTGAGCCACGTGTTCTAAGGTCATAAACAAAAAGAATGAGAATGAGATCGTCTGATTAATTGTCCACCTTTCCTATGGTACATCAGGGTAACACTTTAGTTTACGAGGGTATTATTAGAGATTGAAAGAATTTTTTTTTAGTAATTGACTCAAATACCAACATTTTGCACATCACATAGAGTAACAGCTTTGCCCAAGTTAGAAAACTGGCGGTTGTTCTTTATTCCTCTTTTGACCACATCTATATACTCAGTTTTAAAAAGGTTCTTCCTGGTTTCCCTTCAATTTCATCCCCATGTTTTCATCCACAAGCCTAGTGCAGCTATTCCAGCCGTCTCCTGATCAGGTCTTAAGCACCTCCCATATGTCCTTGTAGTACCCACCATATTGATCTCAGTAGCAATCATAGTACTCTATTGTAAATATCTTTTAGATTATATCTTCTTTTTGAGCTTTTGGGATTTTATCTTATTTATTTTTGTAGTTTCAGGATCTAGCAACAGCTTGTCACATTGTTCATGCTCAACTAATGTTTGTTTAATGCACAATGAGCAGAAATAACCATACTACTCCATAGTAAAAAGAGGATGAACTTTTCTGCAAATATTATTCAGCACCATTTTATCCACCTTTTGGGTTTAGTACATTGGAAGCATAGGAGTATAAAGCAGAATGTCCAATGTTTACCATGGTATTTTGAAATAGATAAAAGCCAGCGCGACATTTCCGTTCTCAATTTCTCTGAGACACCACCTTGAAAAAAAAAAAGTATTTTTCTCTTACTAAAATTAGTAAAGGAACAGTAATTCCACATTTATAAGTGTATGATCAATGCATCACAGATAATGTTGTAATAACACATTAGATAAACGTGCTTATTTTCCTGAAATTATATCGAGAAAAAAATCTGAAAGTGGACCTTTGTTGGATACAAATGAAATAAATAAGGTACATACATTTTTCAAGGTTTAAAAGTGTATGGCAACTTTAGTTTGGGTTTCCATGCTATTCTATTTATTATATGGGAATTTACTGCAGCTTTCAATATGTACGAAACAGGCTGGTAGGGCTCATGCTTGTAGACTTCTGTCTAATAACTTGGCAACTGAGGTACTTTAGGGAGTATGGATGGGGCTCTTCCATGTCTCAACGTCCTGACTGGCAAAAAGTTATAGCAGGCTGGTTCTCAGAATCTTATAGTTAGTTGTTATTACTTAATTTCCCTAACCACCTGTTCTTTACTTTTTCTGTAAAGGCTGGGGTTTTTGAGTAGACCTTATTATTTTAACTCTATTGTTCTGTTTGTTTTCTCCAGTTCATGGCTCTTCATTATCACTGGTGTCCAGCACTTCTTCTCTTTACTCTACAGTAAGTAATGGCTGTTAAGAAAAAGCTTGTGCTTTTGCCATGCACACAGATGATGAAGTAGATCATTTTACTGTGAAGAGATCACATTCGTCTATGACTTGTACACAGGAGTTGTGTAGTGAAATAAGGGCATACTCTAAGCTGCCCAATACCCAATAAAGTGCCAGGTGCTCCACCTGCCATTCTTTGGTCACTTACATGTGCTTTCACTTGGCTTTTGTGCACTCATCATAATCAATGAGTGGGTGTAGAATTCGATTTCATAAAACTTATTGAGGTATGACTTGGAGTCTCTGAAACCATGTAGTCTGCTATACTATCATTTTAGTAATGACGAGTTATCCATGTTTTGTTCTCTGAGCCATGACTGTTAATTGTTCTATAGTATTTTCTCCTCATTTTTAAAGTTTATCCTGTTGAGAGGATTATTGAAGGGTAAAAGCAGTAAGGGTAAAGGGTAAAAGCATAAAAGAATGAGAGATTTTTTTAAATATACCTTTTGAAAGAGTGTGATTTTTTTAACTTTTTATTTTATTTTATTTTATTTATTTATTTATTTATTTATTTTTGGGTTGAGGTCTTGCTTTGTCATCCAGGCTGGAGTACAATGACACAATCATAGCTCACTGCAACCTTGAACTCCTGAGCTCAAGTTATCCTTCTGCCTCAGCCTATCAAGCAGCTAGGACTACAGGCACACATCACCATGCCCAGCTAATTTTTAAATTGTTTTAGAGACGAGGTCATTGCTATATTGATCAGACTGATCAATACCCATGGCCTCTAGCAATTCCTCCTGCTTTAGCCTCCCCAAGTGCTGGGATTACAGGTGTAAACCAGCACACTTGGACAGAAACTTATTTATTAAGAGAAAAATACCAGTGTTTCCAGATCTTTTGCAAATGTGTGAAATTGTAATTCATTTTTGACCAGGAGAGTTTTTCTGTTTGTTAAATACAATTCTATCTTTTTTTAAAAGTAGCCTACAGGAAGTTATATTTTATGAGTGAGTCGTTTTAGAGCTAGGTTAACCGTGAGGTATATTTAAAAGCAGCCTACTGAATCTCAGTGGGACTTGAGTACTATGAATAAGCCCTAATCCTGTATTGTAAGGTTCATGAAAAGTTCATAGCCTCTGCTGTCACTGATCAACTGAGCATCATGGGCAGTAATTTTTTCACTCATTATCATTAGGTTCAAATGTTTGTTTGAACCTTCTGTTTATAAATTAATCTCATATGTTTACTGCCTTACATAGTCATTCAAAATCAGACTGTTATTGGCAGAGGTAATATTTTTCTTATCTCTCCTTTCAATGATTAAAATTGCCCATAGCTTCTAGAAATTAAGAAATCACTATTAGTGTTTAGGTAAATGTACTTTTTGTGAAAATGGATAAAGTGAGGAATATATAAACACGCATGAAAAAAACACATAAAAGAAATATATTAAGACTTAGTGTTTCTCCTGTTGGGCCAGCACTGCCATTTGTTGGGGAATTGTATTCTGATTTAAACCATTGCCATTTAAATCTATGTGTAATGTCAAAAGATGTAGCATCATTATTATTCTAAATACATACAATAATTAATATTTGGATAAAACTACCTTTACGAAACCTAAGAAAAACTAAAAAAAAAAAAAAGAAAGAAAGAAAAATACAGTTAGAAGAAATAAGGTCTAGTTATTGGTAGCACAATAGAGTGACTATAGTTAACAATTATTTATTGTACATTTCAAAATAGCTGGAAAAGATTTGGAATGTTCCTAACAGGAAGAAATGATATTCTTCCTAAATGAAGAATGGGATATTCCACTTACCCAGATTTGATCGTTACACATCGTATATTTGTATAATACCACATGCACCCCATAAATATATATAACTATTGTGTATCCCAGTATTAAAGATTTTTTTGAAAAATGTATTCCTCAAGAAAAGGATCATGAGTTTAAGAAAAAACAGATTACTAGTCTACCAGTGTCCAGTAGACCTGTCTGTGTTAATAAAAGTGTTCTGTATCTACACTAATATAGTAACTATGAGCCATATGTTGCTATTGATTATTTGAAGTATATCTGGCAAAGTGATGAATTGACTTTTTTATTTTAGTTAATTTAAGTTGAAATAGCCACATGTGCCTAGCAGCTACTAGATTGGATAGTGCAAGTTTATAGAGAACCCAAGGGGTACATTTGTAGATAGGAGTGGGATGTCAAAATGATGAGGATAATTAGAAAGCATACATGAGAAATATTGTTTTAAGAGTAGAATATGAAATGGGAACATAGATTAAAATAGAATATGTATATATATACATATATATATATAACATATATTTATAGGCCAATATATGGAGGTAAGGTAGATCCTAGTATTAAGTGAGTAAAGAATGGATTAGGTGATCGAGCCACATGAGAAGGTGATATTATTAGAAAATTGAAAGAGTTGTATTTGAGATGATGAAAATGATATATTTGAATTGACAAGTAAACTGTAGTAAAATAATTCAAATAAGTGAATATTTGGGGAACTACTGAAGAGAAAAATCATAAAAGATGAGGAGTCATTCTTTCCCCAGTCCTCCATGATCAGGCATTAGGATTTAATTGGCAATGAGAAAATACCTATGAAAATGCTTTTTAAACTATCAAATGAAAAAGCAACTTATTATTATTTTTCATGCCTTCTTAATAACTCTCAATAGAGACTTAGTTGGTTTGCATTCTTGCCTAGTTCAATCAAGAAATTATTGCGTGACATCAGGCAAGTTGCCAAATTTCTTTGGACTATACCTATAAAATAAAATTTGAAAATGTTAGCTAGATCTATCCCGTTTGTCTCAGGATGTCTGCAAACTGTTTGGAAATCACAAGCCTAACCTGATCTGCAGAGGTGTTACCTTTGGCAAACTTATGGTTTGTGTGTTTATTTTGAAATCTAAGGCCAGGCGCAGTGGCTCATGCCTGTAATCCCAACACTTTGGGAGGCTGAGACAGGTGGATATCACTTGAGGTCAGGAGTTCGAGACCAGCCTGGCCAACGTGGCAAAACCCCGTCTCTACTAAAAATACAGAAATTAGCCTGGCGTAGTGGCATACGTCTGTAATCCCAGCTACTTGGGAGGATGAGGCAGGAGAATCGCCTGAACCTGGGAGGCTGAGGCTGCTGCAGTGAGCGCCACTGCACTCCAGCCTGGGCAACAGAGCCAAACACTGTCTCAAAAAAAAAAAAAAAAAGGAAAAGAGGGAGAGGGGAGGGAGAGGGAGAGGGAATCTAAGCCAACACTGTGAAATATTGTGAGATATGGAGCTTTTATCTAAAAAATTCAAAATTTTAAATTCCTTTTAAAAATAATTGGAATATCTATGGAATATCTAGCAATACTAAGATGAAATTCCTCTGGGTTTTCAGTCACCTGTAATTGACCCCTTTAGATGTTGGCATGGGCTCTCAGGAAGCCACAGCCTCCACCAATGCTTTTCTTCCTGATGCTGAAGCTAAATTTGGGTGGCTAGTTTTCACTGTGCTGTTGCTTTCCTCATGAGAAAGAAATACCCTTTGCTATTTATATTGCTGTCAAATGGGAAAATGAAAGACAGCCAGGGAAGGTCATGTGACTATTTAAATACTTCAAGTCCATTTATTCTTTATAAGCCTTGTCCTATTAGGCATTTAAATTTTTGATCCCTGCAATAGATGTTTTTTGATTAACTGTATATTAAAAACTTTATTTAACCTGTTTTGAATTTGAATTCTAATTTGTATATTTTCATGAGAGCAAGTGTCATTTTTGATTCATTGTGGATTCTTTAACATGTTGCCTAACAAATAGCTAATACTAAAGTTATAACTTTTTAATTAATAAATTTGAATGGATAAATGGCCACCTATTGGCTTACAGAATAAATAAAAGCATCTTTATTCAGTCAAGTGTTTCATATTTTTTATCATCTCCAGGACATAGGGCTTGCTCAAAACCATTGTAAAAAAAATGGCAAATAATCCAATTCCATCATGAGATCATTAATCCCACACCTAAGCTACTGAAAAAAATATAATATTAATATTCTTGCTCATTGCTTTATTTTTGTGGTAACACCCACCTGGTATTAATAACCACAGAGTATGAAAGAAGGCAAAGGTTAAAGCAAATAATAGTTTTGAAAAACTGGTAGTGAAAAAAGTCATGCTATACAGCATGTATAGAATTGATATTTAATGATTATGCTTGCTACTAGTATATGTAACAGGACTATTATAGATTAACAAAAATGCGATGAGTATATTTCTTAATTTTTTTAAATTATTATTAAAAAATACATGAATTATTTATTGATTATTGAATCTTTACCAGCTTTCTATAATTCTAGGAAGCCTAGAAGCAGGACTGGGCAGAATAAACTGGCAAAAAATATAAAAAGTAGGCCGGGCACAGTGGGCTACAGTGAGTCATGAATGCGCCAGTGCACCTGAGTGATAGATCAAGATCCTGTCTCAAAAAAAAAAAAAAAAAAAAAAAGAAAAGAAAAGAAAAAGAAAACAACAACAAAAACAAAAGCAAAGTACTAGGGAAAACTAATAGACATGGTTACATAGTTAATTGTGCCATATGTTTTAAGACAATGAAACTTTTATCTTAATATTCCTTGCTTATTTTTTATTCAAAAACCAAACTATGTATAAAACCTTAAAATTATTAGGATCTGAAAAATAAAATCTTTCCTTAAAAGTCTAAAATTGAGATGTAAATTATTCAAGATTGCTTTTTAAAACAGTTTTCTTATAAAGGCTATTAGGATTCTACCACTTAGCCACTTTATTATTTAGCCACTATGTTACTAAGTTTACATATTTTTAAAGGTAGAGAAAATATAGGGAAGACAAAGCTCAGGTTAAAAGAGTTGCTGGCAAATAAAATATATCCTGATGGTTAGACTACTTTGCTTTATGTTTTCTGAAAGAAAAGCAGTAAAAAAACAGTTCAGGTAGTTTTGTATCAATTAATCTAGAACTATCCCAAAAGTAGACATAGAAGATAAGAGATTGTTTTTCAGCTTTGGATCTGCTTATGGCAATAAGCAGACTTGTACTATTCAACAAGATTATGCATTCTTCAGCTTTTCCCAGAATAAGGGAGCTTCCCAAATGTAATGGTGCACATAACTCATTTTCTGGCATTTTGCAGCCCAGCATGATGAAGAAAAACAGAGCTAGGAGTTTTCTGGAAGTCAAGTCAAAAACACCCTGCAAATTCCTATGGCAGTCCTCCTTTCCATAAGCTGCATAAGCCAAAAATGTTTGCCAGACACTTTTATCACTGGGTGTTTCAGTGTTTTCAGTGTTTAAGTGTTTTCCTGACTTGTGATAATCAAAATTATTAATAATCATTAAAGAAAGAAAAAATAGAAGTAAATAATGTTAATTATCTGTGGTTATCAGTAGAGGTTTGTATGTTACCCCAGCTTTATTTGACATTGTTTGTGATCGGTAAATCACAGAATAAAATTCTGACATCTAAACCTTGGCTAGAGGTCTCTATAATTTTATGGAGTCTGTTTCCTACAATCTGTATGAAAGATACTTCAATATTTTAAGTTTTCATGCACCCATCTTTTTTAGAGTATAATTTTATAACTATTTGGTTTATGTTGCTTGTGATTTACATCTTAGAGTCTTTTAATTCTATCTTTTGCTTAAAGGAATATTATGGATCAAATGACCTATATTTTAAGAATACCTTATAGTTTATGTATTAAGAAACATTTATATTAAACTCTAAAGTAACTTGCTTGTACTATTTCAATTTAATAACTTTATGTATTTCATTCCATTCTTCTCATAGTAGATAATAAAAAATACATCATGATTATTTTATTCATTTATACTTGTGGAATTAATTGAAAATAGTTTTTATAGTTAAAGTCTTTCTTTTTATTGTTTTACAGGCTGAAGAAAAGGCTCATTCAGAGGTAAAAAAAAAAAAACATGCAATATTTTAATATTTTCTGTTTTAGTTTGCATTCATGATGAAATTAGTGTTGTGACCACTAGAGGGCTCTGTGATACAATAGCAGAACTCCACGGGACTGGTGAAGTAAGGCAGCTAGTTGATAAATGGTCTTTGATATTGCCTCTTAAAAATAAAATGAAAGGAAGTTTGTATGGCAAGCTGTCCTCTCACATTCTAGATTGAGTCTTAGCTGAACACCTAATAAGTTGTCTATAATAGTAAGCACTCATTTAAATCATTGATAAATGAAGGCCTATGGTCTTCCTATTTTATTACAGTCTTTTCCCCACTCCCTGTGAGGCCATCTGCATAGGATACTGGTTGAAACTTGGGCACCAAGCCTCCACAACACAGGATACCAGCATCTCAGACTATCTGTTTTGTGTCATTATCTTGTTCCCCCTAATTGCCATTTTATGTGTGGTGTGTCACCTATTGTTCTAATCACGTGTTTCACAAATACATATTTGGTTGCACTCATGAGCAAATCAAACTGCAATCAGGAGAGAATATTATTTTAATTTCCCTTGGTAAAACATTTGTCCTGGTCAAAGAGAGCAGGAGGACTTTAATTATGACTTTATTCAAGGTGAGGTAATGACTGTTTGATTGGTTTACATTGAGGCAATCAGACAACAGAGAAAAAAAAATGCCTTAACAACAGCTTTTGCAAAAGTATTCCTTTCTTTGAAGTCTTATTTTATTAGCCTTTAAAAATAAAATTTGTGCTATGTTTAAAAATATTTGAAAAGTATTGATTAAACTAATATTTCTTTATAATCTCTGAACCAAAGAGTGGATATGATTTTTTAAAATCAAAGTGGTTTTATTTACATCACATGGACATGACAAAGCTTCTAACATTGATCATAGTATAGCTACTGAAGCATGGAAATGCTACATCTATTTGCCTTAGTAGTAGTTATCAATTATCATTGATGCTCTGTCATGGGTTATGGTTTAAAAAAACAATTTCAATCACTTTACAGTTTCCTGGATTACATTTTAAAGATACTGGAATCATGTAATAGAGACTATTTAATTTCAGAAATGCTCTTCGAGTTTGGATTCATTTATGAGTAAAATAGACGCTGTATTTTCTGAAATCATTCATAGTCATTATCTTATAAGTGTAAAGCAAATGTTATTTTAGACTGGGGTGTATCTGTTTTGGAAACAAAAACAGGAATGAAGTAGAATCACATTTGGTAAAATTATATAAATGTCTACTATCTGTTTCCAGCTTAGAGTTCTCTACTTTGTTAGTGTTTCAGTTGACCACCATTTATTTTCAACAAAATCTAATGCCCAGGGGCAAAAACTAGACAGTTAATAAACTATGTCAAGAATGCTCTTTCAAACTGAGACAGCATTCCAAAAGTTCAACTACAACTATAGAAGACTTGTTTTTGAAGAAATGAGAAGTACCAAAAGTAGAATGTTTAACATCCGAGTAACTGAAATCCCTTGAGACCAGATATATACTTATAGAACCTAGTGTCAGATTGTTATAAATGTTCAATACTTATTAGTCACAACAAGAGACATGCAGAATAAACTGCAGAAAGTGCTTGAATTAAAACTTTAAACATGATATAATATATCCTTACCCTTTTTTGTTTCAGTTTTATTGGAGTGTGAACTTAACTAAAAAGAAAGATACTTTAGAATATATATTATATTGGTTCATCTAATTAGTTGCACCTATCATTGCATTTTCCCCCTGATTTTTAAGATGTGGATAAGCTATAAAGCGTCTCTGAGCTAAGAATAACTCACTAAATAAAGGTCATGATACAGATTTGTGAAGGCTTCTTTGCGGTCATTAAAACTCTTGCCAATAACATTTCAAATGTGAACTGATTAAATGTTGAATTAAGCCCAAGTTTCAGTGATTGCAGGGTATTCCATAGCTTTTGAGAAGTTTTCAAACTATGAGAAATTAAAATGTACAGAGGAAAAAAAAAAAACCTAAGATTTTCTGAAAAAAAAAAAAAAACATGGAGTATCTTTTACTAAAAAAGAACAAGAAAAATATGTGTGTGTGTGTGTGTGTGTGTGTATACAGTTTTTATAAAGAAAATATTTTTCTACAGTTTTATTACCACAGTTTTTCTAGAAGGAGAAGAATCAATACAGAGGGTAAACTGCTCTTGAGTCATTTGCCATTTGAGGGATGGCAAATGGAGCAAGTAAGCATACTTTGATTTTTAGATTTGAGTTTGACACATAATCCTTCCTTTTGAATGACATTTGTTGTTACTGTGGAGTCAGTGTTCATATCCTTTATTTTCAGGAGTTGGTGCTGATACAATGGGGTTAGAATGAGCTAAATACAGTATTTGCTTTCTTGGTTTGAATTCTTGGTTTTAAGTAAAAATCTATTTGTGTATTCCATTGATTTTTTTTAATTGCATTCAGCAAATCCATAAACTGCGGAGAGAGCTGGTTGCATCACAAGAAAAAGTTGCTACCCTCACATCTCAGCTTTCAGCAAATGTAAGTCACTTCATTTTTAAAATATATTACAACAAATTTGTATACAGTAAAATGGAACCATTTTAGTAAAAAACTTACAGACTTTCAGTGCCTGATACAGACTTAAATTATTAACTAGCAGGACTCATAAAAAGTTAACATTTTCTGCCTACTCAGTAATAAAATGTAAATCCAAACTGATGAGAGGCAGCAATATGGTTAAAATGGCTTGTTGTTTCTAATAAGATTGGAAATAATAGTAACAGCCATATGGGTTACTTCTTTTCTTGTTTGCTATTTTTATTGCTCCTCTTGCATAAGATTCTCTGACAATGTAAGAGGGGTTGTTAGTGTTTGACTTTGGAAGATAAAATATTCATGTGCCCAGCCTCCTTCATCTCAATGTATTGAACAATTAGTTAAGCATCCAGTTAATTCTAAAAGGTGAACTTAGGTCTAAATAGGGATAGCTTAGCTACACTGTAGATGAGATACGGTTTGCTCAAAAAACCTTGGCAGCCTTCTCATAGCAATTTAAAAGGGTACACTTTTACTGGCACCAAAGCAGCCCAGGATGGCAGAAATGATGACCGTCAATTAAATAAACATTTACTGAATATCTTCCACTGTGTCAGGGAGCACTCAGAGTAGATGCAGAATGATAAAGGAGAAATGTGGCATTGTTCCCAGTCCTGAGGAGCAATGGTGTTAGGAACAGCAGTGAGGGGTAAGGAAATGCCTGCTATTTTGCCATATGTCTTGCCTCTGTCACTCAACAGTCCTTTGCTCAGTTCTGCTGCCTAGCTTTGGGCCTGCTCTGTGCCTCCACACCCCTCCCTCTGCTCCTCTACTGAGTTTTTCTGTCTCCTAGACAAAGCATGATATTTCAAGAGTGAGCAGGTGCAGACCTACAGTATAAGACTTGAATAAGAGCAATTTTAAAATTTTTTAAAAGTTATCATCGTGCAATATAAATTCTAAGTATACGTATCATTTCATTCACAATGTATTCATTTTAGCACTGTATTTGAATTGATTTTATTTTTTGAAATTTGGGAGAATTGAATTAATTTTTGGATTTATTCTATTTATTTTTTATAGATGTTGTTAGGAGATTCCTGAAAATAATAGCAGGTTTTAGATAATTGTTTAAGCAATATGAGAAAATAACAGTATTATTTAACCTTATTATGTTTTTAAAGAGATAGTCCAGAGGCAACTGTAAATTTTATAATATAGGCTACATGTATAGAAGTGTGAAATATTGTTGTCTAGGTTCCTGAATTTGTACCCAAGGAAGTACAACAATGTAAATGCCAGAACCTCCTGGGTTGTGTTTATCTGCAATGAGGAAGGCTCAGTGGCAGACCTTATTTATTAGATTGTCCGGATACTTGCAGATGTCTTGAATGATTACTCAGGGTTTCATTTTATTTTTAATGTCTCTTGGTTGATCTCATCATATAATTCAGATATTGGAATAATAAATGGCTGCTAGACATAGTGGAAGATGGGCTGATACTTTCCATTTAAAATGTAATGATGTTTATTGTCTTCAAAAGAAAAAACTGAAATGGTATTTCACTTTTTTTGTTTTTTTTTTGCTCTGAGAATCTCATTCTTACTCATGATTATTGGTTTCTTGTGTATCATTTCAACATTTTTCTATTATATGCTAATGTGTATATATACTTAATACACATGTGCAAAAGCTTCCTTACACACATACACACACACACACACACACACACACATACACACGCATACGGAACTAAATTCTAACATAGGGGAATAATCTTTGGGGTCAACTCTGTGCTGCTGTTTGAAAATGGAGGAATAATTTTAGAAAGGTTCCAGCAGTTTGCTACCCACCTCGTCTGCTCTAATTATGCATGTCACACTATTTTCACTGATGTGTTTTCATGACTTTAGGGCATGAATTCTCAGCTGGGTGTTAATGTGACCAACAAAGGGTGAAAACAGGTTCTTGTATTCTTTTTAAGTACTCTTTTTATGTGAAAAGCACAGATATGCAGATAATACATAACGGAACATCCAGCATATCTGTGGCTTTAAAAAATGAAGGAAGAGCACAATTAGGGAAAAAAATCTATAATGTTTTCCTAGGGGAACAATAATTTAAAAAAAAATAAAAATAAGGAACACAGACTAGAAGCAGCAGTGCCAAATAGATAATTCATGCTAGTCTTTGTGTTAATTTAAAATGTGCTAGTCTTGGAGACAAATGCCCAAATTGCTCTAGGTTCCACTCAGCTGTATGTGTTACCATTAGTATTAATTTTTGCACACTGATGGGAGACTGATATATATCCTATTTTATGTTCCTTTAAACAATTTTTAATGTAATTTGGAAACCTTCTCAAATCACATCAGATCCACACAAAAACCAGTACATAGCAGCGTTATTTTTTAATAGCCAAAAAAAAGGAAACAACCAAAAATATCCCTTAATAGGCCAGTTAATAAACAAATTCTCATACATCTATATCATGGACTTCTAATCAGCAATACAGAGAAATGACTATTGACACGTGCATCAACTTGGGTGGATCCCAGGGGTATTATGCTGAGTGAAAAAAAGACAGTTATAGAAGGTCAAATTTTGTATAATTCCATTTATATAACATTCCAGAAATGGCAAAAATTAAAGAAACAGAGAACAGATTAGGGATTGCTAAGGGTTAAGGATGGAGGAGAGAGAGAGGTAGTGTGACTACAGTAAGAGGGAGATCCTTAGTTTTGTATTTTGAATGAGATGGCCATTACATGAATCCACATATGTCAACCTATTAATGTAAATCAATATTGAATTCCAGGCTTTGATATATAATACAATTTTATAAGATATATAATCATTGGGGGAAACTGGATGAAGGATACAAGGGACCTCCCTGTGCTGTCTTTGCAACTTCTTGTGTATATAATTATAAAAGATATAATGTATTAAAATGTATAAATAATATTTTTAAGTATCAGATGTTGATCTTTACTCAGTATATGAAGTGTTCTATCATAATGTAACATGCTTTTTCTTTATTTGGGGTATTTTAGTTTCAAACTAAAATATAAATCACCTAAAGATCTACCACAGTTCTTTTCAAAAAATATCTTGCTTTTAGTTTCCCAGGTGTTTCAACCTTAATCCACTCTTTAGTGCTTCTTTATTTGGTAGTGATAGGGACTGTCGAAGCTTCTTACCGTCAAATACATTTACTGACTAAAAATAGGAAAATATTTTACATTGTAAAAATGTACAAATTGAATGAGAGTCAAAAGGTACAGGTAATGAAGATATGCACTATCATCTACTTTTTAAAAAAAGTTTATTAAAATTCTCTTTTAGACTAATGCAGTATCTGGGAATTTATATAAATGGAAATGTATATAAATTACTATTAAACAATTTTAATGTCAGTTATATTTTAAACATTTTGATAATATTGTTATAACTATAGGGGGTAAAATTTTGTATATATCTGGCCATTTGTGTTCTTAAGGAAATAATCCTTTTTACACATCCAGGAATTTGAATTACTCTCAAATCACCTATTAACTACAAGTCATTTTGAACTCATTCATTTTCTTTGTGTTTGCTTTATAATGTCATTTTAGATTTCATACATCATAATCAGCCATCAAATAATTTAGTTAATACTTGATTTTTCCTCAGTTGTAAGAAGTGCTGTGTTTAAATTTCGTTCAGAATGTTTCATTTCATCTGAGTTAATATCTGTTAATGTATATAATATACACATATATTTTTAACATGCATGTACTTAAATTGATTATAGGGACTTGGTAAAATTACTTATTTATAGGATATTTTAAGTATAATCAAGGATTTTTTAAATCTACAGTTCCTGTTTGAAAGTAAAAGTAAGTCTTTGTTTACTAGTTTGTTCACAGTACAAGTAAACTTTCTACCTTTTGGTTAAATGTGAGTGCAGCCCCCACAGTGAGAAACTGTTATATTAGAAATCTAATAGCTATAATTTATAGGGATGAATTTCAATGAGTTTGTTTCTAAGAAATAATCAGTTGTTTTTAACAACATTTTTAAGTATCAGATATTCATCTTTACTCTGTATATGAAACGTTCTGCCATAGCTTACGTGCTTTTCCTTTATTTGGAGTGTTTTTTATGTATTAATTGGTATATCACATATTTAAACTTGGCATAATTACATTTATATGGACTCTAAACAATAACCTGTATTTTAATTTTTAAATTTGAAATGCATCTGTGTCTCTGTTAAAATACATTTCTTTCCCTTTGCCCAAATGGGGTATGGTAAGTCAAAAGAGTATCTAGTTAGCTCACCTCTCATTTGACTGGCAGAGTAAAGCCCCTGTTCAGTAGAATGTGTATTAAGCCTTCCCTCCCTTTTGTAAAGTTGTTCTGGACAGAGCTGCGTAAAACCACAGGTAAAGTGTTAAGCTGATTCTACTAGCATGTCCTTAGAAAGGAGAGCAGTTATATTGGCAGGCGCTATTGCTTGGCCTTTCTGATCAATAACTCACCAACAAACAGAAAGAAAACAGAAGCCACACAAGGAAAGGCAACTAAATAAATGGTCATAGCAAACAATAAGCCAGGTAGCCTCTGGCCTCTCGCCCACACCTTCGGGCAGCTGGGTCAGGTGGGATGCTTTTGTTTGTCTTTTAACGGATTTTCTTTACAAATCTCAGCCATTACATAATTTGGAAATGGACACAAGGCTAGTTATTACTAACATTTTTAAAGACATTACTGAATGAATGTGTAAGAAAACAAAAGGTACTTTTTGCCTTTCAGCAGATAAGTCTTTTAACCAAAAATCTCTTGAGTATTTTGAGATTGTGTTCTACTTCTTTGCTTATTTAATATTTTCATAAAATTTGCTAGTTACTCTTGCTTTTTTGCATCTCTTCTAAGAGAAAACAATTGTATACATATTATTAATGAGAAACACTTCAGTGTTTGGACAATTTTTTATAGTGTAAAAGAAATGTGAAACTTTATGTTGCAGAATCATTCTTGGTTCAACTAACTACTAATTTTAAAACATGAAGTCTTAAATATATATAAAATTTATATGGGTAAATATATATTACACATAATATATGTTTTGTATTTATACATAATATACTATATATTTATACATGATTTACAAAATATTTTCCCATATAAATAATAAAATGCTCTAGGCATATATGTGTATGTGTGTGTATATATATATATATATATACCTTCATAACATACATATATAAAATACTATATAATATATATACTCTAGGTATACCTATATGCCTATATATGCACCTATATATTTATATATTACTATATAATATATAGTATATATATTACTATATAATATATAGTATATATATTACTATATAATATATAGTATATATATTACTATATAATATATAGTATATATTACTATATATTATATATAGTATATATTACTATATAATATAAATATATATGTGTGTATATATATATATATATATGCCTAGAGTGTTTTTAATTTGTCAGTGGGCTGTCTCTGTAATCTATATGAAGGAATAAAATGTAGACATTATGTATAATGATATTTCATCCTGTTGGGTGGCATCATAGTAATTCTCTTTACATATCTATTCAGATTACTTTTGCACCAACCTAATACATTGTATGATTCCAAAACCAAAGAGAGTATGGATTGAAATCATATTCCCTTTACTAATACTCAGTCTTGTCTATTTTATTACCTTTATAGACTTCACCTAACACAAGTCAGGGGATATTTATCATCATATTAATACAATTTTACTCTGACCTTAAAATTATGCAACTGCTAAAGGAAAAATCAGAACCAAGTAAACTGTCATTAACAACCCCCCTGAAAATCCATATTTTTTAAAAGTCGTTTTATAGAGTCTCTCAGACAAGATGTGATACCCTATAAGTTTAATCAGTCTTACTTTCCATTTTCTCTTCATTAAGGTGATAAAGATTATCATTAGTAGAAAAATTTTCCCTTATTTGCCTCCTTTTCCATTTACCCTATTGAGTGAGAAATTTAGCCTCTCATAACTTCTAAAGTAACAATGTTAATCTGATAAACTAAACCAAGGTGAGATAAGCTTAAGACAATATTTTTTTTCTTCAACTTTTAAGTTCTGGCGTACAAGGGCAGGATATGCAGGTTTGTTACATGGGTCAACATATGCCATAGTGGTTTGCTGCACAGATCAACTCATCGCCTAGATATTAAGCCCACCATCCATTAGCTATTCTTCCTGATGCTCTCCCTCCCTTAACTCCCACTGACAGGCCCTAGTGTGTGTTGTTCCCCACCATGTGCCCCTGTGTTCTCATCATTCTACTCCCACTTATAAGTGAGAAGAAGTGGTGTTTGGTTTTCTCTTCCTGTGTTAGTTTGCCGAGGATAATGGCTTCCAGCTCCGTCCATGTCCCTCCAAAGGACATGACCTCATTCCTTTTTATAGCTGCATAGTATTCCATGGTGTATATGTACCACATTTTCTTTATCCAGTTTATCATTGGCATTTGGGTTGATTTCATGTCTTTGCTATTGTGACTAGTGCTGCAGTGAACATAATGCATGCAGGTATCTTTATAATAGAATTATTTATATTCCTTTGGGTATATACCCAGTAATGGGATTGCTGGGTCAATTTCTGCTTCCAGATCTTTGAGGAATCATCACACTGTCTTCCACGTTGGTTGAACTAATTTACTCTCCCACCAACAGTGTAATAGCATTCATTTTTCTCAGAAACCTCCGCAGCACCTGTTATTTCTTGAGTCTAATAATCACCATTCTGACTGCTGTGAGATGGTATCTCATTGTGGCTTTGATGTTACGCTTTTTTTTTTATATATGTTTGTTGGCTGCATGACTGTCTTCTTTTAAGTGTCTATTCATATCCTGTCTATTCATGTCCTTGCCCATTTTTTAATGGGGTAGTTTGTTTTTTACTTGTGAATTTGTTTAAGTTCCTTGTAGACTCTGGATATGAGACCTTTGTCAAATGGATAGATTCCACAAATGTTCTCCCATTCTGCAGATTGTCTGTTCGCTCTGATGATAGTTTCTTTTGCTGTGCAGAAGGTCTTTAGTTTAATTAGATCCTATTTGTCAACTTTTGCTTTTGTTGCGATTGCTTTTGGAGTTTTTATCATAAAATCTTTGCCCTTACCTATGTCTTGAATAATATTGCCCAGATTTTGTTCTAGGGTTTTTATAGTTTTTGGATTTTACTTGTAAGTCTTTAATCCATCTTGAATTAATTTTTGTATAAGGTATAAGGAAGTGGTCCAGTTTCAATTTTCTGTATATGGCTAGTCAGTTCTACCAGAATCATTTATTAATTGTTTTTTCAGATTTCCCCATTGCTTGTTTTTGTCAGGTTTGTCGAAGATCAGATGGTTGTAGGTGTTTTTCACTAATATAATCATAACATACATTTCATTGAAAACAACATGACTCAAAATGTTCTTTAGTAACCAGTTATAAGTTTGTTATGCATAATTACAAACTGCCATTCTAATCATAAATATTTTGTGGTTACTTATAGCTACAAAATGTAAGTAATATAGTTTATACAGCATACTCTTTACAATCCCGATTTCTTTGTTAAATTTTAATTCATATTAAACTGATAAAGTATGCACAAAGGGTAAAGGAGAGTAATTTTCTTCAAGTTTCACATTTAAGGATTCATAGTAGAATGATTAAACCTTACATTTCTCCACTATAAGGAGAATGAAAACTGAAATATTGAGTAAAATCTTACATTTCATTTAGTAAGTGCTAATAAAGGGTTTCTGCCATAATTTTCCTTATTTTAAAAGGAAACACACAATTTTAGTTTTAGGTTTTAGTAACCAATTTTATAGGCATAGTGGGAATATTTCTAACAGGTTAAACTGAAATGACCATCATGGGCATATATATTATAAATTCACATATGCGAATACTATACGGTAAAAACTAAGTTAGGCTACACACCACATGGATGAATCTCAAAACCCACGTAAAGCAAAAGAAAACCACAAAAGAATCATGCCATTTGATTACCCTTGGGTAGTTTTTAAAACAGGCATATCGAAACATAGTGCTTAAAAGTGTAAGCTTGGGTAGGAAAAACTATAAAGAAAAGCAAGAAAATAATTACCACAGAAGTTATGTAGAGGTTATCTTTGGGGAAGGAAGAGGGAATAATGATAAGAGAGGGACAAAGAAGAGTTTCTTGGTTCTTGAAATGTCCTATTTCTTGACTTGGCTGGTGAATGCATGAATGTTCACTATGTGATAAGTCAGGGGGCTGTTTTCATTTTGTTCACTTTTATATATGTGTGGATTTTTCCACAGTTGAAAAGGTAAAATTCGGGTGTGGTGGCTCACACCTATAATCCCAGCCAGCACTTGGCGGGGCCAAGGTGGGAAGAATCACTTGAGGCCAGGAGTTGGAGAGTAACCCAGGCAACAGAGTGAGGCACTATCTCTACAGAAAATGAAAAAAAAAAAAAAGTAGCTGGGCATGTTGGTACATGCCTATAGTTCTTGCTGCTTGGGAGGCGGAGGCAAGAGTATCATTTTAGCCCAGGAGTTTAAGCCTGCAGTGGGCTAGGGTTGTGGCACTGCACTCCAGCCTGGGTGGCAGCAAGACACTGAGTAAAAGAATAAAATAAATAATTAAAAGTTAAAATATAGGAAAAAATGAGCATAGCCTTATGCTAATTTTTCAGTTACTAGATCTGATATCATCACTTTCCATGCTTGTCACTGAAAATTTTTTAAACTATGATACTTTTTTTAGTGGTATTTATTCAATTAAATCTGCTAACAAATTTGGTGTATAAATCTCAAGGGTAAGGGTGTGTGGAGAGTGGGTAGGTGTGTGTGAGACAGAGAAAGAAGAGGGGCAGGAGAAAAAGAAGGAAGGGGGAAGGAGTGGAAAATGATAACAAAGAGTTGTTCTGATGGATTAAACTTTAGTAGATGTATTCTCTACAAATTGTTTTTCTCCATATTGCAGTATCAGGTAAAGAAAGGCATCCCAGGATGAATTCAGAGCTAGGAACATGCACCTTTGTATCATAATGCTAATGGAAGGAACATGCACATTCTAACTGTTACCAATAATGGAATATATTTCCATTATTAAGTAATAAGCCTTAATTCTTTGGATTTTTGTGATCCATTTGATAGTAGGTGCCTCAGCATTTCAACTCTGCTATAAGTACATGGAGATATATTTTATTTAAGTCATCTTATTCATGTCTTTCAAAAAGAAAATAATTTTTGGCCAAAGATTTCCAAATTTTGCCCCATATATAGGTATAGTTTATTATAGACTTAGTTTGCAAAATATTAAGTCCGTATATCCTTTTAGGGACACAATAAAATTTTATCAGTTTGAGATAATGTACCTGTAGTTCTACCTCAGGCCATGGTGAGAGATTGAAGTGCCTCTTCATTTTAATATTTTGGGTTCAAGTTGTTGCATAAGGGCATGCAAATGGAAGCTGGCCTATTTTTGAGCTTTAATAAAATTGTCAAATACTTCTTAATCATAAGAGTTATAGTTATGTACTACAATATGTATAATTCTCTGATATTTAAAATAAAACCCGAAAGCCACAAAAGCTTACTGTGAAATAAAATATGATGGAATATTATTTCTAACTGGCTTACCTACATTTCCTTCATTGAAGGGGATATGAAGTAGAAAAGCCCTTTTATTGAAAAGAGTTTGGAAAGTAAAGATAACTCTTTTCGATTCGATTCTTTGTAAGTAGAAAAAGAGTAAAGATAATGTTCTAGCTGTCAGCAGATGTCTGACACTTGACGGAGCGTATCATTACAATAGAGCAGCTAACAATATCTGCAAAGGTCATCATGAAAGTATAAAAATGAGGAACATTTGTCCATTGTCCATTTCAGTGACCTCTTTTTGGGCTTTAAGTCTAAAAACTTGGCAGATCAGAACTTTATATTCGACATTTTGAGTGTCAAATCTCTACATGATGTGCAAGTCAGAAGGAGTTATTACTTGCAAAATACCATCTTCTTTCAGAAGTTAAACTCACATTAAATGTCAGGAGACTGAAACACTGATTTTAAGAAGACAAAGCTTAGAAAAGATGAATGAAAATGTGTGTTAAAGAAGAGTCACCAGTCAGAGCTAATTATGATAGTCATAGTATTTAAAGAGTTGGAACACATGAAATTAAGCATTTTGTAAAATGAAGGCTTTTCATCCATCCACATAAGATTCTGACATTTAAACTATGTTTCTTCCATTCTGTTCACAGGCTCACCTTGTAGCAGCTTTTGAAAAGAGCTTAGGGAATATGACTGGCCGATTGCAAAGTCTAACTATGACAGCGGAACAAAAGGTATGTTCAGAAATTGCCACTGGAGACTGAAAGAAGACAGTAAATTGCATAGGATTCTTAAATAATACCTGAAGCTCCTTACAAATAATATTCCAGGCTGAGTGCAGAGGCTCATGCCTGTAATCTCAGCAGTTTGGGAGACCAAGGTGGGTGGATCACTCAAGGTCGGGAGTTCGAGACCAGCCTGGCCAACATGGTAAAATCCCATCTCTACTAAAAATACAAAAAATACAAAAAAAAAAAAAATTAGCTGGGTGTGGTGGTGGGTACCTGTAATCCCAGCTACTCAGGAGGCTGAGGCAGGAGAATCGCTTGAACCCAGGAGGCGGAGGATGCAGTGAGCCAAGATCACACCACTGCACTCCAGCCTGGGAGACAGAAAAAAAAAAAAAAAAAGAATAATAGTGATAAAATAACGTTCAATTCTATACTAAATTAAAACAATGATAATACCTTTCTTTTCAGATTTTAATTTAAAAATTTTATCAGTTTACTCCATATTGGAACACACGAAGGCACACAAAATCCTTTCTAGGCAGTCTATTAATTTACTTCTGGATGGAACTAGTAAAAGAATACTGAATGTTAAGAAAGAGAAACAGTCACATAAGAGAATATTCTGGGAGCAAATTGTTATGCAGTTGACAAGAATCACACTTTGTTAAGAACTTTCACAAATACGTGGTCACTAAATCCAGCTACAGAGCATGGCTGTAGGCTATGCTATAGAACATGGCTGTAGGCATAGCTACAGAACATGTCTGTGGGCTAAGACACACAGGAAGGATGCCTGGGACAGGTGTTAGGACTCTGCCAAGTAAGGGACTTCAGGTTACAGCAGCTATGAAACAAAGGCCAATCCTGTGTAATTTTGAAATAACAACTAGTTGCCATCTAGGGATATTACTTTTGAAGAAAAGTCATTTGTTATATCAAAATGTTTAAAATGAACCTAAAGGATTTTATGGTATGAAAGAGGGTATACCAAAAAGAAAGGAACGGAGAATTTAGTTCACAAAGACAAAAGTATTAAAAAGGTCCATACTGCATAGAAAGCCTGGTCACCTTTCCTGTGATGAGCAGTTAACTTACTTCTCTGCTGTTAGTCCAGTGGCCTTAACTTCCGTGGATGGGTATCAGAAATAGGTGAAGCCTCTAGAATTGTATGGAGTGTGTGTGTGTGTGTGTGTGTGTGTATGAAAACTGTAAATGTGCATAAATGATCATCTAATTCTCAAAAAGACCCATTATATCAAAAGTTTTGGGTATTTTCAGGAATGTGTTCCTCTATCCATAGGAATGGCTTCAGTTCTGTCTTTAGATTCTGTAAGGTATGTGATTAGCTTTACAAAAGTAGTATGTATTACCAAATTTTGTCACTTTACAAAAGTTTATTTTTAAAACACAGAATGAATAGTTCAATGAAATCAAAAGAGAAAATCGAAAATTCTTATAATTGCCAAGTATTACTAGCACATTGTATTCTCTCTCATATTCTCCATATACCCTGCCTGTGAGAGAGAATATTATCCATTCCTGGAAAATCTGTTCTAGCACAGCTAACAAACTCCTTTTGAAACATAAATTTTCCCTTCCTTCCTCCCTCCCTCCCTTCCTTCCTTTTCTTCCTTTTTCCTTTTCTTTCCTTCCTTCCTGTCTCTTTTCCATCCTTCCTTTCTCCTCCTTTACACCCTTCCTTCCTTCTTTTTTCTGTCTCCCTCTCTTTCTTTTTTGCTGCAGCTTGTCACTTCACTGTGTAATATAAGAACCCAGCAAATAGAATTAGAAGGCTTTTTAGAGCAGCTGATGGGAAAGAATAAAAACACTGGGCCCCAGTATTCTTGAATGAGAATTCTGGCTATGTCTGTTAAAAGCTGGGTAATCTTGAGCAAGTTTATCTAACCTTTCTTGAACCTCAAATTCACCTTCTTAGAAGTGGAGATTATAATAACCACCTTGTAGGATCACCATGAGGAGTAAGTCAGATACTGTTATCATGTCACATGCTAGGGGCTACCAAAAAATATTACCTTCCTTTACATTTCTCTTTTCCCCTTGAAAATTATAAGATAACACCAAATTCCTCACTGGGCATATACCAAGCATATTGCTGGAAACAAGTGTTAGAATTTAAGTCTCAATATCTTTAATAAGCCAAAATTAATAGAATTTTGTCCTCCACCCAATATTTTCTTGAACCCTGTTATATCTGTAAGTGAATTTTCTCATAGAAACTGCAAAAAAAATGTAGAGGTATGTTAACTTATAATGCCTATGATTAAAGCCCGAATATTTAAAAATAATTTCTATAACATAAGAGATTTTATAATGTGTCTACATTATCCTTAAAATAACATTGCCAAAATTATAAAATTTTCTCAGAAGATATCAGAATGTCTCATATTGTCCTTATCACTTTTTTAACTGAAAATAAAATCACTTTTTTTTGAATTGCAAACTGTATACACACAACAATCATGGTTAACTAGTTTATTAATTTGAGATTATAACTTGCCTATTCTCAAAGTGATATTTAAAAGCCTATAAAATTATTTGCAATATGAAATGGTATAATTCAAGGACAGAATCTAATTAAAACCAGTAGAATAATGTATATAACAATATACCTCAGCCTAGATAATTACTACTGCAAGGCACTGAACTGAATTGAATTTCAAGGAAGCTATGGTACAAAGGGAGATCGTTAGGTGTGTTTTATTCTCATTTTCTGGCCAGAAGAGCATAATTTAGACTGAAGAGACAAACTCTTTGGCACTAAATTCAAGGACGAATTTATTGCCAAGGTTTTTAAATTGGGGTCATGGAATAACAAAAGACAAAATCACTGTTCAAATAGACATTTCTCTAAAAGCTAAGGGCATAACATTTAATCATATTTCACTAAAGGCATTTCTTTAGGGAGCTGAGATAAAAGGGTATATTGCTCTCTGGTGATTCAACAATCCTGAGAAAAGGCTTGTGAAGTATAGAGCAGAGATTCTTAAACTCCCTTCCCCAAGTTATAAGGTTCATTTGTCTATTTAGTCATTCATGAAGTTTATATTGAATTTGTGCTCTTCTAATGACAAAACAGTACAGACAATATAGATATAGAATGATAGATATAGGTCTATATCTATAGACATACATATCTACCAGAACTCTAAAAGCATATTGTACATATATGTAATATTCCACATGGAGTTGATATTTCTCATATATATCACATATATGTATCTCTTTATCATGGAGTTTATATTTTAGGAGGTCACAGATGATAATAAAAATATAATTAAAACAGGCCAGGTGTGGTGACTCACACGTGTAATCCTAGCACTTTGAAAGGCCGAGGCAGGTGGATTCCCTGAGATCAGGAGTTCAAGACCAGCCTGGCCAACATAGTGAAACCCCATCTCTACTAGAAACAAAAATTAGCCAGGCGTGGTGGTGGGCACCTGTAGTCCCAGCTATTCAGGAGGTTGAGGCAGGAGAATCACTTGCACCTGGGAGGTGGAGGTTGCAGTGAGCCAAGATCATGCCACTGCATTCCAGCCTGGGCGACAGAGCAAGACTCTGTCTCGAAAAAAAATACATATACATAAAATATATATATATACATATATATATACACAAATATATGTATATATAAAATACATATATATAATATATAATTAAAACATATAGGATTTCAGGTGATGATAAGCACTACCGAAAAAAGTAAAGCTGAGAATGAGGATACTGAGAAGCTGGGTTGGAAGCTAAAACACGAAGTAACAAAGGCCAAGGTGGTTACATGTTCTTGATTACATACTTTAAAAATGGATAAACTAAATTAAGACTCAGATTCTAGTATTTGGGCTTCACAGTGTGATTTTCAGCAATCACATGGCATTAATAGCCTGAAACTACATCAGAATTGTTGTTTGATTTATAGACCAAAATAACTCCCTTGAATAGAGAGGGATTCACTCCTAACACTTTTCCTATTTCCAGATGCCAAATAACACTGAATCTCTTGCCAAATTTGTGTGGCAGAACACTGGTTTTATATACTTATAGCCTAGTAAGAAAGAAAAGACATGTATGAATAACTCAGAAGGCAGAAAATTATCATGCTATTATATTCAGTACAATTTCATGTGCATTCTCAAAGGAAACATCTGCAGAAGCAGGAGAATTGCTTGAACCCTGGAGGTGAAGGTTGCATTGAGCTGAGATCACGCCACTGCCCTCCAGCCTGGGTGACAGAGAAAGACTCCGTCTCAAAAAAATCAAAATTACAAAAAAAAAAAAAAGTTAGTGATCAATCTGGCAGCATTTTCTGAAAGTTAAACAGTATTCGCAATAGCTGCTAAAAGAAGACATGTTATATAATAGTAAGTCTGTAAGTAGGTAAAAATTAAGAGAATTGTTAATATGCTTGCTGGGGAGTGAAATTATCTCTAGGCATTACCGTGTACCTAACCTAGGACTCAGTAGACTATGATATTGGCGTAGTTTGATCAAGAATTTTATCCTGATTTCAGATCGTTGTCTCTTCACCAGCACTTCTTCACCAGGATTATATGAAAAAAATTAAACCTAATGCCCTGAGGCATCCATTATATGTGCTGAAATAACTTCTTTTCTCACCATCTAGAATGGTACTAGCTATGTACCACTCTTGTCAGAATCAAGGAAATTGCTACTCAAATCATTGTGCAGGGCTTAATTTTCTCACAGAATGCCAGTTGAGAAAGGCTCAACTTCCAGGAATCCAGCAAACTATATTTTTATAAGTAACATTTTTACAGAACTACTTCTAAATCCTTGTGTTCAAATTTACTAAAGCTATATTCACAGCTAAATATTTCAGAATTTAAAATTTAAAAGACTTTCAAATTAGTTCCCTGTAGCTGTCATGCCAAGGCAATTAGAACATAGGTTAAGGTGTGATAGGTTTTTCTTGTTAGAAGGTCAGAGCAGGGCAGAGAAATATCCCCTTGTATGAGTGGAAGCTCAGATATTGACTCCTATGCTAATCATAAAGCCTAGTAGTTTGCTCATTTGTTAACTCTCTGAAACTTTTTTTGGGGTGACTATAAAATGGGAATTGAAACCTTCAAAATGAGGGAATTTGAAACCAAATATTTGAAAATAGATAATGCTGCAACTAAAAATTTAGTTGAATATGATTTTTACATTAACTCTCCCTAATTTACATTATGATATCTGTCATCTAGAAGTGTTTTTAAAAATATATATTGCTGGAGTCAAATGATGCATCCCTTAATCTTTAGGGCATAGAATAATGTGAATTTAAAATTTTCAAATTACTTACACTACTGGTATTTGGTCAATGTAATTTATTTGAAACTAGACGCAATAGGGATGGCCAGGTTATTTCAGTAGAACAATTAGCAAGACTTCAGATGCATGGTGAAGTGGGGAAGGGAGGACCTGTTTAAGGAAACTAGGGCTGGGAAGTGTGAGATTAACTTAAGGAAACTAGAGCTGGGAAGTGTGAGATTAACTTAAGGAAACTGGAGCTGGGAAGTGTGAGATTAACTTAGTGCCAACGTGAGGACCTAAAAAGCAGATGTGGTGGAAAATTTAAACAGGCTTGCCTAGAAGGTCAAGTTAGTTGATGACACTTGATGAGATTGTCCCAAGCTTTGGGATTCTCAACAAAGTCTTTATTAGTGAGAAATTTGGAAAGAGATTGGGTATAGTTAAGAAACTGGGTTGGAAAGACCACCAGGAAAGGCTAGTATTCTGACAGAAAATTTGATCATTTTATTTGGAAGAATTTCAAGCCTGACCTGAATGAATTGTTTAGCCTCAGATACATGCATAAAACTGTGAAAAGAGACATTGACTCCATTCAGCTTCTTTAACATGAGAAACTTTCATGGAAAACTAGAACTTTACAAGCTCAGCAGGTGTTGGGGGCATCATTATCTTGAATAGCTCATTGGAGGAAAATGAAATCTTAGTTTGGTTCTCAGGTTTTAAAATATCTATCATTTTTGAAAAGTGTGAAGTAACAAAATATGATCTGATTGTCTTATTCCTAAAATCCTTTGCACAATTATCCCAGCCTCAATCTTCTCTTTAGTATTTAATGAGAATAAGAAACTGGAAATGACTGAATTGGAAGAGTAGACTTTAAATCCGTATCTTGATGGCACATACATTTTTTCAGTTTTTTTCTGAGTGATTATTAAGGATTCTCAAAACTTGAGTGTCTTCTATGTTTCCCTTCAACATGAAGAAATTGTATGAAAATATTTTTTAAATGTCTAATGATTTTATAGTTAGCGATGTCGGGAATTCATTTCTAATCATATACCTCATCCAAACTCCCCACTATGGACAAAAATAAAATAAAAATTATTAGTTGCATCTGAAGGCCACATTACAATTTCTATGCATTATAGAAACCTGAGAAAATATACCTTAAAAAATAAATGTGAACTAACCATAATTATGAAGAAGAAAAATGAAAACTAGAAATAAACTATTGAAAAATTTGTATGTATCAGTTTAGTTTTTATTTTAAAATTCTTTATGTTTATCTCTATAATACTATTGGGAAAGAGAGAAAGGAAAACCTGACTGTGTTCTCCTCCAAAGGAGGTGATTCCACTGATTTAGCCAAAATAAGACTTCCTGGTTGTAATAAATAATACAGTTTTTGATGTTTTTTATATGGTACCCCACTCACTAGGTGATCAGATACCCTCCTGCAAAAAAAATAAAAGACATATGCAATAAAGTTTTATGTTATTCTTTCAAGGGGAGACACATCTGTTTAACACAGACCAGACCATTTCAACAAAATCATCCCAATATTTATGGAGATCATAAATCAAGTGAAAAAATATATTCATCAACAACTAAACAAACTACATTAAATAGTCTCGACGGACATTTTCATTTTTTTTCTGACAGGAAAACAGGTTTCACAAGTGTGGAGACATTTTACCATGGCTTTTAACAGTGAGGAAGGATATTTAAATAAAGGGAAAAATTATATGGAAAGCTCAGAGAAAAGAGATGGGTGTGGCTTGAGTGCAAGGTGAGAGCAGATCTCATTAACTGAAATGAGAGAGAAGGAAGGAATTTTGCAAATATGGAAAGATAACTAGTGCAAGTTTGAACAGATTATGTCAATCAATGTAGAATTTGGCTATCTTTTTAATCAAAGACTATGGAATATTTTATAGGTGTTTGCTTATACTCATAAAGTTTTAAAGAAATAACAGTATGAATTTGGTTGAACTAATTTTTTTCATAGATATGATTCTCTCAAGTTATATAGCATATATTTTTCTTAACTAGTTATTCTTCCTTTTACATATATTGTGCCACATTGAGTAACAACTAACCTGCTAATATCTATTGCTTTTTAAAAGATAATTAATATTAGAAAGTGATCATTTTTCTGTTTCATATTAAACATGATATTCTGAAAAAGCAACATTGCCTGAACGTTCTACATTTTATCTTTTTGAAAACAGGTTTTATAAGAGATTTCTCTTGAACAGCTGAACATTTTGACACTGAAATAAGTCAGCTAACTCAAAGCTAAGCTTAATTGTTTGACACTGTTGGCATGAAGTCTCATTTCCAATTTTTTCCTTTAAAGCCACAGGCAAATGTTTTAACAGACTTTAATCCATAGTACAAGCATAATTGATCTTAAATTTAAGGATAAAAATCTGATTTTAATTAGAATTTAATATGCATTCTAGTATTTATGTTGTATAATTAATATTTACATTCCATGATTCCACTATGTACCATTTATTTCTTTTTGAATAAATTTCCAGTAGGAGCAGATTGAATTTTCAGTAAATATTTTATTTCTTGGGGGATATTTTTAAATGGAAAATATATTAAGTTTTGGTAAAATCTGTTGCTAATTTGGCAGTGGACAGAATATAAAAATTGGAGAGACTGAGTCATTATGATGCATTGGGTCTGACTTTTGTCATGACACTGGAAATTTCCCACAAATATTATATTCTTGTTTTATAATAAATATAGTCGAAATGAATTGCAGTCAAGTATTTGAAGACCCATCTATAAATTTAGGAGGTTACTGTTGATTTTTCATTATGAGAGATTCTTCCACTCATAAGCTACTAAAAGTGCATAAGAAGATCTGGTTGTTTGTTTTAAATGTGACTGTTTTCTATCAGGAAGATGTCAGGTATCCAATGAAAATAGATATATGAGGTGCCAGGTATCTATTTCAAACTTGGATATCACTTCAATTAGCATCATCTGTCTTTTTTTTTTAAGTGTCTAAGGTTAGAATACTCACCAGATATTCCCATGTATGAAACAATTTTCTGCAAAGGCTGCTGTTGTTGATCTTTTTAAAATATATATTCTGGGAGGCATTGAGTAAAGAGAAATTATTTACCAGAGAATGAAGAACCGAGGCCCAATTCTTTGGCTTTCTGCCAAAGATGCTAAAGGCAATGAAGAATGACAAATACATTACCAAGGAATTCTCCCTCTAAGAGGCTGACAAAGATCTGATTTTTAGGATCATATTACCATCAAGAAAGATACTCCTTGTCACTGAGCTTCTAATGGAAATATGGTCTATACTGAAACAATACTCAGTTCTTTTTCTTTTTATCTTGTTTTGAGTTATTTTATCTTCCAAAAATGAGTTATTTCTGATAAAATAATTCACTTAAATAACTATGAAAGTTCAAATTTGTGCAAATATTTTTATTGGGACATATCTTAAAATTGCTGTAAATTCAAAAAGAAAATATATGCTTTATTAAAATTTGATCTGTAAGGTGCTTTGTTTGTAATTTAACTATTATTTAAAAATTATATAATACATATATTTTTATTTACTTTATCCCTGTGTTGCTTTGGCTTGGTGAGACTAGGTCTCCACATTAGGAGTTTTACTGAATGAAAAAGGATCAGAATGTAACATGACTTTGATATGGCATCAGAATTTAATAAGATGACATTTAATAGGAATTAGGGGTAAGTTCCACGTTTTACACTTAAATACAAATAATCAATTTTGCAGGCACAAAATACTTCAAACAAAATCTGAAATCATTCATTTGACAAAACTTCAGGTTTGCAGTTGGCAATAAATACAATACAATGCAACGGTGCAATAGTGATATCTAAATATCTAATGTAATCATAGGTAATATTAGTAAGTGTGTTATCTGAAATGAGTGGTGTGATATTCTGCTTTACTTTGTACTGGTGAGTTCTGGGTGCCACCCTTTGAAAGGAATAAAGACTATTCATATCTCTTTTATAAGACAATAACTAAGAAAAACAAACAAACAAACAAACAAAAACCACCTCCTTTACTTTAGCTAAGAAAGAAGTTATTAGGTACAACTTGACAAGTTCAGCTAAGCATCCAAATCTTCCAGGAAGTTGTTACTACATAAAATCAAACCTTTTTAATTCAACTATGAGCAAGGAGATTTTATTTTTCTTTCTGGTTACTAAAGCTTCCAAACTCTGTTTATTTCACAGGAATCTGAACTTATAGAACTAAGAGAAACCATTGAAATGCTGAAGGCTCAGAATTCTGCTGCCCAGGCGGCTATTCAGGGAGCGCTGAATGGTCCAGACCATCCTCCCAAAGGTATATTTAGAAATCATTTCATTTCCACCCAATATAATAGGCATCTATTTTATTTATCAATTACAGTAAAACTGCATTTACTCAGTGTCACTGCCTTTTATAATGAATACGTTGGTATTAATGTGGTCAGAATCCTAGAATTTTAGAACGGTGACTTTCATTATCAAGTAATTTTTAAACTGATCTTAAGAAATTTGGTTCTATAGTTGTGTACACATCTCTCTACTTGATTCAGTGGAGATGGAGATGGAGTGGTTGGTTAATACATGCATATCTGACTTCAGGCAAAACAAACTCATTAATGAGTATGATAATCTAGATCTGTATTTAAAAATGAAATAGTCAATATGATGATATAGCAAGCAGTGGGCATTGGGAACAACTTTTCCTGGATGGAGGCCATAAAAAGGTTCATTTCCTGTAGATAATTTTAAAACAATAAAAACAACGGGTGAAAGGTAGGTCTGTTTTAAATTATTCCTATGCTTAAGCAATTCTAAACAATGAAAATATTTCTGCCACTGCCCCATCCCTGGGTTCACCACTGAAGAAATGTTCATTATTAATATCGTGTCATTTTTTTCCTTTACATTGGTTCTATTTACTCATTTCCCGACACTTTTCAATGGCATTCAATGAGCTCAACTCTTTCCCAGCTTAAAAAATCCTGTCCTAAAACATGAATGCCTTATTATCTCTCTTTTCATTTCCAGAAGAATTCTGAGACAAATTTTATGAAATCTTTCAATGTCTTCAGCCACCAGCCATCTTTAGACCACTGGAGTGTAGCTCCTTTTCCCTCCACTCCACCAAAACAATGCTCTCCAGGATCAGTAGAAACTTATATGACACTAAATTCAGTAAAATATTTAAAATTCTTATTGTATTAGAAAGACATGGAAACAGCATTTGATGCTGATATTCATTTCTTCCTATGTGAAACATTCAGTTTTTCTAATGTTCATGACATCATACGTTCTTGGTTTTTCTTCTGCTCCTTTGAAATATTTTTTCAATATTTCTTTTGTAAATTCACTCTTCTGTATCCATTTGTTAATTGTTGATATCCTAAGCTCTCTTCCATTATGATTCTATGCATCCTATTTAAAAATATATAGAAAATCATCTCATAATCTAGCTGTAATTTTTATTAATGTGCTAATAGCTAATAACTGTCAAATCTAGGTCTCCAGGCCAGACTCTGTATATACAGCTACCAAGAGAGAACTCCACGTGGATATCTTTGGATGTCTGTTTTGCATCTTCAACCTAACGTCTCCAAACTTGCACTTGTCTTCTGTCTCAGACCTGCTGCTCCTTCAGTGCTCTTTGCCTCAGTAGATAGCACCACCATCCTTCCATTTAGCCAGAAATCTAAGTATTCTTCATAACTCCTCCTCTCCTCATTGAATAAATTACCAAGATCTGTTGATCCCACTCCTTAAATATCTCTTGGATCTGTTAACTTTTCTGTGATTTTACTCTCGCGATCCATCACCTCTCTCCTGAACCATGACCACAAACCCCTAAATAGCCTTCCTCTTCTTAATCTTATCCTGCTTTAACACCAGTCTTCACGCTGAAGCCAGAATAGTCATTGAGAAACACATCTACAGGTATCCCATTGCCTTTAGAATGGAATACAGACTCCTCCACATGACATCATCTCTCTTCACCAGCTTCATTTATTCAACAAATATTTATTCATAACCAATTATGTGCCAGATGATGCACATATAGACTTCTTGTTCTGTTATTGCATTGCATATTCCATATTTCAGCTATCCTGAATTTTTTTTCAATTCTTCATAAGTTCTTAATGAATTGTGTTCATTCCATTTAGAATATTCTACCTTGTTTGATCAGCATAAAAACTAAAAACTTTTTGAGACACTGCAGCAGCAGTGAAACTAAATATGCTTCCTTGACCCCTACACTGAATGAAATCCCCTGTGATATGTTTCTGGAAGAAGCAATACTTCCCTTCTTAAAATTACATTATACTATGGGGCTTTTGTTTAAGGTATGTCTTTCCTGATGTACAATAGTAGAGCTTGTTTTTTCACCCTTTTGAAAGACATCAAGATGCCCACGATGATGTCTTGCACATAAAAGGGGTTTATTTGAATTTTTAAAAGAAGAATAAAGTAATTTTTAAATGAATTTCAATTTAAATGTTAGGAAAACAATTATATAAAGTGAGATATGCCTAAATTGAAGGACAAAGTAGTTCTGTAGGGGCTACTTCTTTCAAGAATTTAGAAACTTTCCATGTGGGGGAGTGATTTATGTGATGCATGGAAAATTACTGCATATTTAAAGCTTATCTTAGAGCTATAATAAAGCAGCTTATGTTCTAAATCTTCATGTCGTAAATAGGTCCAGAAGGGATTTAAAAATCCTTAATCCTTACTTTCACACAGCACAAGTCACCGAAGTGAAACTTGCTGAAAGGATTCCTTTTATCTTAGGCAACAGGTAGCTGAATATATCTACAGAAACTGAAAAATTGGAATTCCTTTGCTCAGAAATGTGGAAGGGGTGGTGCTTAAGGTGAAAAATAACAGCTAATATCTACATTGGTCAAGAAATATTAAAAAATAATTTGCTAGGTTTTAAAACTAACAAAAACCACTGGTTATAAGGGATTGAATGTATACAGGATAGTTAGATTGTATTTCTGTAATATTAAAACTCAGCATTAAATTTAATGAACACAAAGTGATTCTTATCACACTGACTATTGACATTACATGGAAAAAACAGTCAGTTGGACTGATTATGTGTCTTTCCGTGGGTTATTAAGGTAATTGTATGGTGTATAAATTTATATTGGAAATCACATTGAAATTCACTTTTAGAGGCCCTTAAAATATTTATGTAATATATATTTTTAACATATGATCTTAAAAGATATATTTGGAGTGAGGCAGCAGTTTTATAGACAGGCCTGACTATCACAAAACCACACACCAATTTGTGAATGTGTTTCTATTTCCTCTAAATTAATGCATCACATTCATTAACAAAGTTTGATACATGACTATAGTCTATAATAAAATATTTTTGTTTACAAACATATTTAAACACCTGCTATTAAGTATAGGCATTAGCAGATCTTAAAATACAAAGATTTAAAAAATTACCCTGTGGTCACGGAGCCCACAATCCACTGCAAAAATAATATTTGTGATAAGAAATTTGAAAGTTGAAGGTAATAGAAAATTTTACCTTTATTTTTAAAAATGTACCATCGCTTTCTAAGTCACTACTTCTGTGTAAATATGGAATTGTTTTTCCTTGATATATACCAAATATAGTTGGATAACACATGAATTAAAATTCTGTCAGCACTAATTTGTTTTTTAGAAATAGTGATAGGCAAACATAGTTATATTGAATGAAAAATTAGAATCAAATTTATTTCACACTATGTATTGATTGATACCACATGCCATATGCTTGTATAGCAATACAAGGTTTGGAATTTATAATGGTAAACAAAATAGATACGGTCTTTGTCTCCATAGAACTTTTAGTCTAGTGGGAGAGCAGAAAGCAAATGAATGTATGTGATCATTGGTGAAGCTAAACCTGTATACCAAAACAGTTATAAGTTCCAAGATGGACAATAATGGGTACCATAGGGAAGGAGGGTACCAAGGTACCTACTGTAGGTTACATAGTCAGGGAAGATTATTCCAAGGTAATAATATTTAAGTGAATATCCAAGGAATAATTGTCAATCACTTTATAAGTACTGAGGGAGGAGTATTTCAAAACAGCTTTGAGGCAGAAAATAAATTAGTTTCTTTATGGAACTAATGTAAGGAAAATACTAAGCAAACATGTAATAAGAAGAACACGGTTGATGAGTTAAGAACTGACAAGATTACTGAGGGATTGTAGGCCATATTTAGAAGTTGAATTTTTTTATCTATTCTTATTAAAGTGAGAAGTTATTGGAAGGTCTTAAGTGGAGAGTGATGATGAAGTTTGCCTTTTAAAAGAGATTTTTCTAGCTATTGTTTACAGAATGCTTTGAAGATGAGTAAGTTCAATAGCTATACTTGCTGTAAAGGTTATGTTGGTAGCTTGAACTGGGGCAGTGGTGACACAGAGGATGGGAGATGGAAAATGACGAGTGAACAAACACATACCTGAAAATTTCACTTTAAAAGTAGGCTTCTCCATTAATTCAGATTGCTGATATTCATTTGGTTGGCCATTCTTTACTGAACTTTATGATTCCCCGTATACTGAATTAAATACTTACAAGCACTAAAAAGAAATTGTTAGGGAACAGTAAAATGCATTTCCTTCATTTCACAATATTATTAATATTATGGCTTTGCTAATCTTTATTGGTGAATGCAGTCATAATTGAATGTAACTGATACTTCCAAGGACTACTTTTGACCTAGGATTACTATCTTTTTAAA
This sequence comes from Symphalangus syndactylus, assembly GCF_028878055.3. Taxonomy (NCBI): domain Eukaryota; kingdom Metazoa; phylum Chordata; class Mammalia; order Primates; family Hylobatidae; genus Symphalangus; species Symphalangus syndactylus. The sequence goes on from NC_072435.2 coordinate 73,563,194, forward strand.
AATTTAGTATTAAAGAAGTCGAACACAATTTATTAATTCTGGATATAATAAAAATTCTGAAATACTTTAATACTTTGTGCTTTTCTATTTGTGAAAGTTAATTATTAGGAACGAGCTAGCAAATGCTACTTCTTTTTCAAAAAGCTAATGGCCAATCCTAGCAAAAATTTAAAGCACGAAGATATACCTACACATATTCTTCTATTGTCTATTTATATGATTTCCATAATAGTTGGTTAAAGGATACTGGATTCCTTTATTGTTGAATTAAAACCTCCTACATGAAAACCTTGATTTAGGTTTAGGAGTTGGTAATGTTTTGGCATGCAAAACCAGTTAATATTCTCATCATTACTTTTTAAAACAATGTTAAGGGACAAATTCTAGGGATTGTAAAAAAAAAAAAAAAAAAAAAAGCTCTATGTGTTTCTTCCTGTAAAATTTTTCAGCATGATTGTCTCGGTAGAAAAATTAAGGGACTTATTGATATATATGTATATGAAGGTGAGGATACACATATACACACATATGTATGTAAATACATACATTACATGTCTATCAATACATACATACTCATTTATTATACGTTTTGAAAGCAACCAGTTATAGTTTTGTTGCCATGGATCATTTTTACTATTCACTAAATCAGTCAATTGAAGAGGCTTGATTTTATGGTATTAGTTTTTTGGAAACATCGTCAGCTTTATAGTAAATTTTGACATCTTACAACTTCCACTGAGATTTTTTTGCTTGACTAATCTGCCTTGATGCCAATAAGTATATTAATGGAAATGGACTAAAAGCAAATGTGACTTCAAGCACAATTTTGTAAATTTTCTTACTGTCTCAGTAATACTTAATACTAGTGCTTTTAGGTAGGAAAATTTTCAGTTTGTTTTATTTTTAATAACTATAAATAAATCTTAAAAGTTGCTTGTATAAAAGAAACGGATACCTTTAAACATGATTAAATATCAAATGCTACTCTCTTCAAAATATCTTAACTAAAGAAGCACTGCTTGCTCTTAGAAGTTAAGCAAGGCCATACCATATGCTGTGCACATGGCTGTTAACACAATGGATATTAGAATCAGCCTAAGGCTGAGCCTGGCTCCACTATTTTTCAGCTATGTGACCATGTGAAAGTTATATTTAGTAATTAAACTCATTTCAGTGGTTTGCTTTAAGAATAAAATTAGGTACTCCGGGGGCATATCGAGCATATTGTAAAACCTAGTTTTATTATTATTTGTTATTGGTATTACTATTACTATTCTATAATAAGTCATGGGCAGGCAGTAGGAGTACATTGGAAGAACTGCACTGTCTTAAATATGTCCGCTGTTTAACTCACAAACTCAGTCTACCTAGGCTTTCTTTGGAGGATCTGCCTTTCATTGGCTGTTTGACTTTGGCCAAATTACTTAACTTCTTTTCACTTCAGTTTCCTCATCTGTGAGATTATGTGCTTACGTGACTTCAAGATTTGTTTTGGCTCTAATATGGTATGATTCTATGAAATGGAAAGTTAATACATTTGGCTCTAGTAACTGTATTTGAAGCATGAATATTAAAAAGGCACAATTAATTCTCATTCTATTATGAGTTTCCATTTACTCTTTGAAATTAATCATTCAGAACAAATCATTTTGGAGGAGCTGTTTGATCCAGGTATTCAGTAGAAATCACTAGCACAGCATTTAATTTTAGACAAAACTCAGAACTCATTAAACTGCCAGGGCTGTGGACTTATATGAGATTCCCATTAAATCTTAATGTAGATAACTCAGTTAATTAAAACAAATGTGGTTGTACTTTATTAAACTTCTAAAGTCAAAACTGCACTGAAATTATCTGTACAAAGCCTTGTTGACCTTTTAGAGAACTTCCTCTCAAAAGACCTAAAAGACTTATTTGTTCAGATCGAGACTCTTCATGAGTCAATGTGATACTCTTCCTCTATTGCTAGATCTTCGCATCAGAAGACAGCATTCCTCTGAAAGTGTTTCTAGTATCAACAGTGCCACAAGCCATTCCAGTATTGGCAGTGGTAATGATGCTGACTCCAAGAAGAAGAAAAAGAAAAACTGGGTAAGTCACCATCCTTCATCTAATTCAGAAGCTTATTAATGCATAATGTGTTAGGTCTTTTTCTTTGGGGCTTTAGTGATCTGCAGTAGTTTACAAAGTGTCCCATTCAAGCTACTGACACCTCAAATGCTGCACTCATCACCAGATTGGAGTGGCATGTACTGAAAAGCATACATTTTAATGTTGGGACTAAACTTGGGTTTGAATCATCACTATATCTAGACCTTTTGAGGGGCCTGAATTTTCTTACCAATAAAAAGATAGTTAATAGCAATTATATTTATTTGTGAATACATTTATTCACAGATGTTATCTTATTTTTCTATAGTATAACTATAGAAACTATATAGTATAACTATAGAGTTATACTAAAGAAAAATAAGATAACATCTGTGAATAAATGGCTTAAAATAGGGGTTTATTGTGGGGGTAGAGATGAAGGAAAAGTGAAAAGATGATGATGATGGTGATGATGATGGTGATAGTGGTCTTGGAGGAAAAGGAGGAGAACGGGAGTTAATAAAGGGAAAGAAGAAACCATGAAACTCTCCTTCCGCCTTTGGAATCAACAGTTACCTTGTGAATAGTTTCACCCTAAAAGAAATCAACCACATTAGTGTCTGCTTGATGTTTTTAACCAAGAGAATACAGCAGAAATATAGAAATGCACTTTAACAGAACTGTACCTTAAGTTTGCTGTGATATAATTTATGATATTGATCAATAGCTAAATAGCCGAGGGGAAGATACTGTTACTGCAAAAAATTTAAAAACAATTGAGTCAATAATTTCTTTTAATACCAAAAAAAAAGGTAGATTTACAGTAAATACAACTCTTGATGAAATCCAGACATTATTGTCAGAGAATTTTACTGGAGTGCTTTCTACAAATAATGAAAGAAATATCTTTTTGTCTTAAAAAATGTTTATACAGGTAATATTTTAAAATACTGATCAGCCTTCATTCCCTTGATTTGTAATTCCACACTCTTTCATGTTTCTGCAAGGTGAACTCTAGAGGAAGTGAGGTGAATATAAACCGTGGACAATTTGGCATGCATCTATAAAAAAACCCTACCTTGGCATGAATGCTATTCATTTTGGCAGTAGGCTTTTATACCTTTTAAAACAGATTACCTTGTATGTCTTTTCTTTGTGTCTTTTCATTTTAATCTCAAATTTTAAAGAGATGTAAAACCACTTTCTGAATAGAGCTGTAGGGGATACCAATTCTGGTTTTGAGTAGTCTGGGATTGGAAAATTTGAATAGAAAAATCACAATTAATGAAGTGTTAGGTGAATTTGATTTCATTTTGCTTTTTAAGTTTGTACTGTCAGCAGGACATGACTTGATTGTAGCGCTAAAGTGGCCATTTAAAACAAATTGCCTTGAAGAGAGAAGCATTGGGAATGGAGATCCCTTCAAGGTACTTAGTTTTAAATGAGTGCTCTGACAGCCATGCCCTTGACCTTGCACTATTTAAAAGCCTTCCATGTTTGCGCTGCGCTGGATTAATACAAGAATAAAATGAACACACAAAACACGGTATCTTTTTTTTTTAGAGATACTGTGCTGCAATTGTTAATACTCTGCTTGTACATACTGACCCCAGGCAGTGGCTAGGATGGCATCTGCAAACTAACGCCCCAAAGCAAAAGCTCTTCAAGTGCAAATAGACAAGAAGGGTAATTTCTGTCCTTGTTTCAGCTGAGAAGTTCTTTCAAACAAGCCTTTGGGAAGAAAAAGTCCACCAAGCCTCCTTCGTCACATTCCGACATTGAAGAGCTTACTGATTCATCCCTTCCAGCATCCCCCAAGTTGCCCCATAATGCTGGTGACTGTGGCTCAGCATCCATGAAGCCCTCACAATCTGCTTCAGCGTAAGTTGCTCCTTCTGCAAAATGCAGAAATATATTTTAAAAACAATTTTAGATGAAGGCCATATTTATGTTCTAACCATATCTGTACCAATTATTTTCAGATTTTTCTGAGAATGATGGACAGCATTAGTTTCTCTTTTCATATTTTTCCTTTCATTGGTTTCTTTCATTTTCATTTCTCTTTTTCATTTTCGTATGTTAGAATTCAAGTGTTTCTTGATCTCATTCTCCAGTTTTCTAAATCATGATTCTCACTTATTTTCACGGGCATTTGTCCATGTATCTGTCTAACTGTGTACATACAGGTCACCCCTTGTCTGGCCACCAAAGAAACGACAAAATGGCCCTGTGATCTACAAGCATAGATCTCGGTAAAGTGGAGTGTGATGCATGAAAATTGCAAAGATCCAGGTTCTAACCTAAGTAGTGTTTGCTTCTGCTTTTTCTAAAATCACTCACATGCATTTCAACAATAAATACCGTCTCTGTTTTTTCAACTAAAATTTGGTTTCCTAAAATCAACCTGCAATCCAGTTTTCTTTGATTCTATTAGTTAATCTAACCTAGCATTTTTATGATATCCCACTTTTTGGTAGTACAGTAGCCCCCCCTTATCTACCAGGGATACTTTCCAAGACCCCCATTGGATGCCTGAAACCACAGATAGCACGGAGCCCTATGTATACTATGTTTTTGTTTTCTATACATGCATATGTACATATGATAAAATTTAATTTAAAAATTAGGCACAATAAGTGATTAACAGCAATAATAGAACAATTACCGAAATATTTTGTGATAATAGTTATATTATTGTAGTCTGTATCTTCCTCAAAATACTGTTTTTGTTTTTTGTTTTTTTTTTTTAAACAAAGTCTCACTCTGTCACCCAAGCTGGAGTGCAATGTCAAGATCTTGGCTCACTGCAACCTCTGCCTTCCGGGTTCAAGCGATTCTCCTGTCTCAACCTCCTGAGTAGCTGGGATTACAGGCATGCACCACCACGCCTGGCTAATTTTTTGTATTTTTAGTAGAGACGGAGTTTCACCATGTTGGCCAGGCTGGTCTCAAACTCCTGACCTCAAGTGATTCACCCGCCTTGGCCTTCCAAAGTGCTGGGATTGCAGGTGTGAGCCACTGCACCCAGCCCAAAATACTGTAATATTTTTGGACCATGTTTGACTGTAGGTAACTTAAACCACAGAAACTAAAATTGTGGATAAACTATAATTGTGGGGGACTACTGTACAAGAACGAACACATTTCAAATATAGGAAAGTGTTCTGGTGAGATAATTCTCTGTGTTATTTACTATTTAAATCTAATTTCCTTGTATGCCCATGACAACAACTAGCATAGAACTCATATAGAACAGGGCCACTGTGCTTTGCCCACATAATTTTATGATTTATGCAGAAAGGAAGAACATGTCACTGTCATTTGTGGCCAGTAAAGTAGTTCTCAAATTTTAAATGGAAAATATGTTATTTAATATAAAACATTATTTTGGCAAATTTCCTGCAAAGCTGTCAACAATACAATAAAACAACACAAGAATACAATATGTTTCCTTCAAACAGCCCTCAGCTAGCCTGCTAGTAGGGGTTGAAACCTGTGATTTAGCTGTGATCTCCTAAATCAGCTGAGTCTAATAGGAAGGTTGTATAACTCACCCATTATTTAAATGTCCAAAAGTAATCTCTCTAATTTATTTTCTACAGTGTTTAGATTGGATTTTTATGGTAATTAAAGACAGTATTGTGGCAAAGCTTTTTTTTGCACAATTTTACAAAAGAAGAAATCAACATTTTAAGAATGTAATAACTGCTTTTATAAATGAATAGTCACATGTTGCAAATAGAGGTTTAAGTCCCTTGAAAATGTTGGAATGAAATGTAGTAATCTATGACTTTTCTGCCTATAAATATCACCAATAAAAGAATTTTTAGGATTACTTTATACTCAGTAATAGTAGACTATTTTTAAACTTTAAAAAATAGAAAAAAGATTAAAAGAAAAAGCTACTTCCGTTTTGAACCTGTGAATGCATAACTGTTTGTAAAACTCTCTCCTTTTCTCTAGGTTTTGCCAGCAGCACACCATATCTGTACCAGCTAGATAATATTGCAGTTCAGCCTTTAAAAGAGGCAGTGCTTTTCTTAATCCTCTGCCTTCCCCAGGCCACTGATTCTGTTTGTTTCCTTCTTCAGGATCTGTGAATGCACAGAAGCTGAGGCAGAGATAATTCTGCAGCTGAAGAGTGAGCTCAGAGAAAAGGAATTAAAATTAACGGATATTCGGCTGGAGGCCCTCAGCTCTGCTCATCATCTTGATCAGATCCGGGAAGCCATGAACCGGATGCAGGTTGGTGCTGAAGCACTTTCAAGGAATAAAATGGAGAAACAAAAAAAAAAAATGCTGCTTATTCTGTTCTCTTGGTTAACACAGAATAAATTCCACTTGGAAACCCACCTTAGAAATGTACTCGTTTATTCAGTCTTTGCAACTCATTTCTTAGTACTCAATTGAGAATTTTGTCAAATCCAATTTTTGGAAGTGGGATGCAAACTGGCAAGCTGTATTCAAGAACCATTCAGGATACTGTACTAGTGATTGGATTGAGGTTGAGAGCTAAGTTTTTAGAGAAGCTACTACAATTCTTGCTTCTTCACTTTTCCATCATTTACTTATATTTTGGCTTTTTGCCTGTTCTTTTGAAATCTGATTTTCACATACTTTCACCAGTTTTCCACTGAAATACAAAAGTAATGAGGAAACTGTAGAAATTCAACACAAGCTTTCTGAATACGGAAGTAAAAGTGATTTAGAATGCCATCTGTAAAAGTAAAGCTTTTGTATTTTTTTAAGAAACATCTAAAGGCTAAATTCAGAACCAGTCTGTGCTCAGACTAAGTTTGCATTTTATTATTGTATACCAGTAATCACTTGGTACCACAGATGACTGCAATAAGACAAGCTCATTGCTGAGCAGATTCATCTGCCACTGTATATGTTCATCTAAAGGCTTTTGTTGTTTTTTATGAGCTTAGTGTCCCAATTGGAAGGAAAAAAATCTTTTTCAGATGTTAGGTATGATTTTGGAGTAATTTTAAATCACCTTATTTACATTATTTTTGTTTTGCTCTGTCTTTCAACTGTCCACGGATTTATAACAATATTACAAATGGCATTATATGCTTATAAGATTTTAACATCACCTTTAAAATGAGAAGTGTTACGAATGATTCCATCATATTTTTCTTAATTCAAATGAGATCAAGTCCTGGAAAAATTCTCAAACACATGATTTAGTTAAAAAATAATGATAAACATGTCGAATGGTTGGATTGTCTATATTTGTGAATTCAGCAACGTATAATGTATGAGAGAGAAAAAGGTTAAATTTCCTTCTTGGGAAGGAAATCCTATTTCATATCTTATATTTATTTATTTAACATATTAACATGTTTTATTTAACAAACAAGCTAATTAACTCTGATAAAAGACTTGGTGCTCTTCTCTCAATCAAACCAACTGAATTTTTTTCATGTTTTCCATCTTCTTAACAGAATGAAATTGAAATACTGAAAGCTGAAAATGACCGGTTGAAGGCAGAAACTGGTAACACAGCTAAGCCTACTCGGCCACCGTCAGAATCCTCAAGCAGCACCTCCTCTTCATCTTCCAGGCAGTCATTAGGACTTTCTCTAAACAATTTGAACATCACAGAGGCTGTTACCTCAGGTGATTTAGTGCACATGCTTGCCTGAATCACAGCATGCCTATGAGTTAACGGGTGGGAAGCCTAGAATTTGGAGAACTTTACATACTCTTAAAAATGTTACACTCTAATTCTCAGACATAGTCCTATTTTGATCTTATAAATCTAGTCTACTTAGTTATAATTTTAAAAGCACATTCTCCGTCCAAAAGTCAATCTTAGAGATATGGTCTTCATAATATTTTTAAGAAATCACTTTTCCCTAGGAAGTAATTTCACCATGATTATGATGATGAAGAAATACTCTCAGTGATGATAATTAGTACTTATGGATATAATAATAATAACCTCATTGAATTTTATTGTTTTAAGTGTGTAAAACCCATTTATAAGTGTAGCAGGCTTTATTTTCTAAATTCGACTCAATGACCCTGCATGATGTTGCTCTGAGAGAGTAATAATGCTACTCTGTCACCCAGTCTGCAGCTCTATTAAATTTCCAGCAAAGATAAAGAATACAGTACTAGTGATGGAACAAGGGTACAGTTTTGATTCGATTGCAAATAGAATCATATGACATAATGTCATCTTAATATCTGATGAACCATTCAAGCATAAAGTGTAGCTGTTTCTGTGGAACAGTTCATTCAAGAGAATCATTTCAAGGATAGAGAATTTAGTCTAGGTAATATTTACATGAGGATCTGTGGTAATTGTGAAGCACGGCCACCAGATGACGCTTGGAAACCAATAATATGTATGTTTCTAGCCAACGTTAGATTCCATCACAGAATGGAGACAGTACACTGCTTGCCTTAAATCATATTAAAATACAGAAGGAGAAGGAGAAGGGAAATGACATGGCATGCTGATATTGATTACATTTCCAATGAATCACATCTCTTCTAAAAAGACAGAATGTTAAAAATTCTGCTATTATGGCTGCTCTTCATAATATAAAATAATGGCCTTCATCTTATATGTAAAAGACAAGTGGGCACTCCCTGTAATTTAAGAAAACAACTTTTATAAACTTCTGGTGGAGATTAGAGGAAGAAAATAAATTCTGAGAATAAGCATCAAGTACAACTAATGTCAGAAGCCAAGTAAAAAGCAAGAGATTTCAGAATTAAATGAACTCGTAGATCATTAGGTAAAATAAGACTATGGAAGTGGATGGCAATTTGAGTTTGTAAATTGTACATAAAGTATTATCCACACTCAACAAAATATTCTACAAAAGAAAGAACACAAATATTTAAATGTATAGAATCTGACAGTTCTGAACAGCATCCTCTATGTTGGCTTGTTGCTGATGGACCTGACAGAGAAGTGAAGTAAGATCTACATCTCATAATAACCAGTGCATTTCTGGATCCTCAGGCTTGGCTCCTAGGGAAAGACAAGGGCCAGTACCTTACAGTTCAGACTAATGGTAGGCTTTCATTGCCTTTTATATAATTCTGTTTTATTTTATGAAAATATGATAAGGTTTGAAGGAGGCAAGTTTAATACTGAAGGTGGTTTAGAAAAAACAGACACATATAAAAAAACTTAATATCTAGGAAAAATAGAACTCATAAAGAGAAATATAAAATCAAAGAGTTTAAATTTACAATTTCTGTGTTTATTGGTCTTAACACATTGATGGCCATGATTAAGAATTTATGGCAATTTTTTAGGAGGAACCAAGTTTTACGTTTTTTAATACCTTTTTTTTTTACCCATTCCCTAAGTTATTTTTAATATATCTTGTTTCCTTATTTTTCAATAGTGATACTTATGTCTGAACTAAAAAAATTAAATCACACAACCAGAATATTGTTTTCATTACTTTCACTCTTGTGTAGTGGGTTCAACACTTGGAAATCAAAACTGCCTTTATGCTGGGGCTTTTTTGTTTGTTTGTTTGTTTGTTTGTTTTTGAGACGGAGTCATGCTCTGTGGCCCAGGCTGGAGTGCAGTGGCACCATCTCGGCTCACTGCAAGCTCCGCCTCCCAGGTTCAGGCCATTCTCCCGCCTCAGCCTCCGGAGTAGCTGGGACTACAGGTGCCCGCCACCACGCCCAGTTAATTTTTTTGTATTTTTAGTAGAGACGGGGTTTCACTGTGTTAGCCAGGATGGTCTCGATCTCCTGACCTCGTGATCCACGCTATGCTGGGGCTTTTTAACAGAGAGACTTTCTAGGTTTCATGATTAATCTTAAGATAAAGAAAGTAGGCAGGAGCAAGGATAATTGGCAAGTATCTAGTTCCTGAAATATTAATTGCATGTTCCATGCATCCAGTAAAGTCAGACGTTTGAGAAGGCTTTAGTTTTTAGCCAGAATTTTACTTAATTATAGTCAGAATGGCAGACCTCTTTAATTCTTCCTTCAAAATATAGACAGAGGACCATGACTTATTTTCTAGTAAAAAACAAAACAAAACAAAAACACAGAAGCCTCTCACATTAAACTTGCTGTTTTTCCTGGAGTTGTTTCATCAGGTGACCATCCCGTCAATATACTCTGAACTGGGGAGATTCAGAGTCATGATGTGACCCGCCCACAGTCAACAGAAGGAGTTAGAATAAACAGAAATAATGGTTGGAAGAGCAAAACTTAGTAAACACTGAGGATGAAGTGCTTTGAAAGTATTATCTTTTATGTTCTCAGTAACTCTACCAGGAAGGTGCTGTTAAAGCCCCATTTTATAGCTGAGAAAACCAAGACTTAGGAAAGTGACTAACAATTTGTTCAAGATCGTGAAACTAGTAAGCAGCAGAACTAATAATCAAACCCTAGCTTGGATGAATCCAGGACCTGGACTTTTCACTACTGTGTTAATTTTGCTTTAAATAGCCACATAATAAAAGCAAAGAATAGTTATTCACTCATCTTTGGTAAATATTTATCCTACTATTGTCAGGAGAAATTTCATATTGTAAGTGTGGTTTTTAGAAGTAAATATGACATGAACTGAATAACATATTCCAAGGCAAATTTAAGCAGCTTATGTGGATCAACAATCAGGCCAACCTCCTTTGCCATGGACTACTTGGCCATGTGTGATATGGTCCATACTTATTTCCATCCACATCATTCATACCACTCCTCACCCTCCCCTTGTCTCTACATTCCTGCTACCCCAAACATCTCTCTGTTCCTTTAACATACCCAGGTCACACATCTCAGGGTTTTGCACTTGTTTTTGTTGACTGAATCTTTTCCCCTGGTTCTTCACTTGTCTAGCATTCTTCAGCCTTCTGGTCTTATCTCCAAACACTACTTCTTCAAGGAAGCCTTCCAGGATGACCTATCTATCTAGAGCAGGCTCCCTTCAGTTACCTTCTATTTCATTGTCCTGTTTATATTAGCAGAGTGCTTAACCTATTCTGAAATACATACTCCAAAAAAACAAGGAATTCACTTTCTTTCTCATCTTGGTATTCATTCCCAATATGCAGCAAAATTTCTGATACCATTTATGCTTAATAAATATTGGTCAAATATTTTTGAGCATTTATGGGTAATTAAGCCAAGTACTAAAGTAATTTGATCACGAACTACCAGAAGTCTAGATGTGAATAGCCAATGGTAAACCACTGTAAACTTCTAAACAAGGAGCAAGATAATTAAAATGACACTGAAGGAAGAGTTTTATTTTTGAGTGGAGTAGGTGAAAAGGTGAAAGACTATTAAGATGTTAACTTGGGAAAATAATTAAACTCCAGTGCAGGAGATTATCTTTGATGATTTAAAAATTTATTACAAAGCTCTGAAAGTTCTCAAGCTCTAAAAGTTGTTTTTAATTGTTATGATCTTAGAGTATTTTTATTGCTTACTTTCAAAAGTACATATGCTTAATTATTAAGATAATAGAAACCATTCTATTTTCAGAGGCCATCTTATTAAAGTATTGATTTCTATGATGCTATAGTCATAACCTTTTTTTCTATAAATTTATTGTCAGAGCAGTTGAGTCCTCTTTTTACCAGGAACATGTGCTCTTTAGGATGTAATGGAGTTTCATTTATCCACAGAACACTGTCTTAATATTAAGCATGGTTCTATGATAGTATTATTATTATTAAAGGAAAACATATATTTGGGATAGTTTGCCTTAATAATTCTCCAAATTGGAAATTAATCTGGTATAATATATTTTGAAAGTTAATCTTTAATCACCATTTAAAGGCTGATATTTTAAAGGCAGCTAGCTTTATCATGCTTCTGTAACTCTTAGCTGATTACTAGAAATATTATTTTGGTTTTGAAACTATTAGCATAAAGGATTCAGGAGGGCAATCATAATTCCAGTATAATGCCACAGTTGAAATTCAATAACAGTACCTAATAATTATAAAGATAAGGTGAGTAGTTATATAGCTGGCTATGTCAAATGCTTGAAAATAATTTCAGTTGACAGTCAATTTCAGCACCTTTACATTTATAAATTACATAGATATTGAGCTTGGATATTTTAGATTGGATAGAAAAACCAGATGGCTGTCAGTTTTTCATGGTTATAATGGTGACTAAATATTACTCGGTATTACTCAGACCTATGTGTAATAGAAAAAGAAATCTCTTATTTCTTCATCTAAAGGCAGTGAGTGGCCCAACACTTGAGTGAAGATCTTTGCAAGCAGAATTAAATTCTTAGATTGAAACTTTAGCCCAACCACAGTAATTCATCTTCTTGAAAGCTAAGGCTTTTCAAATCAGTTAGGCTAGAATGGGAAGCAAATCCCATTAAAAGATATAAAACTATGAAGGAGAAAAGAATGACAGTAAACAAATCTGGGCTAATGTTACTCTGTTGCGTATGTCTTTCTTTTAAAATTTGATAGATATTTTGCTAGATGATGCTGGTGATGCAACTGGACATAAAGATGGCCGCAGTGTGAAAATTATAGTCTCCATAAGCAAGGGCTATGGTCGAGCAAAGGTACTTCTTTAATCTTAAACTCTTTATTACTAACAATGAGAATTACCATGAGTCAAATGTATTTTATGTGTGAATATTTGATCTGGTAAATATTCTACAACAATTGTGGATTGGTGTTAGCTTAATATGTCATACAAACATGAAAGGGACAATAAAGAGATGACATCATCACAGAGGTAGAAATGTGTCTTACGTGTACCTCACATTCATTCACTGAAAGCAATATTAACAGCCCCTCATTTCTAAAACTTTAAAAAATAGTTATTTCTTTGGCAAACATCTTGTCTGACATATTCTTTTGGTTTCACTTATTGGTTATACGTAATGTTTACGATGTGCAGTCACTAGAGCCGTCAATATGATCTTTATACAAAGGGAAGACTGTAAGCTAAATGAATATTTTAGAAATCAGGAAGACACATGTTCTACTGAACTCGGTAGGACAAATTCCATTGATGTTACTTGTCTATTTAAGCAAGGTCCTAGATGACCAGGCAAGTATTTTAATTTTTTTGCAATGAAATATTGCCTTCAAATTGGCAATGTCATTCTGACTCTATCCCTTTCTTAAAACAACAACAAAAACAAATTTTAAGTTAAAATTTTAGTTGAGTAGCCAAAAATACAAATTTCTAAGTATCCAATTTTTTTACATCAAGCAAATAAAAATTCTTTCGAATTTTAAAATAAAGTACTTAAGTTTGAAAAGTAAGATAGCACTTGTGAATTCTTACCTTAGGCCAATGTTCCAAGGATACCAATGCCATCAACTTTCTGCTTGAGCTGCAGATGTGTACCTACTTTTCCCAAGTGGGTCTTTATGTGAGAGACAGTAATACTCTTAGTGAAACATAAACTAACTTTAATTTAAAAGCAGCGTTTTATAAGGGATTGCGTAAGCAGTAATTTTAACTGGGTTATAAACACACCAAAAAATAAGATTTCCTGTTCACAGTAATTCTAACAGACAATACCTTTGAACATCTTTTCTAAAAAAGCTTCCATGAAAGTACTTGTCTTATTCTACCTGGACTTCCATAACAAAATAACAGACTAGGTGGCCTAAACAACAGAAATTTATTTTCTCACAGTTCTGGAAGCTAGCAAGTCCAAGATCAAGGTGCTGGCTGATTTGGTTCCTGGTGAGGGCTGTCTTTTTGCATTGCAGGTGGTGGAATTCATGCTGTGTCCTCACACAGTCTTACCTCAGTGTCTGTAGGTAGGAAGAGAGAAAGGCTGCAAATCCTGAATTGTTTACTTTACCCAGTAATCCCGTCATGAAAGTCCCACCATTATGATCTCATTTAATCCTAATTACCTCCCAAAGGCCTCATCTCCTAATACCATCTGTTTGGAAGTTAGGGCTTCGATGTATGAATTTTGAGGAGACACAAATATCATTTCATAACAATAGTAACAAAAATCACAATTGTCAGCTGTGGATTTCTCAACTTATTCTGCAAAAGGTATTGGATTCTAACTCAGATTATACCTGAATAATGGTGATAACCATTTACCCTTATGGTGCTAAATATTACAGATTAAGAAATTGAGGGTCTGAGCCAGCTAAGTGATTTACCTAAGGTCACATTTCTTAATTAGGTGGTAGGTATTATGTGTTATAGAATCCATATCTTCTAACCCATGACTCAGTGATTACTCTACCACCCGTTAATGATAACATACTTGGTGACTAGAACCAGGATTATAATATGTCAACTATCTAATTATATCTACTGGAATCATAATCACTATTTCATTAACCATTTCTGGTCATCATAATAGAGGCTCTAGCTAGACTAGAGCCTTTTGAATTATTTACCTTTCTAATATATGTAGAAATTTCTCAAAATCCCATCCTACAAAAAAGATAGATTTGGAACCATTATTTTTATTATAAAATAATTACTTGCTTGATAAAACAAATCCTGTGGGTTTCTCTGGCAAGGTCTTTTAAACATAGAATTTCTGATAAATTCAAAATGGAACCTGTTTTATAGGTATGCAAATGCCTTATATTATCATAGATAACACATTTTAAAGCGAGATTGGATTCTAGATTAAATTTAATAAAACAACTGAGTTTTGGACTTATCAAAAATAAGATCACAAAATAGTAAGATAAAGTTCTAGAATTCATATAATATGGTTCTGTTCTGTCTCTGTCACCATTTCCCTCCTACCAAGCTGCTTCTCTTTAAGAAGGTATCCACTGCATTATAATGCAAGAGTATTCTTTCAGATTCCTTCACCTTTGCCTTCTATAGAACAGGTCATGAATCAGTTTTCCTTGACATGCTGCTTTATCTCATCTCTTTCTTTCTTGTTACTGTTGCTATTGCTGTTACTTTATTTGTTTGGTTGGTTAGTTGGCTGAAATATGTTTTATTTTATATAATCCACCATGTGTTTCTGTTACTATAGAAGCCACAGGCTTAATAAATTTAGTCTTAACAACAACTACATTAACTAATTTTAGTAGAAAACATAGTAATAAAAAAGATATACGATTGGATTTTATCTTACTTTATTTTGTTCTTATTTAGGATCAAAAGTCTCAGGCATATTTGATAGGATCCATTGGTGTTAGTGGAAAAACCAAGTGGGATGTCTTAGATGGTGTAATAAGACGTCTCTTTAAGGTATGTTGTGCAAGACGCCCTAATAGTACTTTTCAAATATGTTTCTCTTTAATTGTTTTCCTTAACTTCAATAGCAGAGACACATCTTCTTTTCCTCTCCTCAAATAAGGAAAGCTTTCTGTTTGAGCTATTTGATATTAACAGTTCTTATATTACCCATTTCTAATATTCTTGACAACTAGCTCTGTATCCCTGTGAGTTATGTATTTGTTGTAGATGAGTTGAACCTCTGTTTTGACTTTATTTTTTGTGTGTGCCATTGTAGGAATATGTATTCCGAATTGATACATCCACTAGCCTTGGTCTGAGCTCTGACTGCATTGCTAGCTACTGTATAGGAGACTTAATTAGATCCCATAACCTAGAAGTGCCTGAATTGCTGCCTTGTGGATACCTTGTTGGAGATAATAACATCATCACTGTGAACCTCAAAGGTAAAAATGAAAATGAAAAGTAAGGCAGAAATATAATTTTTAGCAATATTTTATTCTGCCCCCCCCCACCCCTTTTTGGCCAGTTTCCCTTAATTTTTTTCTATTTGAAAACTCTGTAGTACTTTAAAAATCAATATGACTCATTGCATACCAAAACTATTAAATACTACAATCCTCCTAAAAACACTAGAATCTAAGGAAATTAAGTTCTTTGGGTTCTGGGATTTGAAGATTCAAGACTCACAAAAAGGAATGTTATTTAGGAATTTCAAATTTCTGGATTTTCTTCATTATCATCTTTCATTACAGGAGGATGCAAAACATTTAGTGTGTATTCCAAAGTTACATATTCATTGATATATCTTTGATTTTAAAATGCGTATGCCTAATAAATACCCCCCAGGAATAGGGAATAGAAGTTAAGAATCAAGGATGGAAAGTTCTGATAATTTTCTTTGCTTTAGATGATGTGATTAATTACAGGCTAATGTAATATCTGAAGCACCTTTGTCTTCGTAATTCCTTGTTTATTTATGTTAAAGAATCAGGATACATCTATATAAACTGTGACTTAATAGAGGAATTTGTCAATATTTGATTTTATGATGAAGGTAATTGAGTTCGTAAAAGGAGATACTGTTGCTCCTTTCTTAATTCCTTGCCAAACATAACAATTTGTATTCTTCAAAAGCTTGAGTGGTTGTACAACTAGGATGCATAATGAGAGATAGAAGAGAATAAGGAGATGGGGAGAAGAGAAAGTAAAAGAAAGAACACAGATACACACACACAAAGGGAAGACTGTAAGCTAAATGAATATTTTAGAAATCAGAAAGACATGTGTTCTACTGAACTCGTGTTCATATATATATATGGGTGTGTGTGTGTTCAATCTTCACATTTATTCTTCACATTTATTCTTATAATCTTCACATTTATTCTTGACAAAGATAATCATCTTCAATAAAAGATGTTATGATAGCATTTATAATGCTTCCATTTATCTCTGGAAACATAAGTGAAAACAAGAAGTAGACAGTGGAGTGAAGCCTGAAGAAAAAGAAACAGCTTGCTTTTGTTTAGATGTTCACTCTGCCATATTACTGATATGTTTTCTTCCTTGAAATGGCAACACATATTTGTGGGATAGAAATATCTAGGAAATTATTTTGCAAGGATTCTATTCCTATGACTAACAATGCTGTTGCTGTTTAGCATGATATTTTAAATTCTAGCTTATGTAGAACAATAAATCATGCCCTTTCTTTTGTTTCTTCTTTCAGGGGTAGAAGAAAATAGTTTGGACAGTTTTGTTTTTGATACGCTGATTCCTAAACCAATTACCCAAAGGTACTTTAACCTGTTGATGGAGCATCACAGAATTATACTCTCAGGACCGAGTGGTACTGGAAAGACCTATTTGGCAAACAAACTTGCTGAATATGTAATAACCAAATCTGGGAGGAAAAAAACAGAGGATGCAATTGCCACTTTTAATGTGGACCACAAGTCAAGTAAGGTATGTTGCAGAATTCTAAGAGAACAGCTGCAATTTATCCATAAGTGTTTTAAGCAATCAAATCATAAGATTTTGTGAGACTTCCATGTTGTACATGGAAAAGAATATCTATCTTTTTTTACTAGAATTATAACCTGGTGAGTGACCAAACTCTGTTTCATCAATTTGAACAAGACTGCTATTTTCAGTAACATTCAGTTATCAGGTACTCCCCAAGGTATTGGGAATATACAGAATAATACGACAGGTCCCCTATGGCATGGTTTCTCTTAGACATCCACCTAGAAAGTGTTACAGTAGAAAGAGGTCTGTGCACGAGCAACAAGGAAGAATAACTTTTCTTGGAGGAATCAGAGCTTTATAAAGGGGCAATAGTTTGTTGGATCTTAATAGATAAGTAGGAAATAACATGGGTTTTGCAGCAATGGAGATTTGGCAATAATTAGAATATTCCAAGCAGAAATTCTGGGAGCAGCAATTTGCTTATGTCACATCTCCCTAAAACTTTTGTTTAGGAACCTTAGGAAACTTAACAACATTCAATTTCACCACCATCTAAGGTCTAATGTGCCATAGTAATCAGCCTGAACACTCAGATATTAAAAAGGCATGAGGGCCGATACAGCGTAGCCTGTACTTTCTTATTTTCTGAGTAAAATAAAAAATCCTAAAAAGGAATTAGTTGATGGCTAACATATTTTTAACACTAACCTAGTTTTACCTGTAATTATTTATTAAAGTTTGAATCAATGAAACCTAAAAGTTTCTGTTGAGAAAGTGCAACTATTATAAGCAATACCTTGAGGGAATCCCAATTATACTAGGTCATATTACACTTTCAAGGATAAGCTGGTTCAATGATCTAAACTGTCCCAGTTTCTCAGAAACCTTAAGTCTGCAAATTTTCAGAAATAAATGTGACTCCCAAGAGCAGCCCAAACCCATTAGATTCTTGAAATAAGCCAGGCATATAGCTTCACGAACAAAAAGTATTAATTTTCTCACCTGTAAAATGAGAGAAATAGTAGGGCTATTCTAAAGACTAAATAAATGAGTGTGTGTATGCATGTGTGTGTCTGTGTGTGTGTGTGAGAGACAGAGAGAACAGCACAGGTAGCAAGCACAATATAAGAGTTGCTTGCAATTTTTAATTACAGCCCTTGGCTCCCAGTGAAGGTTTCTCTCACAAACATACACACACATATGCACAGTGCATGCACACATACACATACAACCACACACACACACATCTTTGTTCAAAACCGTTTTATATGTGTCCTTCAAAAACAACGATGTACATAAAGCACAATGGGATCTCTTAAAGTTAAATAAATGCAATACATAAATTCTGAGTATTCCTTGGAACTCAGACCTATTCAAATGTGGTTGAACCGCCATCTAAAGAAAGACATAGAACCTGAGGTAGAGTATTTGACTCTTCTCTGAGCAAAAGTAGGAAGAGCACAATTGTCTGTTTACTTCAGCTGACATGTTTAATGCTTCCTGTGAATTCTGTCTCCTCATATCTTTATATAAAAGCCTTTTAGCACAGTTTTAAATATTTTCAGCCAAAAAATATGAAAGGTTTGAAAGCCCTCTTAGTCATCCTCAGTGTTTGTTTTTTCCTCAATGTTGGTATGACGAAACTCTTTACAAGGTACTTTTTTTACGGAACAAAAAAGTGTTTAGAAAATAAGAGCAAAATTGATTTATTGGAGGAGACCATGACATTTTGATAAAGTTGAGGATCACTTAAAATCAAGTTTTGAATTAAAGAGATGAAGCTTCATTAGAATGTAGTTGACATGCTAAAACAAAATAGGTAATTCCCATTAATTTTAAAACATAGCTTTCCCTAAAAAATATCTATCTGTCTGTCTGTCTATCTATCTATCTATCTATCTATCTATCTATCTATCTATCTATATATTTCAGCTTAGGAAAAAAAGTTTATTGCTTAGAGATGTTCTGTTAAGAACATGTTAGTGTCCTATTAACTTTTTTGATGAAATATTTCCAACACTCTTATTTTTTGCTTTTTCAGAGGACAATGTATTTGTGCCATTATTAGGTCAGTTCAGTACTTTATTGCAAAATAATGGGCAGGGGAAAAGCATTGCCAAGCACTGGCAGAGCTAATGATGCTAGGAAACATTCATAGGAAGAAACTCTTTATTTTTTTATCCTTTGTTTATTTATTTTATTAATTTTTTTTTTTTGAGACAGAGTCTCGCTCTGTTGCCCAAGCTGGAGTCCAGTGGCATGATCTCAGCTCACTGCAACCTCTGCCTCCTGTGTTCAAGTGATTCTTCTGCCTCAGCCTCCTGAGTAGCTGGGACTACAGGTGCCCACCGCCATGCCCAGCTAATTATTTTTATTTTTATTTTTAGTAGAGACAGGGTTTCACCTTGTTAGCAGGATGGTCTCAATCCCCTGACCTCGTGATCCACCTGCCTCGGCCTCCCAAAATGCTGGGATTACAGGCATGAGCCGCTGCACTCAGCCCAGGAAGAAACTCTTGAACAAATCACAATACCATTCATTCCCAAGAAAGCACAAAGTATAACTAAAAAATATTTATGTTTTATGTTATTCCTTATGGTTTGAAGATAAGAACAAGCTATCAGTAATGCCGAATACAAACTCATTGCCAGGAAATTTGGACAATTTTTGCCAAATTGACGGAGAATACCCACTGTTTTCTTAGGAGTTGGGAGTGAGGGTAAGTGAGGATAAATATAAAAAAAGAGGGAATGACAAATTGAGATTGTGTTAGGGATACCAGCAGCATAGATTTGCTGAAGTAAAATGCTAATGAGGCATGAAATAATAAATCCTGTTCCTGAAAACCTGGAGCTGTGTAAATGCTGACGCATTTTATGCTGTGCCATAGATAGCACTGAAGAGACAAATCCGAAAAGCACTTACTGATTCAAAAAAAAAAAAAAAAAAGAAGAAACTCGAACAACAAATCATCAAATGAAAAACATCTTTTCATGTTTTTGGTACCTCTGCACTTTACATTCTGTTCCTCTTCCCACACTTCAAGCCCTCCCTCAAGCTGCCAACTGGAATATTTTGATTGAGAGCAGTACACATAAACAATTACACTTTGTGACATTCGATATAGTAGGCCCAGAAGGCTAGAGATGGATTTAGTAGAGAATACATGGCCAGCTGAAGCCATTTGGAATGTTAGGTTGGAAAAGATCAGAAAACTGGAGTTGATAGATTCCTTTTTAGTGTGTCTGGAGTCAGCATCTGAGAAAGCAGTGATCTACCATTTTTATGTAACTGTGGTGTTCCACCTGTAGTTTCAGAGTATGGGATTCATCTCATTGCCAACTCCCATCTGGTAGATATGCCTGTTTCCTTCTACCTGACTAGATCTGGAAAAAAGACTTTTAATGCCAGTGCATCAGTGCCTCAATCTAAGATTTCATTTTCATCAAGCTAGAGTGGGTATCATGAAGTTATTTCAAGGGAATCTGTGAAAAACTCTTAAGTTATATGAAAAAAGTATATTTGTGTTTGCCTGTTTCTACATCCAATGGTTCATACCTACCATCAGATTCCCAAGGGATCCACTACCCTCTTGAGATGAAAGACAGCCACATTACAATTAGAATCTAAAGGCTCCGATTGTCCAAAAATGACCCAGTGATCTGCTAATTATGAAATTCAATTCCTTTGTGCCTCCCCACTCTCTCTCTGTCTCTGACGTTCATGTTATCATTTTCTCCTTGTTTCCTGCTCCCTGGTAAATTGCTTTTCAGTTTTTTTCCCTCTCTGCTCTTCCTTCAATTCCCAGTAAATGAAACTGTTTTTCTTTATAATGAACTATTCTGTTCTCTCTCACTTTTATTCTCCTTTGGATGACTCTTGTGGCTTCAACTTGTGTTGACTTGTGTGGTTGACTTCAATTAAACAGAATCAGCCATGCCCATTCTCCGAAATGTGTAAGCTTTCTATCATCCTACACATATGTTTCTATCCACCTACTAAATATATATGTTGAGAATTGACAATTTCAGCCCCAAACACAAATTATAAGTTTATCCTCTTCCATTCCTTTCCAACAAAACCACCCTCCACCCCAGATTAACATCCTCCTCTGTTGTTTCTTGGATTTCTACAATTATTTTTTAACGGCTCGATACATGATTTCCTTTAAATTTCCCTTCTTTCTTTTTTTGGGATATATTCATTCACCTCATAGAACATAGAATATCTTTTCATAATTAAAATCTCATCAGATTAAAATTTTTCAATGTTTTCTTATAGATTTCTGTACTAGATCAAAAACATCACATTGTTCCTTGTTCAGTCCCTCAGTATCTCTAGGCTTCAATAATTTCAACATTCTCTTGGCTGGCCTTGCTTCTTCCTTTCAATATGCTCACCACATGTTAAATCACCATTGTGACTACTTACTCAGGTCACCAGAAGAATGTTTCTTCACTGCCAAAAGGAAATGTCCAGTGATCTTCCTAATCATTTAAGGTTGCAGTTTCCTTTACAATTTCATTACCACCATTTCCTTTCACAAACACATATTCTTAGCTTTTTTCCTACATGGATATCATATTTTCATGTTTCTGACTGGTTATTCCTCTCTATTTGGAAAGCTCTTCTGTTGTGTTGGAGCATCAAGATGTTACCCAATCTTAAAAACAAGGGAATAATAGCAAATAATACTGCCACCACAACGCCTTTTCCAGACGCTACAAGCAATCTTTACATACTATAAACAAAATCTTTGATCTATACTTTTTTGAAGTAATGTATTATTTTGACTGTGAATTATAGTTATATATGTATATGCCTGATCTTCTATTCCAGGAAGGTAATAAGCTTCTTAAATGCTATTTCCTTTTCTAATTAATTATTCTATCTTTCACATTTCTGTTTCCTTGGATAAGTAAATTGCTTTCCTCTACTGAAAACAAAGACGCAAACAAACATATCAAAGTTCCACACTTGTTTATGTAATAAAAATGCAACTTCTTCTGCATGGATTCAAAGTCTTTTTTCTTTTTTATTGCCACCACCAGTAGCATGTACTATATTCTTCTATAACAACAGAACACTTATTTCCCAAAACACATCATACACTTACACTTTTCGGGTTTCACTTTTTATTCTTTAGATTTCAATCCTTTTTTTTTTTGTTATTATTACTTTTTGCTTTTTTTCCCCCTTTTAACCACTGTACTCTGTTTTTCTGTAAACCTTAAGTCTGGATTAGATGCCTCTCTTATGTCTCCCTATAATGTTTTGTGCATTTCAGTTAGCACACTGTATTTGAATCACTTGCTGACCTGCTTCTCTGCTTATCAACTCTAAGTTTCTGAAAGACAGAAATTATGTTTTATCTCTAAATCCCTGGTGCCAGCAGGATGCTCCAGTTGGGATTAATCTCTTTCCCACCTATAGGCCACATGCCTCCTTTATCTTCTCTCATGGAATGTTTTACCTTGCATTTTGTAAATTCATCATTATTTACATGTGTGCCTACCACCCCACTCAGGCTCCAGTGTTACCTCCTCCAGAAAACCACTCTTGACACCCAGCAGCTAGGCTAAATCTCTTCCCTTGACTTCTCAGATCTCATAATATATTTATGATATTATATTGAAATCATTTGTAACATTTAAATTCCAGTCCCTAATGTGACAACTCTTAGAGCTTACAGGGAAAAACAGCCTGATTACCTTTTTTAGTCCTCATGTCCGTAGAAGTACTTGATGCAGTTCATAATAAATGTTAAATAAATGTTAAACCTACTTAAACTCCATTGGTAGCAGGAATCAGACTTCACTATTTTTGTATACCCAGGGCTTGGTCTAAGGCTATGAATGCAGTAGATAGACAGTGAATATTTTATAAATGAATGAATGACTTAATGTAGCTAAATTAGTGACATAAATTTAATTTTTTCTTTTAAAGTAAATAGAGTTCTCCAGAATATTCAACAGTTTTAAACATATTTTTCTGCATTCTCTGACTTAGGCAAGATTTCTTTTATGTGATTAGCTCAATAGAAAACAAATAGTACTTTATTTCTTTAATACATTTTTATATTTGAACATAAATAAAAATTACTAAACGCCTCAAAATCCTGGCCTGTTGTTTTATCTCCTACTTTTATTTCAGCAGTGGTGTTACAGACAGAGAGAGGTTGCATCTAGAGTGAGCAATTCACACATTTACCTGGCTGCCAGAAACCAGAATCATGGAATTGTTTTATAACCCTGAGGACGATTTGCAAATTGAAAATGTCATTGTAAATATGCAAATATTATGGAAATGTTCTTACTGATTAGGATAATTTTAAGAAACCTAATTATGTTCCTGGCCTACCCATCTGTGAGAGCAGTCAATCAGCAAACTGGTTATCATATTTAGATTAAAAGCTATTAGACAGGAATAATACCTGTAAAAGAACCAATAAACTCAAGAGATGCTAAATTTTGTCTCTGTTTAAAATTACAGCAATTGCATGCAGATTTTAAATAAATAATAAGCAAACTCTTATCAAGGTCCTATGGCTGTACTTTTAGATATACCCCATCTACATGAATTAGAATTAACGCAATTAAAAATATTAGTGGAACCTGAGAAATGCCATTTTGAATTTAGTTCATACTTGAAATATTAAGGTTGCTAAAATTTACTTTTATCATTGCATACCAAAACTCAGAATAAAATCTCAATATATGTGGTTTATCATAAGAGTTCATATCCAGAACTCATTTTGGCTTTTATTTCGGGGAGAAAGCCACTTAGAAATATGCCTTCATGTTTATACTTTTATATTTGCTGCAGGTGTTTGGTACTGGATCTTCTATTGCTTTCCTTTTTCTCGCTTTTATTTAAAAAAATTATTCTGTCAGCAATATATGCTTTTTGATTCATAGGAAAAGATTTTACATCAGTTGAATAATCTATGACTTTAATGAAAGAAACTGAATAGAGGACAAAGCATGCTATTCCTGAAATATTAACTGCTTGCTATTAGTATAAATTTATCATTGATGTATCTGTTTTCTTCATTTTTTAAAAGGAATTGCAACAATATCTAGCTAACCTGGCTGAACAGTGCAGTGCTGATAATAATGGAGTGGAGCTCCCAGTTGTAATAATTCTTGATAATCTTCATCATGTGGGCTCTCTGAGTGATATCTTCAATGGTTTTCTCAATTGTAAATACAACAAATGGTATGCTTATCAAATATTTTGAATAATGAAATATGAAATAATTATCATCAAATTTGCCTTCTTGTGCCTGTATGCATTTTTAAAATTTCTTTAATATTTAATTTTTATTTTTTAAATTGACAAAACTGTACATATTGATTGTGTACACCATGATGTTTTGAAGTAAATGTACACTGTAGAATGATTAACTCCAGCTAATTAACATATGAACTACCTCAGTAGTTATTATTTTTAGACTTACAATGGCTGCCATTAATTTGAGAAACCCTCTTTAATATTATACCATAATTTTAAAGACTCCCTATGTATTCCTTAGAATATCTATGTATTCATTCAACAACCATATCCCAGGCACTCTTATGGAAACATTACTTCCTTGATGCTCTTAGCTTCTGCAGACATGATGAACATTCGTGGAACCAACATCAATGATGGAATAGTTTTAATCAGGGAAATTAAAAACTAACTGGAGCCTTTAGAGCTCTGGTTTCATTCTCAGTTCATATCAAAGTTTAAATTCAACCTTTCTCTAGAGATAAACTTAATACATTCAGATATAGCTCCCTCTATTAATGAGTATGATTTTTAACTATTTACAATAAAAGGAGAGGTTAAAGTAAGGTATTAAAAAATCTTAAAACCCACTAAAGATTCACTGTGGCATGGCCTCTAAAGAAAGGACATATAAGAATATCAACATAAAATAATTGGTTTTAATAGTGCCAAATATTCCAATTATCTCTGCTAGAGATTTTTGGAAGTTAAGTGATCAGCATGAAATAAGGATTGAAAGAATACAAATTGTCTCACAATATTAATAATCTTTAACATAACTATGAAATATTAAAATAGTAAAAATTAATACATTTTATCATAAGCATTATAAGATGTTAGAGTGGGACAAAACCCCTATGATTATACTAACTAAACTCTTTACTCAAATACTATAAATTACAAATAAACTCAGGCTCAGAGGGAGAAAATGCCTTGCCTTGATTCCAGAACTGGCATTAGAAACTCAAGTATCAGTTTCTAGTCCAGTGATCTTTGGCATTTTCCATTACAGAATTACCCTTTAAAAGACAAATATTGAAATGGAACAATCATATCTATCCTAGTAGTTTTCCAAGATAACTTTAATGAATTAATCACTTTTACCTCCAGTAAATTAAAATTTTCTATTTATTTTTTTCTAGTCCATATATTATTGGAACAATGAATCAGGGAGTTTCTTCATCACCAAATCTAGAGCTGCATCACAATTTCAGGTAAAGTTAAGTTGAAGGTTTTTTTTTGTTTTGTGTTGGGGGGCAGGGGAGGGGGTTGGCATTGTTTCTTTCTGTTTGTTTTTGTGGGTTGTTTTTCCATTTGTATTTTGACAAATCTTGCCAGAGATGACCTGTGGTGTGAAAATAATTCTCACTTCTGACACTTTCTCAAGCAAACATTTCGTGATCTTCAACCCTGTAATCAGATGTGTTTCTTTAAACAAAAAAAAAAAAAAAAAAAAAAAAGAAAGAAAAAAGAAAAGTAAATGTTTTTTCTGTTCACTATGTCCCTGGTTAAAGTAGAGCATATTCCTTCTAAGTGTGAGAAATGTGAAGAGAGTTGCTATTTCAGGATTTGTGATTCTCCTACAGAAGAGTGATCAGCATTTAGACTCCCACTCACTTCTGACGCACATGAGCTTCTTTTTAGCTCAAAAAGTAGAGTTAGCTACATTATAGCTCTCATCCTAGTAGACCTCCTAACACCTTTGATCATTAAAAGGTGGCCACCAATTGAAATGGGAACATTATTACTTTCCAATAGAACGTATTACTTTCTATTGGAAAGTAATAATGAATAAATAAATAAAATAAATAATAATGATAAAGAATCACTGTGAATGTAAAATTTAATTTATATAAAAATATCTGATTTTTTTTCTTTTGTAGATGGGTATTATGTGCAAATCATACAGAACCAGTGAAAGGCTTTTTAGGCAGATATCTTCGAAGAAAACTCATAGAGATAGAAATTGAAAGGAACATTCGCAATAATGACCTAGTCAAAATTATAGATTGGATTCCTAAGACGTGGCATCATCTCAACAGTTTTTTGGAAACACACAGTTCTTCTGACGTTACCATTGGTGAGTTCCAAAATTATAATATGCCATTTTCCAGGAACTAACGGTGCTTGGTAAAGATGGCCAGATTGGATGGTAGAAAATAACAAGCAAAGCTAATGCTTATTCAAGCTTCCAAAGATTTATTTTTTCCCTTCTGAAAGTTTGCTTTCTTCTTCTTTGTATCTCCAATTAAATCCATTTTGTCTGACAGTTATGTTTTACTAAAATATTACCGAGATCAGATAAGTTCAATATGGACAAATATCTAAAAATCAGATAACCACTGGAAATGAATAGTAGCGATTTAGGATACTTTTTATGCTAAAAACAAATTTGGCTAAATAGCTCATGTCAAATAAAGTTGTGAGGAAAGATTTTAGTTAGAGATAATTTAGATGCTTTGTAAATAATTTAAGTGTTTTGTGTTTTTCATGAAGACAAAACTGTTTATTTCTCTTTTAGTTTGCATAAAGATATTTACATTTTTATTCCTTCTTTAATTGCATGTACAGAAGTCTCTTTCACATTGTTATGCATCATAAAAATGTACTCACTGTTAACACAGTTTAGATTAGGAAGAAGAATTCTACACTGGGACCAGAACACTCATGCCAGGTCCCAATTCTGCAAAGAATGACATGTTTTATATTTGGCAATTCATTTCAGCACAGCTTTGTTGCTTGTAAAATGAAACAGGATAACTGCATTATGACTTTTATCATTTCTCCTAACTCTAGTATATTGTGCCCTAGATTAATATTTATTGTAAAAAGATAGAAGTGGCTAGGATATTGGGTCTTCAGTAAACATGCTTTAATAATAATCAAGCTGGCCAATAATACAATTTTCTAGGAATTTTGTAAGAAATATATTATATTCCAAAATGGTGTCTAGATATGTGTTTAGATCATTAAGTATAACTCTGAAAATATTTTGTTATTTGTTTCTTCTTAGGTCCCCGACTATTCCTTCCTTGCCCCATGGATGTAGAAGGTTCTAGAGTATGGTTCATGGATCTCTGGAACTATTCTTTAGTACCTTATATTCTGGAGGCAGTGAGAGAGGGTCTTCAGGTATAGTACTCAATTTTCATTGCTATTTTTTAAAAAAAGCAAAAAAAAATTATTTTAAAAGCAAAAAAAAATCTGGGTATTTATGCAGAAAACTAAAGGCATGAACTATATAAATAGAGCAATAAAGTTTTCAAGAGCAAATAGTTTGTAATATTTTCCCTGTTCTGAGAACAAATTTGTAAGAGAAAGAAAAGGTACAGTTATTTCAACAACTATACATTTAAGTGCAAATGGTTGTCATGGATGTGTAAGATTGTTTTTATTAGATAGCTAATTAATTGCACAGTTCTACGTCTTATGACACAGCCATGTTTACATGAGCCTTGACCATTTATATTCTTATCACATAATTTCCTTTATCTTTTAATTCTTTTCTTTCTCCTTCCTTCCTTCCTTCCTCCCTCCCTCCCTTCCTTCCTCCCCCCCTCCCTCCCTCTCCCCCTCCCCACTCTCTCTCTTTCTCTCTCTCTCTTTCTTTCTTTGTTTCTTCTTATTCTTTTTTTTGTGTGTGTGTGACAGGGTCTCACTCTGTCACTCAGGCTAGTGTGCAGTGGTACAACTATGGCTCACTGCAGCCTCGAACTTTTGGGCTCCAGTGATGAGGCTTTCCAAGTAGGTGGGAGTATAGGCACACACCACCACACTCAGTTACTTTTATTGTTATTATTATTATTTTAGAGACATGGTCTTTCTAGGTTTCTCAGGCTGGAATTGTTTTTTCCTTTTTTTTCACATAATTTTTGACAAGTAGCTTTTGCTTGTAAGTTTCCTGTTTTTAGTGTACTTCATTATTGGAAGCCCTTTAATGTCACTTGCAGGATCCTTTACTATTTTGGAGGGAGTACTCTAAATTCTAAGAGAGTCAGTTGGTCTTTTGATCTATGACAGATTGGTTTCACAGCATCTTTGCTCTTCCTCTCATGTGCCTTCTATCTTGAGGCCCTGCAACCAAGGCCCTTCTGTTTTTTCCTAACTAAAAGATGAAAAGGTATCACTAAAAGAAATCCCTATTTCTCCAACAAAATACATGTCATTTTTCCATAAGTATTGCTATTTCCTTAAGTTTGATTTGAAATTGTAGAATTATAAAACTCTTTAAAATTTATGTAACATAATCACCCAATTTATTGAGGAAGAATCTCATCTCCTTTTCAATAACTCAGCCGAGATGTCTCTATTTCTGGTTTTTACAACTACTACTAGAATTAAGATATAGTTTATGTTTTCCACATTCGATCATCTACAATACTGTGTTGTCTTTATTTTACTATCTAAAAAACTTGTCCATCTATTTTTCCCTCTTTTACTCCCTTTTACTATCATGCTCTCTTTATCTATTGAATGGCATGGCAGTATTTGGAACTAAAATGACAGTTCTGGTGAACATGATGAATTTTATGAGGATACTCTGAAGCCTCAGAGATAAAGCTAAGATCCTAAACAATGCTATTGATTGGTTCTACTCTAGATTTAAATAATCAAATTTAACACTTTTAAGGGTATGAGCCAATCTACCCCAAGCAAGTGCCTCCAATAAAATAAAAGCTTATACAAATGTCTTTATTTTTCAAGTATAACATATTGTGTTTCAGAATTCTTCTAAAACTACCATAGGATATAAGTTGGATCTTTCCATGTTGATTATTTGTACCAAAAAAAAATCATTTTATGAAAATTTTAGAACTCATATACATTATTTGTTCTCTAGCTATGGTTTTGGTTTTAATAAACCATTATCTATTTATAAATAAATTTCTCCTCATTTAATATTTGCTTACTAATAGAAAGCAAAGGAATCTTTGTAAAAACCTTGAAATGATAATAGCTAAAATGCTTAGCATCCTTAGGTCTTATTTCAAAAGGTGCATGGGTTCTTTTTTCATATTTAAATTAATATTATTTATAGAACATTATTTGGAGAATTATAATTCTATAAAGTATCCATTTGGGCAAAAGTATAATCACTTAAGGATTAGTTTCTCAAACTAAAACAGAGATATTTCAAACTTATTTTTGAAGAGGGATAAAAATGTCTCAGTTCTTGCTGTGGTTCAGGATGTTTAGTAGTAGGTTAGTGTGAAAGATGAATCAACTGTGATTTAGGGCTTGTTGGGGGAGGGGAATCCAGCACATGGGAAGGGAAAAATTGGAAAATCCTTTTGTGGGTAGACAGTTTTCATTGCTATTGAAGACTATGCTGGGCCAGAAAAGTCTATCGGTTGAAAATATTTCTAGGGGAGCAAGAAGCAAAGGAATCAAATCTGTCATGATCCATTCCCATGGATCTACTGGCAAGAAAGAATCTTGGATTGGAGAAGGAAGTGGAGAAACAAAGCCTGGTAGCAAAAATGACAGTCTTAAGTTTAGAGTAATAAAATAATCTCTTCAGATGAAGGCTGATTTTTTTGGTGAAAAACCTTATGGGGAATGCATTCTGCCAGATGTTCTAGTTGGAAAAGATGTTGGTGATACAATGGATTTTGATTTTTATTCTGGTGGATTGTTTCTTAAAAAGTCAGCTATCAATTCATCTCATTCTGAATATTTAGATTTCTCTTTGTTCAATTATTTTTCTACAATATGTGTTTCAGTGGGAAATATAGTGTTTGGCCCATTTAGCTTTTCACTGGTCTCTTCCAATTTTGCTATACTGGATAGTTCTTTAAAAACCTAGAATTTATTGATTCTAGACTTACATTAAAACAAACAAACATAATTAAGCTTTCCAAGAATTACACGTTTTTCTTCAATTGGTTGAAGTTGTGTAGCATGCTATACTTTACATCTATAAAGTAAGTTTTTAACCGAGAAGAAACTTTTGCTCTAAAACAAGATAACTATTTTTAAAAAAAGTATAATGATTGTTACCTCTGTTATCATCATCTAAGGAAATGCACAGATATCAGTACCTAGACTCCCTTTTATTTTAGGTAAGTCCAACTTCTCCAGAAGAAACTCAAAAGAAAACTCTAAGGCAGTCCATGAAGTTTTCATGGTGTTAATGTCCACCATTTTCCCTTTTGTCTTTACTGAACCAAAACAAACTATACAAAACAGCCATCTCACAACAAACCAAAGTATGTCATCTGAGACCAAATAGGCACCTGCTAAACAGGATTGTCCTTGGTAAAGCAAGTCAAATGGGGAAGGAAAGTAATTTAAGGAACAAGTGTCCCTATGTTACTGCCCCCTTCTCTTAATTTTCACTTTTTTTCTGTGCCCTTGTAATATTATACTTATTATTTTCTTTTTTTTTTACAATGTCTCATTCTTCTCTTCACGGTGCCCTTTCTAGTTTGGGTTTAGCTTTGCTTGCAGCTTAGAAATGTTTAACATCTCTTAGATTTATCTGATTCTTCTGTTCCACTGCGAGTGCTTTAACCAGGCTATATCAGCTCTTCCTTATTGGGCAAATTGCACAATAAGGTTCTTGCAAAGTTGATAATTCAGTTTCCAATTTTTTATCCTCTTTTACTAGTGGCCTGAAACACAAACATCTAAAAAGAGTTTTTACAGAAAGCAATGGGATTAAAGAGCAAGTTGATTACAGGAAAATTGTTATCAGAGAAAGTTTTCTTACTCTAAAAGACAGTTTGAGTAGAGTGAATTAGGCAAAGAAAAATAAGTTACTTTTATTTTATTTCCATCTTTCCAAGGTATACTTTAGTAGAGAACTCTACTTAACATCAAGCATATTTTTTAAAATCTTCCATAATTGAAGCTTTTATTTTTCAACCTTTAGTTTTCCCTTGGCTTGTCAAATTACTAGTAAAAGTAAATGTGGGCAGTCATGTCCATGTTTATTTATAATAAACCTCCCGTATATTCTCCCCCAAAGGTTGACATCAATTCCAAATATTCAGCTTTATTTTATCTAGCCTTCAAGTTTAAAGTAAGCTATGTAGACAGATACATGTTTTAAATCTGGAAAACTGTATACAGATACTTAATTCTCTTGAAAGTCCCTTAAGAACTCAATATGTCAAAAAATCATATCCAATTAGTAGTCCCCTTTTTTGCTGAATAGAAATGCGTTTTATATACGCTAAACGCGTGGTCAACTTTTAGATGTATGGGAAACGCACACCATGGGAAGATCCTTCAAAGTGGGTGCTTGACACATATCCATGGAGCTCAGCGTCTCTGCCTCAGGAGAGCCCAGCCTTACTTCAGCTGCGACCAGAAGATGTTGGGTATGAAAGCTGCACATCCACTAAGGAAGCCACAACCTCAAAGCACATTCCGCAAACTGACACAGAAGGAGATCCCCTGGTAAGAATCAGATGTTCGTTTCTTCCTATGTAATCTTGACTACAGTGTATAGTCATTAATATTTAGTTATTTCCAGCAAAGACATTTGTTTTCCTAAGCAATATTTGGAACAGTTTTAACCCTATTATCTTTGGCCTGCTTTCCATGGATGAAAATCTTAAAGTGAAAACCAAACTTGTATGCTTAAAAAGAAATCAAGAAATGCTACAATCAGAATGAACTCCTAGATTATAATTTGTCTCTTATTATGCATTAAATTGTGCATATAATTAAATAAATATAATTTTCTATATTATGATTCAATTCAATAGGCATTTAAGAGAAAACTCAATTTTTTTCTTAAATAGAAAAACAAAAAATTATGGTATAATGTGTTCATGGAGAACTAAAAAATATTTTGCCTATGTCGACTAACCTAATTTTATAGAATGGGTCTTCTCTTGCCTACTGTAGCAAAGGATAAACTGACTTGGAAGTCAAATGGAAGTTATGGTTTATTTACTTTCTAAAATAGTGGAATAATTGAAATGAAAGTCTGTAAAACTCCAAAGTATGAATATTCTGAAAATATTAAGTATGTAGTATTATTAGGAAAAAGCACTTTTTTGATACCTATTTTTATTTTTACAGATTACTTTCAATATATTGGTATCAAATGTGAAGTGTTATTAACTCACCATTCTATGAGTATAGAGCTTATTGGACTTTTACAACCAATACAGAAAGAAAAGATACTGAAATAAAAATGCATTATGTTGCTTAAATCAAACAAACACAAAACATAAATAATTAGAAATCATAACCTATGACTATGCCTAAGGATATTAAATTACTTGATATTTTAAGGAATACCCTTACACCAACAACCCTGACACACACACATCATCATCATCATCTCAGCTGAACATTTTGGGAGTTTCTTGTGGAAAATCTGATAAACTTTCAAGATCCTTTCCCCAGCAAAATGCATACACACTGAAAATTTGGCATACAATTTTAAGAGTTTCATCAAATCACTGAAGATATACATAGACCTACTTAGATTCCAGGGATTTCCTGCTGATTTCTGATCTAGGCGATATATTCCTTAAGAGCCCAGACTTATATTTTTATAACATGGTACCTGGCCTTTTAGATGATTCATAGCTAGGAATCAACAGTGGTGATGAAATTGGTTTGGATCCAGCATAATTGTGAGCATATAAAAAATAATTGCTGATAGAATGATTAACAGAGTAAATATAAGCTTTAGAATATGAGTATGGATTATTTAATCTGAATTCCTCAAAAATTCCAGTCCTACCTCTGCAGTTTTTATATAATATGTCTGTTTTATGAGGAGAGGTGTTTATAAGATTTGTTCTCAGTTTTAGTCTGTAGAGTATGAAACCCTTTCCCAGTTCTCATAGTGCAGGTCAGCTCACCCCATAAAGCACTTTTTTTCCTGGTTCTGAACACACTTGTCTTCTAGTAGAGGAAACAAATTCAAGGTTTTCCATTCTGGCATGAGAACTGGAGTAAAAAAATTTCCTGGTTCCTAACCTGCTGCTCTATTAAGCATCTTAAGAAACAGGGAGTATGAGGTCTTACATGCTAAATGGTAAAA
Source organism: Symphalangus syndactylus (assembly GCF_028878055.3). NCBI lineage: Eukaryota > Metazoa > Chordata > Mammalia > Primates > Hylobatidae > Symphalangus > Symphalangus syndactylus. Next base: position 73,596,699 of record NC_072435.2, read on the forward strand.
GACATCATCTAAAACTAAATATTTGGCAGGCTTTCTCTGGTTTTAAAAAAATAAATATTTCTATCTGTTTTTCTTTCTTTTTTACTTTCACTTTCTTCTCTTTCTTTCTTTTTTTTTTTTTTTTTTTTTTTTGTTTTTTGAGATGGAGTTTCATTCTCGTTGCCCAGGCCGTAGGGCAATGGCACGATCTCGGCTCACCACAACCTCTGCCTCCCGAATTCAAGCAATTCTCCTGCCTCAGCCTCCAGAGTAGCTGGGATTACAGTCATGCACCGCCATGCCTGGCTAATTTTGTATTTTTAATAGAGACAGGGTTTCTCTATGTTGGTCAGACTGGTGACGATCTATCTGTTTTTATTTCTATATATTTTTGTAATTACTAGCATGAAGCCAACATATATTTTCAGTCCATTCTAAACCAGAAATCCTACAAAATATCCACTATTTAGTGTCAAGAAATATCCACTATTTAGTGTCAGAAATCCCCAGAGCAATGAGTATAGCAAAGAAACAGGGAAGAAGAGAGGGGAGAGACTTTTTGAATCTGAATGAGGATGCAAGTTTTTGGTATATCTCACATTATGTTAAAAATACAATGTGTATTCACCATTAACAACAAAGAGAATGTTAATAAGTATGTCCTTAATGCTAAGACCTGGTGATCAGGTGATAACTACAGTATCATTTCTGATCTCAAGAAGCTTAAAATCCAGTAGTGAAGAGAGACTTCTACCTGTATGAACTGCAGTAACATAATAGAGGCACATATTAGGTAAAATTGTGCGTTCATTGAGGAAGCAGTTAGAATAAAGCTTTACAGAGGAGATGCTTGAGCTGGATCTTGAATGATTAATAGGAGTTCACCATATGGTTACAGGGAGAACATCCAAAATTAAAGAAATAGAATGTGAAACATTGGAGGACACATTTAGGGAACTATACACCAGTTGGTGGTAGGAATTAAAACTATGGAAGTATACAATTGCTAGATCATGCTAAGCCTTGTTTATCATTGCAGGAAGTTAAAACGTTATCACAGAGACAGTGGAGAACCATCAAAGGTGTTTGAGCCATGATTTTCCTAGTTAGATCTGCAGTTTCTAAAGATCACTTTAATAACAGAGTAGAGAGAGGACAGATTGAAGGAGATAGGGTGGAATCTGGAAGCTTAGCAGATTTGTAAGTACCAATGATGGTAAGGATTTGATCAAGGTGTTAGAAATGATAAACATTAAATTTATGACTATAGATACCCTATTCCATTTAGTGTTGCTATAACAGACTGTTTGAGGCTGGGCAATTTGTAAAGAAAAGAGATTCATTTGGCTCATCGTTCTGGTGGTTGGAAGGTCTAGGATTGGGCAGCTGCATCTGGTGAGAGCCTCATGCTGCATGAACTTATGGTGGAAAGTGGAAGAGGAGTGGGAGTGTACAGAGAGGTCACATGGTGAGAGAAGAAGCACGAATCTTTAATAACCTGCTCTAGCACATGAACTAATCCATTCCCTCCAGAGTGAGAATTCACTGACCCCTAACCAGAATGCCATTAATCTGTTCATGAGGAATCCACCCCCATGATTCAACACCTCCCACTAGGACTCACATCCCAACACTGCCACAATGGGGATAAAATTTCGACAAGAGTTTCGGAAGTGACATTATCACATGCAAACCATAGCAGTGAGTGTGGGGAAGAAGTGGGGTGGAAGAGAGGAAAAATATTAATACTTTTTGGAGAATTGTGATGTATCACGATAACGACTAAATCATACATAATCTTCTCTTGTAATCTCCCTTGATTTGAATGCACAAAATAATACTTAGCAAAGGCAAAGTAAATCCCACTGTATACATTTATTATGAATCTGAGATGTGGAATGTATTATAATGGAACATATTTACTATATGACACCATTTTAAAAAATTTAGACTTTAATAACAATACTATTACACAGTGAAACTTTTACAACATCCAGCATTCAAGTGATTTCAAATATTTGTGCCTAAGATACAATTGTATCTTTTTTAAAAGATATCATTTATCATTTCTACTCTTACTAAATCACTAGGGTGCTCAAAACTCAGTTTTATTTTACAGATCAGTTTCACCCAAATGCTTGAACATACAGGCAGCTGCTAATGAGTGACAGATTGATAAAAGAAATGGGAGAAGGAATATGAATGGACATGAAAGTAGGAAGGTGGGGGTGTGGGTGAGAGAGAAAGAGAGAGGAGAGTGGGAGAGAAAGAAACTATGTTGAAGGAGACATTTGACTTTTTGGCTTACTGGGTTTAAAAAGTTATCACCAACTACTTTTATTTCATAACCTTATGTAGCTTATTTAATAAATTAAGAGAGTCAGATTGAAAATTAGGTTAAAACATATTTTCCTGAGACTATTAAAATGACTTCAAATTATGCTGTAACTGTAGTCTCTGTCAGAAATGAATTCTTGCTGAAATTGGTGATTACCAGTTTATCATTTATTTCACAAGCATTTATCAAGCACACTTTTTGTACTGAGCACACAAGCATGCATAGCTTAACATATGACCAAGGAATCGTTTTTTGGATTTCTCCTTTCTATTTCTGTAAGTTGGAAAAAAAAAAAACCTTTTGATTATAGAATAATAAAATTAGTATGCATTACGTAATATAAAAATTTTTACAGTTTATAAAAACCCTTGATATGAAAAAAAGTCCACTACCCTCATAAAGACATGTGCCAATTTTTCTGTGCTTTCTAAAATCATTGAACCATTTATTCACAATTTGCCTTTAAACAGTCTTTTTTTCCAAAAAAAAAAAAAAAAAAAAAAAGTCCATCTCTAACACTGGAGCTCCAGATCTATCAAAATTCAAGCAATGTGACTGCTCTTTATTTTATAATACATGGAAATGCTAGCTGCCTTTCTCCCCAGGTGCATATGTCCCTTTTACTAGAACAAACATTACCATTCTCCTATAAGGCTGGGAAACTTGAGACAGCCGCTATTGTTCCAGATGATGGTTTTTGTTTTCGGTGATATATCAATCATATTTTAGCCAGAAATTCAACAACACAAACTTGACAGTAATTCTTTCCTTCTCCCTCTTCAAACACTCATGGTCTGCTTCATTCAGTCACCTCCTCCCGAGGTCAGCTCCTAAACAGCAGATGGTGTGCTTGTGTGCAGCAGCTGGCTTCATTCCTCTCCATCCCCTCCTTCTCTCAAGGGACGGTGCGTGTGTGCCTCTGTGTGCGTCTGTGTGTGTATGAACATTCATGACTTTCAGTTGCCATTCAATGCTTTCTGCTTCTCCCAGCCAAAAAGCTGGGAAGCTTGGCGTACTTTCCAGCAACGAACCCAGATGTCCAGCTGTGATTCAGTTTCCTTTCCAGTCTCCCTGCTGGAGCAGTATTCATTCACAACCCCAAATAAAAGAGTTATCTAGAGGCCCTATTTTGTCCTTATGGTTTGGTGTTGTAGTCCTGTTTGGGAGAAACAGCGTAGGAGCCAGGGGCAACGAGTAAAAATCTAAAATTATTTTCCCATGTCACTTGGATGGGATAAGACAGCTCTTCGGTGTGGCTCAGGGCCTTGTTTTTTATGGGCTGGCTTACTCAATGCATCATTGCCTACATCGATGTCTTTTTTCTTTCTTCAGATGAATATGCTAATGAAACTCCAAGAAGCAGCCAATTACTCGAGCACACAAAGCTGCGACAGCGAAAGCACCAACCACCATGAAGACATTTTGGATTCATCTCTTGAATCTACCCTCTAGAGGGTGAAAAAAGTTAGGGGAAAAGACTTTGCTTTTAAAAAAATGTTTCAAAAGGAAGGTATTTTCACTAAACCACTGCCAGTATAAAAGCACCCTGTCGAGGGCCCTGACCCAGAGTTGTGGTCTCCAAGGAGGCAGCAGAACTAAGTCTGAACCGCCAAGATGCTAAATGGCAATGGAAGCTTAACTTTAGTTTATTTCTAAGCATTTTTTATATCTGTGGAGTAATAGAAGGCTCCATTACTCAACTGGAAAGGACCCTAATGACAGGGCAACTGAATAGATTGCACATGGGATAGCCAAACTGGACTTTCTTTGTTTCCTCTTTAAAAGTTTACAATGCAGACCATTTTTTGTCCCTTTTGTTTCCTCTGAGGGGCTGTTCTCCCCAGGCAGGGTCCATCTTTCTGATCTGTCCAACCTCCTTTGTGCCACACGGTGCTGGTCACAGGGCTTCAGTAGTGTTTGTGTTGTGCGCTCACCCCGTTCCAGAACAAATCCAAGAGGCCAGTCCTCCATAAGCACAAATGGAATTGTGCAACCACCAGAAGAACACTACTGTGGCAGACTGGAGAAGTGCCAATTTAATTCGAACTGCCACGTTCTCACGATGTGCTCCACCAACTTTTTAGTATATGAGTCACTGGTTTTATAAGGTTGTTTTTACCACAGTGGTCTTTTTAAACCACCTGCCCACTCCCTTAACAAGAGTTTTATACCAATTATTAGTCAACACTGATAAAAGGCTTTTTTAGGGCTTTATTTGTTTGGGCCTTTTCAGTGAAAGAAGGAACATTTCCTATGGTGCTGTCTCACTGCCTTAAAACAGATTTCTATGACAGTTTAACAGTTGGTTTAAATCCTAAACCATTGATAATTTCCACTGTCTTTTCATTTACAACCAAGCAACACCAGTTAACACAGTAGCCTCATCTCTATATATCTTTCTCTTTTTTTTTTTTTTGAAGAAATGGATAGGAGAAAGATCAGTATTTTTAGCCTTGTGAATAGATCGCTTTGCCTATCCTCCAAAATATTAAAATAACCCAGAAATGCTCTTTGACTGTCACTTAAAACCTAAGACGTGGCGAAATTCCATTCAGTTCTAAGTGAGAGAGTTTCAGAAGGCAGGAGATTTTGAATTATTATCCAGCAGGGCTGGAAGCACTAGATGCAGCATGAGCACAACTATTCGGCTTTCCTTCCCTATTGTTTTTGTTTTTTTAATTAGTTTTGACGCATGTTGTTTTGATTGCTATTGTTGTACATGAGAAATTCAGCATTAAAGAACACTGAAGCGGTAAGGTCACTGTGGAAGAGGAAGCGTTTATACTGTAAAAGAAGGTTAGATTTGCACAGTCTACTGGGTAGGTATTGTAAATAATAATTTTTAAAACTTGCACAAATCGAAACAAACACAAACAAAATTGTATTTTATCCTGTTGGTGTTAAGAGGTGTTTCACTTGCTGAGATTTCCTGTACATTGCAAACAAATACAGAATGCAAACCCTCAAAGCTGTATTATCTGGTGTGTTTGTCCTGTATTTACAGTTGTTATGACTATGCAGGAGCTATCAGTGCTAGAGTGAGCATGCTTCAAAACTGTACATGAAGCCAATATATTTTTGGATAAGTAAAACTGTCTGAAAGTACATCTGTCATGGCAGGCTTTAAAGAGAGTGCATGAAAACTGATCAGTCATTGGAGAAGTTACCACCACACACAAAGGACAGGTTTTAGGTTTATGAAACCCAAGGGCTAGGCCATGGTATAGACTTCTTCTATGAGTGTGTGAAAATGTGTTACTTTTAGGACGTGTAATTGGTGCTACTCTCTGTGACCACCAATGGGTCAGTTGCTATAGAACAACAATACCACGAAACATCTGTGCAGTTTTCAGAGTGTCACAAAGTCAATAGGTCCTTACACGGTGCTATTGCCCTAAGGGAAATCCGAACTGAATTTATGCACATAGAATTGTCACCCTGACTTTGAAGCCTCAAACATGGATCAAATTTGTTGTGAAACATCAATCTATGTAGCTGGATGAGTGACTAGTTGCCCTTGTATAATATGTGACCTAAGAAAATTGCTAATCTTTCCCTGCCATTTTGAGAAACACAGTCCAAACATGAGCATAAACAGAATTTCCTGCAATACATCCCAGTAGGTCCACCTAGTTTACAACTTAAACTAGTTTGTGAAACATTTGTCTGTATACATTTTATATTTTGTACATTTTGATGTAACATATCATGTAAATAGGCAGAAACAGTGAAATAAATCATCTGAAAAGTTTTGTAGTCTTTGTAAAGCCCCAACAATAAGTACTTGGTGTCAATGGACTTAACTGGATGATGTATTTTCTATTGGTTTATTGTTCCTCTAGCTTGTAAACCAGCTTGCATATATTTTTTTGCAAATGTGCACCCTGTATCTGTCTAAATTATTACTTTGCCATTAAAGTGGAATTATTTATTGACAACGTGGTGTGGTTTCTACGTGTGGAAAAAAGTGAATAATTTTGCATCAAGAAGTGTCAAGCTTTAAAATGTTGCTGCACTATTAATATGCCATCAATAGGACTGTATGCAAATTTCTATTTTGTAAACATAAAAAGGGTTTCAGCTTTCAAGTAAATAAAGGTAATCAGTTTATCTTTTTCGATGATAGTTATTTAGTGAATATTTTAGAAAACTCTGAATAGTTTTCCTAAATAGCCGATGATAAAATAAGAATATAAAATAAAACGTTGAGATTCACTGAGTTAAATTAACTCAATAAATGTTTCTTTGTTTTTATTCCATTAAATCCTCTTTTGAACTTTTAGCTCTAAAGATTATTTTAAAGCAAACTAATTCTTTGGGTGGTAGTTTATTTATTTTAATAGAGAAGATAATAAAAAGAAAAAAGAACCTGTTTTAAAATTATAATTTCTTTTTAAGTATCTTGGAAATCTCTTTAACCTCAGTAATTGGAATGTATATTTGTGATAGTATAAGTAGGATTTTAATTCTAAAAGCAGGAAAACTTCTGAATTAGAATAGTTATAGAGCAAAAAAGAAAGGTATTAGTTTAAATAGACCAATCATCCATAATGGATTATAATCAGTGCATTTGTTCCTTCACTCAGTTGGGAGATAAGGAAATTTCCGCAATTTATCTTATTCAGACAAACATTGAATTTAGCCAAAACTTTAATACAGTTCTGCTAAATGCAATTTCAGGCTGCCTAAGTATAAATCCCAACATTGTCATTCTTTGTGTGACCTTGGCCAATTTACTCAAACTCTATGTGCCTCATTTTCCTCACCCATAAAGTGATGATAATAATAGTGTCCACCTCTCACAGATTACTCTGAAGACCAAATGGGTTATTACATGGAAATTCCTTAAACGGTGCCTAGCCCTCCATAAATTGTAACTGCTTTAACAACAATTGACAAAATAGTAAGAAATATTTATTATTTTATTTTCAAATATTCTTGAGAATAAGGTGTAAATAAATTTATTTTAGGGTTTTGAAAGTATATATTTTAACTCAATTTCCTCATTTATAAAATGGGTATAGAAATAGTACTTATTCATAGGGCTGTGGAGAGGATTGAGTTTAGATCTGTAATCAGAGTAATAGCTATCACTCAAGAAACTCAATAACTGTTAGCTTCTATATTAACACTGCCGTTACTATACATGAATAATATCAGTAATATAATATTTTCAGGATTCAATTTACTCATCTATAAAATGAGATTATTATAGTATCTATCTACTCATAAGATTGTTTTGAATAATGAATATTTTAAAATATGTAAAATACTCAGAAAAGATTCTGTCCTGGCTTAAATGTTACCTAAGTGTTAGCTGTTATACCTAATATGTGCCAGGCAATTTTCCTAGGAGTCAGAGCCATTGAGACACAGGCTATGTTCCTAAAGGATTTAACAGTTAGTAAAATTGGCTGGGCGCGGTGGCTCAGGCCTGTAATCCCATCACTTTGGGAGGCCAAGGCAGGTGGATCAGGAGTTCAAGACCAGCCTGGCCAACATTGTGAAACCCCATCTCTACTAAAAATATAAAAATTAGCCGGGCGTGGTGGTGTGTGCCTGTAATCCCAGCTACTTGGGAGGCTGAGGCAGGAGAATCACTTGAACCTAGGAGGCAGAGGTTGCAGTGAGCCAAGACCGCGCCACTGCAGTCCAGCCTGGTAACAGAGTGAGACTCCGTCTCAAAAAAACAATTAGTAAAATTGAGTCTTTGTTCCTCTCACTTCTTTCTTTGATGAACACCTAAGTTCTCTACAATGAGGTTGACTGTAAAAAGCCCTGTGAATAGTCCACTGAATAGTTGTACAGGATATATTTTCAGATACTGAGAGAATCAATGATACCAGTGAGTTGTGTTTACATTTGGAGAAATTCAAGTACTATCTTTATTTCAGGCTTTGGATTTTTCACATTAAAAAAAGAAAAATATTATTTTTATAAATAATAGGCCACCTTAAAAACGTCTATTTCTATTTCTTTGATCAGTGAAGATGTTTAAAAGGAAGCTTCAGGCCAGGTACGGTGGCTCACATCTGTAATCTCAGTACTTTGGGAGGCCGAGGTGGGCGGGTCACGAGGTCAGGAGTTCAAGACCAACCTGACCAAAATGGTGAAACCCTGTCTCTACTAAAAGTACAAAAATTAGCAATTAGCCGGGCGTGGTGGCGCACGCCTGTAATCCCAGCTACTCAGGAGGCTGAGGCAGGAGAATTGCTTGAACCCAGGAGGCAGAGGTGGCAGTGAGCCGAGATCGCGCCACTGCACTCCAGCCTGGGTGAGAGAGCGAGACTCCATCTCAAACAAACAAACAAAAAAAGCTTGGATTGTGTTTTTATTTTGTTTTCTGTTTTACCCAGGAACTCATCAATAAGAAAAGTTATAACTTTATAACTTTCCAGACAATGTAGCTATGACCATATGTCAAAGTTTTGTTATAATCTTGCAGGATGGTAAAAAGTCTCTAGGAGGCCAATTTAAAAGTTTCTCTTAAAATAGAGACATCTATGGAAAAAGGAAATTAAACAAAATAGAAAAGAAAATTTAAACATCCCCAAACTCTTGACTGCCAGGTAGGTGAGTGTGTGACTAATTCCTTCCTTGTGACAATTAATACATAAAATATTGCATTAGTGAATTCACTATTATTTTTAATTCAGTGAATATGATTTGGATAAGTAATCATTAAGAGGATCTCTTCTCTACATAAAGTATGTATTATCTCTCAATTACCCAGGAACTCATCAACAAGAAAACCTATTCATAGAAATTAAACAGAACACATTCTAAACTAGAATTTTATTAGAGAAAAATGAAAGTTCTCCAAGTATTTTTCATGAAATTGTAAAAAAAAAAAAATACTAATATTAAATAAACCTTTCTCCATCATTTAAATTTTTAACACTTGTCCTTAATATTCCAGAATGGCATGGTAGAGTTGAACTTGATAACAGAGTAAATACTTTTTACACTGATTACATGTTAAGAGTAGTAATATTTCCAATATATTAGGCTATATTAACTATAATATTAAAATTAATTCATCTGATTCTTTATTTTTTTATTTTTATTTTTATTTTTTGAGACAGAGTCTCACTCTGTAACCCAGGCTAGAGTGCAGTGTCATGATCACAGTTCATTGCATCCTCGACCTCCCAGTCTCAAGCAATCCTCCCACCTCAGCCCAAGTAGTTGGGACTACAGGCACAAGCCACCACAGTTGGCTAATTTTTTAAAAAATTCTGTGTAGACACAAGGTCTCACTATGTTACCCAGGCTGGTGTCGAACTCCTGGGCTCAACAGATGCTCCCACCTTGGCTCCCTAAAGTACTAGGATTACAGGCATGAGCCATTGCACCTGGCCTGGTTTTTACTTTTTTAATGTGGCTGCTAGTGAAAAATTTAAAAATTAAATATGTTGCTCATATTTGTGGCTTGCTTGATATTTCTATTAATGCTGATATAGAAAGACTGATCTTTACAAAATATAAATGTGATCATCTCTCTCATCTCTTTTGTATTTTGCTTTTAAAAATAAGACTCAAATACCAAAGGACAACAATTCCGTATTTAAACTGAATCTTGCTTATCCCTCAGCTTCATCACCATGTCCACCACCCCCATTTTGGTACATTAGCCTAATTGTAGAACCTAGAAGTAATTGTTGAAACAATAACAACAATAACTTTATAACTTTCCAGACAATGTAGCTATGACCATATGTCAAAGTTTTGTTATAATCTTGCAGGATGGTAAAAAGTCTCTAGGAGGCCAATTTAAAAGTTTCTCTTAAAATAGAGACATCTATGGAAAAAGGAAATTAAACAAAATAGAAAAGAAAATTTAAACATCCCCAAACTCTTGACTGCCAGGTAGGTGAGTGTGTGACTAATTCCTTCCTTGTGACAAATATCATCTCATAATTAAATAAGTATTTAAAATTCCCAAATGTTTTATCACAATTCAAATTTATTCAGTGAAGGAGATTACAAACTACATCAAGAGATAAATCATGTTTTGTTCCAGACCAGCTTTAGTACAATATTTCTTTTACAGTCATTTCCTTTCTCTTACCCCAAGAGCTTTATACAGTCTCAAATGTCATTTCCTTAGACAAACCTTTCTGATCCCTCAGATAAGGTCAAAAATCTATCTTATTTGCTTTTCCAGAAAAAAAATTATATGTGTATATATATATATATATGTGTGTGTGTATGTATATATATATGTGTGTGTGTGTGTATATATACGTATTTACACATAAACGCATACATGCATATATATACACATATACATGGAATTATATTCCAGATATATAGATACATTTAATTATTGATATATATAATTATTCCATATAATATTGTGGAATAAAAATATTTCTGAACATGGAGACAGCAACTGAACTTTAGCATATGTTAAGCAAATGCATTAAATTTGAGAAGAACGACTTTTACAGGTGTGGAGCTTCCTAGGAAGCCAGATTAGTAATTCAAATGCTGACTGGTGACCAGGGAAGAAGCAGATATCTTGAGGACTAGTGTTATTTAAAGCACTGCCTCATGCTTGGGAATTTTATTCCCCTTTAGATATAATGTGCTCCATAATTTCTATCAAGTTTTCTTTTTCTTTCTGCTTTTCAAGTTTTTTTTTTAAAGATGACTTAGTTATATATGGTGCAATTTAAATGTGTGGGGTTTTCTGGGGGAACAAAGAAAATACACCAAGCAGTAGAAATGTAATGCTAGAGCCTAGAGGACAGGTGGCGGCTGGAAAAATCAGAATAGGAATCTTTGGCACAGAAATGAGAAGTAAGGATGTGAATTTCACTTTGGGATTATCCCCCACAAGAGAGACCTTGACCAAGTAAAGACTGAGAATAGAACTTGAAGAATATGGTGAAAATCTTCATAGTTCTTTTAGTCATTATTTGTCAATTTGCCTAATATATTTGTGCACATTTAACACAACATTTAGAAAGGAATATAATATAAGGGGAAAACCATTGACGTAAGAGTCAGAAAAATCTGTATCCTAGTTAAGTTTTGTGATTTCTCCCAGAAAAATCACCTGATCCACTATTTGTGTTCTTGTAGATTTTATACCCTAAGATGATGACAGATATTAAAATTCACCCAATGTCACTGGAGTGGTTCTATACATTGTTTGTGATATAAATAATGTGTATCTATCAGATATTCCGGGGGAGAGTAAAAACTCTAGGTATCTGGTAATAGCCCAACCAAAAACACTTGAGTACAGTTGTGTTTAGTCTAGTTTGATCTAACTTGATATGCTGTGCAGAGGCAGCTGAGTATATAAGCGGGTTTCGCAGGGTGATGTTCACTGTGTAGAAGCTGGACCAAACTCCCTTATAGGCTGTTTGTGGTAGAGTGGCCATTTGCCTACTTTGAGGGGGCAGGGGATCCCCCCTTCCCAGGCAAAAATCTTTCCTGGTAAGCTACTTACATTCCTCGTTCAGCCCTTCCTCCGGTTGTGGCAGAATGTAGGCCTAGAGATTCTCTTCAGCCTCTCACTGGTGGGGCGAGGGACTCAGTGATGAAACAATGCTACACAGAAGCCAGGTTTTGGTGGAACTTCTGAGGCTGAAAGCCAGCACTATGAAGAGCTAGAGTCGGGTGCATGGTGGTTGGAGATAAAGTCTCCAATTTGGCTACCACATAAAAGCTAGAGAAGAGTCTTTTCCAATATTAGTGGTTTCTCAAGAGAGGGAAATTCACCCGAACTATACCCCAATCATGAGGCTTTATGATTTTAGACTAGAGCAGCACTTTCAGTAGAAATATGAGTGCTACATATGCAACTCATTTTATTTTTTAAAGCCAGGGTCTCACTCTGTTTTGCAGGCTGGAGTGCAGTGGTCCAGTCAGAGTTCACTATAATCTCGAACTCCTGGGCTCGAGCAAGCCTCTTGCTGAGTAGGAGTACCTGAGACCAAAGGCATGCATCAGCATGCCTGGCTAAAATGCAATTTTAAATTTTCCAGTAGCCACACTGATAAAAGTAAAAAGAAGGAGGTAAAATTAATTATAATAATATATTTTATTACTTAAATATATTAAAAAATTAGCATTTCAACATAAAATCAAGCTAAAATACTTTTAAATAAGATCCTTTAAATATTTTACATACTGCTCTCTCTTTTTCCTTTTTGTGCTAAAACTTCAAAATGTAGCATGTATTTTACACTTATACCTACTGTGAAGTCATATGCTAAATTTTCATCAGAACAATTTGATCTGCATTTAGAATTGAAAATATTTACAGTTGATAGATTGGCATGCTTCGGTTGTTCCAAATACACTTAAAATAAATTATCAGTTTTAAATGTAAACTTAGGTAATTACTATGAAATAAGGCTGAAAATTGTATTCCTAAATTGATATACTCATCAAATGCTAATTATCCACATATGCCCAGTGATTGCTACTAAATAGCATAGCTCTAGCCACACTTGGTAAGCAGCTTTCTCGATCACTTATAGAGCATCTTCCCAGCTGGAAGTGCTAACCTGAGGCTTTGAGTTGGAAGTTTTTCAACTTACCGAATACAGACACATTTCCCTTCATACCCAGTGCTGGCTTCCAGTAGTTCATTGTAACTATTGCAGGGATTCTGTTACCCTTCTTCATTCTCAAGCTTTGGTAAAGATCACCTTGGTCTGTCTTTTGTAACATTTTCCCTTAACTTCAATTATTAGGTAAAAACACATGGACTCCATAATAAATATGTCCACCCATTCTCCAGAAAAGCTCAAAATTTTATATATGTAATATTCTTGCTCTGTAATCCCAGGATGAAGGTTTCCTACTTGCTTAGTCTAGTTGGGTTGCTGTAACAAAATAACATAAACTGTGGGGGTTATAAACAACAGAAATGTATTTCTGTCAGTTTTGGAGGCTGGGAAGTCCATGACCAAGGCTCTGGCAGATTTAGTGTCTGTTGAGGGCCCGTTTCCTCATGGAGAGCTGTCTTCTAGCTGTACCCTCACATGAGTGAAGGGATAAGAGGGCTCGCTGGAATCTGTCTTGTAAAGGCACCCGTCCCATCCATGAGGACTCTGCCCTCAACGCCTAATCACCTACCAAAGGCCCCACCTGTCAATACCGTCATAGTGTGGGGTTAGGATTTCAATATATCAATTCTGTGGGGACACAAAAAGTTAGTCCATAGCACCTACCTATTCTACCTTTGGATTAAAAAGACCCTTCTCAAATATTCTTTTTTAAGACAGAAAATGATTCTCTTCTCTAGATTAAAAAATGAAAGGAACAATATAAAGCACAACTACCCAAAGAAATTTGAAATGCAATAATGACTCCCAGAACAAGATCAGATCACCACTGCAGACTTATCAATAAATATAAAGAGACAATGCTTTAAAAAGCAGTATAAGAGAGAAAAATCTACATATACGCTCAAAATGGACATGCAGACTGAATATGACAAATAAGAGACAGATTAAATGAATACTTTTCCTCATCTGGATAAAATATCACACAGGGCTATCAGCTGCTTTTGTCCCCATCCCCTGTTCACCAAGCAACATTCTAATTGCTAATACGATTTCCTAAGAACCCCTGAACCTATAAAGGTACTTCTAAAATTTAATGCTTTTTCTTATATATTAAAGTTCTTTTCCTTACATATTAAAATTTAGTGGCTATTTATTTCCAAAATCAAAAACACCATGTTTCCTCAACAATATACATTTTCTTTAATATCTGCTACTAGAAATTTTGCTCATCTGCAGAAGCCTTGGGGCTGAGGATAGAGAACAGGCTGTAAGTAATCCCTCTGTGAATGCAACGCAGTAATTAGCCTTTTTTTTCTTATGGTGTGCCCTTTAGCTGTTTGCTCTTTTTTCCAGCATCAACTGAGAGTTTTAGGAACTAGCTTGAGGAAGAGATGTCTCTTATACTAGGGGCCCACTTGGAAATTTGAAATTATTAATATCCCCAATACACAGTTGCATTAGGATTTAAGTAAAATAATTATCTCATCAAATAACATTATAATTGGTACTAATGCTATCTACATTGCCAACTTGAAAATAAAATGTTTCTATGCCATTAGCACAGAACAATAGTGGAGGAAAGTTTCTGGGTGACCAGCTGGTGTACTAACTACATGAGGGCGGACTCCCACATTAATCCTGCAGGACACCATGGATTTGCAGTCTGCTCTGGAAATTTCCTTCTCTCACAATGAATTGCAAAATATATGCAAGACCTCAAGAGAACTAGAAAACAGATCATGTGCAAACAGATGAAAACATTTCTCCAGCCAAGCAAATATTGATACTGTTAGAATCAGACCTAGTTACTGTGTGACTATTAATTTCAAAGAAAGGTCAAGTTGCAGATCTCAACAACATCAGTAAGGCAAGAATGGAAAAGAAGTTTGAAAATAATCATAGGAAAATGCCACAAGTAATTTCCTTTTTTGGGAAATCAGTCCAAGTATTAATTTTAAAAACAAAAACATGAAAGACTGTGGTTAAGCAATTGTAACTTCTAGCATGTCATCATGTTAATAAGACCATAGAGGTATAGCTACTAAATATTGTAACCAATTTCCAGAAAATACACACAAGTATCTATTAAATAACATTATATTATTATTCAAATAGAACGGTATGTAAAGAGAAGAAAAGTTGTCTGTAATCCCAGCGTAAATACACTGTGCAATCAAAGTTAAATGCATGCATTATTTAGTATATATAGGAAGTTAATAGAAAAATTCCAAAAAATAAAACAGGGTTAGTTCTATTTTGACATAAGCTTTGGGATTTCCAGATTTTAATAATCATCTGTAGCCTCTAAAGATAAGGTATTTGTTTGATTTACTGAGCATACATTATTTTAAATTTCATTGAATAGATAAATGGTTGATTTTTAAAGACCAAATAAGCACTCATGAAAGAGAAACATTTTGGCTCTGGGCCATAGGAAATAGAAATCTTATCAGGAAAGAACCATGGAGGGATTGTCTGTCCCTCTCTAGTGCCAAAGCAAGGGGGTTGTACAAATTACAGGGCCTGGGATTCTGGAAAGGAGGGGCCCAGGGCCCAAAAACGTTACGTTTCTAAAAATTGCATGTAAAGAACATTAATCGTATTTTCCCCAGATTTTCTCTAGGGCCCTACTCTGCTCTTGAAGCCCTACTCCTTAAACTCTCCCAGAGCAAGAGGAATGACTTATGTGAATGATAAGGCATGCAAGTGGTCACATGTATCTGCCATGGAGGGCAGAATGGTAATCCAGCTTACCAGTTTTTATGTAGTCAGCATCCCTGGGCAGGTTTCTCCAGCCACGAAGGAGATGGAAAACTTGCCAACCCTCAGCTTCACCTGCAACTGAGTGGGTTCAACTGCCTTCTTCGAATTGGTGTTTGTGTGTGTGGTTGGTGGAAAGGAAAGGGTGGCTAGGAAATCTCAGTAGCATCTTTAATAAAGCCAATACATATCCACTTCTTAACTATAATAGACAAGTTTTAAAAGAGAAGAAGATAGTAAGCTACTTAAAGCTGGATAGCCATCCTATCTTTTTGGCCTTCTTTGTTCTTAGCATTCTCTTTATAACACAGTGACCTCAACAAAATAGATGTTCAATTAATGATGTTGAATATATGAAGAGAGTCTTGTGAGAGCTGCAAGAGACAGTACTTACTGATTAATTGTTTTGATATTTAAGAACCACTTTGGTTGAAGAATATTATTGGGGCAAGGAAATGACAATAAGTGTATTCCCTAGAAATAATCTTTTGAAGTTTGCTTACTAAAAGAGAAAGAATATCTTCTGGAATTTCTGAACTTGTACTACTTTTACTACATGTGATTCAAGCTAGGCGACCTTTGAGAATGCAAATATTTGCCATATATTTTAAGGAAGCATCCTCAAGAATAAATGAAGCAGATTTATGGAGGCATATAAAGAGTTTTAAAGAAACAATTATACTGGAATTATTTTTAGGAAAAAATGATAAAAAAATTTTCCTTTTACTTGATTTACCTAGATTACCTTAAATAACCAAATACAAAAAATATTCCCAAAGCATATTGTCTCTCTTAATGCTCTTACACATTTCACCATTTTATGTTTTTACCCATCATTGCTTTGTGAGCTTTATTTTCATTTCAATCAAAATGTATCCATTTAATCAAAGGAATTCAATCAACTTTTATTTCAGACTGACTTTAAATGATGATCATGAGACGCACATGGCACAGTTGGTTACATTAGAAGATGAAAAAATGCTCATTATCCCTTTCATCTGAACTCTTACCTTACCTTAATTATACCAAAGATTGTAAACTGATCCTTCATTGACTGGTATGTGTTAATATTCCTACTAAAGATTTTAAATTATTTTAAATGCTTACTGCATTATACTGTTTGGCTCTGTGTCCCCACCCAAATCGCACCTTGAATTTTAATAATCTCCGTGTGTCAAATGTGGGACCAGGTGGAGGTAATTTCATCATGGGAGTGTTTTTCCCATTGCTGTTCTCGTGATAATGAGTGAGTCTCACGAGATCTGATGGTTTTATAAACGTCTGGCATTTCCCCTGCTTGCACTCATTCTTTCTCCTGCTGCCCTGTGAAGAGGTGCTTTATGCCATGATTGTAAGTTTCCAGAGGCCTTCCCAGACATGTGGAACTGTGAGTCAATTAAACCTCTTTTTCTTTATAAATTACCCAGTCTCGGGTATTTCTTCATAGCAGCCTAATACATTGCAATAATTTTCTATTGTTAAATTACAAATAACCATATACTTATCAACGTAAAACAATACCCATTTATTGGCTCACAAATCTGTAAGTCATTATTTATGTTGAGCTCCATTGGATTCTCTGATCAGAATCTCACAAGATCAAAAAGAAAGTGTCGGCTGGGATGAACACTTATTTGAAGGCTTTCAGGAAGAATTCACTTCCAAACTCATTCTGGTTGTTGGCAGAATTCTGTACCTTGTGGATGTGAGATTGAGGTCCGCATTTTCTGGCTAGCTTACCAGCCCCAGACTGTGCTCAGATCCTAGAGGCTGAAGATATAGGCCCCTGTATCTTCAAAGCCAGCAAAAATCTGTGGTATCCTTCATTATATTGACAAATTCCACTCACATTCAAAGGGGAGGGGTTACACAAGGAAGACAGCCAAGAGAAGTCATTTTTAGAATTCTGTCTACCATACTTACCAACATTTAAACATCAGGGTATTTTATATAGATATTCAAAAATTTTGTTTTCTTAAAAATGAAGCTATCTGTCAATGTTGGGCTACATTCCACCATTGCAACAATTGGCTAGACCTGATAAGTGACCGTCCCTTTTTTCCGAGGAGCATTCTCAAATAGTTTGCAATTCGCTGTTAACACACACTCACCCAGCTCACTCTCTAAGTACTTCAGTTTTCAGCAACAGCATTACAGCATAAACGATACTGCAACACAATATTTCTAACAGAGCACATATTCACACCTCTCCAAATCTAAATTTATCCAGGAAACTAATCATCTCAATGATATCTGCACTTCGAAGATAATGAGAAAATCTCAGGCTAAGCACTGATGTTCCTTTTGCCTCTCAAGACGGATTCTTGTAATAACATTTCAATAAACTTAGTAATGACGAGCATGTACTTAGTCTTTTGGTCTAATAAGTGAATAATATTGCACAAATTAAATCCTACCACTGAGTTAGCCCATTCAAAAGACACAAACGTACTCTCAGTGGACAAATGTCTTCCCGTGTAATCATGCCAGCAGCAGAAAATGGAATCTGTCATAAAAAATAAATTATCCAAGAGTCTGACCATGTCCACACAGCTTGGCACTAAATTTCATTTTTCTTGTTCTTCAGCTGAGAACCTAAATAAACACTTATAAAGCAGTCAGAAAGATTACGTTGTTTGTCAAAGTTGGATTCTACAGCCTCAGCATTCAGATGTATGCGACTGTAGCAGTCAGAAGGCCTGCTGCTTTTTATGTGTCGGTTTACTGTGATCGCACCTTTAGTTAGGTTTTCCAGTTTCAGGAGACATAAAGGTGCAGAGAGAGGCAGTACAAAGCCTGCAGGCTGCATGTTTTAGGGAACTATGAGAGGAGAGGCTGGGGTTTATAAAAATTGAAGTAACAGAATTTGATAAAGCTTGTTGTGGGCTAGACTCTGGGAGCCTTCCATGTCAGGGTAAGACATTTGGAAATTATCTCACAGTGAGGAGGCAACTGTTTCATTTAGAGCAGCAGAAGAATACAACAGTTAGAAGCACAGCCTTTGGAGCCAGACTATGTGATTTCAAACCTTACCTGCCATGGTATGGATGTTTGTGTTCCTCCAAAATTTACGTCGAATCTTAATCTCCAATGCAGTAGTATTAAGAGGTGGGGCCTTTGGAGCTAGTTAAGTCACAGAGTGGAGCTCTCATGAAAGGGATTAGTGAATTTATAAATTTGTCTGGAGGGTACTAGTGTTCATTTCCTTTTGCCTTTCTGGACACAGCCTTCATCCCCTTTGGAGGATGCAGCAACCAGGTGCCATCTTGAAAGCAGAGACCAGGTCCTTACCAGACACCAAACCTGCTGGCACCTTGATCTTTAACTTCCCATGTTCCAGAACTATGAGAAATATATTTCTATTGTTCATAAATTTTTTCTTTAACCCCAATTTACTTTGTGGACCTAGACAAAGTTGATAAATCTACCAGCGACTTTCCAATTAAAAGGACGATATTAGTGGCTATGAACTGAATGTTTGTGTCCTCTGCAAATTTATTTCCTAAATCTCTGACCCCCAATATAACTGTATTTGGAGGTAGGGTCTTTATGGAGGTAATTAAGCATAAATGAAGTAATAAGTGTGGGGTCCTGATCCAATAGCATTAGTGTCACTATAAGAAAAGAGACCAGAGCTCACTCGCTCTCTCTGCACTTGCCAGAATGTTGATCTTGTCATCCCAGCCTCCAGAACTGTGAGAAATAAATTTCTGTTCTTTCAGCCAAAAAATAAAATAAAATTACCCACTTTATGGTATTTTGTCATAGCAGCACAAATGGACAAAGATGCTGCCTCTGCCACTCACTAGCTGTATGACAGGAAGCCAGTTAGTTTGATACTGTGTCTTCATATCTTCATATAAAGTGAGAAATGTAACAGAGACATGCTAATATAATTCACCACTTAGAAGAGTGCTGATGCCTAGTAACCATCCAAGAAATGTTAGCTATCATTATTACTGTAGAAACCAGGTTAGGGCTGACATTGAGGTAAATAAATATATAAATAAATGATAAACCCTAAATAAAAGTTGTTGAGAGATAGAAAACACAATTTATATCCTTTTTAGTAGATACATAAGATCCCTCCATTGCGAGGAAGAGTCACACTTGAGTTGTCTCAGTTAGACTTTTTTATTTTTTAATTTTATTATTATACTTTAGGTTTTAGGGTACATGTGCACAATGTGCAGGTTTGTTACATATGTATCCATGTGCCATGTTGGTTTGCTGCACCCATTAACTCGTCATTTAGCATTAGGTATATCTCCTAATGCTGTCCCTCCCGCCTACCCTAACCCCACAACAGTCCCCTGAGTGTGATGTTCCCCTTCCTGTGTCCATGAGTTCTCATTGTTCAATTCCCACCTATGAGTGAGAACATGCGGTGTTTGGTTTTTTGTCCTTGCGATAGTTTACTGAGAATGATGTTTTCCAGTTTCATCCATGTCCCTACAAAGGACATGAACTCATCATTTTTTATGGCTGCATAGTATTCCATGGTGTATATGTGCCACATTTTCTTAATCCAGTCTATCGTTGTTGGACATTTGGGTTGGTTCCAAGTCTTTGCTATTGTGACTAGTGCCGCAATAAACATACGTGTGCATGTGTCTTTATAGCAGCATGATTTATAGTCCTTTGGGTATATACCCAGTAATGGGATGGCTGGGTCAAATGGTATTTCTAGTTCTAGATCCCTGAGGAATGGCCACACTGACTTCCCCAATGGTTGAACTAGTTTACAGTCCCACCAACAGTGTAAAAGTGTTCCTATTTCTCCACATCCTCTCCAGCACCTGTTGTTTCCTGACTTTTTAATGATGGCCATTCTAACTGGTGTGAGATGGTATCTCATTGTGGTTTTGATCAAAAAGTGGATGAAGGACATGAACAGACACTTCTCAAAAGAAGACATTTATGCAGCCAAAAAACACACGAAAAAATGCTCATCATCACTGGCCATCAGAGCAATGCAAATCAAAACCACAATGAGATAGACTTTGTTTTAAACCTAGTTTTCTTCCTTGTCACTCAGGGCTAATCACACAAGGCTTACTGCCTTGTAGGTCTTCATCTCTAGGCTTCTGCTCTCTCTACTCATTTATTTCCTTACTAAGTGTTTCACAGTTAAATTTCCTAGAAAAAAAAAAAAAAAGAGTGCAAGGGATTTTCTCAGTCACCATTAACTCTGGATCCCTTAGCCTGGACTGTGTTTCTGCCAAACCACTTCTCAGATTCCTGCTCATCCCGCAGATGGCTGCCTTTATGTCAGACACCAGTTCCTGGTCCAGTCACCTATGTCTGGAGTAGCAGAGAAAATAATCATATATGTAGATCCCCCTTCTCTCCAATTGCCATGAAAGGTTGTGGATTAGTAGATTATTTTGCTATTTCTACTGCTCTTATGGTCATTGGTGCTTTGGGCTCTGGTGACGAAGAGTCTGTGCGTGAAGAAGCAGAAAGGACAACAGTTCCACTGCCAAATTCTTCAGCAAGAGTGGGGAGAAAAGCATAGCTAATATACTTCTGAGCAGTTCACAGGCCCAAAGAAAGATGTGTGAAGGCACACATGGTGGGTGGAGTGGGAGAGGTGGAGAAAGTGGGACATGGAATGGTGGAGAGAATGCAAAGCATTCTTTCCTCAGAACGATGAGAGGCTCTGGGGCGTTTCCTTGGTATTTGGAATTTTAGTAAGAAGTCATGTCAACTTTGTACTTGAATCACCTTTATTATTTTTTGAGAGATCAGGTAAAGATTGTAAACATCATTCAAACTGTGCTTCCCTGATTGTACCACTTCCCTGAGTATAAGTACGTGGGGCACATCTTAAGCAGGAATATAGAAGAGACTGTCAAAGAGGAGTTAGGGTATGGCTATCGCTCTGAGGTTTCCTAAAAAAGAGAAGTTTAACTGGAATTTCCAGAAATAGATACTGGAATTCCAAACAACTTGCTAGTTGCTTTACTTTCTTTGTGAGCTTAATATCTACCCAATTTCTTAGGAAAGAGGAAAAGTTTCAAATGATGAGACTATAATGTCAAATTGCACTTGGGAACTTATAAATAGATTTTTGAAATGCTACATCTTTTTAAAATCAAGAAAAATTAAAGTAAATACTCACATTTAGATTGCATTTGGTTTCTAAATGTGCTCTCAAGAGATAATGCATTCGAATATATAGTTTTCCTAGGCACTGGAGAGCTGCAATTAAAACATTGGTTCCAGACTAAGACTGAAATAAGTTCAGATGCAGGCTTTTCCACTTATTAGTTCCATTGCTTTAGATACGTTAACATGTCTATGGTGGATTTAAATTATGCACACAAATTTTCTAATATTCTTGCCTTCAAGAGATGGAGCCTAATTCCTCTCCTCTTGAGAGTATGTTGGATGTAGTGACTTGTTTCTAGTAAAGAAAGTGACAGGATATGAATTTAGAGACAATATCTTAAAAAGCATGTTGACTTCCTTTCTCAGATGGCACACTCTGGAGGAAGCTTGGATTACATGCTCTAGGGGAAGCTAGCTGCCATGTTGTGAGGTCACACTGAACAGCCTCATAGAGAAATCCACCTGGCAAGGAAAGGAGGCCTCCTGCAACAGCCAGCAATGAACTGAGGCCTTCTGCCAACAATCCTGTGAGCCATTTTAGAGTTAATCCTTCAGCCACAGTCAAGCCATCAGATTACTGTTAGCCCACACAAACATCTTGGCTGCAGCATCATGAGAGACCCTGAGTCAGACTCACCCAGCTAAGCTGCTACCAAATTCATGACCTATGGAAACTGTGTGAGCTAATAAATGCTTGTTGTTCTAAGTTACTAACTTGTGTTAATTTCTATTATACCATGTTGTTTTAGTAATATTTTGGAAAGCCAGGATTTAATGAGGGTTTAATAAAAATACAACAGTGCTGACTATTCCAGTAGCCACTAGCCCTATGTAGCTATTTAAATTTAGTCAAAATTAAATAAAATTTAATATTCAATTTGGCAGTTGCATTAGCTGCATTTGAAGGAACTCTATAGCTACATGTGGTTAACACTGTATTGGATAGTGCAGATATAGAACATTTTCATTAGTGCAGAAAGCTTTTCTTTTCTTTCTTTATTTTTATTTATCTATTTTTAGAGACAGGGTGAGATCTGTCATCCAGGCTGGAGTGGCACAACATAGCTCACTACAACCTTGAACTCCTGGGCTCAAGCAATCCGCCCTCCTAAGCCCTCCAAGTAATTGACACACGTGCCACCATATCTGGCTAATTAAAAAAATATATTTTTTTTAGAGACAGGATTTTACTATGTTGCTCAGGCTGGTCTAGACCTCCTGGCCTCATGTAATTCTTCCTCCTCAACCTTCTTAATACCTATAATTACAGGCATAAGCCACTGTACCCGGCTGATTGCAGGAAGTTCTGTTAGACAACATTGCTCTGTAGCAATGTAGTTTAAATTGGAGCCTGCAAATGCAAATACTAAACATGAATAATTTTTGAATGTTGTAAATTTTTGAATTTAAGTATTTAAGATTTTTTTTAAAAAAACATACTCTGGATCATTTGGACAACCATCTTTTTTTTTTTTTTTTTTTTTTTTTGAGACGGAGTCTCGCTCTGTCGCCCAGGCTGAAGTGCAGTGGCGCAATCTCGGCTCACTGCAAGCTCCGCCTCCCGGGTTCACGTCATTCTCCTGCCTCAGCCTCCTGAGTAGCTGGGACTACACGTGCCCGCCACGGCGCCCAGCTAATTTTTTGTATTTTTAGTAGAGACGGGGTTTCACCGTGGTCTCGATCTCCTGACCTCGTGATCCGCCTACCTCGGCCTCCCAAAGTGCTGGGATTACAAGCGTGAGCCACCGCGCCCGGCCTGGACAGCCATCTTAAAACCAAGTTTTGCTAATTGCTTTCTGTGCTTGATTTTAGACCTTGAATTTTTATGTTTATAATGGAGTTCCAGTCAGACTGTGCTACTCTTAAGTGTTGAGGGCTATTGTTAAAAGAACAGAGTCAGAATCATTGCATAAACAATAGGTGCTTAAAATGTGTATGATGAATTCAGTCCACGGTGTCAAGCATGCTCTCTGAGTGAAAATTCAGTAGTGGAAAAATTCATTCATCACATGACTCATTAAGCATTCAACGATTCACTTTAAGCAAGACAATATTCTCTTTATGTTAAATTTATACTCTTCATTTGACTTGTCTCAATGTTATAATTTTACTGGTATTTGTAATTGCCTTTGATCTTATAGATGCATAGTGGTTATAAATACAAATACATTTTTAAGGTTATACATGCTTCAGTATATAATAATTCTATACATAAATTCTCTCATGCCACCTTATATGAATTGGGAAACTTTACAAAAAAGAAACCTGGGGAGAATACCCCAAATTTGCCATCTGCAGTGAAATTAACCATTACAGATAAGGATCAGGCCTACAGAGGAAGTCGAGTTTTCCCTTCAGTTGACAGACTTGTATTTTAACCTAGGTCTTCAAAGAAAAGAATGCCTAAATCTGAAACATCCTGTTGGAAATTTCTTTCACATTGACACACGGGTAAAAGAGGTATTTTAAAATGGAGGAACTTCTTGCACTTCACAGCATACCCAGTAGGTGGCCTCACCTACACTTTTGCTAATGCATGTGAGTATAAGTGCTTCTTTGATGATGCATTTCATTATCTCTGTGAGACTCCTAACTATTGTGAAGAACAGGCTTCTAAACAGAGAAAGGCTTTTGATGAATGCAGTAGAATTATATTAAGTAATCGGCATATCTTTTGTTATGTTGATTGTGTCCTGGTTTTTATTTGAATCGGGTGAAAAGTAAAAAAGGTCTGAATTTCTCCCTCAGCTATGCACGTGTTAATTCTTTCCAACAGCACACAGAGCTAAGTCAACCCTTTGTGAGTGAAACAGCTTGGCTTTGAGACCTGCTGTTTTCTCCAGCTTCTTATTTTCCTGTGTCATGGAGTGGCCTTGAGAAATGCCTCTCCCTGTTATTGATGGGAACAATCCAACAGCCTTTAGTAAATGCCAATCTTGCTTACTATTTTCCTTCTTTTCTCCCTCAGGTCCATTTCCTTCCACTCTGTCTTGTCACCTCCCCACATTCTGCATTCTTTATCCTTGCTTCATTTCTTTTTTTCTTTAATTATACTAAGCTGTAAATATTTTTTAGCTCTCTGAGACTCTCTTCACGTTTTTCATCTTGAAAGCGTTGCAATTAGCTTTTTTACTGACTGCTACTGACTTCCCATTGATGACATTTATTTAAATGGTAATGTTATCTTCGTGACATATGCATTCAAAGAAGAAACAGGGCTTGCCTTCATATGTCTGAATAAAGGAAGTGCCTATTTTCTCACTAGATTATTTTCTGAAAGTCAGAATAAATTAGATCTCATTGAAATATAACATATTTCTCAAAGGAACAATTTTATGACTGGAAAGTCACATAATCTGACAATGAACATTTAGTTAGGTATACCAAATTTGCATCACATCCCTGGTCAAGTGCTTACCTACCTTGTAAGAGTTAGAGCAAATACACCTGATTATTTGGGGACACCCAAGAAGAAATGAAATTTTACTCTACTTTATATACTATCTCATTCTAGTTCTTTTAAAATATTATTTTGTATGTATGTCGTGACACTCACGATTGCAATAGAAACACTCAGATTGTTTCTAGATTAATCACTTAGCACAGTGACTTCTACCTTGATTGTAATTTAAAATAGTAAAGTTAGGTGACAGTGCTCTAAATGGCCACAATTGCATCATACTTGTTTCTGTACAAACGTCTTTCCTATTTCTTAAAATGTTAAAAAATAAAACTCTGTCCATTTGTATAGAATTGGGTCATTAAGTAATGAACGACCTATTGAAATCTCATATGTTAGCTAAAATAAACATCAATTTAAAATTATCAGACTGATCTCGAAATCCTGACCTCAGGAGACCAGCCTGACCAACATGGTGAAACCCTGTCTCTACTAAATACAAAAAATTAGCTGTGCATGGTGGCACATGCCTATAATCCCAGCTACTTGGGAGGCTGAGGCAAGAGAATCCCTTGAACCTGGGAGGTAGTGGTTGCAGTGAGCTGAGATTACACCATTCACTCCAGTCTGGGCACCAAGAGTTAAACTCTGTCTTAAAAAAATAAATAAATAAAATTATAATCAGATTATATTTTCCTTGATATTTAAAATATGGAAGGTTTATTTTAAAGGGGTTTATCTTTTTGTTGTTGATTTCTTTTTAAAGAAGTATCCAAGGAAGTTTATATACATAATTTCCTCATAACCAATATTCAAAATCCTTTCATGGATCCTTTAGTGACATTCACATCTGTTCTCAAGCTATTCAAAATAATTCCTGAAAGTCTGGATAGATTATTATTTTAATAGTTAATGCAAGTATTTCAATGCCTTTTAGCAATGAACACTCTTACATTTTGCAGTTAAATTGATATTCAATTTATTAGCGTTACAAACTCAATAACCACATTTGCCTTAGGTTTTCAAGCTACATTTTATAAATTTTATGTCATTCAAAAATCTAAATAAATTTTATTTGAAAAAGAATAGTCACTTATACTCTTTTACTTACTCTTTATGAAGCAGGAAAATAGGGTGAAGAGGCAGGGAAAATAGGGTGAGGAGGCAGGAAAATAGGGTGAGGAGCTAAGGTGGATTCACACTTCAGCTAGGACAGGAAATATCCTCTCCATAAGGCGTAGGCTGTAAATGACTTTGTAACTTCATTCTCTACATTTACGTAGGGTGTACCCCAGCTAATCAATGGAATCCTCTAGAGGGTATTTAAACTCCCAGAAATTCTGTAACAGGGCCTTTGAGCCCCACTATGCTCAGGCCCGCTCCCACACTGTGAAGTGTACTTTCATTTTTAATAGATCCCTTCATTCCTTCCTTGCCTTGTTTATGAGTTTTGTCCAATTCTTTGTTCAAGATGCCAAGAACCTAGACACCCTCTACCGTTAACATTTAGTTAACATTTGATTAGCTCAAGTTTAACAGTTTAAACTCTCAATTAGTTCCTTGAATAAATTAGTTAATTCAATCCCCTCAAATATTTTAAGCTGAATTTCTAAATTTAGTGTTTTAAGTACTTCAATTTTTTAAAGTACTGGCCCGACAAACTATTAGCATTTGAGAACCTAAAAAATGATCTCCTTGCTTCTTGCCTGAACTTGAAATGTGGTTATTTATTTCACAATTAATTAATGTAAAAGTTTTACAGTGCTTACTCTGTCTCATACTGCCCCACTGAGCTGGCCACACAGCCAGACAGATCTATTGTTCCCAATATTACCAAGTAGCTAATGCACTCCTCCCCTGAAGAGGAGGGATGGAACAGTTATCTACAGGAACTTCTGCATATAGGAAGGTAAATCCAAAGAAAAGCTGTGTCTAATTTGCCCAGCCAACGCATTTGCACGCGTGCGCATACACACACTCATGCAAACACACACAAACACCCTCTAGTTTTGTGTTCTTGTTACCCTTGGGGCCTAATTATTAAAACTATGGCCCAAATAGGGCTGTGACTGTCTCCATCAGTGGAGAATATATCAGCCTGTGACTTCTCAAAGAAAAATTGCACTGGATGCAGTTAAACAGGCAGAGAAGACTTCATCAAGTCTTCTTCTGTTTCAACAGTAGTCAAGACTGTTGGAATAAAGAGAAAGTAATGAACTCAATTCCACTGAAACAAAAGGCAGAAGAGTTGTTAAACACTGGAGTGAGCTATTGGGAAAATACTTGAAGACCTAGGATGGGGCATTGGGCAATATGATTAGGCCATCTGTGTTTGCTAATTGGCATTTTCCCCCAGGTTAGGCTCTTACTCTCTCACGAAGACTTGGAGACTGGGGCTCTACTTTTCTTAATGTTTCTATTTCCCAGGTCTTAGAGAAAACCATGACTGGGTTGTAGAACATTTACATTTCAAAGCGATAGAGCAAAAATTAGCAATTGCAAGTTTCCTAAAGTGAATAAGAAAAGGGAGGTCAAGGGCCTGTAGTCAGGGATTAACCTGTCTAAAGCTGAGAGAAACATTACATTCTTCTTGGTCTGACCCCAGTTGGTTGGTTCCAGTTTTGCACCCAGAAGACTCAGATATAGACAAAAACATTAATCTGAGGAATCAGAACTGAGCTACTCTGAACCCAAGAGAGAAAAAATCAGGAAAAGGCAGTCATTCTATCCTCTAGGCTAATATTTAGGGTTGTCTAAGAGCTATTTGTGTAATAGATCAGGCTTAGATCTATTCTAATCTTTTCTTTAATGTGCTTAAAGGTATAATTACATCCTTCTGCTTCTTCCTCCCATCTCTCAAATGCTACCTCTTTTAGGAGGTGCTTAAAGAACATAATAAGCCCAGAAATGTGTATTGATACTTGTTATTCTAATATATTTAGGGAGCATTGTAAAAGGTAGAATTTTGCTTTCTGATTGTAATATAGTTAGTGTTACAGATCACCTCACAAAGTTCTGTTCCAATGAAGAGGATGAACAATTCGTATAAAAAAACTCATGCTTGAAGAGTTTTATTTTGTTGAAAAAAAACTCGTGCTTGGAGAGTTTTATTTTGTGGAAAAATAAAGATTTACTTAGTAGTCTTTCATGATGGTCTGAGCTTTTGTACCAACTCACAATTTAATTTTTTCAATTCTTTATAAGGCTTAGCATCTAAACCTAAGAGCAAGGTTACTAGCTTTGATTTAATGAAAGTGGTGAGTATTATGTAGAAGGTAAGACAAGATGGACTCTATTATAAGGGAGGAAATTAAATTTTCACATTTTGATTGATTCTGGAAATCCATATTTTTGGTGATAAATTGATAAGGTATTTACATAATGAAAAAATGAATTTTGAAAAGTGCAAATGTAAGTATGCTAATTGAAAAAAGTTGGAGAACGTTGGAAAATCAATTCATTTTGTAAGTGCACTGATAAAAAAAAAGTGCTGCAAGGGGATTTATGTAAATGTAGTGAATTAAAACATTTATCTTGCAAACTTGATAAACTGCAGTAGGTACTTTAGAGGGTGAAAATAATTAGTTCCTCAGCTCCCACATGTACCTGAATCATTGTTACAATTATATTTGTTTATTGCTTCAAAATGACTTTATTTTCGTGCAACACAGACTTAGAAACCTATAAGGGGATGACCTTTTTTCTACTAACTTTTGTTTTCATTTACTGTAGGGGATAGATTCTCATCTTTAATAACATTGTTATCCCTTTTCTCTCTCTCCTTAAGACACAGTAACCCTGAGAGCTATCTTATTGTAGGCAAGATCATTTTGGAAACAACTATTCCTCTTCCTAGCCCCTCGCTAATATATTATCTAAATTGCAGTCTCTGATTAGATTTTAGAGTGAAAATATGACCTTGTCACTCTTTTTCTTAAAATCTTTCAATATTTCCCCATTATCTAGTATAAAGTTCCCATGAGGCATTTTCTAATCAACTCCTGCAGACTAATCTAAATTCATTCTACATTAATTGCCTCCACACTGAACTTTACATTTTTCAGTCATGCTGAACTCTTACTGTCCCCTTAACATGTTATCTGTTTTAGGCCAAGATTCTGTTTTTGTTATTCCTCTGCCTTGAATAATCCCTAACAAACTTACATTGCTGATACTCCAAATTCTAAAACTTCCTTTAATTCTGATTAAATTCCATAAGCTACTTCCATCATTAAACCGGTATTCTTGAGTACCTACTATAGGCCAAGCAGTATTCTGTGTCCTAGGATACAATGATAAACACCCTCTCTTCTCCAATACACGCGCGCACACACAGACACACACACACACACACACACACACACACGTTTTACCTGCAGAGCTCATATTCTACTGGGAGAAAGACAATACTTAAGTAGGTAAGTTACACAGAGTTAGAAAAGAAATAAAGCAGGGAATGGGAAGTGAAGTATGCGTTGTGACAGATGACAGATAGGGCCAGGGAAGGTTGAACTGGGTGGGGACTTTTGAGTTAAGACCAGAGAAGTGGCCGGGTCAGTCATGTGGATAGGCAAGGCTAAAGTCTTCCTGGCAGAGAGAAGAGCAAGGGCAAAGGCCCTAAGGTTGGGAGCATGCCTAGAGGATGCAAAAGTAGAAGGAGGGAAACCTAGTAGGAGGTGATTGCAATAATCCAGAAGAAAGATGGTGATAAATTAGACCAGAGTGGTAAGTGGAGTGGATGGAGTTGGGGAGTGATTGGATTTTGGGTCAAGGAAAGTCAAGGATCAATCCCAGAATAGTTAATTTTATGTCAACTTGGCTAGACTATGGTGATCAGATATTTGGTCAACACTAGTCCAGATGTTACTGTACAGGTATTTTTAAAAATGTGATTAACGTTTACAATCAGTTGACTTAGAGGAAATTACCCTCCATAATCTGAGTGGTCTTCATCCAATCAGTTGAATATCTTAAGAGCAAAGACTGAGGAATTCTGACTACAGACTGGAATATAAAAATTCTGTCTGAATTTCCAGCCTTCAGACTCAAGACTAAAACATCAACTCCTACCTGAATCTCCAGCCTCTGCTAACTTGTCTATAGAATCCAGACTTACCAGCTGCCACAATTGCTGCTGAGATAAGCCCTTAAAATCTCCACCTCTCTCTTTTCCTTTATATTTACACACACACACACACACACACACACACACACACACACACACACACACACAGTGTCTCCCTCTCTCTCTGTGTGTGTGTGTGCCTTCTCTGGAGAATCCTGACTCCTGACTAATACAACTCCAAAGGTTTTGGCCACGTTAGGATGAAATGTGAAATGACGCTACAGCTAAGCAGTTGGCTGGTAGGTACTATTAGGAGTGTAAGTTTGACATATTAATTTTAAGATGCTTACTTGAAATTGAAGTGGAGATGTGGAGGTTACATGTATGTGTCTGAAGTTCTGGAGAGTGGTCTCATCTGGAGATTATGAAATGAGGCCCTCTTTATTCAACAGAGTTTCATATAACCAGTTTTACACATTAAAACAATCACACATAACAGAAAGATCCTCTGTTTTAATCACTTGGTCATCTTGATCATTTAAATAATGTTCAATCTCATATCCTTTTTTGATCTGAAAAAATATTGTGCTTTCCCCCATATTTTCAGTTGTATATTTGACTACTTTTCAAACTAATGCTTTCTTTCAAATAGCCTCTTTAAAGTTTATCTGTGAGTTCAAGGCCCAGCCTCTTTTGTGAGTCATAAAGCAATCCTGGGCGCATTTGTGTGTGGGAAGTAGCTAGGTAGTGAGAGATCTTGTGCATCAAAGAAAGCATAAAATTTTTGTGTGAGATAGATACCAGCTTCTATATAACACAACATTGAAGATTTAGATCAAAATGTGGGAGTTTTCACAGGGTAGATGGTGTGTGAAGCCATGCCACTGGATGAGCTCATATAGAGAATGAGTGAGATAGAAAAGAGATGGAGTCCAAAGACAAAGCCCTGGGGACTCCAAGATTTAGAGTTCAAAATAGGCAAAATATATTTAGTAAGAGAATATAAAAAGGTATAAAGAATACCAGGTAGATGCCAAAAGAAGAAATTATTCTAAGGAAAATGTGATGAATAGTGTTAAATGCTATTGACAGTTTCTCGTCCATATTTCAGTGGTAACTCAACTTCATGATTAGCCTTCCTATGTCTGGTGCATTTCTCCCATTTCCATATCTCTGTGAAAGAAACCTCCAGCAATATAGTTGCTCAAGATAGTAATGTGGGACTCATTTTTCATTCCTGCTTCTTTCTGTCTCCAAGTCTTGTCCATTAGTGAGGCCTGCCAATTTTATCTTTTAGATTTCTCTTGAATTCACTCACTTCTCTCTATGTCCGCTTAGACTACTATAATAATATCTGCTCTATCAGTGGCCACTTTACAAATTGACTCTCCAAGTTGATCCTTTGGAAATATAAATCTAATTCCCATTATACCCTCAATTAGCCATCAATAGCTTTTACTACACTTTTAAGATTAGGACAAGACTAACATGTACTACCTCTACCTCCAGCCCCAACTTGTAGCACTCCATGAGTGTCACTGAGTGAAAATGAATGAATGAATGAATAAATAACTACCCTTGTTCCTCTGTAGTTTACCACAGAATGACATGTTATCAGAGGAAACAGGACATTTAACATAAAAACCCAATATTTTTCTTTGATTAAATCCCTCAAAACCAATTGTTTTAGTCTATTCTCATGTTGCTAATAAAGACATACCTGAGACTGGATAATTTATAAAAGAAAGAGGTTTAATTGACTCACAGTTCAGCATTGCTGGGGAGGCCCCAGGAAACTTGCAATTATGGTGTATATATATATACATATATATATATAAATACTAGAGACACAAGGATATATACATATATATACACAGGGATATAGATATGTATCTCTAGTATTTATATATATGAATGTGATATATATATACACATATATAAATCCTAGAGATACAAGATATATATATATATATTTTGAGAGTGAAGGCAATGCTATATAGCCTAAAATACAAAATACACTAAAATACAAAAGGAAACAGATATTTGAAGATAAAGTTTGGACAAAGCACTGCTATACTTGGCATAAAAGAGGTAAAAAATTAGTGTTGTGGGAAGAGATCAATTGCTTGCAACTGGATTCATGAAGGGTATAAACTAATGGTTGTTGGATCTATACAATCATATCTGTTGTTGCTGATGTTTTAAATTAAATCTCATACTTTATTTGGATTACTGTGTTTTTTGTTGTTTAAATCGAAGAGGGTTCATGCAAACATTATAGCCCTTATATAATACTGTATTTGTTTATGTGCCTGTCTTTTGCTCAAAGTATGAGATCCTACTGAATGTATTCACATTTGCCTACCCATGTTTTTACAATTTTATTATTTTTAAGTGAATAAGTAAATGATTGTTGGGGAAAAGAAAACCGACCAGGAGGGTAAGAAACCTGGACAAATTTTGGTCTTTACAGTTTTTCCTAGCTCCTAACCTAGTCCTAACTATCACCAAACATATTTGCATTCTAACATTGGCCCGTATCGAATCAGGGAATGTTTGTTGGAGGCTCATTTAAGGTGAAGGTACTTTAGCTTTTTTTCTCCTTTCCTTTTTTTTTTTTAATTAATACTGTTAAATCCCTGGTGAAGATAGAAACGTGTGAGGGGCCACAATAGATGGCAAAAGCTGCAGAGAAAGGAATGAAGAGAGAAATGAATTAGAAAGTTGGTGTTGAAGATTTAAAATGAGAAAATAGATACATGCTGGTGAGTAAACACTTCCCACTCTGTTTGATGTCATTCTGAGATTCAGATAGAGTGGTGTAAAAGGGACTTCCAGGCAGAGTGAGACAAGAAGTTGAGTCATAGCACATTAAAATTGAGAGCAGTAACAATTATTACCAAATAGGAAAGTTTTCTTTTATTACCGCTTCTTCTGTCTACATCTTTGTATTTTTAATTAAAAATTTCCCTAAATTTCAAAGCATATTTCAATTCTTAAGACAATAAGATGTCAGCATTTTGTATTAAAAGAAAGAAAAAAGATCACATTGGACCCATTTTAAATTTTTTCTTACAATAAATTTTCCACTTGAACATGGAAACATTAAACCTTGAAATAGAATTGAAAAGTCTATCCTTTAAGCTAGCCAGTGTCAATTATGTTTCTTTGATTACATTCAAATAAAAACTAACTTCATTTGCCTCGGAAAAAAAAAAGATATATTGAATAACTGTGGGATGGCTGTACACACACTCAAAGAAAAAGCTGAATAACTGGGCCTTCTAAACGGTAGGTCATAGTGTAGTTCTGAAAGTAGATCACAGTGTAGTTTTGAAATTTTGGGTGGCAACAAGAAACAATTAGATTCTTTAGGGCATTACTGATAAGATAAATCAGACTTCACCCTTTTTAAAAAGGTTTTTAAATTTGAAATAATTTTAGACCTGAAAATTTACAAAAATAGCACAGATAATTTTCATACAGCCCATATTTATAATCCTTAACTGTTTGCAACTATCAAAATCTGGAAATTAACATTGGCGAAATACTATTAATAGATGCATGTGAATTGTCTTTTATCCCTTTCTTGCATGAAGGTAGCATACTGTAGATACTTGTTTTTTTAATTTAGTAGTATATCCTAAAAATCCTTATCAATTTATAGAGATCATCTTCATTCTTTTATTATAGCTGCACAGTACACCATTGAGTGGAAATGCTAGTTTATTCAACCATTTTCCTATGTGTAAATATTTAGCTTGTTTCAATACTTTGAAATTTTGCAAGTAATGTATCAATGAATGATGCATATTTGCATATGTATTTCTCCATCATTGGATGTGTCTTCAGGGTGAATTCCAAAAACTGTGATTGTTGGGTTGAAAGGTAATTGCATATGTAGTTTGTTAGGTGTTGCTAAATATCCCTCTAGAAGGGCTGTACCACTTTGCATTCCTACCAGTAATGCGTGAGAGTAATTTTTTTCCCCCAGAGCCCCAATGACAGAATGTTCTGTTGTGTTTCTAATTTTTTTTCCAGTCTGATCGGTGAAAAATGGTACCTTAGTATTGTCTTATTTGCAATTCTCTAATTACAAGTGACTTTGAACAGTTTTTCCTGTTTGAAAAGAACTTTTGTATCATTTTTATGAGAATGGTTTGTTCAAATATTTTTGATATTTTCCTTTGGTTTTTATTTTTCTCTCTCAATTTTAAGGGTTTTATATGTGCTATGGATTTTAGTCATTTGTGGTATATGTTTTGATAAATTCTTCCAGTTTGTTAAATTCCTTTAGACTTAGTGAGTTTTTGTGTGTATGCAAACGAAAATAAAAATTATATATTGTCATATTCACCAATCCTGGGTTTTACTTCTAACTCTTCCATTTATTTATTGTTAACTTTGTTATTTGAACTCTCTAAAATTATTAGAACCAATTACCCAATATCCTCCAGTTTTTGTAACTCATAGTCTCACCTTTAGTCAGTGGGCAGAGTTTTATAAATCATGTATAGAGTTAGATATCTATCATAGGCTGTGTTCCTTGAGAAAGACAACCCTGAGATAAGAACTTGTGTCTAAGTAGTTTATTTGGAGTCGGGGGGTGATCTTAAGAAGCGCCAATAGGGCAGTAGAGAAATGAAACAGGGAAGAGCAAGAAGTCAATACAAAATGCATTTATGGGCAAGTTAATGCTGAACTAACATGCATATTTTGCACATAAGGACATTGAGATACCATGCATTGAATAGACTTGCTTAAAGGGAAGTTTAAGAATAGAATCTAGAATTGTTCAATCTAAGCAAAAAATGTTCTTTGCACACCAAGCTGCCGTCCTCCACGTTAGTGAGGAAGAGAAGGATCTGCATAACAGAGTCATTGTACATGGTCCATAAACACTAGAATGTGAGTTCTCAACTTAGAAAAGAGGCTAGCACCATAGGAGGTGCTGAAAAATGTTGAATTAGTATTGAGTGATTCATGTACACATTATAACTGCAAAACACCTGATCTTCAGGGCACCAAGAAACAGGCGGGGCCGGGCGCGGTGGCTCACGCTTGTAATCTCAGCACTTTGGGAGGCCAAGGCGGGCGGATCACGAGGTCAGGAGATCGAGACCACGGTGAAACCCCGTCTCTACTAAAACTACAAAAAATTAGCCGGGCATGGTGGCGGGCACCTGTAGTCCCAGCTACTCGGAGAGGCTGAGGCAGGAGAACGGCGTGAACCCGGGAGGCGGAGCTTGCAGTGAGCAGAGATCGCGGCACTGCACTCCAGCCTGGGTGACAGAGTGAGACTCCGTCTCAAAAAAAAAAAAAAAAAAAAAAAAAAAAAAAAAAAAAAGAAACAGGCGGAAATTGCAGGCCAGTAGCTCATATGCTGGTTGATATCTGTACCACCTGGACAAACCACTTCTGAAGCTTCTTGCTCTCCCTGTACCTAGATTTTTTTCACTTCTGTTCAATGCCCTCCGTTTTGCCCCAAAAGACAAATACCTTCCTGTCAAATGGTAACAAAAGCTTTGTTGGAGACATGGGGTTAAGCTAAGATTACTAATCAGATAAGTGGTTTAGGATTTGCTCAACCTGGTTGTTTTGAATATTTATTAGACCAAGGAAACTCTCTTAAAAAGATCCTGAGGATTAGGTCCTGTAGCAAAATTCATCTACATTTCTTTGTTAATGTATCTATACCTCCAAAGGGCATGTAATGGGGCAGGAAACATGGTTTGGGACAAGGGGGCAGAAGTAACCAAATAATTGTGAAATTTAAACTACAGATTTTTACTCCCTCTTGAGGTTTTAATGGCCACCTTAAGTACAAACACCTATGTAGCAACTCTCCAGTCATTAAAATTGCCTCTTCTCACTTGTTTGGGCACTTTACTTGTCCACTGCTTACTGGGGAATGAATGCAGCTGGAAATGTAGACCGCTCGGTGCAGTGAGATAATAATACATTGAAATACTGAACCCATACTTCCTCGTGTATGATCCTTTCCCTAGGTAGTCAGAAGCATGCACATTGCCTGGAGAATTAAACTGTTCTGGCAAGAATGCAGAGAGAAACAACAAGGTTTAGTTTTTGACTTCCAAATTGGCTCTCCAAGCCCACATCAGACACAATAGTCATCACCGGGAGACTGCTGAACACTATCAGTCTCCCGTGCCAGGGAGCAGTGTGGGATACAAGCCAAGGCTTGCAGGCCATCAATGCATTTGAGCAAGCTCATCGTGTTCCCAGCGCTGAAGAGCCTCATTAACAGTTCTTGTCAGTGGCAGGTGAGTTTTCCATCCGAACATCAAAAACTGCCTGTACTTATCCAGGTGATACCCACTGTGCTGAAGACTTTGAGGGCAAGTATTTGAATAGCCTCATGTAGACAGCCCCTCCTTTTCTCACTCCCCTTTTTAATTGCCTAGGATATTTGTACATCAAATGCTCAAAAAAGAATGTGGTGCACAATAAAATCCAAAGATTTAATAATGCTGTAATAAGAATGGTACATTACTGGGAGCAGTGGGGTAACCCTTAACGTCTATGTTAGAAGGCTTTTAAAACTACATTTGGGGGAAAGAAAAAACAGACATTCTAGAAACCTTGGCTCTTCAAATTCTGATGATTTAGAATAGAGAAGTTTTTCACTGGGTGTATGTGCTTTGGGCAGAGTAAAGAGAAAAGTCAAAAAGAATTATAACACTGTGATAAGATTGTAGCAATGTCTGGAAAAGAAATCAAGCATTTTAGCATTTCTAATGCATTCACCTGAATGGATTCTTCACATTAGCTGTCTCTCACCTCGGAATAAAAGCCAAAACCTTTACAATGGATTTCCAAGCTATAGCTCATTGGCTGATGCACTCTGTCCCTAGACCCTCTTCCTTGTCTCTCTGACCTCATCTACTTTCTGTTTACTTGCTTTACTCAGGCCACACTGGCTTTCCTTCTGAGCAAGTGCCCATCTATGGGTGCTTTTGAAGTGTATCCTCGAAACTTCTGTAGTTGCCATTCTATGGGCATGGAACTATCTCCCTTACACACTGTT
The DNA here is from genome assembly GCF_028878055.3 of Symphalangus syndactylus. Classification (NCBI taxonomy): domain Eukaryota; kingdom Metazoa; phylum Chordata; class Mammalia; order Primates; family Hylobatidae; genus Symphalangus; species Symphalangus syndactylus. The sequence continues at coordinate 73,633,935 of NC_072435.2, forward strand.
GCGTGGCTTGCTCTTTTACTATCTGCAGTAGTCTCCATTTTGGCCTCCAAAGGTATCTAGGTTCTAATCCCCAGAACCTGTGAATAATACTTTATAAGGCAAAGGGGATTTTTCAGATGTGATTAAGTTAAGGGTTTTAAGATGAAGAAAGTAGCCTGGATTACTCAGGTGTGCCCTAATTGCAATGATCAGCGTGCTTTTTCAAGGAAGGCAGAGGGAGACATGATGTGGAGGAAGGTGATGTGACTACTGAAGCACCGTGCTACATTGCTGGCGGTGGAGATGGAGGAGAGTCCTGAGCCAAGGAGTGCAGCTCTAGAAACTGGAGAAGGTAAGAAAATGGATTCTCCCCCAGGGCCTCCAGAACCAAGTACAGTCCTGCCTACACCTTGATTTTCTCCTAGGGAAACTGGTTTCAGACTTCTGACATCCAGAACTAGAAGAGAATAATTGTGTGTTGCTTGAAGTCACTAAGTGTGTGAGAATTTGTTAAAACAGCAATAGTAAACCAATACAACAATATTTGCTCACATATCAACTTGTCAGTGAGCCTTTCTCTCACAACTTTACTCAAAATTGCAACCCACTCTATTTCTCTGTGTTTTAAATTTTTTCTGTAGCTTTTTCATTATATTATAAAATGTATCTGTTTTTTCTTGTTTCTCTTTTTCCCCCAGTGAAGTATGTTGCATGGGGGTTGACTTTTTTGTTTGTTTGGTAATTGTGGGAAATAATTCACTCAGCAAATGAGGTGGAACAAATAGATATCTCTTAGCAGAGGGGGTGTGAAAAAGGAAAGGAATACAGGACAGGAAGTCATGGAGGATATAATGGACTCTGAACTCAAGAATGTGTATGTTTTGAATATCCTGGAATAAGAGAGAGGACTTGCTTAGAGGAGGTTATAAAAAACCTTTTGGATGTAATGTACCGAGATGGAACTGGTGAGAGGTGAGCTAGTGCTCCAACTAAGGGTTCCTACTTTTCCTTCCCTATTTTGCAAGGACTTGTGAAGGATAGAACAGACCAATGTGGGAAAGATTAGGATAAATCCTTTGGGGACAAAAATAAAAGAAGTAAAATAAACCTTGATACCTTCACTTTTTTTTTTTTTCCATGAGAACGCGACAGTAAAAACACACAATTACTTTCATGTCGAGTCCAAAGCATACGAGCTTTATTTTGAAGTAGCAGAAGGAGGAAGAAAAATTTATTTAAGTTCTGAAACAGAATCCCTCCTAGGGAGAGAGGAGCCCTTTTCAGTCATAAATATCAGGATATGGCCCCTTGGGCATGAGCAGATGGTTTCTAATGAAGGGCTGGCTCAACTATTCTGCAGCAGGAATTATCTGAAACTTTGGGTGAGAGATACAGCTAAGTGAGCTTGGTCTGAGGAGAAAAAGGGACAGCAACATGATGCAAGTCTATGATTGTAGTAGGAAAATTACCACCGCAAATACCCTAGGTAGGTGACTTTGAAGGCCAGGTGTGTCCAATAGTCAATGTTAGGTTGTTTGTCCTCCTGTGTAGTTAAATAAATTTACCTCTCACCTCCTCTTTAAAATTTTTTTTTTTTTTTTTTTTTTTTTTTTGAGACAGAGTCTCGCTCTGTCGCTCAAGGTAGAGTGCTGTGGTATGATGCAATCTCGGCTTACTGCAACCTCTGCCTCCTGGGTTCATGCCATTCTCCTGCCTCAGCCTCCTGAGTAGCTGGGACTACAGGCGCCCACCACCACACCCGGCTAATTTTTTTAATATTTTTAGTAGAGACAGGCTTTCACCGTGTTAGCCAGGGTGGTCTCTATCTCCTGACCTCCTGATCCGAACCACCTCAGCCTCCCAAAGTGCTGGGATTACAGGCGTGAGCCACCGCGCCCGGCCCCCTCCTCTCTCAGTTCTTAAGGACAATCTGAAATAAACATAGCCTTGAGTTGGAGAAATTTGGAAGTAAAGGCATTGAGTAAGATTCAGTGGGGGCAGTGGGGCCTGCACACATAAAAACTGTCCCTTGAAATGGAGATGGAGAATAAATCTCAAGCAACCTGGAGAAACGCAGGCTTGACCACCCTATCTCTACCCAAATAATCATAAGGGATTTGAAGTTCAAGCCAACTTTATGCAAATATTAATTACCACCACAGCCAGCTGGAGAAATTAAAGTCTGTCCAGGAGGCAAATGTTTGGATTATAAATTTAACAGGAAACATTTCTATTATGTTTCTTTATGTATTCCTTTTCTCTCCCCCTTTGTCCCCTTGGCACCAAAAATTCCTGGCCTGTATAGGAAGACATACCTGGCATGAAAGTGAGAAGGATTATGAAATCTTGCATTGGATATCTTAGTCGACAGTTTTCCTTTGGACCTTTCTTCTTAAAAACTAAGCTCTGGCACATTGTTGTGGGTTGTTTTCTTTCTTTCTGTGGCTCTGTGCACATGCTGTTGCTTTTGTATTTATTCTCAGCAGTGCGTTCTCTGACACCTCTATCAATCAGAACCTTCCTTTCAAAACAGAGCCAATGTGGAGAAGATCTGGAGTTCTGTACTGGAGTCTTGCTTTGAGATGGGCTTGGAAATCAAACAAGAAATGCAAACCTTATTAATCAAAATGGGCTCAAAGGAGATTTGTCTGACAGCACTGCAGAGAGCAGTAATAAAATTAAATAAGTGTCTGTGAGTAGTTACACAGGAAAAAATGTTTCTTTACTTGTAAGACGACAGATAAATGGTAAAGCATATTAAGGTTTGAAAGCTGCTTTTGGAGGAGGGCTGTCAGAGTGGCCATTTACATACTTCAGCTGGGTGCCAGAGTCTTCTGTGCATCCTAATAGCTAGCTCCTCTGCTGTGCCTGCCAGGACTGTCATTCAGAGATCATAAAATAAGCAAAGAGTCAGCATCTCTTCATTGTTTCAAATCAGAGGCTAAACATTTTTACAAGCAATGGGACTAACTATCGTGCCTGGAATTTGGAACATGGGTGGTTTTGGCTCTTTTGAATCTTTCATTTGTTCATTCATTTGGCCAACAGATTCCTACTGAATTCATGGTAGGTGCAAACTATGGCATGATACAAAAATGGTCTAGGAACATATTCTCACCTAAAGGAATTTTCCATTTTAAATGGGTGAAAAGGCATGTACAAACATAGTAAAAGTGATATAGGCCAAGAGTGTAAATGCTGTGAAAATGTTACTTTACTTCACTGGCCTTATTTTGTCCTTCATGAACTGCAATGGATGAGGCACTACAGATGAGTGCCTTATCGATACTTCTTGCCTCTAATTCTTCACTCCTTACTATTCAACTCACTATCATCTGATATTCACCCCCCACCAACCTGTAGAAATGGTCTTTGCAAACATCACCAATGACATCCTACTGCTGAAAAGTTTAATAAATGTTCAGTCTTCAAGAAATTTGGTATTCATACATCCCTTTACTACTTCTTTTATAACCTATTCACTAAGATGAAGCAATACTCACATCAAGAAACTGAATTAATCTCAAACTTCCAAGATAGGCCTCTCCTGGCTTGCCTCCTGCCTTGCTGACTTCCTTTACCCTGGTCTTCACTTGCTCCTCTTCCTCTCTGCCTACACCATCAATGGGGTTTTATCCTGGCGTATTTTTCTACTTTTTTCTGTTAACCCCTTGGGGTTTTATCCTGGCGTATTTTTCTACTTTTTTCTGTTAACCCCCTTGGGGTTCTATCCTGGTGTATTTTTCTACTTTTTTCTGTTAACCTCCTTTCCTTGGTTTTACAAGGAAACACAACATAAACATAGCTCTTATCAGCCTTTTGTTGTTGACTCCCAGATTTTTATCTTTAATTACAACATTTTTGGGGGGTGTTCTTTATATAAAAATTCCCAGTGACTGTGACCTCTTGGACATTTCTCAGGCATTCTGAACTTACATTTCTGAAATTATTTAATCCTCTCCATATACATTCCCATCTCCCAAAGTCAGTCCTTATCCTGTCTTCTTTATCTCGGAATAGTTCTACTATAGTATAATGGTATTCAGTGGATCAAGCCAGAAACCTAGGGGTCACCCTTTCTTCCTTCTGCTGCCTTGACATTTTCCAAATTCTTAACTGAACTCACCTCTTCATCTATGAAGTTAACTGTGTCACCCATTATATTTTACCTACACTATTAAAATAGCCTTCTATTTAGTCTATTTTTTAGCCTCTCTTCCCATCCATCCTCTATACTGGTAGCATAATTATTTTTGAGCAATTACAGATAGTTGAAGACAGTGGTGGCTGTCTACGTCCCTGTCTGCCAATATTTTCTCAAAAAAAGGCACAGATCAACAAAGAGGGAAAAATAAAACTATACCAAAGCCACACTGTCACCATAATTTAGAGACAAAGAAAGCTAAACTGTACAACACCTGACAAAACAAACTGCAAACTCAGCCCGGGATCTCTCACGCTACCTTCCATCCCCTCTGACAGAAAGGTCTTCAGTGAGAAAAGGGGGCATGTGCCATTGACAGAGAAAGAAGAGGGGACCTAGGATTAGCCTAGGGTCGGTCTAAAACTACCACCAGAAAGACCAGGCTACAGTAGCTGGTCTAGAAATAACTAAAAGTGTGTCTGATAGGTAAGAACATGAACCACAGGAGGGAATTTAAACATGTGTAGAATTTGAAAGGGCTCTTAGAGTCTTTTGTTGAGAGGCATAGGTTCTGAGGGGGAAAGGCACAGAAGGAAAGGAGAAAGTGCCACTTGGCAATTTGGTGGTAAAGGGGGAATAAGCAAAAGAAAAATAAGACAAGAGAGAACCAAAACATCAGAGGACACACAACTCTACTCCCCACCCTACAGAAACAAATTCACCAAACAGACATGTTTCTTTCCTGCATAAAAGCCAGACTCACAGTTGCCTACATCTTAACAGCTACACTCAGCATGACATTCGAAACTCCCCAGGACCTATTTCCTACCTCTTCCATGGCACATGAATCTTTTCAGGTTTTCTCAAATATAGTTCCTTGGTGGAATTACCACATTCCAGGAGCTTATTCCTAGTTGGAAGGCTTAGAGTTCTATTTTAAGATTCTCTTTATATGATTAGATGCCATTAGAGTCATAGGTAAATTGAGTCTCTTCATTCAAATTCATAAAATGCTATTGGACATAAAACGCTATTGGACAAAGTAAAAACAAAATCAGAAAACCTCAGAATACCAAGAAATTACATTGGTTGCATGCAATAACAAATTGTATTATTTTTATAGGTGAATCTATATGAAGATCAAGTTACAAAGTTGTATACAGAAATGGTAAGATCAGCCGGCCACAGTGGCTCACACCTATAATCCCAGCACTTTGGGAGGCCGAGGCAGGTGGATCACCTCCTGAGGTCAGGAGTTTAAGACCAACCTGGCCAACATGGTAAAACTCTGCCTCTACTAAAAATACAAACATTAGCCGGGCGTGGTGGCAGGTGTCTGTAATCCCAGCTACTCAGGAGGCTGAGGCAGGAGAATAGCTTGAACCTGGAAGGTGGAGGTTGCAATAAGCTGTGATAGTGCCAGTGCTCTCCAGACTGAGTGACAGCAAGACTCCACCACAAAAAAAAAAAAAAAAAAAAAACCAGAGTAAGGGGAGCATTTATTGGATGATTTCAGTGATTCGTGTTGTCAAACTATGGTATAAGCAGATTCATCTACCTCTAATACCGCAAAATTAACTAGATGCTTGTATCATGGGCCAGGATGTCCTCTTCCCTGGATACAGTTGAAGTCTAACTCTCAACATCTGTCTCTCTGGACACCCATTTAAGAGCTGCATTTCAGACCATCTTCCTAGTGCACCTGAGTACGTGACTTGAAAATTATTAGTCAAATTATTATTAGTCGAAATTACCCCCTAAATTTGTAAATGAGCTCAGAGTACAATGATTTTGAATATGTTTATATATAAACACTACTGTAGTAGTAGTAAAGTATAAATACAACAGAATGTATGTACAAAATATAAATTTGCAATACCATCTTTTGATGATGAATCATACTTAGTTGCTTTCACTATGAGAGGCATGCCAGAACTGAGAGCTACTGAGGGTTCCACAGATTCATATCTCTCGTTTGAGACTCTCTGGGCACATCCTCATTGAATAGAATGATGAGCAAAACCACCTGAACTATTCAAATTATTTTGTTTCTCACTAAAGGAATATAACAAAATTTGCATATACTCTGTACATAGGCTGTCATCAAATATATATTTCCTTAAATAATCTGCTATGGCAATTATTCAACAAAAGTTGGGGAGGGAGCAGATAAACAGAAGGATGAACATATATTCTATGTAGAAGTGCACAGTGGAAAAACCTAGACTTTGGATTTGAAAAGAAATGGATTGCAGTGCAGGTTTCCCATCGCTTAAGAACTGTATGGCTCTTGAGTCCCTTAAGCTCTAAGTATCTGCAAAGTGAAAATAAGAGTATATTACAGACACTGGCAGATATTAAGTCACATATATGTTAAAAATTATGAACTATACTTAACCTGTCTCTTGGGAGTCTTATCAGAAGATTTACTCACAATTTACTAAGTTATTTTATGGTAGTATAAGGGAATTAATAGACATTTTCATGAATCAGGATATAAAAATGTGATTGGAAATAAAAAATGAATTTGGCTTTATAGTAGTTTGAAATAAGGTGGGCATTCATATGAATTTTATAAAGGCTTTTTTCTATTTAGTTCTACAGTATAAACATAATTACTGCATTTATTTTTAAATCATTTGTGAAGGTTGAGATGTTGAGGGTTATAAGTAGTCTCCTAAAATAAAGGATGATGTCAACACTAGAAGTGAGGAGAAAAAAATACATGCATCCGTTGAATAAAACTGCCAACTTGGGTTGTGGGTTGTAGAGAAGCTAAATTTTCTTCACATTTTTATGACTTTCATCTATATGATAACAATTAGATTTTCATGTTGTATATATACAAATTAACTGATAAAATATATACTTCTTCTGAATGAACCCTAAAATTTAACTGGTAAGTATCAGGAGGTCTATCTGTGAATGTCTTGAAAATTTTTGTATGAACCTACATGTGTACTTGCTTTTCAGAGACAGAACAAGTACACGTGTACATTCATTTTCAGCTGCACTTCTCACCAGATTCTCACAAATATCCATTAGCCAAAACCATTTAAGAACCTTTGCTGTTGATGGAGGTAGGAAAAGTCTGTCAAGATATGTCAGTGCCTTGGGAAGAAGACTTAGAAAAACACCATATGTGCTTTAGAAGGCAGTGAATGAGTAGGAGCTTTTATTTCAGATGGCTAGACAAAAAGCAAACACAAACAGACTAACTAGACTAACGGTGTTTTCAGTGAGAATTAACATATATAGACTACCTGATATAGTCTGCATTATTCCTTCTAGAGGATAATGAATCATGAGGAAATAAAACTTCAGGCTCCAAGAAAACGAACTAATTAGGTGATATGTTCTTAGACCAAATGATGGAAGGTTGAGGGAAGGCATCAGAGTCCTTCATACCGAAAATGTATGACAGTATTTGCTGTTGGACTAGAGTTACGAGGACAGACTTGGACAATTTGCAGTACTCTATCAAGCGGTGGATTTTATACAACAGATGAATCAAATATAATATATTTGTTCCTGAGTTTTTGGTTTGCTTCATGTGGAAAGTTCTTACTGATCTAACAGCATCGTAAAATACTTGTTATTTAACAATTTTAAAAATATTATTTAACAACAATACTTTGTAGATACCAAAAGCTTAACTGTAGAACTTTTGTATCTAGTTTTATTATCATAATATTAACAGAGCTAACATTTAATTGCTTCATGTTCTTACTCATATAAGCTATAGAGTTTATATATCACCAGATTGAATCCGTAAGAAAGGCTTTAATATATGCCATTATTACACTAGTTTTAGGAAATAGGAAACTGAGGCCAAGAATAATTGTCTAAGATGACACACACCTAGGTCTGTGTGTTGCTGAAACCCATTCTCCTATATTTTCAGCAGTATATTTCCATTTCAGATTTGAGAGAGCATTAAAAGAGAATTAGCACTAAGAGAATCTGGCATCATTTTCTGCCTGGAAGCAGTGATTCAGGATAACACGCACTCCATAAAAGAATAAAAAACATTGATTATTATTTGCATCAGACCTCAAAAACATAGCAAAGAGAAAACAGCAAAGGGAAAGAGACAGAAAAGGGAGACTAAGAGGAAGAGAAAAAAGGAAATGCTGGTCAAAATAGAGGAAGGCAAATCAGAAACCAGAGACCAAAGATTTTAAAGACAGGAACACCTCTCTCCTTCAATCTCTACCAACATAGGCACTTGTACTGAACTATATAAAAATCTGAAGTATTGAGTAAGTACCCACATTCTATTACCATCTCTTCTAATATATTTATTGAGAATTATTCTAGAATTCAAGAGAACTGTTTTCCTTTCCTATCAGTGTAGTTTTCTGTAGTTTCCTAGCTTTGGATCTTTCATTTAATAAACCAATTTTTTATTCATTTATAAACTCTCCAAGCTACAGTTTTTAACTACTGTCTTAAACTTTTTTCTACGTATTTTTTCTATGACATTTTTTGATTCATTTCCTTTAATATTTTATCAGTTCCAAGTGGAATAAAGAAATTTGCATTTTCCAGAATCATAATTTCTTTTTACACAATGTGATTGTGTATTTTAAATAATAGAAACTAATGTCTCTGCCAAGTGTCTTAACAATAATAATTGTAGCCTCCGAGTGCTGACAATGTATCACACACTGTGCTAAGATGTTAAGAGGTATTAACTAATTTAATCATCACAATAATCCTGTGAAGAATATTGTGGCCGAGATAGCTGGCTGCCTACCAATCTATTTCTCCTTTATTCCTTATGACCAAAATGTTATGCAAAGTGACAAAGACTCCATTTGCAGGTGTATCTTGGAGCTTCTTGCAGCCATTTGACTGAGTACTGGCCAATGAGATGTGCGCAGAACAGTTGTGTGGAACTTAGGTTGTTGGGAGTTACTTCCTTTGAACCTACCCCCCAATCCCACTTTCTGCTTCTTACAATCTGAAACATAGGAATGACACCTAATGATTTGGCTGCCAGCATGGTGGCTTGAGGATGGAATCCAGTGCTGAGCATGGGGAAGCAGAAACAGAAGTAGCCTGGGTCCTGGTTGATCTCCTGGAGCCACGCTGCCAGCTTGGACTTCTTAGATCTGTACTCAGTTTATGAGAAAGACCAAACCATATGTGTTTGAGCCACTGTTATTTTGGATAATTTATTCTATGCTACTCCACAGAATCCTTAGCTGTGACACAGGTATTGTTATTTTCTCTATTTTACAAATGAAGAATCTTGCAGCTTAACCATGTTAGGTAATTTTTGTTACAGCTAGTAATTGTCAGTGTTTGGATTCAAACTGGGATCTGTTTGATTCTAGAATGCAGTAATATAATACTAGATTTAGGTTAATATATTGATAGTAATTTTGTGAATATCCAAATTATGTGGCATGCAACATAATTATTTTCTTTTTTTAATTATACTTTAAGTTGTAGGGTACATGTGTACAATGTGCAGGTTTGTTACATATGTATACACGTGTCATATTGGTGTGCCACACCCATTAATTCGTCATTTAGCATTAGGTATATCTCCTAACGCTATCCCTCCCCCCTCCCCCCATGCCACGACAGGTCCCAGTATGTGATGTTCCCCACCCTGTGTCCAAGTGTTCTCATTGTTCAATTCCCACCTATGAGTGAGAACACGTAGTGTTTGGTTTTCTGTCCTTGTGATAGTTTGCTTAGAATGATGGTTTCCAGCTTCATCCATGTCCCTACAAAGGACATGAAGTCATCCTTTTTATGGCTGCATAGTATTCCATGGTGTATATGTGCCACATTCTCTTAATCAATTCTATCATTGATGGACATTTGGGTTGGTTCCAAGTCTTTGCTATTGTGAATAGTGCCACAATAAACATACGTGTGCATGTGTCTTTATAGCAGCATGATTTATAATCCTTTGGGTATATACCCAGTAATGGGATGGCTGGGTCAAATGGTATTTCAAGTTCTAGATCCTTGAGGAATTGCCACACTGACTACCACAATGGTTGAACTAGTTTACAGTCCCACCAACAGTGTAAAAGTGTTCCTATTTCTCCACATCCTCTCCAGCACCTGTTGTTTCCTGACTTTTTAATGATCACCATTCTAACTGGTGTGAGATGATATCTCATTGTGGTTTTGATTTGCATTTCTCTGATGGCCAGTGATGATGAGCACTTTTTCATGTGTCTGTTGGCTGCATAAATGTCTTCTTTTGAGAAGTGTCTGTTCATATCCTTCACCCACTTTCTGATGGGGTCGTTTGATTTTTTCTTGTAAATTTGTTTGAGTTCTTTGTAGATTCTGGATATGAGCCCTTTGTCAGATGGGTAGATTGCAAAAATTTCTCCAATTCTCTAGGTTGCCTGTTCACTCTTTTCTTTTGCTGTGCAGAAGCTCTTTAGTTTAATTAGATCCCATTGATCTATTTTGGCTTTTGTTTCCATTGCTTTTGGTGTTTTAGAATTGTAGTCCTTGCCTATGCCTATGTCCTGAATGGTATTGCCTAGGTTTTCTTTCTTCCAGGGTTTTTATGGTTTTAGGTCTAATATTTAAGTCTTTAATCCATCTTGAATTAATTTTTATATAAGGTGTAAAGAAGGGATCCAGCTTCAGCTTTCTACATATGGCTAGACAGTTCCCAGCACCATTTATTAAATAGGCAATCCTTTCCCCATTTCTTGTTTTTGTCAGGTTTGTCAAAAATCACATGGTTGTAGATGTGTAGTATTATTTCTGAGGGCTCTGTTCTGTTCCATTGGTCTATATCTCTGTTTTGGTGCCAATATCATGCTGTTTTGGTTACTGTAGCCTTGTAGTATAGTTTGAAGTCAGGTAGCATGATGCCTCCAGCCTTGTTCTTTTGGCTTAGGATTGTCTTGGCAATCTGGGTTCTTTTATGGTTTCATATGAACTTTAGTTTTTTCCAATTCTGTGAAGAAAGTCATTGGTAGCTTGATGGGGATGGCACTGAATCTATAAATTACCTTGGGCAGTATGGCCATTTTCACGATATTGATTCTTCCCATCCATGAGCATGGAATGTTCTTCCATTTGTTTGTGTCCACTTTTATTTCATTGAGCAGTGGTTTGTAGTTCTCCTTGAAAAGGTCCTTCACATTCCTTGTAAGTTGGATTCCTAGGTATTTTATTCTCTTTGAAGCAATTGTAAATGGGAGTTCCCTCATGATTTGGCTCTCTGTTTGTCTGTTATTGGTGTATAAGAATGCTTGTGATTTTTGCACATTGATTTTGTATCCTGAGACTGCTGAAGTTGCTTATCAGCTTAAGGAGATTTGGGCTGAGACATTGGGGTTTTCTAAATATACAATCATGTCATCTGCAAACAGGGACAATTTGACTTCCTCTTTTCCCAATCGAATAGCCTTTATTTCTTTCTCCTGCCTGATTGCCCTGGCCAGAACTTCCAACACTATGTTGAATAGCAGTGGTGAGAGAAGACATCCCTGTTTTGTGTCAGTTTTCAAAGGGAATGCTTCCAGTTTTTGCCCATTTGGTATGATATTGGCTGTGAGTTTGTAATAAATAGCTCTTATTATTTTGAGATATGTCCCATCAATATCTAATTTATTGAGAGTTTTTAGCATGAAGGGCAGTTGAATTTTGTCAAAGGCCTTTTCTGTATCTATTGAGATAATCATGTGGTTTTTGTCTTTGGTTCTGTTTGTATGCTGGATTAAGTTTACTGATTTGCATATGTTGAACCAGCCTTGCATCCCAGGGATGAAGCCCACTTGATCGTGATAGATAAGCTTTTTGATGTGCTGCTGGATTTGGTTTGCCAGTATTTTACTGAGGATTTTTGCATCAATGTTCATCAGGGATATTGGTCTAAAATTCCCTTTTTTTGTAGTGTCTCTGCCAGGCTTTGGTATCAGGATGATGCTGGCCTCATAAAATGAGTTAAGGAGGATTCTCTCTTTTTCTATTGATTGGAATAGTTTCAGAAGGAATGGCGCCAGCTTCTCTTTGGACCTTTGGTAGAATTCGGCTATGAATCCATCTGGTCCTGGACTTTCTTTGGTTGATAGGCTATTAATTATTGCCTCAGTTTCAGAGCCTGTTATTCTTGTATTCAGGGATTCAACTTCTTCCTGGTTTAGTCTTGGGAGGGTGTATGTGTCCAGGAATTTTTCCATTGCTTCTAGATTTTCTAGTTTATTTGCATAGAGGTGTTTATAGTATTCTGATAGTATTTTGTATTTCTGTAGGATTGGTGGTGATATCCCCTTTACCATTTTTTATTGCGTCTATTTGATTCTTCTCTTCTTCTTTATTAGTCTTGCTAGAGGTCTATCAATTTTGTTGATCTTTTCAAAAAACCAGCTCCTGGACTCATTGATTTTTTTGAGGGTTTTTTTTGTATCTCTAACTCCTTCAGTTCTGCTCTGATCTTAGTTATTTCTTGCTTTCTGCTAGCTTTTTAATGTGTTTGCTCTTGCTTATCTAGTTCTTTTATTTGTGATGTTAGGGTGTCAATTTTAGATCTTTCCTGCTTTCTCTTGTGGGCATTTAGTGCTATAAATTTCCCTCTACACACTGCTTTAAATGTGTCCCAGAGATTCTGGTATGTTGTGTCTTTGTTCTTGTTGGTTTCAAAGAACATCTTTATTTCTGACTTCATTTTGTTATGTACCCAGTAGTCATTCAGGAGCAGGTTGTTCAGTTTCCATGTAGTTGAGCGGTTTTGAGAGAGTTTCTTAGTCCTGAGTTCTAGTTTGATTGCACTGTGGTCTGAGAGACAGTTTGTTATAATTTCTGTTCTTTATGTTGGCTGAGGAGTGCTTTACTTCCAACTATGTGGTCAATTTTGGAACAGGTGTGGTGCTGAAAAGAATGTATATTCTGTTGATTTGGGGTGGAGAGTTCTGTAGATGTCTATTGGGTCTGCTTGATGCAGAGCTGAGCTCAATTCCCGGATATCCTTGTTGACTTTCTGTCTCATCGATCTGTCTAATGTTGACAGTGGGTGTTAAAGTCTCCCATTATTATTGTGTGGGAGTCTAAGTCTCTTTGTAGGTCTCTAAGGACTTGCTTTATGAATCTGGGTGCTCCAGTATTGGGTGCATATATATTTAGGATAGTTAGCTCTTCTTGTTGAATTGATCCCTTTACCATTATGTAATGGTCTTCTTTGTCTCTTTTCATCTTTGTTGGTTTAAAGCCTGTTTTATCAGAGACTAGGATTGCAACCCTTGCCTTTTTTTGTTTTCCGTTTGCTTGGTAGATCTTCCTCCATCCCTTTATTTTGAGCCTATGTGTGTCTCTGCCTGTGAGATGGGTTTCCTGAATACAGCACAGTGATGGATCTTGACTCTTTATCCATTTTGCCAGTCTGTGTCTTTTAATGGGAGCAATTAGCCCTTTTACATTTAAGGTTAATATTGTTATGTGTGAATTTTACCCTGTCATTATGATGTTAGCTGGTTATTTTGCTCGTTAGTTGGTGTAGTTTCTTCCTAGCCTCGATGGTCTTTACAATTTGGCATGTTTTTGCAGTGGCTGGTACCGGTTTTTCCTTTCCATGTTTAGTGCTTCCTTCAGGAGTTCTTGTAAGGCAGGCCTGTTGGTGACAAAATCTCTCAGCATTTGTCTGTAAAGAATTTTGTTTCTCCTTCACTTATGAAGCTTACTTTGGTTGGATATGAAATTCTCATTTGAAATTTTTTTTTTTTTTTTTTTGAGACAAAGAGTCTAGCTCTGTCACCCAGGCTAGAGGGCAGTGGTGTGATCTCTGCTCACTGCTAGCTGCACCTCCCGGGTTCACGACATTCTCCTGCCTCAGCCTCCCGAAAAGTTATATTCTTTAAGAATGTTGACTATTGTCCCCCACTCTCTTCTAGCTTGTAGACTTTCTGCGGAGAGATCAGCTGTTAGTCTGATAGGCTTCCCTTTGTGGGTAACCCGACCTTTCTCTCTGGCTGCCCTTAACATTTTTTCCTTCATTTCAACTTTGGTGAATCTGACAGTTATGTGTCCTTGGAGCTGCTCTTCTCAAGGAATATCTTTGTGGCGTTCTCTGTATTTCCCGAATTTGAATGTTGGCCTGCCTTGCTAGTTGGGGAAGTTCTCCTGGATAATATCCTGCAGAGTGTCTTCCAACTTGGTTTCACTCTCCCCGTCACTTTCAGGTACACCAATCAAACATAGATTTGGTCTTTTCACATAGTCCCATATTTCTTGGAGGCTTTGTTCATTTTTTATTCTTTTTCCCCTAAACTTCTCTTCTTGCTTCATTTCATTCATTTGATCTTCATTCACTGATAACCTTTCTTCCAGTTGATCAAATTGGCTACTGAAGCTTGTGCATGTGTCACGTAGTTCTTGTGCCATAGTTTTTAGCTCCATCGGGTCATTTAATGTCTTTTCTGTGATGTTTACTCTAGTTAGCCATTCGTCTAATCTTTTCTTAAGGTTTTTAGCTTCTTTGCTATGGGTTCAAACATCCTCCTTTAGCTCAGAGAAGTTTGTTATTACTGATCTTCTGAGGCCTACTTCTGTCAACTCATCAAAGTCATTCTCCATCCAGCTTTGTTCCGTTGCTGGCGAGGAGCTCTGCGTTCCTTTGGAGGAGAAGAGGTGCTCTGATTTTTGGAATTTTCAGCTTTTCTACTCTGGTTTCTCCCCATCTTTGTGGTTTTATCTACCTTTTGGTCTTTGATGATGGTGACCTAGAGATGGGGTTTTGGTGTGGATGTCTTTTATGTTTATTCGTTTTCCTTCTAACAGTCAGGACCCTCAGCTGCAGGTCTGTTGGAGTTTGCTGTAGGCCCACTCCAGACCCTGTTTGCCTGGGTATCACCAGCGGAGGCTGCAGAACAGCAAATATTGCTGCCTGATTCTTCCTCTGGAAGCTTTGTCTCAGAGGGGCACCTGGATTATGAGGTGTCATTTGGCCCTTACTGGGAGGTTTCTCCCAGTTAGGCTACTCGGGGGTCAGGGACCCACTTGAAGAGGCAGTCTGTCTGTTCTCAGAGCTCAAACACCGTGCTGGGTGAACCACTGCTCTCTTCAGAGCTCTCAGACAGGGATGTTTAAGTCTGCAAAAGTTTCTGCTGCCTTTTGTTCAGCTATGCCCTGCCCCTAGAGGTGGAGTCTACAGAGGCATGCAGGCCTCCTTGAGCTGTGGTGGGCTCCACTCTGTTTGAGCTTCACAGCCACTTTGTTTACCCACTCAAACCTCAGCAATGATAGATGCCCCTCCCCCAGCCTCAATGCCACCTTGCAGTTCGATCTTGGACTGCTGTCCTAGCAGTGAGCAAGGATCCATGGGCACAGGCCCCTCTGAGCCAGGCATGGGATATAATTTCCTGGTGTGCCATTTGCTAAGACCATTGGGAAAGCGCAGTATTAGGGTGGGAGTGTCCCGATTTTCCAGGTACCACTTGTCACAGCTTCTCTTGCCTAGGAAAGGGAACTCCCTGACCCTTTGCTCTTCCCGGGTAAGGCAATGCCCTGCTCTGCTTCGGCTCACACTATGTGGGCTGCACCCACTGTCCAACAAGCCCTAGTGAGATGACCCGGTACCTCAGTTGGAAATGCAGAAGTCATGCATCTTCTGTGTCGCTGGGAGCTGTAGACTGGAGCTGTTCCTATTTAGCCATCTTGGAACCGAAGAACAACATAATTATTTTCAATGCAGCAAAAGTAAGTCATAGAGGGTTATAGAGACCAGAGCTAGTCAAACTAAAGTCATAAATATCTTTCCCAAGGGAGTCATATTTATTTCTATAGCCACAATCTAATGGTGTCTCTGGCCATTTCTCGGATATAGCTACAGGTCCAGTAACCCCACAGGGAGCTGGATTAGTGTGTGTACAACTTTTCATGACCAATGAGAAGTGACAGGGCATACTGCCCATGATTGACTGCATATGTGTGTGCACAAAAACACCTGTATCCTAGACATGCCAATCAGTTCACCTGCTATAATTCACATTTTCTTTTTGCTCATCCTTACTGACCACAGCCAAAGACATTTGCTTCAAGATACTCCCTGCTCCCCCTTCCCAACAAACCTTGCCTCAAGTTGATTAGGCCATTAGTGGCACCTAATAGAAGCCAAAGCCTCCAAAGACCAGACTAAGTCAATTAGATTCTCCATTTTAACAACAGAGACATGTGTATGTTTATGTAATCTCCAGATTTGAAGTCATGTATATTCTAGGTCTGTAAAAAAAAAAAAACCAAAACTTATGAGTAGCCAAAAGAGACTGATGGAAGAATGACGCAGTTACACCAAGTAATTTAAACACAGTTGTAAGAATTTAATGCTCATAGCAGCACTTGTCTAATTATTTTCTCTTTGTTCTTAAGATTTCAACCTCACCATCCCTTCTCCTATGAAGCCTTTACTATTCTCTAAAAATTAGTTGGGTTCTGCATTTAATATATCACCTGTGTTCAATTTTACTATTTCAAAAGTTTTTAAATAATTGGTTTAATGTTAATGTCTGTGTTCTTCCCTAAACTATAAATGCCAAAAGGGCAGAGACAATTTCTCATTTATTTTATGCTGCTTAGACAGTGCCTGGCACATAGATAGCATTCAATATATATTTGTAGTCAACTCTGACTTGAGAAGAAGGGCTAGTTACCTCAATCCTGGAGGCAAGTTCTTGACATGGCCACAGTTAAATACAACTGTACTTTGGATTTTATATCTAAGTGTCCAATAAATGATCATGTTTTTAATTATAATAACCTCACCACTTCTTTCTTGGTTTTGCTTGAATACATTTGTTTCTTGAAAATGAAGAAAAGATTATTAGGGAGAATGTGGTGAAAGTAAGTGGTTAGGTGAACAAAGAAGGGAAAGGCCAATAATTTAGAAAAGTAGAAATTGGATCAGGTAAAATAATAAAAGATATTCAATCATTCATTGCTATATCTTCTTAAAATAAGTGCAGTTATGATTCTTACATCAACTTTCTATTTTGACCAGCAATTAGAATATCCTTTAACACAAAACAATTTTTTAAATAAGTGGTGAAAGTTCAAATTGAATAATGATATAGTTTTTTTTCATTGACATTTGTTTTTAATACAAAGAGAAGTATAAGATTTGGCATCGCCAGAAATAAGTAAACTTGTAGGAAGGAACGTTTTATTGAACAGCTCATTTAGGTGTCTGGCATATTCATTAGAACCTCCTGATTGAGAAAAATAATGGTTTTTAAACCTACTGTTTAACCTGTCAACTCAAATGCATATTTTCCCTGTATTTTGTGAATTTATTTAGTTGTAAGATATAAATAATAAAGATCATAAACAAATCAGGATGGTAGACAGGGAATAAACAGGTTTCTGTCTAGCACTTTGGAAGGGGTGGTTGCCTAGAACAATTTAAGCTAAGAGATGCCACACCATTGCTTTCCCTGAAATCATGCTTCATAGGTGACAGATGGCACAAAATCAATAACTGATCAGAGAATAGCACTTGGCATCTTATCCTGTGGGTGGGTAGAAAAGGGTGTTTAAATTTTAAGGGAAAAACATAATGCACAAGCAAGATTGTCATAGAAAGACTGAGAAGGCTAAGGAAAAGAACCATTTTCTTTCCATTTAATGACCAGGAAAGCAGTGAACCGAAATCTCATTTGCAGCTTGTCAGAGTTCAAGTCAAAATAATTTTATTTGTCCTCATTTCCCTAGGATGTACTGTTTAATTTCAAATTACTGCTAATATTACTCACATATTTCCTCCTTTCTTGGGTAAATGTCTATGACCATTTCTGTATGTAACTGTATGTGTGGTAGAAAAATCAAGGGCTGAGGAGACAATTGGTGTTCAAGCCTCACTTAGGTCGTGATTATTGTTTTACTAGCATTCTCATAATTTATTCATCATCAGGAGAAATATCCTATGATGTCATCTCTCTGTCCTTCTTATATCTCAGGCTATTCATGCTATGCTGATGTTGCCCAGGTCCTGCAGGTCTGTTGCACTGGTGCCACTTCATCCCTTTGCAACTTGCCTAGATCTGAGTGCCCCCACCTGTGCTCCAGATCCACCATGGCAAAGCTTCTTCACTCTGTACTGGGTGGGCCATGATGGTAGTTACCAGACATCAAATATAGGAGAGAATATTCAGAAATATTGAGTGAGAGATGGCCTGTGGGCTCACTCATATCTGTGTGTGCACATATATGAAAAGACTGTGTGTGTGTGTGTGTGTGTGTGTGTGTGTGTGTGTGAGAGAATTTGACAAAAAGCACTGACATTAGTTGATGTTAACAAAAAAATTCAGCAAAGCTCAGAACCTCTTATATGAATGAGGGACAGTTTATACAAGGACCTTGTAGAGGTATATGGTTGGCATAGACTCCATGAAGAGAGCATTCATTACACCTGTGCAAGGCATAAATCACATTTCCACTCTAAAAACATGACAAGCAGCCAGCTGTTTGTAAATGGAGATGGAATATTCATTATGTGAACCAAGACCAGGAAAAACAAAAGTATAGTAAAAATGTGCATGTACATGCATGCCTCTCTGTGATTGTGTGTGTGTGTGTGTGTGTGTGTGTGTGTGCGAGAGAGAGAGAGAGATTTTGTTACTGCTGCTATTTCCTTTCTTCAGAGAAGCTTTTATAATAAGCTGTTAAGGCTACAAGAAGGGATAAAGAAAGGGGTGGGAGAAAGCAGTACAAGTTACTGGAGCTAGTGGTCAGAATGGAGGTCTAGGACCAGTCCATGTTAAAACATTCCGCTTTTGTTGGAGTACAAGAAACAACATTTATAATGTGTCCTGGCAGCAGATATTCCATTACATTGCCGCAATTATGAGATTTGACCCCACCTCTAGTCGAAGGGTATTTGAAAATTCCTTAAAGTACCTGGAGTTCCACTTTATGTGGGATTAGGTTCTAAAGGTAGGATTGAAAGTGGAATGCACAAATATTCAAACTTAGCCAAAATCTTTCTAAATCTTTGTATCACTTAACTACAGTAGCAAAATAGCTCCAACATTTCAGCAGCTTAAACACAAAGATTTCTTTCTTTTTCATGTTAAATGTTAGCTGGATTTGCCTGCTAGAAATCCAGAAATTAAGAATAATGTATATTCCTATCTTTTTCCTTAACGTTCAGATTCATCTATTTCTCTTCTGTCAGTAAACACTTTTATCCATCTCCACTCCCATTACTTTGGTGCACTGTGAAATCATCATCTTCCTGGGCAAAGGAAAAATCTCTTCACGGTGTCTCTGCTTCAACTCTTCCCCTGTCAATCAATTCTCCCTATAGTGGCAAGGGAGATTTTCTTAAAGAGGTAAGTCTGTAACAGCATCTCTCTGTTTAAAACCCTCTGTCACCCTGAAATCTTCAAGGTGGCTGAAAAAGCTTTGCTTGATCTGGCCCTACCAGCCCCATATGATGATCTTTGTTCTTTCTCCCTCCACCTCGGCCACAGTGACTTCATTTTGTTTATCAAGTTCTTTGTACCACATCTTTCCTCGGGGCCTTCACACCCAATGTTTGCTATGGCTGAATCATGGCCTTCCTTTCCCTTTCCACCGGCCCCATGCCTTAGCTGGTCTATATTTATTTAGAAAGCTTCAGGCTGAAAATCAGTTCCTTAGAAAAAGCTCCCTCCCTGCCAGGCCAGGTGCCCCTGTTCAATTCTACTGGGGGCTTCTAAGGACTCTTTTTTTTCTAGTGCTTACACCAGGTGTATGCATCTAAGTACTTTTTGAAACTTACTGGATATAGAAGTGTGGCCATTTTTGCCGTGATCTAAAACAGCTACATGGGGAAAGGGAAGCCCTCATAATACACTTAAAATTTTTTTTCCGGCCGGGCACTGTGGCTCACGCCTGTAATCCCAGCACTTCGGGAGGCCGAGGCGGGCGGATCACGAGGTCAGGAGATAGAGACCATCCTGGCCAACATGGTGAAACCCCGTCTCTACTAAAAATACACACACAAAAAAATAGCCAGTCGTGGTGGCAGACGCCTGTAGTCCCAGCTACTCAGGAGGCTGAGGAAGGAGAATGGCGTGAACCCGGGAGGCGGAGCTTGCAGTGAGCCGAGATGGCGCCACTGCACTCCACCCTGGGGGCCAGAGTGAGACTCCGTTTCAAAAAAAAAAAAAAAAAAAAAAAAAAAAATTCCACTTTGGATATAAAGCTCTTATGGACTCTGAATATCACAGGCTCCTCAAAACATATTTAGTGGGGTCACAGATGCAAACCTGAACTGTCATGTTTATTTCAAAATGAGTCTTCTGGTATAGCACAAAGTGAGTCTTCTGGTATAGCAGTTTGAAGACAATTAAGATATGGTAGTAAGCACAAGTGCTTTGCAAATAGGCATTCTTTCCTCTCCTGATGGTGCTTCAATGCTTAGGAACAGGGGACAAATTAAAACAGATTTAACTTGTAGAATTATAGCATCTCCTGGGCTTCTCTCTGGACTGTGAAAGGAATCATCTGGGTATATTCTGGATTATCTAAGGAATCAAATGGAAAAAAATCTTGGCTGAGTTTCTAGGTACATAGCTGCATTAAACTCCTTTAACCATTAGCATTAACTTTTCTGCAGGCTTCTAGTGAGGTATCTATGTACATTAACCAAATACATTAATATAATTTATAAGCATTTTGTATGCCTACATTTTGGTTACCAAGCAATAGACCATTCTTCTTGTTTAAGAGCTAATAAAAACATTTAAAGACCAACATCAACAGTAGAAATTCATTCTTGCCTTGTTGTGTCTCTGCCAGGTTTTGGTATCAGGATGATGCTGGCTTCTTCTAATGACTTAGGGAGGAGTCCCTCTTTTTCCATTGTTTGGAATAGTTTCAGAAAGAATGGTACCAGCTCCTCTTTGGACCTCTGGTAGAATTTGGTTGTGAATCCGTCTCATCTTGGGCTCTTTTTGGTTGGCAGGCTATTAATTATTGCCTCAATTTCAGAAATTATTGGTCGATTCAGGGATTTGACTTCTTCCTAGTTTAGTCTTGGGAGGGTGTATGTGTCCAAGAATTTTTCCATTTATTCTAGATTTTCTAGTTTATTTGCATAGAGGTGTTTATAGTATTCTCTGATGGTATTTTGTATTTCTGTGG
The DNA here is from genome assembly GCF_028878055.3 of Symphalangus syndactylus. Classification (NCBI taxonomy): domain Eukaryota; kingdom Metazoa; phylum Chordata; class Mammalia; order Primates; family Hylobatidae; genus Symphalangus; species Symphalangus syndactylus. The sequence continues at coordinate 73,655,164 of NC_072435.2, forward strand.
GATCATTGGTGATATCCCCTTTATCATTTTTTATTGTGTCTGTTTGATCTCTCTTTCTTCTTTATTAGTCTGGTTAGCAGTCTATCAATATTGTGTTAATCTTTTCAAAAAACCAGCTCCTGGATTCATTGATTTTTTTTTTTTTTTGAAGGGTTTTTTGTCTCTATCTCCTTCAGTTCTGCTCTGATCTTAGTTATTTCTTGTCTTCTGCTAGCTTTTGAATTTGTTTGCTCTTGCTTCTCTAGTTCTTTTAATTTTGATGTTAGGGTGTCGATTTTAGATCTTTCCTGCTTTCTCCTGTGGGCATTTAGTGCTATAAATTTCCCTCCAGAAAAAAAAATTTATTCTTGCACAGTTCTGGAGACTACAAGTCCAAACTAATTTTTTTTATACACAACAAAATATTAACAACAGCATGCTAGAAATGAAGTGTGAACTGGCAGGCATTGATGCTTGTACTCCCTTTCCCCTCACATATCTCGCCTTTTGTTTCATTTTTAGCCAATGGAGACGTCAAGAAATATATTTTTTTCATTGTATCTGCAAATAGAGGAAATGCGAGTCTCAAATGCAGTGATTTTTCTTTTTTAGAAAAGAAGTAGCAATGATTACGAAAACGCTTTCTACATTCTGAGAAACCACTATGTCCCAAGACATGGCAGTAAGAAGAAGATAAAGCACACCAGAAAATCATGTTTTTAAGTCATGAACCATTAAGTTCTCATGTACTGGAGGACAGCTGACAAACTGGCCACTTTTAGGACATATCCAACTGACTCTTGGTGGAGGTTTTACACCCAACCTCTACTGGCATTTTATTTAAAAATTATTTTCTCCAATATTTGCTGTTTATGTTTAGGGACCCTCAGTATATCCTTTTTTTCTCTCAAATAGAATACGGAGTTGATTAACTTTTTGAGTAAATGAGTTAATTGTTCTTGTGAAACAAATTGACTAACACCTGCAAAAATCTTTGTTTGCTTAATTCAAGCAACTGTCTTTCCACAGATAGCCTGGGCCCCAGAGAACATGCCCAATGTGATGCTCAGGCTTTTTTCAAAGCATCCTCTCCCTGCTTTATTCCTAGAGCTAAGACTGGTATGTTTTTCCTAAATAAACCTCCTCTTTCCAAAAAAAAAAAAAAAAAAAAAAAAAAAAAGAAAAAGCATATAAAAAGCTTCTACTATAAAATGTCCATCCTGTTTATAGAGCTGAAGTCTGTCCTGGCCGAAACATCAGATCCTGAGTTTTGTACCTGCAAGCTAATGGTGGACAGAGTTTAGCCCTTAAGGCCAGCAGATTTCAGAGTTAACTGTTATTACCTTCCTTTCATTGTAGAACATTTATAAGAAAACTCATTAAAAAGCTCTCTACTTAGTATGCACATGTTTTTGCTGCCTTTTGACTGGCAAACAATACTTTTAGTATTATATAAATCATGTTTTGATTGTCTCTAGGTGTAAATCATATTGACTTAGGGAAGAATTTCACATAGTCATGGGATTTGAAGGGGTTTATTTCATCTTGCTGCCCTGAGGTGAGATTATAGCTCACTGCACTGGGCTGATAAAATGTCTATTGTTTTAAAGATCATTAGAAAGAAAATCCCAAAACATGGTCTATACCAGTGCATGCTCTGAGACCAGCAGGGATTTTTAGAAATGCAAATTCTCTGACCAACAGAATCTCAGGTTGTAGGCCAGAATGTGTGTTTTAATAAGTCTTCCAGGTGATTTGTATGTCTGGGAAGTTTGAAGAGCCTTGAGCTATACAGTAGAAGCAGTTGCACACGGTCCACGGTTAACAGTATAAAATCTGGAGTCAGACTGCCCAAATTTAAATCCTGTTTGGAAGTCTTACTAAGCTATGTGAACTTGAGTGAGTTCTCTCTCTGCCTCAAATATTCTCATCTGTAAAAATAGGATTAAAGTGCCACACTCATAGATTTATTTTTGGGATTAAATGCATTAGTAAACATGAAACATTTAGAATTGGACTTGGTACATAGTAAGCACAAGTATGTATTATTCTCTACTATTAGGAACTTGTTCTATTGTATAGAAATCTCTGCAACAGTTTTGTGTTGACAAACATTTTAGAGGACTCGCAGTCAAACGAAAACTTTACTGGAAATCCAAAGAAACCAGATTTTGAAGTAGGAATAATGTTTTGTCATTACTTATTCTAATTGAGAATTGCTTTGCTTCTGGCATATTCTGAAGTTCAAATGAATTGGGGAGAAAAAGACAAATATGAGAGAAAACATATAATGTATAATGTTACAGACTTTGCCTTGGCAATCAGAGTGCGTTTGGATCCCAGTTCTGTAATTTATTGGCTGTAAGACTTTATTGACTTTTTTCCTTTATGGGAAGTGCCTTTTATGTCCATACTTGTTTATCTCCTAGGTTGCAGATATTTTCTTCTAATAATTTTATAGCTACAGCTTTACTTTTAGATATATAATCCATTTTAAATTAATTTTAGTACATGGGGTGAGATATAGATTATTTTTCATATTTTTTTCTTAAGAAGGGTAGTTTTTCTAGAATAATTTCCTGAAAAGAATATCCTTTCCCCACTGAATTACTTTGCACCTTTGCACCCTCAGTTGACTAAAGTACAGCACAATCCCTGAACTCTTTGTTCTGATTATATATATATCCCCTTTACATGAAATTCACTCAATCTTTATTATTTTAGCTTTATGCTAAGTCTTGAAATTCAGTGGAATAATTCCTCCAACTTTGCTCTACTTTAACATGGTTTTAGCTACTCAATATATTTTATCTTTTTATATAAATTTTAGAATAAGCTTTCCAAATTCCATTTTTAAAAAAGCCTACTGAGATTTGATTGGGTTTACTTTCAACCTGTAGATCAATGTGGGAAGAACTGATATCTTAATAATACTTCTAATCCATAAACATGGCCATTATCTTTATTTAGGTCTTTTGCAAGTCTCTCAGCAATGTATAGTGTTTATCAATGTATATATCTTTCACTTATTTTGTTAAATTTTTCATAATTAATATTTGGGGCACTAGAAAATAGTAATTTTAAAATTTTATTTTCAGATGGTTTTACTAGTTTACAAATATAGTTTTTTTTAATATATAGATGTTTATCCTGCTAACTTCTTAATCTCATTTATTAATGCTGGTAGCCTTTTGGAGATTCCTTAGGATTTTCTATAAGGACAAAAATACCATCTATGAAAAGATAATTTTACTTTGTTGTCTTTCCAATATGTAATTTTCTTCTGGCTTGCTGCACTTCCTAGGACCTTCGGTATAATGATCAATGAAATGGCAAACAGATATCCTTGGTATTCTTACTTTAGGGCAATTTTTTTTCTCACTACTGAGCATGACATTAGGTCTAAAATGTTTTATTTATTTATTTTATTATTATTATTTTTTTGAGACGGAGTCTGGCTCTGTTGCCCAGGCTGGAGTGCAGTGGCACGATCTCGGCTCACAGCAAGCTCCGTCTCCCGGCTTCACACCATTCCCCTGCCTCAGCCTCCTGAGTAGCTGGGACTACAGACGCCCGCCACCACGCCCAGCTAATTTTTTGCATTTTTAGTAGAGACGGGGTTTCACCGTGTTAGCCAGGATGGTCTCGATCTCCTGACCTCGTGATCTGCCTGCCTCGGCCTCCCAAAGTGCTGGGATTACAGGCGTGAGCCACCGCGCCTGGCTAAAATGTTTTAAAGATACTCTTATATTAAGAGAATTCTCTTTTGTTTCTGGTGGAGGCTCTTCAGCATGAATTGGTTACATTTTGTGAAATTATTTTTCTGCACTATTGTAATAATCTTATGATTTTTCCCTTCTCTTCTGTAAATATAGTAAATTATACTTATTGATTTCCCAATGTTAAACTAAGCTTGCATTTCTGGGATAAACCTAACTTGTTACATAGTATACTCTTACTAATCCTGAAGTGTTCCAATGTGTGCTAAAATTTTATAGATTGACAAAATTTACTCCCCTGATGTATCTTTACTTTTGATGAAATTTTGGTAACTGAAAGGGTAAATCTTCTCTTTGGTAGAAATGTTTTTAAAAAGAAGCTGCAATCAAAAGTCAAGCAAAATGAAAGGTGGCAACAATTTATCATGTATTCTTTTTTTTTTTTTTTTTTTTTTTTTTTTTGAGACGCAGTCTCGCTCTGTCGCCCAGGCTGGAGTGCAGTGGCGCAATCTCTGCTCACTGCAAGCTCCGCCTCTGGGGTTCACGCCATTCTCCTGCCTCAGCCTCTCCGAGCAGCTGGGACTACAGGTGCCCGCCACCACGCCTGGCTAATTTTTTGTATTTTTAGTAGAGACGGGGTTTCACTGTGGTCTCGATCTCCTGACCTCGTGATCCGCCCACCTCGGCCTCCCAAAGTGCTGGGATTACAAGCGTGAGCCACCGCGCCCGGCCTAATTTATCATGTATTCTAAAGCAACAGTTTTTAACACAGTCTCTGCTGACACCCACGCATGAGTCCACTCCCTTTGCTGTCTTAGAAAGAGAAAATGATTTGAAAACTTGAGACCTCTAAGTTGGTGTAGGCATATAACATTCAACATACTTCAGAATCAGTTAGGACAACCTACTTAAGCCATTGCAGTTGATAATCACAATTTAAGATAAGAATTAAATATTCATGACATAGAGTATTTGTAAATTCATGACAGGAAGTGTGGTTAAAGAGAAAAATAGAATTTTGGTGTATTACTGGTAAATGTGGTATATAGGTACTACTATATTGCATATTAACATTCTCTATTCTCAAAGTTTTATGTAGAAAAATAAAACTCAACTTTATCATTTGTATCTGTTCTCAAGCCATTAAGCACAAATAAACTCTTAATAGATGAAAACTGTGCAGTGCAATAATTCAAAAAAAAAAAAACCTCCCTTCAGATTGATACCAGTTAATCTAGACATTGTCATGGATTTGCTGAATTCCATAATATTTCTCTTTGCCATTAAATAAAAAAGGACCCCCTCAAAGAAATAAAGTCAGCTCTCAAGCAGCCTGTTGTGACTTATGTTGTCACAAACCACCACTTTTTGTAGGTTAAGTGATAATCAGATTATAAATGCCATGAAAGTGGTAACTGGATTTTCTGGGTCTTTCTTTTCTTGGCTGTTGCTTCAGCACTCAGCACGGTGTCTCATATATCCTGGAATTATAACAAGTATTTGTTGAAAAATGAAAAACAATTTATTCTTTTATTTTTAAAAACAGGAAATCATTTGCTCTAAGTTTTGTGTTCCCAGAATCCCTCCCAATCACTATAATTCTATTTTTTTTACATTTGTAATATTCAAGGGCATGCACACAAAATTATAAATAACATGAATATTCATGTGCCTACCATCAAGAATATAAAATAAAACTTATTTAGCTTAGTTGAAACTAAGCCAACAACTGTGTTGAATACGTTTTTAAATTTCATTCATTTAAAGATAGTTTTACTACATACAGAAATACCTATAAAATATATGAGCATTATTATGACTGGCTGAAATTTAAAAAAATTATAAAACTGGTATAAAATTTTACAGACCCCAAGCAACTTACTTTCATTTGTTCCCTCTCAACATATTTGAAAGATTAATCTGTGTTTATAAGCATGGGTCTCTTTTATCAATTTTTATGGCTTTATACAATTTCTTTGTATGGGTATTCCACATGTATTTATGCTTCTCTCATAGGTTGCACTTCATTTCTTTGCTATTGTAAATAATACTGAAAAAGCATTCTTGTACATATTTTCCTAGTTTAAGTGTATAAAGGTTTCACTAGGCACTTTTAAATGGATATCATTGTGAAGTCACTCTTCAAATAAATTGTACTAATTTGCACTTCTGTGAGCACTCTATTAGAGTCTCTACCTTCTTAAAAACATGTAGAATCTTCAAATGGCTTACAATTTACCAAATAATTATTGATTCGTTTTCATTCATCATTAGAAAATTTGAGTAACCCTTAATTTGTTTATCGATCATTTTGGTATTCCTTGTCTTCAATTTCCTGTGTATAGTAATTGTCCATTTCTCTATTTTATTTTCATTTTCTTATTAATTTGAAGGCTTTATTAAAATATATTTTTGATAGTGATGTATTAGATGAGTCATTGCATATGCCTTCTAGACTGTTGCTTGTATCTTCTATTTCATTGGTTTCTTTGATTGTACAGAAGTTTATAATTGTTAATATAGTAATCAGTCTTTTCCTTTATTCCTGTGCTTCTTTCTGAATTAACACTTCTGTTTAGTTTTGATATGTGGTAGGACAAGACCCCAAACCTTGTTCACTTTTTTCCAAATTTGTCTTGGTTATTCTTGGCCTTTTGCACTTTAACATTATAGAATTAACTTTTTAGGTTCCAGGAAAAATCTTATTGTAATTCTGATTTAAAATTTTATTAAATTTATATACTGCTAGTAGAAAAATTATTTACTTAATGATATTGAGCGTTCTTATCCATTTGCCATTTCTCCTCATTTATATAGATTTTCTTTAATGTCTTTCAATATGATGTATTCAATGTCCTCATAAAGGTCTAGAATATTTTTGCTGGACATTTCTAACATACTTCAGATGACTTCTTGCTGATGTACATATTTTCTTAAAAATCTTACATTTTTATGTTTATGATATGTGGAAGTATAATTTTTATTTATTTATTTTGAGACAGAGTCTTGCTCTGTTACCCATTCTTGAGTGTGGTGGCATGATCTAAGCTACTGCAGCCTCAAACTCCTGGGCTAAATTGATCCTCCCACCTCACCCTGCTGAGTAGCTGGTACTATAGGCATGCCCTGTCACGTCCAGCTCATTTTTATATGTTTTGTAGAGATGAAGTTTCACCATGCTGTCCCAATATAATTCATTTTTAATATGCTACTCATATTAAGATCATTGACATACATTATTTTAATATTTTTTTGTTCATTCTATAAGATTTTCTATATATGCAATCATATAATCCCCAAATGAGAATTCCCCTCAATTCTTAATATCACTATCATCATTCTTATCCCCTTCCTCATCACAATATGATAGGCTAAATCTCAAATACAAACTTGAAATGAAGTGGCTATGATAGATTGCTACAAAATGACCCCCAGTAAAAGACACATCGCTTTATTCATGCCCTTGTGTAATCTCCCACACTGAATCTGGCCTAGCATTTAGCTAGATTTAAAGAAAAGAATAAAGTAGATGTGATGGTGTCTGAGTTTAAAGGCCTAAGCTTTATGACACATAGCAGTTTCCACTTTGGGCTTCCTGAGATCCCTGAGATGCGATGTAAAGGAACATGAGCTGTCCTACTGAAGAGGCCACACGGAGAGAAAGATCTGAGTAAATGAAAGAATATCAGTGGAGAGAACTCCTAGAGGATAAACATCTAAAGAAGAGAAAGATAAAGGACCCAACTACCCTAGCTTAGAAACTAGACATGTGAGAGAGGCATCTTCAATTTCTCAGCCCAAATTGAAGCCATAAGAGCGAGCTCCAAAGGATTTAAACAGAATGGACAAGTTATCCCATCTGAGTCCTGCCCAAACAATTCAGAGACTCATGAGAATTAATAAATCACTGTTTTTATAAAATGCTAAGAAGTTTTGAGATAGTTTGTGTCACAGCAACAGGTAACTGTTACAGTGATGATGGCAAGATCTTTATCTTTATTGACTTTAAAAGTAATTCTTCTAATGTTTTGCTCTTAAGCATAATGGTTTTATGTAGTTTTGTTTTCTATGGTTAAATGTTTTCTGTAGATTTTCTGGTAGTTTGTTTTTAAAGTCTCACAGGTTAAAGTTTTCATTTGATGATAGTTAATTTTTTTTTCAAGTCCTTTTTCCTTATCTGTTGTAATGATGTTAATTTTTTCTTTCATCCATTAGCATGATTAGTTTCATTTTAAAATGTTAAACAATCTTTGCATACCTAGATAAACCTTAATTTTATGCTATTTTATGTACAATAACATATTCTCTTTGCCTATATGTTATTTAGGATTATCTTTATGATCACAAATACAATTCTTGCAGTATTTCTCTTTCCTTAATTGTTCATATCAATATTTCTGTTAGGTTTTATTGTTTTTATATAATGATTGTAAATATATGCATCTTTTATTATCAACATTTAATGTTTACCTGAAAATATGTTGAACAGCAAATTTTTGCATATTACATGCCTATTATAGTTCACCTTTTTAAATAGTACAAATGGCATTCTTTGGCCATCTAATGCTCTCAACCAGTTTCTCTACTTATTAGTAAAACTTTCTTAATATCAGTGTTTCATATATAGAAAGCATTAAAAGCCATTCTCTGATTTCTTACTATAAAATAATGCTGCAATATCAGATATAAATGACATTTGTATTATGTACATAAAAAGAACTTGTCTATCACGTAAATAACCAACTAAATTGTAGAGTAAAAATACTAATTTCACCCAAACCCAGGTTGGTACTATGCTTATTTCCTCAGCAGCAGCAAACCCTGGGTCCCAGGGAATAGGTAGGAATACATAGTGATAACGTAGAATCCTTTAAAATGACGAGATCAAAATACTATTTAGGGGGGAAATCCAGAATAGACTAAAGTCATACTGCATTTTCTGGCCCTGGGTCATATGCAAATTCAACATTTTTTCTGGTATATAAATGAATATTTGTAATAGGAAGTTTCGATTCAGATAGCAAATTTGGATATTTGCAATTCTTCGTATTGATTATTCACATCAAGAAAGCTGGATAGTGAAGGATACTCGTAATGCTTACTTGTTTCACTTGTTTTAACATGCAGCATTTTCACATTTGATTATTTTAAGTTTATTCTAATTTGTTACTTTTTCAGTTATGATCTATTTAGAAATGCTTTTTAAATTTTTCTTTTCACTTTTTCGAGACAGAGTCTCGCACTGTCACCCAGGCTGGAGTGCAGTGGTGCGATCTCGGCTCACTGCAACCTCCACCTCCTGGGTTCAAGTGATTCTCCTGCCTCAGCCTCCCTAGCAACTGGGATTGCAGGCATCTGCCATCACATCCAGCTAATTTCTGTATTTTTAGTAGAGACAGGGTTTCACCACGTTGCCCAGGCTGTCTTGGAATTGCTGACATCAAGTGATCCTGCTGCTTTGGCCTCCCAAAGTGCTGGGATTACAGATGTGAGCCACCATGCCCGCTCACCTTTTCAACTGTTTCTTCTTTTGTTGTTATATTTCATTTTATATTATTTTTATTTTTTTTGAGACAGAGTCTTGCTCTGTTCCCCAGGCTAGAGTGCAGTAGCACAATCTTGGCTCTCTGCAACTTCTGCCTCCTGGGTTCAAGTGATTCTCCTGCCTCAGCCTCCTGAGTAGCTGGGATTACAGGTGCACACCACCATGCCCAGCTAATTTTTTTTTTTTTTTTTTTGCATTTTTAGTAGAGATGGGGTTTCACCCTGTTGGCCAGGCTGGTCTCGAACTCCTGAACTTGTGATCCACCCACCTCTGCCTTCCAACGTACTGGGATTACAGGTGTTGAGTCACTGCACCCGGCTGCCTTTTGTTATTTTTAAAATTAACTACACATAAATGAAGTGCTTTATTCAAGAATATGCTTTATATGTTAACTGTCTTTTGGTTTTTGAAATTATTTTAGTGCTTGGTGCTTGAAGAATTGTTTGTAAATGAATCACATGCACTTGAGAAAATTGTGCAATCTTTAATTTTGGCATGCATGATTCTGTATACATGGTATAGCAAGTTTGGTAATTGATATGTTCATATTTTTTATGTTCTTACTATTTGTTGAATGTGCCTATTCATTCAAAGGGATGTAAGCCACTATTTTTAAATTTCCCACTATGAAAGTAACATTTTTAATTTCTCCAAATAATTATTTTAATTATAGGCTATTTGTTCTTGCATATATGCTGGTTTAAAATGTTGTGTTTTCCTAAGTATTACGTTTATTAATAAGTAGAGACCACTTTTTTTAAAACTAATTGTTCTTTTTACTTTAAAGCATAGTGTGCTTGCTATTCATAGAACCATGCCAGCTCTCTTCAGGTTAACATTTTCATGATACTTTAACATCATTTGTCGGGTTTTGTATTTTATTTATTTTTTTTCATCCAATTCCTCCTTATTGATCAAAATCAGGTTCTAAATAATTTCCATTGGTAAATCCTACCCTTCTCTGGGACTTCAAATTTTCAGGAAAAATATGTGGAGAACTTGTCATAAACTGTTTTGAGTCAAATGATTCTCTAAGTATACTATACTTTGATTGTGTGCAGATCATTTTTTTTCCTTATTTTAGGTTCAAGTGTACGCATGCATGTTTATCAAATGTATAAATTGCACGTTGCTGGGGTTTGGTGTACAAATCATTTCATCACCCAGGTAGTGAGCATAGTAGTCAATTAGTACTTTTTCAAGTCTCATCCTCTTCCCACCACCCCCCATCAATTAGGCCCCAGGATCTCATCTTTGTGTCCAGGTGTACTCAGTGTTTAGCTCCCACTTATAAGTGAAAACATGGTGTCTGGTTTGCTGTTCCTGCATTGATTCACTTAGGGTAATAGTCTTCAGCTCCGTCAATGTTGCTACAAATGGCATGATCTTGTTCTTTTTTATGGCTGCGTGGTATTCCATGGTGTATATGTCCCATATTTTCCTTATCCAGTCTACTGTTGATAGGAATCTAGGTTGATTCCATGTCTTTGCTATAGTAAATGGTGCCATGATGGACATACACGTGCATGCGTCTTTATGGTTGGACAATTTATATTCTTTTCAGTGTGTACCTAATAATGTGACTGATGGGTCAGTTGGTTCTAAGGTTCTTGAGAAATCTCCCAACTGCTTTCCACACTGGCTGAATTAATTTACATTCTCACCAGCAGTGTATAAGCATTCTCTTTTCTCCTTAACCTCTACAGCAACTATAATTTTTTGAATTTTTAATAGCCATGCTGACTGGTGTGAGATGGTATATCATTGTGGTATTGGTGTGCATTTCTCTAATGATTAGAGATGTTGAGCATTTTTTTCATGTGGTTGTTGGCTGCGTTATGTCTTATGAGAGGTGTCTATTCATATCCTTTGCCCATTTTTGAATAGGACTGTTTGTTTCATTTCCTTATAGATTCTGAGTATTATAACTTTGTTGGATATATAGCATACAAATATTTTCTTCCATTCTGTAGGTTGTCTATTTAATCTGTTAATAGTGGTAGGGCTTTTTTTTTTTTGCCATGTTTAAGTATTTTACTTTAATTAGGTCCCACTTGTATATTTTTGTTTTTGTAGCAATTGATTTTGGAGACTTTGTCATAAAATCTTTGCCAAGGCTTATGTCCAGAATTGTTCTTCCTAGGTTTTTTCCTAGGGTTTTTATAGTTTTAGGACTTACACTTAAGTCTTTAATCCATTCTGAGTCAATTTTTCTATATGTTGAAAGGAAGGGGTCCAGTCACATACAATCTCTGTATACAGCCAGCCAGTTATTTTAGCACCATTTATTGAATAAGGAGTTCTTTCCACATTGTTTGTTGTTGTCATCAACTTTGTCACAGATCAAATGGTTGTAGGGGTATGGTTTTAATTCTGGGCTCTCTAACTTGTTCCATTGGTCTGTGTGTGAAACTGTTCCTGTTTTGGCTCTTGGATTGGATGTTACTGATGTATAAAAAATGTTACTGATTTTTGTACACTGATTTTGTATCTTGACATTTTACTGAGGTTGTTTATCAGTTCTAGGAGTCTTTCTGCAGACATTACAGGGTTTTCTGGGTGTACAATCATATCATCAGATAGTTTGACTTCTCTCTTCCTGTTTGGATGTCTTTTTTGTTTATCTTGACTGATCGTTCTGGATAGGATTTCCAGAACTATGATGAATAGGAGTGGTGACAATGGGCGTCCTTGTCTTGTTCTGGTTCTCAAAGGAAATAGTTCCAGCTTTTGCCCATTCACTATGATGTTGGCTGTGGGTTTGTCATAGATGGCTCTTATTATTTTGAGGTATGGTCCTTTGATGTCTACTTTGTTGAGGGTTTTTAACATGAAGGGATGCTGAATTTTATTACAATCTTTCCTGTGTCTGTTGAGATGATGTGGTTTTTGTTTCTAGTTCTGTTTATGTGATGAGACACATTTATTAATTTGTTTGTTGAACCAACCTTGCATCCCAGTAATGAAGCCTTCTTGATCTTGGTGCATTAGCTTTTTTGATGTGCTGCTGGATTTGGTTTGCTAGTATTTTGTTAAGGATTTTTGCATCTATGTTCATCAGGGATATTGGCCTGAAGTTTTTTGTTGTTGTTGGTGGTGGTGGTGGTGGTTTGCATTGTATCTCTGCCTGGTTTTGGTATCAGGATGATGCTGGCCTCACAGAATGAGTTAGGAAGGAATCCCTCCTCCTAGATTTTTTGGAATAATTTCAGTAGTATAGGTACCAGCTCTTCTTTGTACCTTTGGTAGAATTTGGCTGTGAAATCTGCCTCCAGGGCTTTTTCTGGTTGGTAGGTTTTTCATTACTGATTCAAATATGGTTATTTGTTATTGGTCTGTTCAGGATTTCATTCTTTCTTTTTGTTGTTGTTGTTGTTGGTGGTGGTGGTGGTGGTGGTGGTGAATCTTGAGACATTATTTCCAGCAATTTATCCATTTATTTCCAGGTATTCTAGTTTGTGTGTATAGGGGAGTTCGTAGCAGTCTGACTTTTTTTTTTTTTTTTAATTTCTGTGGGATGAGTGGTAATGTCACCTTTGTCATTTATGATTGTGTATATTTGAATCTTTTTTTCTTTATTAATCTAGCTAGTAGTCTGTCAATCTTGTTCTTTTGAAGAACAAACTTTTGATTTCAGTTATCTTTTGTGTGGAGTTTTGCAACTTTATTTCATTCAGTTAAGCTCTTATTTTGGTTATTTCTTTTCTGCTGCTAGCCTTGGTATTAGTTCGCTCTTATTTTTCTAGTTACTGTAGGTGTGAGGTTAGGTTGCTAATTGAAGATATTTCCAACTTCTTGATGTAGTCATTTAGCACTCTAAACTTTCCACTTAACACTGCTTTAGCTGTGTCCCAGATATTCTGATATGTTGTATCTTTTTATTAGTTTCAAAGAATTTCTTGATTTCTGGCTTAATTTTATTCTTTACCCTAAGGTTATTCAGGAGCAGGTTGTTTAATTTCCATGTAATAGTATGGTTTTGAGAGATCTTTTTATTATTTATATTTTTATTGCACTGCAGTCTGAGAGAGTGGTCAGTATTTTAGTTTTCTAAAATTTGCTAAGAATTGTTTTATGGCCAAGCATATGGTCGGTCTTAGATATGATCCATGTGCAGATGAAAAGAATGTATATTCTTGTGGTTGGGTGGAATATTTTGTAGATATCTTTCAGGTCTATTTGGTCAAGTGTCAAGATTTGGTCCTGAATAACTTTGTTAGTTTCCTGCCTTGATAATGTGTCTATCACTGTCAATGGGGTGTTGAAGTCTCCTGTTATTATTGTGTGTTTATCTAAGTCTCTTTGCAGGTCTCTAAGAACTTGTTTAATGAATCTGGGTACACCAATGTTGGGTATATATATATTTAAGGTAGTTAACTCTTCTTGTAAATTGAACCCTTTATCATTATGTAATGCCCTTAGTCTTTTTTGATCATTGTTAGTGTAAAGTGTGTTTTGTGTAAAGTAAGAATAGCAACCCCTGCTCTTTTTTGTTTTCCATTTGTTTGATTCTTCTCCATTCCTGTATTCTGAGTTTGTGGGTATCACTGCATGTGAGATGGGCTTCTTGAAGACAGCATACAGTTGCATCTTGCTGCTTTATCCAACTTTCCACACTGTGCCTTTTAAGAGGGGCATTTAGCTCATTTATATTCAAGGTCAATATTGGTATGTGAGTATTTGATCCTGTCATCATGATGTTAGCTGGTTCTTATGTAGCCTTGATTGTATAATTGCTTTATTGTGTTAGTGGTTACATACTTAAGTGTGTTTTTATGGTAGCATGTATCAACCTTCTGTTTCCATGTTTAGCACTCCCTTAAGAACCTCTTGTAAGATAGGTCTGGTAATAATGAGTTTCCTTAGCATTTGATTGCCTGAAAAGGATTTTATTTCTCCTTCACTTATGAAGCTTAGTTTGGCTGGAAATTAAATTCTTGGTTGGATTTTCTTTTCTTTAAAAATATTGTATATAGGCCCCAAATCTTTTCTGACTTGTAAGATTTCTGCTGAAAAGTCTGCTGTTAGGTTGATGGAGTTCCCTTTGGGTGTGACCTACCCCCTTCTCTCTAGCTGCCTTTAAGATTTTTTCTTTTATGTTGACCTTGGTGAATCTGATGACTATGTGTCTTGGAGATGACCATTTGTATAGTATCTCACAGGGGTTCTTTGAATTTCCTGAATTTGCATGGCAGCCTCTCTAGGGAGATTGGGGAATTTTTGTGGAAAAGATCCTCAAATATGTTTTACAAGTTGCTTCTCTCTCTCCACCCCTTTCAGGAATGCCAATAAGTCATAGGTTTTGTCTCCCTATAATCCCATATTTCTCAGGTTTTATTCATTTTTTAAAATACTTCTTAAAAAAATTTCTGTTAGTGTGCATTGATTTGAAGGAATTGTTTGAGTTCTGAGATTCTTTCTTCAGCTTGGTCTATTCTTTTATTAACACTTCCAATTGCATTCAACATTCCTGCAGTAAATTTTTCATTCCTAGAAGTTCACTCTGGTTCTTGCTTAAAATGGCTTTGTCATATTTCAACTTTTGGATCATTTTACTGTTTTCTTTGAAATGTATTCAAACTTCTCCTGGATCTCACTGAGCTTCCTTTCCATCTATATTCTGAATTCTATGCTGTTATTTCAGCTATTTTAATCTGGTAGAGAACCATTGCTAGGGAGCTAATGTGATCATTTGGAGGTGAGAAGACACTCTGGTTTTTAGATTTGCCAAAATTCTTGCACTAGTTCTTTCTTATCTGTGTGGGCTGATGTTCCTTTACTCTTTGAAGTTGCTGTCCTTTGGATGGGTGTTTTTGCTCTTATATTCTTTAATGTCCCTGAGGGTTTGATAGTGGTATATGTTGGGTGATATGCTTTGGCAGTGTCCCTACCCAAGTCACAACTTAAATTGTAGCTCCCATAATCTCCACATGTTGTAGGAGGGACACAGTGAGAGGTAATTGAATCATGGGGGTGGGCTCTTCCCATGCTGTTCTCATAATAGTGAATAAGTCTCATGAGATCTGATGGTTTTATAAAGGGCAGTTCCCCTGCACATACTGTCTTTCCTGCTGCCATGTAAGATGTGCCTTTGCTCCTCCTCACCTTCCACCATGATTGTGATGCCTCCCCAGCCATGTGGAATTGTGAGTCCATTAAACCTCTTTTACTTTATAAATTATCCAGTCTCAGGTATTTCTTTATAGCAGTATGAAAATGGACAAATACAGTAAATTGGTACCAGGAGTGGGGCACTGCTGTAAAGATACCTGAAAATGTGGAAGTGACTTTGGAATGGGGTAACAGAAAGAGGTTGGAACAGATGGGAGGGCTCAGAAGAAAACAGGAAAATATGGGAAAGTATGGAACTTCCTAGAGACTTGTTGAATGGCTTTGACCAAAATGCTGATAGTGATATGGACATAAAGTCCAGACTGAGGTAGTGTCAGACGGAGATGAGGAACTTGTTGGGAACTGGAGTAAAGGTCACTCTTGGTGTGCAAAGAGACTGGTGGCATTTTGCTTGGCCCTAGAGATCTGTGAAACCTTGAACTTGAGAGAGACAATTTAGAGTATTTGATGAAAGAAATTTCTAAATGGCAAAGTTTTCAAGAGGAAGCAGAGCATAAAACTTGAAAAAAAAATTGCAGCCTGATGATACAGTAGAGAAGAAAAACCCATTTTCTGGGGAGAAATTCAAGCCAAGCTGGCTGAAGACATTTGTATAAGTAACAAGGAGCAGAATGTTAATCACCAAGACAGTGGGAAAAATGTCTCCACGGCATGTCAGAGACCTTCAAGGCAGCCCCTCCCATCACAGGCCTAGAGGCCTAGGTGGGAAAAATGGTTTTGTGGGCTAGGCCCAGGAACCCCCCTGCTACGTGCAACCTTAGGACTTGGTGCTCTAATGCTCCAACTGTGGCTAAAAGGGGTCAAGGTACAGCTTGGACCTTGGCTTCAGGGATGCAAGTCCCAAGCCTTGGTGGCTTCCATGTGGTGTTGAGCTTGCTGATGCAAAGAAGTCAGGAATTGAGGTTTGGGAACCTTGACCTAGATTTCAGAGGATATATGGAAACAGACAGACTTTGCTGCAGGGGCAGGGCCCTCATAGAAAACCTCTGCTAGGGCAATGCAGGAGGGAAATATGGGGTTAGAGCTCCCCCACACAGAGTCCCTAGTAGGGCACTGCCTAGTAGAGCTGTGAGAAGAGGTCCACTGTCCTCCAGACCCCAGAATGATACCTCCACCAACAGCTTGCACTGTGTGTCTGGAAAAGTCAGACATTGAATGCCAGCCCGTAAAAGCAGCTGGGAGGGGGGCTGTACCCTGCAAAGCCACAGAGGTGGAGCTGCCCAAGACTGTAAGAGCCCACCTCTTGCATCAGTGTGACCTAGATGTGAGACATGGAGTCAAAGGAGATCATTTTGAACTTTAAGATTTAATCACTGCCTTATTGGATTTTGGACTTGCATGGGGCCTATGGCCCCTTCATTTTGGTCAATTTCTCCCCTTTGGAATGGGTTTATTTATCCAGTGCCAGTACTCCCATGTTTCTAGGAAGTAACTAACTTGCTTTGGATTTTACAGGCTCATAGGCAGAAGGGACTTGCCTTGTCTCAGATGAGACTTTGAACTGGACTTTTAAGTTAATGCTGAACTGAGTTAAGACTTTGTGGGGCTGTCAGAAAGGCATGATAGGTTTTGAAATGTGAAGACAGGAGATTTGGGAGAGCCAGGGGTGGAACGATGTGGTTTGGCTATGTCTCCACCCAAAATTTATTTTGAATTATAGCTCCCATAATCCCCACATGTCCTCGAAGGGACTTGGTGGGAAGTGATTGAATCATGGGGGCAGGTTTTTCTCATGCTGTTTTTGTGATGGTAAATAAGTCTCACAAGGTCTGATGGTTTTGTAGAGCAGTTCTCCTGCCCATGTCCTCTTGCTGGCTGCCATGTAAGATGTGTATTTGCTCTTCTTTCATCTTCCATGAATGTGAGGCCTCTCCAGACATGTGGAACTGTGAGTCCATTAAACCTCTTTTTCTTTATAAATTACCCAGTCTTGGGTATTTCTTCATAGAAGTATGGAAATGGACTAATACATTGGGTTTAGTCAGTTGGCTTCATTTCTGGATGCTTTCATGGGGCCGAGGCTCAGCTCAGCACTCCTTTGCTGTGTGCTCTATCTCTGGGGGCTGAGCCCAGGCTTGTGGCATTGTTCTCTGGCCCCTGCAGGCCAAGCACCTGGTGCACTGGAGGGGCCAAGGTATTTCAAGTCTGTGGCAACAACTCTTTAAAAGGGGCTTTCAGCGAAAGCACTGTGGCAGCATGGCAATAGTCTGTGAGGGAATGTGCTGCAGTGGAAGGGTCAGGGGCAGGTAAGTGCATACCAGAGGGTCAGTGGGAGGCCACAGGTGAGTGTGCACCAACAGGGGGTCGGGGGAGGTTGGATTTAGAGGGTAGCTGCAGGCATGCATGTGTACACCAATGTGGGGCAGAGGGGCCATGGATACGTGCATGCCAATAGAGCAATGAGGGGAGTCTGTAGGTGAGTGTGCACCCGTGGAGGAGGGCGTGCTAGTGGGGGTCCATCTGCAAAAGTGCTCTAACAGGAAGGCAGGGACTGCCAGCAGAATGCTATGGTGGTAGTCTCTAGGAATAGTTTTGATGGGGCAGCTGAGGCTGTGCTGCATGTGGGTGAAGCTAGGCAGGGTCCCTGGGAAAGCCCAGCAGACATTGGGGTATTTAGATAAGATTGGCCCTGTCCTATGAGCAAGACAACCCGGATCTCTTCAGGTATGGCAATTAACACAGGCAAAAGCCATCTAGAGAGAAGTATGGTAAGCCTCAGGGGATAGGCACCCATGGTTGTGCTCCACTGCATTTGTTAATTTGCCAAACCCTCTGGGCTCTATGCAGACTGAAGTTCTGACTCTGCTAACTCTCCAGGTGGTTCTCACTGCAAATGTCTGTGGGGATCACGGGTCTTCTGCAGCTAGGATCCTGGAGTTGTGTGCTTGGAGTGTGCCATTCCATGCCTATCTCACTCATCCTTTCAGTGAGAGCCACTCCAGGGCCAGGAACGCGTCCTGGTACTTGGCAATCCTATGCAGGGTTTCCAGCTTCCTCTCCTTCTAGTCCTGGGGTCTGCGTTCTTTCTCTATCCACCCTCAATGCCTTCTTTCTGAAGATCTGTTCAGAGTGTGCTAGTCTACATGATGGTCTAGTCTCCCAGGGGGAGAAGCTCTTCCTCTTCCTGACTCCATCTAATTGACCATCTTGGCTCTTCCCTCTGCAAATGTCTTATTCCCTATTTGGTATTCCCTAATCCTAAACGTCACCCCCAGAATAACCCTCACAATAACCCTAACCATGATACAAGCTCTAACCCCATAGCAAAATATATCGGATTAACCTTTTCTTTTTTAAAAAGTATCCCCTAGTCTCCAGTAATCTTTATCTTTCAGAATCTTTGGTTTCTAAGTGGACATAGTATCTGTCACTCTATACCACTCTTCTTTATTTCTTAGTAGGTCTATATGTCCTTCTAACATTGTAATCTTTTACAAAAATCCAGCAAGTCTACATTCTTAAAAATTGCTTTTTCTCTAAAATTTAAGATTCACAATACTTAGAATTTGTATAAGAATGTATATTTGCATTTGGTGTTATAAGCATTATCACTGGTTTTGGGTTCAATTGTTTTCTCATATGACTCACTGGTACTACCCACAATATTTGCCGCTTTGAATGTTATAGCTACTGTTTTCCATAGTAAATTGATTTACATATTTATCGGGATGTTTTTCTCCTCCCTCATCACATTTAGTTTCAATTCCTCTTGATTAGTTTAGCTTGCCTCCAGGCAAATTCATTCTCCAAGGGGAAGATAGTGTTTGAGCTAGACAAAGCTTAGAAAATAAGATGAAAATAAAAGCATTCTCGGTAAAATGAATGATGCAGAGATAGAAATATAAATATGTGACTAGGGAATATTATACAGATAATTGTAGGATTTGTGATAGAAAACAATGAGAATTTAGGTAGAAATGGTAGGTATAGGCCACAAAAATAGCTTCAAATTTCAAGTTGAAAAAGTTTGGGTTTTGTTTGTAGAGTGTAGATTTTTTTTACCTTATCTGAAGTTGAGCAGTGTTTCTCAAGATTCAAGACTGTATCACTGATATACTTGGAAAGTTACATAGTCAAAGTAATTGGGGGATAAAGGATGAGTTTGTGTTATACATGGTGGAGTAGAGGTACTTTCAAGTACGCTTGGATAAGAATTCTGTTCAATGAAGACACTATGATTAATAGAGACTGAGAGTCACAATCAGGGTATTCTTTATTAGTAAAAATGTGTGATAGATGAAGAATGCTATATTACTGTGTTTTCAGTTATAAATTACAGGAACCCAATTTGAATTAATTTAAGCAATAAAGAAGATTTATTGAAAGAATATTGCTGTAGCTCAGACTTGGACAGTTCTAGGGGCTTAAGGAACAGGAACTTGAACTTGGTCAAAGCCAGAACTGTTTCTCTCAGTCCCTCCAGCTCTCTTTGCTTATTGTTAATTGGCTCTACAGTATTTTCTTCTATGAAAGGCAAACTCTCCCCATGTGTTAAGAATTGTGATTGCTGAACAACTTTGCAATCACATTATTAGAGAGTTTTCTAAAGAAGGAACTAATAGCCTCAGTTACATAAAATCTGTATAAGAGCTATGATTGGTCTGGTCTAGGTCATGAATCTATTACTGAACCACTCACCATGGTCAGAGGCAAGGGTCACTATGGTTAAGATTCACTTCTATGGATAGGAAGGTGGGAAGCATTACTAGAAGTATGGTAGGAGGGAAACATTGTGACTATAGAGAAAAGAAACCACAGTTTTGATTATACCTCCCAATTTTGTTATTCAGTAATGATTAAAACATATATTTACAACAGTATGGTTGTGCTGCATGCTAACACTGATACGTGCTACACCAGTAAACTGGCCAACATCATCAGTGATGATTAAAAATAAAACAAGGCTGGGCAGGCATGGTGGCTCATGCCTGTAATCCCAGCATTTTGGGAGGCCAAGGCAGGCAGATAATTTGAGGTCAGGAGTTTGAGACCAGCCTGGGCAACATGGTGAAACCCATCTCTACTAAAAATACAAAAATTAGCCAGGCATGGTGGCAGGGGCCTTTAATCCCAGCTACTCTGGAGGCCAAGGCACAAGAATTACTTGAGTCTGGGAGGTGGAGTTTGCAGTGAGCCAAGAGCACGCCACTGCACTCTAGCCTGGGTGACAGATTGAGACTCAGTCTCAGTAATAACAAAACAAAAAATTGTTGGGTTGAAACTGAAGTTAAAAAAACTTTAAATTAAATACAG
Organism: Symphalangus syndactylus; assembly: GCF_028878055.3. NCBI lineage: Eukaryota > Metazoa > Chordata > Mammalia > Primates > Hylobatidae > Symphalangus > Symphalangus syndactylus. The sequence continues at coordinate 73,675,792 of NC_072435.2, forward strand.
GCATATTGTGTCCTATAGGAGGCTATGTGCCTGTAAATGAAGTAAATATATCATCAAAGGCATTGTCTTTCTCTGAAATAATTGGAATAAAACATGAAACATCAAAAGTGAAGTTTCAAAATAAAGTCTGATTGCTTTAGGAAGAAAACTGCTTGGTATATACCACTGGAGTAAGATAAAATCAAAAGCATGAAAACAATAAACCATCAGCCTATGACAGCTTGAGTCTAAGTTGGAAAGCTAATGATGTTTTAAGCTGAGCTCATCTAGAGCAAAAGTCATAAGGCAATTGAGATCTGAAGAAAGCGGAATTCATAGAAAAAGAGTGAAGGCGAGCAGGAGCAGAATAGAAAAAAAAACACATGAAGAGAGAAGCAAAATAAAGCTGTTGAGTCACCATTATGGCAGGGTAGAAGAGGTTTGAATTAATTGGGGTGCTGCTGAGAAGGGTAACAGGATAACTGGGCTTTGGAGCTTCTGTTACACATGGCATAGCGTCTCAGTTCTCCTTAAGATTTGATTATGTGGCAGTTGGAACTGCTTCTGCTTTGTTTTACTTTCCCATAACTCTTTAAGATGGATCCCAGGTAACTGAAACAATCTCTCTGTATCTCTATTCCTGGAAATGTCAAAACATAAAGGATCCTCATTTTACATTTATCTTTTAGACGAATCTTTTGTTTAAAGACAATAGGCTCCTAATAACATCTATGAATTTTACAGTGCTGCGTCCTTGATTAATTTGTGTATAGTTTTACATATTGGTAAGATTTGACCAGCAAATTCAAACTGAGTAAAACGGAATTAATTTCCCATATGATGTTCTAGTTTAACAAGATAATTCTTGCAAAGACAAGATAAAGTGTGGTTCCAGAGCTCATGGACTCTGAGGTCAAACAGACCTGTCTTTCAATACTGGAAGAGTTCTATGTCCTCACACGGGGTTTTAAAGCTTGAATTTTAACATTTTTAAAGTATAGATAATAATAGTTCCTCTCCTAGGGCTGCTTTGAAAATTAAATAAGACAATATGTTTTCAGTAGTATTATCACATAGTGTTCAATAAATATTAGTTATTAACCATCATTTGTTTAATATGTTAACTCTTATTACCTTACCTTAACTTATTGCTCTGGGATAAATTAACTTATGCAAATACTAATGCTGTTATATATTTAAGCAGGTTATTCATGTAATTTCTTTGTTATACCAAAACACTTGTTTGATAGGCTGACCGGTTAAAAACGAACCTGAGAAAAAAATGGGTATTAAGTTATTTGATGGTTCCAAGCATACAGTGATGATCTTCAGATTATCCCTTCTATTAAGTGGTAGATGAATTAAGAAAAGATACAACTTCTTCAAATGTGCTGGGTTAGGGAGTCTATGAACTGAAACTATCAATTCCCTAACACTGTTCGGAACAACTGAAATGTGAGACAAAAGACTAAAACAGACGAGGATGGATAGATAACGTTGTTTATTGATGATGTTCATACTGAAGATGGTGGCTTATATTTACAGGAAAATGGTATATCTAACACAGAACCAGACAGTTAGACCCAGCCACAGGCCACTGTGGCTTGGGGCTAGATCTTCATGCTTAGGGTAAGAGCATAGATGTATAATGCAGAATGTATCTTTCCTTCAAATAACCTGTCTCCACAATGAAAGGGAAGAGGAAGTGACTGCTCTCCCCAGTTTTTCACTGCAAAATCATCGGTTAGTTAAGTAAATATTTATCCCTTGGGGAAAGTAAGACATAGAAAGCCTAGGCTGGTAATCACACTGGAGTCCTCTAAACAAGAGATTGGAGTATCGCTCCCGATCTCTTCCCCAAAATAAAACACACTTATTTACTCTTTTAGTTTTATTATTTTTTAAAAAAAATATATTGTCTATCTTGTACTATAGACATCAGTAATTGTCAGAAAATATTATAGTGTTTTTTAGACCAGCCTGAAAGATTAAGTCTAACAAAGTATGAAGCATTTTTTAATTTAAATATTCAAAACATGCCTTATTTACTTGTAGACAGTAAGAAGAAAAGAAGATAACGGTTTAGAAAAAAGAGGATAATAATGTTACTGGAAGAAGATAACGCATTGCTTTTGCCATGTAGACTTTGGAAAGATAAAGAAAATAGGACCAAAACATAATAGCCTTGGGACTAATAAGTCTCCATTATGAAGGAGGGTGAAAACCCGTAAGTGAACCAGCTCATGGGTTCTGCTGGGTTCCTACATGGAGGTTTCAGGGGGTAAAGCTAAATCTAGATCATATGGAGTATAGTATGGTAGGAGTGTTGGAGAGATATCCGTGGTCTGAATTTTCTCTTTAGTAAAATTCCTTTAAATATGATAAATTTTAGGCTAATTTTTATTTCTCATCAAAAGCTGCCTAACTATCCCTTTCTTCTAAAGCCAGGACTCTAGCAGTAGAGAAGATGGCTGCTAATAGGACTCTGGATGAACTAGATAGCAATTTGCACACAAACAGAGGTAATATTTTAAACAGACTGGTATTCATGCAATGACAAGTGGCTAACAATTATAAATTGCTGCTTCTTTGATGGTGACATTATTAGACTCGGAAAAGTTTGATGCTTCTTCCACCTAACAAGCACTGTCTTTTTTATAACTTGAGAAAAATGCGATTAGATGGTGAGATCGCAGCTGAATGAGGCCTAGTTTCAATGAAATAACGCCAGTGATGTGGCATTTCTGTTTCAGACATTGTTGGGAATCATTAATAGGTGAACTTCTGTACTGGTGGAGAATATTATTATTTCACATGGCCGTAACAGCTTAAGTTTTAGTTCTCCTCCAGTGAACTCAAATCTAAATGGCAAATTCATGGAGAGGAAAATGGAAAGGTTCTAAATAGTGAAATATATAAATTAAAATATAAATTAAAGTCCTACAAGAATGTGATGTGTAGTGAATTTTTAATTTTAGTTAAAAATATTTTTGGTGACAGTTAAGCTGTTAGGTAATTGCTATATTCTAGCAGAATGATATTGGTACAATGTGCTTCCCAGAAACTGGTGTTTTTCACAGAGGAAATTGTGGCCACTGTAGAAAAAAACACTACAAGAAAACACTTAAATCAGAGAAGTAATGGAAAAGATTTGAATTATTTTTTAAAAAAAGACAATATGCTTTTCACTTATATTTTTCCTTGCTGATGAATTCAGAATTCTAGTTCTTTGGTATGACTCACAATTTTTATTTTAGTAGTGTACTCTGTTTAAACATAGAATGCAGAGAATTGTCTTAAACTAGCTGTTGGTAACAATTGCATTGATACTGAGAATGATTATGACTGCTTTCTTCAACTTTAATTTTGATAATGTTAAATGTTTCTTTTTCTTCCCCCTCCCCACCCCCCTACCCCCCTCAGCCCGCCCACAGCCCAGATCAAATAGTGAATTAAAGTATAGCACAGCAGGGTCTCTCCCAGGAGCCTCATGAGGAATGGGGCTGTATTTGTTATGTATCGATTCTAGTTTTATGAAAGAATAACAGACACTATTTTCAATGTAATAATTATTTAGTTATGCAGTATTTGGGGTTATTTCAATTTCTTGGAAATGTAAATTTCCTAGTGTCTAAATACCAGTCTCTAAGTTCACAATGGTGTACTGAAATAAATGAGAGTGCTTGGCTGATGAGTAGTGAATGAAACGTGCCTCTTTATGTATGTCTAAAGCATTCTATTTGATACAACTTCTCATCAATGTTGGTGGATAAGATATTTAGCATTCAGTCTTCTAGTCTTTAAAATTGAAAAGGCCTTTATTTTGGAGAAATTTTTAAGGAAACCTCAAAATATAACTTTGCCACATTGATGTGTTGTCCCAAGGGCCAAGTGAAATAATTATGCTGCAGAGAATACTTACTTATACTCTTGTCTCATTTTGTGAATCTTCCAAAGGTAATTGGAAGATTGGCCTTTTAATAAGGCCAAAATACAAAACTGAGATGGGTGGGTGGGTTATCATCCTCTACTTGGTGTTCATTCACTCATTTATTCATTCATCAAGTATGTATTGAAAGTTTTTAAGGTAGAGAATCATAAAGATGGAGATAAAAGTACTACAGCTTAATAAGTAAGTGAGAAAATGTGTTTCAGATATGTAGCTATAATCAGGCTTCCTAATATTTTCCCTGTACAATAAAATGTATATGCTCAGAAATGCAGGCATTAACAGATACAGAGCCTGCTTTCAGAAAAGCAGAGGAAGCGTGCACCTTGAGACACAACTGCTTTGAAGAAATACAGAAACAGGAATTTACAATTTCAGGCCTTTCCCCTAATTAATCAATTGAGGTCTCTTTTTCTTTTTGGGAAGGAGAGGCCTGCATTTTACTACATGCTTTTCTGTTCTAGAATGCCCACATTTTCTCTCCTCCATATGAAAAGTATGGGATAGAGTACTATCTCCACCTTCCTCCATCCTCACCGTTTCCAGAAGTATTTGTTCTGGGTGGGCAATTTGCTAGATGCTGTGAGATATACACAGGTAGAAGGGGAGCTGATACTCCAAGTGCTAAGTGCCAAAGAGACGTAAACTGTATTATTTCTTTTGGTCTACTTCATAGGAAGAACACGAAAATAGTTAAACTGGGCTTTGAAAGATATGTAAGATTTAGCCAGGAAGATACAGATGGAAAGGCATTAAACGTAGGGAAGAACATGAGGTGATGAAAAATCGTAAAATAGTACTACTTGGATTAAGAAAAATAAATGCAAGACATTTTGAAGGAAAAGTAAATAAGGTAGATTATGCAATATTAATAGAGAAGAGATAAAAATAAGAGTGGTATTTTAGAACCTATGTATTTATGAATTTAATATTCCTCAATTCAGCTATTTAAGAACCACTCTCAAAATTTCATGACAAATTTTAGAATGTTAATCACATAGGTTATTCTGAGGTTTACATGTGCTTATATATGTAAAACTACTTAAATATTGATTGTATGGGCTGTGAGCTTGGGTTCAGGTCACTTAGCTAGGGTCCAAGTCCAGAATTCGTTTCCAAAATAATGATTGATGTGAAAGTGAAGATTCTTGAAAGTCTTTATGTATCAGTTTTAAAATGTAAAGAAGTCTACTATACTCGCAGAAGAACATCAGGGTCTTAGTCTCTCAAAGGCTCTAAGCATATTAAGTCTCCTGTCCTTTGCAAAGTTTTAAATTTTGGCATGAAAGAAAGAAGGAAGACAACACCTTATTAAATTCGCTTAGTTTCTTGAATACCCCAGTTTTGTTTCCATTTTAAGCCCTTGCCTTCTTCATGGGTGCTCTCACCTGAAGTTTTGCTTGTCCAGGTTCTATCATTGAATTCATGTCATAATTCAAATGATGTTATCTTAGAAAATCCTTCCTTGTATATCCTAGTTTCTCTTCCTTAGACACTGAATTATATCATGTTTCATTTTTATTCAGAACATTAATGGAATCTATGCATCTATGTTTACCAAGTTATGTGTTTTCTATTTTATCCTCTAGATGGAGTTTCTTTTTATCTTCTTCCTTTCGACGGAAATTTTCTGGTGTTAGGAACCATTATTATCCCTGTGTATCACTGTATTTTTGGCACATGAAGGGATGCTTAAGAATCAACATGTTATCAATATTTGTTGAATAAATGAATGAACGAACAAAGGGCCATCCTGTCTATTTTGAAGAATTTATAGGTATATATCCCAAACCTTGACCAATTTAGGGTAGCAATAAACCAATCTTTGACATATCCTTGTGGAAAATACAAATCTCTAGAGTATATAACTTTATGTGCTTGATTTTGTTTTCAAATAAGAATAGTGAAGTAAACCAAAAAACAAAACTGAAAACATTTCTATTGTTGTCACTCTTTTGTGATTTTTCTGCTTTTGTCTGTCAGAGCCTTGCTTTGCTTTGGCATAGGTAGTTCCTATCATACATGTAGAATTGGTGAGTTGATGGCTATATCAGGGAGTACTTGGCTAGTAAGAGAAGAAGCCAAACAATTAGTTGCTTTCTCAACATGATGCCACACAACCAGTGAGCAGAATTTTGCGCCTAGCGGCCGCATTCCCTCAATCATTAGAGTACTGCTACTACTTTGTGCTCTTGTTGGAGAACATCTTCCTCTGAAAAAACTATAAGAAAACATGCAAAAATAAAGGAAAAACAATAGCAAACTGTGCTGAGCTTTCTAAAATTTTGTTCTTATATTCTATCTCTTGAGATAATTATTTAAAAATCTGGTATCTTTATGAAGCTTTTAGACATGTATTATGCATTTTTGAGCATCTCCACCCTGACACTAATGCCATACCTATGTGAGGAAAACACAGATTTGAAAAAACTGTATGTCTGGCATCTTCAGCTATTTTTCCTTTACTCATTTGATTTTTATGAAAAGCCTTTGTGTAAAAAGGTCCGAACACCCACACTGACCCTAAGTGGGTCAATTCACAGTCACTGTCAGTCTCACGTTCTTTACATTGTTTGAGAAATTGAAGATAATGATTGTGGTACTACAGCTACTGTAAAAAGCATCTAAAGCTAAACTTTCATGGAAAAAAAGATTCCTTTTCACATTAAGTGAAAAATATAAGAATTTTCTGTTAACAAAGCATATTTTTAGGAAACACTCATAGTAGCAACTTTACAAAAACATTTTCTGATGCCTGCAGTTTTTAAACTTTTTTTTCTTTTTGCCACTATTTCTCAAGTCTTTTGATTGGTCATTGAATAACTAATGTTTGTGCTAAATTCTCACAAATTCTACCAAAATCCTAAACTATCCTGATGTGTCATGTTAATCCACATGTCTCAGAAAAATATCATCTCATACATATATGAGCTAGATTGATAGGAAGAATATATATTTGAAGGAATAGAAAGAAATGTTCATGTTAGAATCCTTGTAGTGATTTGAATTTGATTTTCAGATCAAAGAACACTGAAATATGTATTCTTGAAGTATAATCAACAAGAATAATGCATCTAAGTGTAAATATTTCAAAAGCCAGGAAAGATAATACAAAAGAAAAGATGACAAATATGTTTTTGACCAATGCAATTTCAAAAAGCAGTAATGGAACTACAAGAGTTTCTAATAATGGGATATTATGTGTAATTAATTTCACCACTTACTAATTTTCTATATCAAGGAGAATGAGAAGGCATGGTTTCTGGTTTGTTTTTTTTGTTTGTTTGTTTTTTTTTTTTTTTTTTTTGAGACAGAGTCTCGCTCTGTCACCCAAGCTGGAGTGCAGTGGCGTCATCTCCATCACTGCAAGCTCCACCTCCCGGGTTCATGCCATTCTCCTGCCTCAGCTTCCTGAATAGCTGGGACTACAGAGAAGGCATGGTTTCTAAAATGAAGAGATTTATTTTATTCATAGAAGAATTTAATTGCAAAATGTTTGCTAAATTCAAATTTACTGAGAGCTAAAGTTAGCTTTTAGTTGTTCATACTCAATATCCATGATAATCTCTTAAATCAATTGGAATTGGAATTCTTAAGCAAGAAGAATTTGCTAGGAAATGCAATTTGGATGAGAAGTCTAGAAATCAATATGCTAGCATTAAACCAGGTCTCATCTCTCTTTTCTTAAATTTTTGTTTTATTTCCTGTTTTCCTGAACTTTTTAGTTATGGTTCTTATTTTATTTAGACTTTTTGTTTACTTATGGAAACAATATTATTAGAAGAAGCATTGCTATGTACATTATGCACTCCTGATTCAGTTACACAAGATTTAGAGTCAGCCTGTTCTCAGCTTTAAAATTACATTTGCTTCACTGAATTATTTCTCTTTCACAAGGCCCCTTGATGCCAAAGTACAGCCCTGAGATGGAAATTTTGAAAGAGCTAATCATGAATCATAGTGGTTGGAATAACTTGGAATACATTGATGAAGAACATATAGCAGCTCTTTAGGGTTGCGATAGGAAAAAAAAAAAAAGGTCTTTGATTAATTAGTTCGATGCCTGGTTTCAACACTGGTAACAGAACTGTCATACAGCTAGAGAGAGAGAAAAAAAAGACGAAGTTTTTCCCATAAAATCTTGACAACTTCAGGGAAGAAACTTTGTATTCCCTCTCAGGATTCATGGGAAGGAATCCTGACTTGTTCAAAGACTGGTTTTTATTTTACAGTCCATTAATCATTGAGTACTAACGGGCTGCGGAGTAGGAAGCTGGGGTCAGCCAGCCAGAAGACTGCCCATGATTATGACAGCATGGCAGAGGTCTTCAGCTGAGGGTGGCCAACCCAGTCACAGGGAACCTTATCATTAGTCATCATAATGGGTTTAGCTTGACATACTCCGAGCTTTCAAGGGAAGCAGTGTTGAAACTTTTAAGTCCTCTGATGTAACTGTTCAATGCAAATGACATATTTTTCTAGATTTTTCAGTTATGAAAGGTGAGAAGAATACAAGATAATGAAATCAAAATGTACAATAATGTTCCCTCTTCCTAAATTATTTTCAGTTAATACTACAAAAATATTATAGATTTGACAGAAAAAAATATTACTTTTTCTAGGTTAAACACATTCACATTTAGTGTACTACAGATATTTTTCTGTTTTCGGTTGCCCTCCAATTCTTCTCTTTTTCTTATTCCTCCCTGAACTCACTCTGCAGACATTGGCAATAGTAAATGTTATATAAACTTGGTTTTCAGAATTCTTATGGTTACAAATCCTGTCTGTAAATACAGGACAGAAGAGTACTGTACCATGATCCATATAATAGTTGAGTATTGCTTATAAAAACAACTTTAAAAATCTAGTGCTTTCTTTCCTTGTAAGAAACATATCTTTTCAGATGGAAATTATTTATAAGTACCAGAGAAGTGCCCAGAATTGAATGCCTTTCAGACAATAGAAAAAATTTTCTGATATTTGACAGTTTTATTTAATGGTTTTGGTGATAGTTTCAATGTTTTAAAATTTTACCACCAATTTCTATTTTTTTGTCCTTACATAAAGATGAATAGAATATATTTATACAAAACTTGGTGTTTAAATTTTAACACATGTAAGTTGAGATTTTATTAATTTAGAATATATTGTCTTTCATATAGCACTTAACAGGAAGCTTAATTTTGCAATTTGTGATTACAAGTTTGGTACACAAAATGAATGCCACAAGGTAGATTGACAAGAAAATATTCTAAAATAATTAAAATATAAAGATGCTTTTGGAGATCCTTATGAGCTTTGGAAGCATGAAGTACTTATACATAATTTATTTCCTAATTATAAACCATTTTCCTATTCACACAAATACATCTAAAAACCTACAATAGACCATGTTAACCTTTCATTTAAGATATAATTTTTTGATATATGTGAAAATTCTGACATTTCTCCTATTTGGATTAATCTTCCTTACTGGGCATCCCACTAATTAGTCTATGTAGAACCAAATTTGAAACTTATTTTGATGTTTTGTGAGGATGACTTGGCCCAGATGAAAACCAAAACTAAGAAACTGTCAATTTAGGTTTGTTTTGGTTCCCCTTGAGAAAATTTCTTTGACTATGACAGTGATAGTTTATATTGTCTGGTATGCATTTTAATTGTCCTTATGTAACACCATACAGACCCTGGAGGACTCTAGGCAGTATCAAGGCTTGAATCAGATCCTCCGTTTGCCAGATCTTTCACTACCCTCTAATCCACATGAAGGCAGGATTTGATAAAATGGAATCTGTGTTCTTAAAATTCAAAACTTCATTGATATAAGGAGGACCATAAACAACCAGAAGAGAGATAGATTTACGTAGGGGATGAGCATTACGTAGACCATGAGTACCCAACCCCTGGGCCATGGCCTGTTAGGAATTAGGGCTGCACAGTAGGAGGTGAGCTGTGGTTGAGTGAGCAAAGCTTCATCTATATTTATAGCCATTTCCCATTACTTGCATTACTGCCCAAGCTCTTCCTCCTGTCAGATCAGTGGTGGCATTAGATTCTCATAGGAGTGTGAACCCTATTCTGAACTGTGCATGTGAGGGGTCTAGGTTGTATGTTTCCTATGAGAATCTAATGCCTGATAATCTGTCATTGTCTCCCATCACCCCCACTTTGGGACTGTCTAGTTGCTGGAAACAAGCTCAGGGCTTCTGCTGATTCTATGTGATGATGAGTTGCATAATTATCTTATTATATAACACAGTGTAATAATAATAGAAATAAAGTGCATAACAAATGTAATGTGCTTGAGTCATTCTGAAACCATCCCCTGCCACACCCATCCATGTAAACATCATCTTCCATAAAACTGGTCCCTGTTGCCAAAAAGGATAGGGACCTCTCACCTAGATTGCAGTGTGGCCTCTAGACCCTAGGCAATACTTGTCAGTAGATCAAGTGGCTTCCAGGTATAAACCACCTTGTACTAGAATTCTTCACTGGAAGAGTTTCAGCTTATATTTTTTTCCCCTGCAGAGTTACCTTTTGCCTCTCCCATCTCCCTGACAACTATTTCAATTGCTTTTGGACATCCTGGTTAAAGTTTATATAACTCACTAATGCAAATGCTGGTATGTTACAAAGTCTGCCTAAAACAAACAAACTCAACAGATAAATTATAGGTGAATGAAGGAATAATTGTTGTATTTGTAAAAGGTTTCACTACAGGATTTCTCTAAATATTTCTCTAAGGCAATTGAAATAATTAAATTAACTTAAAAAGACTTTCAGAAAGATATCCATAGTTAGTTATAGTTAATTCTTTTCATGTTGATATTAGCACAGTTGTGATATTTTGAAATACAATTAAAACTAAGTGAGAGCTTTCCAAGTCCTCTCAATGTTTATAATTTGTCAGAATTAGATATTTCATGCAATTACGCAAAATTTTTCATGAGTATCTACCAAAAAACAGTGACAGAATACAAAACAATATGCCAACATTAACATTTGTGTAGTATTTTATGTATTATTTTCACATGCAATAACTTGACCTCTTAGAAATATATATATATATATGTATACATATATATTTATATATAGAGATAGATAGATTCGAATACTTTTGGTAGAAGTGGGTTTTCGGCATGTTGGCCAGGCTGGATTCAAATTCCTGTGCTCCAGCAGTTCATCTGCCTAAGCCTCCCAAAGTGCTAGGATGACAGGTGTGAACCACTGCACCCAGCTGATTTCAGGTATCTTAAAAAATTGTAAGTTAATATTGACTTTTGGCAGAATTTTAGGAAAGACTGTTAAACATACTTTTCATATAAGATGGCTATAAGTAATAGAAATATAACTATTGTTACTTAATCCAATGATAGTTTATTTTTTAATGCAAAAAAAGAAGTCTGAGGTAGTCTAGATCTTCCTGCTGACTGTATGGTGCCAAAAGTGATCTGGCTCCTCATTTGTGGTTTCTTCTTTATATTTATAATATTGCTGCTCTACTTCCAGGCATCATGTCTACAAAAATTGCTTACCAATTCAGTGGGCCACTTTTATCAGGAAAATAAAACAGAAGTAATCTGCTTGCATGTTGTTAGCCAAGACAATATCACATGGCCATGCTTCTGACACACATCATAACTTCTGAATAACAGCTCACAATTTTCCATTTCTTAACCCCTGCTTTGTCTTGACCAAACTTTAGTCAGGCTTCTCTCTTTCCCACAAGCCGCTGTACATCAGCTTGCCCCCAACCCTGAATCAGCCCTAAAATGCAGAACATGCCCCCTTATCAGTGTATCCTGGGAGTTGACTGACCATAACAAGATGTATTTCTAGTCAAACCTCCAAACATGTGGTACTTACTCTCTCCTTTGCCTCACTTCCCCTCACCTACCACTCAGCCCTCCCTATAAAAGAAGAGACTTTCTTTGTGATTTTGAGATTCTTGCAGATTTCTGGAATCCGGGAGTTCTCCATTTTGCAGTAGTCTTTCTTCCAAATAAAGTCTTTACTCATCTAAGTTTGGATGTGCTTTTATTTGTCACTTCAATTTCTGATCTTGAAAGTAAGGAGAAAGGGGAGAATCATAATTGGATATTAAAGAGTCCACACGGAATGTCTCAAAATTTGTAAGCACTTAGCAGGGTTTAAGGCGAAGCTGCCCCAACTATTTGCCAGCATTATTAGCTAAGAAAGTCATTTCTTCATTGGAAAGAGGCTTGACCTAAATCACCTGAATGTTCTCTCCAAATCTAGCAGAGTGTGATTCTAAGCATAGTTTACACAAAACCTCAACTGAGCTTGCAGGTAGAGATCATATCTCATTTTATTTTATTTTATTTTATTTTTATTTATTTATTTATTTTTGAGGCTGAGTTTCGTTCTTGTTGCCCAGGCTGGGGTGCAATGGCACGATCTCGGCTCTCCGCAACCTCCGCCTCCCAGGTTCAAGCAATTCTCCTGCCTCTGCCTCTCGAGTAGCTGGGATTACAGTCATGCACTACTACGCCTGGCTAATTTTTTGTATTTTTAGTAGAGACAGGGTTTCTCCATGTTGAGGCTGGTCTCAAACACCTGACCTCAGGTAATCCGCCCTCCTTGGCCTCCCAAAGTGCTGGGATTACAGGCGTGAGCCACTGTGCCTGGCCTTTTCATATCTCATTTTGATCAGACAGTTTAGAAACAAAATTTAAATTGTACTTTAATCATGTGTAGAATTTTAATAGTTGTGATAATAGTGATAAGAATTTAGACAGAAAAATATTCAGGATTTACAGTTTATTGAGATGCTGTCTGTGGATTTTATGTTTAACCACCAATGCTTTCTCAAGTCCCCAGATTTTATGAGGGGAACAACTAAAGTCAAGATTCCCGTATATGTCGGCTTTGAACCCAAAAGACACATTTAAAAAACAAACAAACAAAATTATTATTTCTATTTTAGTTTAGTCTAGACTTGGCAGAACATAAAGCTAATATGTGATTTTCTCTTCTCTTGATTCAGGATGCAGTGTGATAAAACTGTTATCTTGAGCTAATCAAAAATAATTTAAGTCATCCAGAAGTGTCAAATATCTAATAATATTTGGAAATAGGGTGAGAAAATAATCCCTCACTAATTATGGAAAAAAAATCCTGCCTTATGGATACTTTGAAAGGTGCTAATACTATATTCAGATAGAAAATATATATGATTCAGTGTCTTAGATATGAATCCAATATTCAAGAATATAACAGTGACTGCTAAAGAAAATACAATAACATACTTGAAACATATTATTTTCCTCAAAATTAACCTCACTTTGCTTCATAAATATTTTTTAGTCATGTTAGCTTATGGCTCTATTTAATTGCTTTCCAAATGACTGAAAAAATATTGCTCCCAATTTTATATACCTATCTTGATATGTATCTGTTGACATAATTATGTTAATAAAAAGGAGAGCAGAAAATTATTCTGGTAATTTTTAAGGATTTTAATCTCACTGTACGATTCTCCTTGTATACTTTTAAACAGACTTTAGTATTTCCTTGTCAAACAGCAAATGTTTTTAGTCAGATACTCTACATGAAAAACTTTGGCTTTGGTTCGAAAAAATTAATACTTGTGGCAAACTTTTACTTATGAAAAAGCATTAAGAAGTTTATTTCATTGATTCATGAAGGAAGATGTATTTTTCTCTGCAGAAAAACACAGTTCTTTGTATTGATTTGTCTTTGTTTTGAAAAGTTAAAGAAAATACAGGAAAGTACAGTAAATATGACAAATACCGGTGTACCCACCACACAGAATTGGCCAATATTGACATGCTATTGTTTTGCTTTATGTATAAATATGAATCTGAATCTGACGTATTTCCCCAGTTTTTTACATTTTGTGTCCTTTAATAACATCTTACAATTTTTTTCTTTGGTGGTCTCACAGTTTTTGTTAGCTTTATTCCTAAAGGTACTACAGATAAATCTAATTTTCATTGTTATTGTGAATGTTTGCATTTTGCATAGCATTTTCAATATGTTGGGGTTTTTTGTTCGTTTGTTTTTTGGAGATGGAGTCTGGCTCTGTCTCCCAGGCTGGAGTGCAGTGGCGCGATCTCGGCTCACTGCAAGCTCCGCCTCCCAGGTTCACGCCATTCTCCTCAGCCTCCCGGGTAGCTGGGACTACAGGCGCCTGCCACCATGCCCGGCTAATTTTTTTGTATTTTTAGTACAGACGGGGTTTCACCGTGTTGGCCAGGATGGTCTTGATCTCCTGACCTCGTGATCCACCCGCCGTGGCCTCCCAAAGTGCTGGGATTAAAGGCATGAGCCACTGCTCCCAGCCAGTATGTTGGGTTTTTTATACTGCAAAAGTACTAAGCTCTTTTAGATTGAATGCCGTCTATAATTATTTTAGATTTTCTATGTAAATAAAAATTATTTTGTTAATTCTTTTACAATTTGTATGGATAACTTTTATTTTTCTTGAATTACAATATTGACCAGGACATTTAATGCAATGTGCAATAATTGAATGACAATAAAACACTTGTTTCATTTATGACATTAGTGGGAATAGTTCTTATGTTTTACTTTTAAGAATAATATTTCTATGGATTTTTGGTAACACTTTATCAAATAAAGATGTTCCTTTTGACGTCCAATTTGTTAAGAATTTTTTCATAATAGGATGTCAGATTTTTCTAATGATTTTTTCTCTGCTTAATTTTTAAAAATCATACATTGATTCAGTTTAATAGATTAACATTTTATATGACTTTGCTAATTTAAACAAATGATGTACTATTCTTGCAATCTTAGAATAAAGATTTTTTTGGTATTTTTGAGGATTTTTTAATACTACATTGTATTGAATTTGCTTTTTATGTTTTTAAAATTTTTATTTCATCTATTTTTAAAGGTGATATTTAACAATGATTTAATTTTTATACTGTTGCTGTCTAATTTTATCACATATGTTATGTTAGGTTCATAAGATTAAAATAGTTTTCCATAATTTTCTTTCCTTTAAACTGTATTGGAGTTGTTCCATGGACCTGAAGTTTTAGTTGTGCTAGACGAATAAGTTTTAGAAATCTGCTGTAAAACATAGTGTCTTTGGTTTACAATGAAGTGCTTTAGCACACTTCAAAGTTTGTTAATTTTGAATGTCAAAGTGTTCTTAGAACAAAACATTCAAAAAACACAAGTGTTTTTTACCATGAAAACAAAGACAAAGGGACACAAGAAATCTCTAGAAAGTATTGGTTATATCCACGACCTGGACTGTAGTGATGGTATCACAGGAGTTTGCATATGTCCAAATTCACTAAATTGTACACATTAGGCATTGCATGTGTGGTGTTTGTATGTCAATTATACCTCTATAAAAATGTTAAAAATTTGTTTTGGTGATAGTAGGATTATCTGTGCCTTTTAAGATATGGTAAAACTTACCTAAGAAATGATTTGGGTCTGTGGCCTATGTTAGAGGAAGTTTTTTATTCTCCAACTGATACAATGTTTCAGAGAATACTAGTCTATTCAGTTTTTCTATTTTCTAAATCAGTTTTAGTAACTTATTTTTATTCTACAAAATTGCCTATTCTTAATGTTTTCAGTTATATTGGCATAAAGTTATTTTTAATACATTTTTATGATTTAAAAATCCCTAATATACTGTCATTGCATTGACCCTTTAAATTGCTAATACCATTTTAGTCTTACTAGAGGAACCCAAGTCTCAAATTGTTACACGTGAAATTCTTCTAATTACAATAATTATTTCAGGAATGGACATATGCCCTAATGTACAGCAATGATTAAGGAAGAGAAGTTTTCTGGAGCTTCTGGAAATTGTGGCCTTTCCTGTAAGAGATAGACACAAAAGGAGATGGACTCTTTTCTCTGCACATTTTTTAGTACAAATCTGTGCCCCCAACCTACGCTAACTTTATTCATATCATCCTAATTAGAAAAGCCACCCCAAAAAGATTTTTAAAAGATAAGATAATTCAGGGAGATTTAACTTCGGTTACTAGATTAAATCAAAGATCTAGCTTTGAACTCTAAGATAGGTCAAAAAGTTATTTATCGTTTGAGCTATTTTGTGGTAGGTTTTTGCTTAAATTCTAACTGTTGCATCTGTATTATTTCCTTTCTTATATGTTCTTTAGGTTTACTTTATATTTTTGTCCTCAGACTTCTTTGGTTGTGTTTCCACATAGTTCATTGTCTATATAATAAATGTGTACTGAGAAATTGGTCAGTAAATGTTTTTCATGAGAATGAAGAAAACCATTATTTCTACCTCTCTTTAATGCCCACATATTTGTAAATTCTACTTCAATACCTCTCAAACCCACTGGCTATTCTCCTTACCCTTCTAGTTGAGGCCTTCGCAATCTCTAGTTTGATTGATTGTAAACTCACAGAAACAAATTCCTTGACTCCAAGATAGCTACCCTGCTTTCCATTATCAATGCTGAGGCTAGACAAATTGTTCTGAAGTACATGTATGTATCTGCTACTTTTCTGCTTAAAATCTTTTAAAGACCAAGTTGTCAGGGAATTGGGTTGAAAATAAGAGAAACCAACTCTGGCTAACTTGAGCAGAAATGGAATTCATTTTAAGAATATCAAACAGTTGATACAATCAAGGCTCAGAAAATGTGTGGAACAAAAGGAATACAAGGTGGAGTCAGGACCATGTCACAGGCACAGTCTTCCCGGATTGACTGAGTTTTGATCTATTGTAGGACACTAGCTATTCAGCTTTAGGAGAGGGAATATCTGCCTACTGTTCATGTTAGACATAAGAATCCTTTATTTGTCAATATGGCAAATAAAATTAACAGGTACTCATTTTCTCCAGTCCAAACTCCACGATGTGGCTTATAGAAGGAATGTATTGAATTACTCATATTTTTCTTTCTTCTGGAATGTTTTTCTAGCTGACTGTCATTCATCTTCCAGTTCTGAACTTAGAATTCACTTTCTCTACTGTAAGCTTTCCCTATCCCTTGTATTCAGGTTGGGTGTTCTATGTTCTCATAAAACAAACTGTAGTTAAAATGCCTTATTAGCCAGGTGTGGTGGCTTATGCCTGTAATCCCAGCACTTTGGGAGTCTGAGGCGGGTGAATCATTTGAGGTCAGGAGTTCCAGACCAGCCTGGCCAACAGGGTGAAACCCCGTCTCTACTAAAAATACAAAAATTAACAGGGCGTGGTGGCAGGCACCTGTAATCCTAGCTACTCAGGAGGCTGAGGCGGGAGAATTGCTTGAACCCATAAGGCAGAGGTTGCAGTGAGCTGAGATTGCACCACTGCACTCCAGCCTAGGCGATAGAGCAAGACTTTGTCTCAAAAAAAAAAAGTCTTATTTTATGTATAGTTTGACATTCCTTTTCTTTCACTGGACTTGATACTCTCCTCTATTCTGCCTCATTTTATTCTTTGCACATAAAATGGTACGTGGCACAAGTAGACACTGAATAAACATGTATTGAATGAATGTGCAGACATTTAATGGAATTCTTAGAAAAAATCTGATATATAATAATGCTTTATTTTCCTGTTCTTAGAAAAACTCTGGTATATTATAATGCTATATTTTCCTGTTATTTTCTTTTTTCTCATTGCTAAAGTAGAGTGTTCTTTGAGATTTGTTGACAGTAAGGCTTGGATTCTGATGTACTAGAGGTGAACCTAGGGCATAAATCCTGATAGCCTTTGATACTGACTGCTCTTTTACTACAATAATAATTATATTTTTGTAATGCCTCTTAGGATTTCACTTTCCATTTAGCTGGAAAACCTACTGTGAACTCAGGATGTAGCTGTATTGCTTGATAGTATACATAATGTAACAGTCTTTGTTCTCTGAAATTATAGCTCCTCCTGGTGTACTGGTGGGGGGTCCCACTAATTGTGTACAGATTTCTCTAAATTTATCATTTTGATCTCAACATGTTTTGTCTGATTCACTGATAAATGATAGCCTTTTAAAATCTTACCACATGAACATTCAACTCTTTTAAAAGTGAATTAATTGGAATATTTCTTAGTCAAAAGCTATTTTTAAAATAGCACTTTTTTCTATAACTTTGAGTGTCAGCTGTCCAATGAATAATTATGTCATCTATTTGTTCAGCCAACTTTCACTTAATAGGCATAGATTGGAACAGGCATGGAATAGGCACGCACAAATGATACCAAGATAAATAAGATCTAATTTGTTCGTTGAAGGAGGTTACAATGTAGTGAAGGAGACAGATACGTAAACCATTTATTCTAAAACAAACCAACAAACAAAACTATGAGTAAAAAATGGAAGCACCAAGGAAGTGCTTATCTTATCTTATTGCAAGATAAGAGAAAGTGGCAATTCTGTTTTTGTGATGATCAAAGATGGGTAATTAATAATAGAGGGCAATTAAAACAAATTCCTTTGATGTTCCTTAAGTTGCCTAGTGCAAAAGAGATAAGACATAGAGCATTAGTAAAAACAAATTATCATTTGTATTTACCTGTGGAAATCTGATTATAATTGTGAAAGCTTTTACCTAGAGGTACCTAGAAAACATAATACATTTAAATTTACAGTGATTTATGGTGACCAAGGACATAATTTCTAAAGTAATTTAGTAATTACAGGTATTACTTTAGAGCCATTAGGCATTAACTTGAGTAATTATGAAAGAAAGAGTTTCCTGAGAATGACTAAAGATCCCTGTATTTCCTTATTTAAAAATGGTTTAAAAAAGGAAAAAAAAAACAAAAAAACAAAATGACTTGTGTTAATGCATGTATTAATCAGAATGACTAGTAAAATTGAATGAAAATGATCAGAAAAATTGCTAGGAAGCAACATTTTTATTATGCTAAAACTATAACATTTTAGAGTATATACAACTTAAACATCAAATATCTCATTTATTCAATATTTATTTTATAACAATTTTTATGAATGCTGTTTCAAACTGTATTGTTTATCTATAATTCTTCCTTTCGTCCTCTCCCTTTCATGATTTGTTGTGGGCCAGTTACTTCCATGCCCCATTGACTTTGGGCTTTGACAATAGAATGAAGGTACAGTGAGAACATGCCAGTTCTGAGTTGAAACCTCAAGAAGCATTAAATACTTTTGCTTAAAGTTTCTTGGAGATTCTTCCATCTGAAATGAAAAGCATTTTCTATGGGTATTAGTGGGCTAGGATAAGAAACACAAGGTTTTGGACATGATCTCCAGTCCAAAGCAGGGCTTTTTCTTGCCAACTTAAAGACCTGAAAGCATGGAAAGTTGTTTTAAGCCATGGAGGTTTGGGGGTAGCTGTATGACCTATGTCAGTAGAAACCTGACTATGCAGGTAGTTATTTCACTGCCTCTCAAATCTATCTTTGCATGAGGAAAATGAAGAGAAAAAATTACAATAGCACTTTCTCTGTGGTAGATACTGTTTTAGATATGTAATATGTATTGTATAGTTTAGTGATTAAAATCTCAGTTCAATTCCCAGCTTCATCACTTACTATCTATGTGTCCTGAGAAAAGTTACTTAATATCTTAATGCCTAGTTTCTCTTTATTAAATAGAAAAAATAGACTCTATCTTACTGGCTTTTATAAGGGTTTCTATGAGATAAAACAAGGCAACTATTCGCCAATTACATAATAAGTACTCACCAACTAGTAGCAAATATTACGTTAATACTCTATCACAGGCCAGTAAGGCAAGTTTTATTAAATCATTTTTAAAGATTTACAAAATAAGGATTAATCGTATTAACTATTCTTGTATTATTTTGGACTCATTTTTGCTTAATAATAAGGTTTATACTTGTTATGCAGACCTGTGAGTTGGATATATCTTTCTCCTACAGATTATACATTTAAAAAAATCTTTTAGGATTTTTTAAAAAAAAATTTCTGGTTGTTTTGAGACAAATGTTTCTAATTATACCAATATGCTCTAAAATATGTGGAAAAAACTAAAGAATGATGAAAATTTCATATGAGGAAATGTAAAATCACATTTAATTTGAAGAAATAGAGGGAAGGGAAAATGAGGATTCTCTCTCTGATTATATAAAACAAGTTAAGAAACTTTCGTATTTTTGTAAACATACAAAAGTAAAGAGCATCATAAACCCAATATACCCATAACCCAACTTTAGCAATTATCAATATTTTGAAAACATTTATAAATTCAGAGGCTAATAACAAGATATAATAAAATGAGTTAATTGCACAAGTTATAAAAAGGTAAGTTACCTATTGCTATAGAGCAAATTGCCGCAAAACTTAGTGATCTAAAACAATTATTATCTCACAATTTCCCTGGGTGTAAGATCTAAGTTTAACTTTGCTGAGTGCCTCTGCCTCAAGGTCTCTCAGGATATTGGTCAGCCTGCCAGACAGAGTTGTGGTCTCCTCTGAAGGTTCAAGTGGGAGATGATTTACTTCCAAACTCACTAACATGATTATTGGTGTGGGAGTTAAAGAGGAAAGAAACATAAAAAGCAGCTCAACAGTTAGACAGGTTTATTTTGGATAACAAACCTGAGAGGGGCTTCTGGCCGATTTTGGTCAGGAGTGCTCTCTCTTACAGACTAAGGGTGTTTACTGGTTTTCGGGTGAGAATGCTTATCATGGATTTGGAATGTTTCTGCGTGGGGGAAAATTGATTGCAGGGTTGGAATGTCTCTGGTCAGAGGGGAGGTTATCTTGGGGCTGACATCTCTCTGGCAGGAGGGGAGGCTACCTCAGAGGAGGTCATTTTATTACATCTTGTGATTAGCCTCTGAATTTATAAATGTTTTCAAAATATTGATAATTGCTAAAGTTGGGTTATGGGTATATTGGGTATATGATGTTCTTTTGTATGTTTACAAAAATGCAAAAGTTTCTTGTTTTATGTCTCTGGTTAGGGGCGGGGTTTATCTTAGGGTTGGAATGTTTCTGGTCAGAGATGTCATCTGTGGCTTATGGTCATGCTGACCTTAGCCATTAGGCTGATGCTCTTTGGATTTAGGCAATTTTTGATCAAGGTGAACTTTAAAATGGTGGTGCTTGTCCAAGATGGCAATGTTCCTTCTCTGTCAATTGGTAGGATTCGTTCCTCAGAGTATTCAATTGCTTGATGGCTGTTGGTAGGAGACAGTTCTCATTTCCTTAGTTTCTTACCATTCTCTGGCCAGAGACCTTCCTCATTTCCTTGCCACCTAGCTTTATCCATAGTGCAGCTTGCAACATGGCAACTGGCTGCCCTCAGAACGAAGAAGTAAAAGAACAACAGAAAACAAGCACCCAATATGGAGGCTATAGACTTTTTTAGAACCTAATCTCAGAAAGGACCTTCTCAATACTTTTCCTATATTCTATTTGTTAGAAATGATTCAATAAGCCTAGTTCGCACTCAAGGGAAGAGACACCAAGGTATAAAGACCAAGAAGCAGGATGTTGGCGGTCAACAGAGGCTGCTATCTACAGTTTAGGAATCACGTTAAAGTAGATGTCATCTAATAAACCAGTTTTACAAATTCATGGAATGGGCATGAAGCAAGATTCTCCTCTGACCTATATAAAGAACTGTATGGTTGACAGATGCAACAGTGCTCTGGGCCTGGTTGTGGAATTACAGTTACAAAACTCTCTATAAGTACATGATTATCATTAGTCAACTAAATTAGTGCTTTTCAATCAAGGATCCATAAAATGCTGGGCTTTAAATAAATACTTTTATCAAATACTAGAAGCAAAATTATTCGCTTTTAGAAACACGAAGCTAGATAGTCTACTGGAATTGGGAAATTAGATCATACATATGATTATAAAATTTGAAATATGATCCAGGTAAGAAAAATTATGATTCATAAAATCTACTCTTTTATGGGCCTTTTAGACAGTTGCATCCAAAAAAATCCTGTTAAATGAATCTCTAGATGAATGAATAAATGAAAATTATTTGCCTATTATGCATGCCAATAGGATGGATATCATTTAGACTTCTTATCTCTGGCATCAGTCATCTGAAGAATGAGGTTTTTACTGAGTTGAAACTAATTCTAGTTGCTATGTACTCTTACAAATTTTGCAGGGACTGGAATATCTAGTAATTGGCTCTGAGGTTTTTTTTCTTTATTTTTCTTTAAAGTAAATATAGATTTTTCTATCTGCATTCCTATAAGTTATCTTTCAAATTTATTGACATTTTGGTTGCACTTGAATAACAAAAAAATTTTCCTTGAATTGTGAATGGATAAGTTTGCATCCAGGCCTCAATGCATAGAAATAATTATTCTATTGCATGTTTTCCCAATGATTGATGACCTTGTGAAGTTAGATTTTCACTTTCCAGTGCAAAATCAATTTTTCAACTAGAGTAACCTGCAACTATAATGAGTTTGGAAAAATCTTTTCTGGTTTCATGCTGAGATTCCATTAGCTGCATTTAGAGATTGCTGTACACACAGATGCACATTACCAATGGAATGCTGCTTTTTGTAGTTGCCCCAAAGCATTTAGTGGCATAAAGTTTGAATGGGCGTCCTGAAAGTACAGACTTTGGAGAGCCTTAAGAGTCTAGGAACAAATGTTTTAGTGTCAATTAACGTAGATGTCTTCAAATCTGTAAGCTTATTTCTCCAGAGTAAATATTTTGCTTGAGGAACTTCCAGAAATAATAGGCTATGGATTCTCCAACAAAAAGTGCTCCTAAAATGTCTATGTGGAAAGGAAACTAACACATTAGTGGGTATATATATATATACCCACTATATATATATGAATATATATATTCAACAAAGCCCATGCAAAATATATGTAGCACACTTCCAAAACTAAAGGGAAATTCACATTAAATTTTATTTGAAAGTTGCAATACATTAATAGAAATAATTTGATTTATATTGTAGCAGTGTGAATTGCTTCATTTAATAAATATTCAAAACTGAGTCAAGAGTTTTAAAATAATATTGACAGTAACATTTATAATTCCCATGAAAAATATTCAAGAAGTGAAATCTCAAATATCTATGGTTATGATAAAATCATTTTATACAATATTTTTTCAATCTTTTTTTTTAGCCTATATCTTTTTGGCTGTGTCCACATAACACTAAAATGTGTTTCAAAGCAAAATACTTCATCAATGTAACCCACTGCTTATGTAATGACAAAGGATCCATGGATATTTTCCAAAAAATTTCTTGAAATCGCCACTATTCATCCCATATATTCACACTGAGAATGTTTACAAAATTCTTCTAAAGTTGACAAAAGGGAAGTCAATTTAGTACCTCTTGGCGAAAAAATAATCTAGTGCAAAGCATGCAATGTGAAGGGAAACTCGTGAAGAAATAATGTTAAAATATCCAGAGGCAAGAGCAGAGAGATAATTGTATATGACCTTGCATTATCCATCCAACTATAGCAGGGCTGGACAAAATGCCATTGAGATTTCCCACTGGATACAACTTCATCATATTACATATTAGGGAGGTAACAGACTTTCTACTTACGGTGCCCTTGTGAGAAACCCCCTAGAGTATTAAATTCAGTCAAGGACAACTTCATACTAGAGAAACAGAAAGACTGAAGGGGGTTTAAAGAAAAACAACATGTTATAGGAAATATCATAGAATCATAGGGCTGAAAGAGACCCCAAAAAGTCATCTAATCTCCCAGCCTGCCTCTGGGCATGATTTAAACCATTGAATCTCCTTTGAGAAAGGAAACTGTACAGAATTTCTACTGTTTTAATATCTCAGATATATATTTGAGACATTTAACCTAGACTCATCAGACCGTAACTCTTCCTGTAAACTTTTTTCTTCCTAATTGCAGGAAAGTATACAAATTTTAGGTTTAAACTCTATAACTTTTTACAAATTCAGCGGTGGAATTACAACCTAAATCAAAATAAACAACATTTCTAGCATTCCAGACGCCTCCCACAATTCCCTATAAGTCAATATCTACCCTACATACACACTCAACATAGCTACTGTTTTTATTACTATACTTAACTATTTTTTCCTATATTTGAACTTCATATAAATGAAATTATGTATGTTGGCGTTTGTTTCTGGTTTTCTTTGCTCAATATTATATAATTCAGCTCAGAATAAAAAGTTTGTTCTTTTTTATTATGAGATTCCATTGTAAATATATCACTATTTACCTATTTTACTGTAGACAGACTCTTCTGCTTTGTCTATTATCAATATTATTGTTTTGAGGATTTCTGTAGATGCATTTGGCAGATGTATTTAAGAACTTCTGTTGGTTTGGAAAATATCTAGGAGTGGAATTGCTAGGTTATAGAGTTATGTGTCTGATTTCCTTTAGTAGTGCCATCAAACTCTCAGTTTACCTTGTTACTCTCAGTGCATAAGAATTTCTATTGCTTCACAATCTTGCCACTACTTGGCATTCTAAGGTATTTTTTTAATTGTAACCATTCTGGCAGAGGTGTAATGGTATTCACTGAGGTTCTAACTTTTGCACTTTCTTGATGACTAATGAAGTTTACTAGCCTTTTATATCCTTATTGGATATTTTGATATCTTCTTCCCAAATACCTATTCATGACTTCTGCCATTTTAAATTTTACAATAAGAAAAATATATATATATAATGCATGTGTGTATGTGTTTTTTTAAGATATGTCATCTTTAAGACAGAGAATCCAAGTTTGCATTGCCTTGCATATCAGTCTATGATAGCCAGGCTAAAAAAGAAAATGGAAAATCTCATGAGGATATATTTACAGGGAAAGCTTGAAATTGATTTACAGAACTTATATACACATTATATTGATTAAAATTTAATTTGGCCATGTGAATTTTAGCTACCAAAAAAAGTAATCTTGTTGATTGGGCAGGAAGTAGAGAACACAGGTTTTGTTGAACCACCTAGTTGCTATCTAGCACACAATAAAAAACATTTTATAGAAAAGGCTTTTTTTGAAAGCAAGGCATCTCAGTGTCATAATTGAATCAACCTTACCTGGTAACACAAGTTTAGAACGTCTCTCTGTTAGCATATAAAACTATTATGCCTCTGTGTAACCATTTAAGATTTTGATATTTAAAATACATATTTAATAAATCCATTCAATCCAACCTTTTTTTTACATTGAACTTTTTTCATATAAATTATTCCTGTATTGATTTCTCAGTCCTTCACAGAATCCCAGAGTTGCAAAAGACCACAGAGGTCATCTGATCCAATCCTTATCCAATGCCTAAATCCCCTCCAGCTGGTTAAACTCATTTTTAATTCTGAAGCTATTCTCCAAGTTTCTAGTCATTTCATCAGCAAACTTAATTAACAGAGACTCTATTCAATCTATTGACTCATGAGGCCAGCTTAACAAAATTAATAAATATATAATTTGGCTGACTGCACAGTGAGGTGAAAGATGTGGGAGTACTGTGCATTACCTCAATGCCTATAATTCCTTTCACAACATTACCAAGCAACATTAGAGAATCCCAAATTCACTTTGCTGTGAAAAAAATGTGTAGTTACAACAGCATGCTGTTGAGAGATCAAAAATAAAATATTGTGCTCATAAATTAAAATGTTCTAGGTGGAAAAACTAACATTTCAGATGAACCACAGGAAGCAAAGAACACTTAATTCGGTAACTTTATGAAAGTTTTCTTGAAACTGTACTGTTTATGGAAAAGTTACTATAGTAATAATAGTGGCCATGCTGCTAATCTTGGGTGGCAATATTTGTATAAACTGCATTATGAAAGACATTCTCTAGGGTTGGGCAGTCTATAGACATTTGGTTCTAGCCAGTCTAATTGCGACAAAGAGAAACATAAGTTTAAATATGTATTATGTAATGTTTGAAATTTAAGTATAACAAAGATAGCATTGAAAAGATCTGACCCCCAGTTATGAGATAGATTGAGTGACTTTATTCATATTGATGAATGTGTGCTCCTTTATCATTACCAGCATAATAACTTTTCATAGTTCATACCGTATCTAGTGAAGATCACAAAGTAATCAATTGCATGTGATCAATTGCATGCCTGTTTTCCGAAAAGAGGCACAATAAAGACCATACAATAATTGATAAGTTTTGTGGAGAATTACCAGTAATGCAAATTGTGATTATGAAGGAAACCTCATTAACTTTTAAGTTTTGTATTGTTAAGAGCTTTTGGTGCCTTCAAAGGTGGCTTTCACAGACACAAAAAAATTATTCAGAGATCAAATTTGATCTTAAATATTTATAGTTGATTTAATAAAGAAGCTAGTTTTTTCTTAAGATTTTAAGCATAGCTTATAAATATTGCTATTTTGATTGTAAGTTTAGCAAATATGAACAATCACTTTTAAGGGGAATTTTGATTGGCATTTCATCCTTTTCATAAACTTAGAATGTTAGTTAACTTTAAATATTTTAAACTGTAATTATAAATTTTAAAATATTAAATTCCATCTTTTTTTATTATACTTTAAGTTTTAGGGTACATGTACACAGTGTGCAGGTACATGGATGAAGCTGGAAACCATCATTCTCACCAAACTATCTCAAGAACAAAAAACCAAACACCACATGTTCTCACTCATAGGTGGGAACTGAACAATAAATTCCTTCTTTATGTACTTCAATTACCTCAGTAACAAATCTCGTTTATTCCAATTCATTTAGGAGTGTCTCCAGAAGGGATTATGTCAGGGTTATTTTCTTAGTTAACTGATAGGGCTTATCAATCATAAATCTAACATAATCCAGAGCTACAAACTGGGGATGCTCAGAACTCAGGTGTCTTTTGTAGTAGGTGCATGATAATTATGGACAATTAAATGAAATTCACCAGAAGATTTTATAGAAAAAGAAAAGTATTGTTTATAGAGCACAATACCACAATAGCAACAGTCAAAAATAGCAAACAAAAATTGCTTGAACCTTATTTTAAGGTTAGCTGTAGAACTACATAAGGAGGTTACATTCTACACTCATAAATGAGCATGTTTTCTTAGGTTGTTATTACTATAGATATAATGAAACTATTATAGAAATGATCAGACTGTTTTGGGTCAGAAAGAGGCAGCAAAACTGAAAAACATTCTTACTAAATAATACTATTTAATTACAATTTGAATGTGGTGGGAAACTTATGTAAAAATAAATGACAAACTGTGGTGAATTTGACTGTATTTTATAGTTGGATTATATCATTGTTGTGGTCTGAAGGTTTGTGTCTACCCAAAAGTCACACTGGAAACCTAATTACCAATGTGATGGTATTAGGAGGCGGTGTCTTTTGGAGGTGATTAAGTCACAAGGACAGAGTCCTTTTGAGTAGGATTAGTGCCCATATAAAAGAGGCCCCAGAGAGCTGCTTTTCTCCTTCCATCATGTGAACATAAGGCAAGAAGGTGCCCTCTATGCACCAGGAAATGGGTCCTCAACAAACACTGATTTTGTCAAAACCTTTATTTTGGACTTCCCAGTCTCCAGAACTGTGAGAAATAAGTTTCAGTTGCTTATAAGCTACATAGTTTATGGTATTTTGTTATAGTAGTATCAATAGGCTAAGACCAATATTAATATGAATTATTTGTCCATTACGTTTGCTTTTGATATATTTTAACAATGATATCTGTGAAAACATGAAAATTTACAGAATGATAGAATATATTAGTTGGTAAAGAAAAACATGGGATATATAATAATTTGTTGATTCTTCGAAAGGCTCATTTGTTGAGAAAAATAGAGATTAAATTTGTATGAAAAAAGACTGAATGGTAACCCACATTAAGGTTATTGTATACACTATTTTTCTTCAATATTGTTTGGCTATTTTCTCCCTGCATCTTCACATCATTTAAAAAATCAGTTTGTCAAATGCAAAGAAAAATATATTCTGAGTTATTAACTGAAATTTCATTGAAATTATATACCACTTTGGTAGAAATTAATATTATTGAGCATTCCAATTCATGAAATTCTGTTTAACTATTTATGAATTACTTATATATCACAATAAGCTTTTATAGTTTCATGTGTGCATTTATTTTCTGTATTTTGATTTCTTTTTGTGGTTTATGCTTTAGATCTAGCATACTAACCCATCTTCCAGTGAATCCTTTCTTGAGCTATGTCTAATGTGCTGTCAAATTTATCTGAATTATTTTTGATATTTCATTTATTGTATTCTTCAGCTCTGGATTTTCCAAGGTTTTCACAGTAATTCTGCTTCATAGATCCCAGGTATATGCTGACTTAACCTTATATATCTCAATTTTCTTTAACATATTAACCATAGCTATTTTGAAGTCCATGCTTGGTATCTCCAATATTGGAATCTCTTGTAGGTGTCTTTCTTTTTTACTTCTGTTTGTGGTAATTTGGTATTTTCGGCTGATGTGTCAGACAATGTTTGATTGAATGCTGAGTATCATGTATAAAAGGTTATATACATAATTTGAATATTTTGAAGATGTTATCTTTCTTCAGTGGGGAATTTTCCTTTCCTCTGGCAGTAGTTAGACTTGGAGAATATTATGTAAGCCAAACATAGATTAAATTTTTTTGAGGTTGAGTTTGTTATTGTAAAGACTCTCTATTCCTGGCTCTCCATTAATTCTCTGGTGTAACCTTTCAAGCATCTCAACTGAAAATCTGGAGATTTTCCCATGCCCTTACCTCATTGATAGTCTCTGTTTTTTTTTTCTTCCAAGTCCCTTGAAATTGCTAAAAGCTACTCAGTGGCGCATACATCACTAATGTGCTCACGAATGCTTCAAGGACGAAAGATGTACTAAGTGTCAGATTGTCCCTCTGCATTTTTCTTTAAGACCTTGGCTATAAGTTTGGATACCTTCGTGGCTTTCCCATGCCTTCAAACTGATGTTTTTAATATATATTCAACATTTTTTTATGTTGTTATTGGTGAAGGGGTTGGACTGATATAAGCTAGTTTATTACAGCCAGAATTAGAAGTGGCACTCTTCCCTCTTCATTTGAAAAAAAACTTTAGAGAATATTTACATGAGATAGTCAAAATGACTAAGCAGTGAGTCCTAGACACTCTTAGCAACTTTTTGCAGCTTCATTGTCTAACGAGAAGATGCACATTAAAATTTCCTTTAGTGATGATCTGTTATATGCCACCTTTTTGACAGTTCTCTGAGTATTTCTCTTCCGTGATCACATTAACCTCTGCTCATCAACTGGTAAAAAACTCTTGCCATTTTTTCCCATATACTAAATTTATACTGTGTCTAAAGTGACATTAATTTTAAGAAATACTATGTTCTATATCACAATATAAAGAAAAAATACTGTCAATTATAATCGTAAGGTGACAAAGAGTGTTTAAATGATTCTTGATTTCCAAAATGGTAATATATTAATATAAAACTACATAAAATTTCAAATAGTAAGAAACAGTTTTTTAAGATTAAACTTGTTATCTCAAAATATTGGCAAAGGAGGAAATTTCCCTGTCATAACAATCTGATATACAATGTGGGTTTTTCTCCCGTCATATTTCTGCAGTTGACAGGCATATTAAAAAGTACATTAATTAGTGGAAGACATAAGAAACTTTGAAAAATTATTTTATAATATAAAATTATTTAAAAATATGTGAACACAGACATATTACATAACAGAGTACACAAAATTTTTAACACGACATATATAAAGTTATTTTGTATGAGAATTACTAACTGTGAGTAATGGATAAATTTTGCATCCTTTTACCAATTCTTCAAAGTAGAAGTCCTTTAATATATATTGAGTGCTGGATAGTTAAATGTTACTATATTACTGATAAGTGAAAATATTTCTGAAAGAGGAATGAAAAAGGACATTGTAAGCATGCATATATCTTTTCAGTTTCTGAGTTTCATTAATTCAGGTACTTAGTGTCACTGTGTGAAGCAGTGAGATGAACACTTAAATTACAGTTCTCCCCGGTACTGATGATACAGCTCAAGATGTATAACACATAATAATTGGAGAATCAAGAGAGTAAATATCTCATTTAAAAATATATGATACAGGGCATAATGGGAAGAGAAACATGATAAGACTATCCAGAGATCACATACTGAGAGAGGAGGTGAGAGAGAGGAGGAAGGTGGCAGGCTTTTTTTAACAGCCAACTTTTGGGGAAACTCTCATGGGAACTGATAAGAGGGGGAGAACTCATTCATTACTGTGAGGATGTCACCAAGCCATTCATGAGGGATCTATCACCATCATCCAAACACTTCCTGTTAGGCCTCACCTCCAAAACTGGGGATCAAATTTCAACATGAGGTTTGGAGGATCAAATATCCAAAGTATAGCAATGAGATACTGCAGGTGTTTTCTGAGACTTGTTGGTAATTAAATTTGTCCCGTGTAGTAACAAAGCTTTTGTTCCAAGAACCATGCAATACTGCTGAAAATTTGTTATCCTCATCTGTGGCTTCATCATAAGAACTGATACTTATTTATTAAGGGTTTTGTAAGTATTAGATACACTTCAATGTGCTTTACATATAGGAACTCGTTTGTTGTCCACCACAATCCAGTTAAATAGCCTCCACCACTTCTTATACCATTTAACAGATAAGTAAATTGGCTGCAAGCATTGAAATATGTTGTTTCTATTCATACAAGTAGACAACAGCAAAGCTGAGATTCAATGGATAAGTCCAGAGCCTGAATTGAGAACCTGTGTTGTAAGTTGTTGCCACTCAAGTGCAGCCCATGAACAATAAGTGTGACTGCATTATCTTAGAGCATGCTGGAAATGCAAACATATTAGGTCTCACTCAGATCTGAATTTTAACAACATTGGCAGGTGATTTATAGGCACATAAAAATTTGATAAGTACTGCACACTGCTTCTGCACCCAAGGCTTTTTTTTTTTGGGGGGGGGGGAGTTCATTCTGGGTTAAAAGTCTAAATTGCCTTATGTTCATAAAACCTTTGTTACATGTGGTTTTTCAGTTATGGACAGTTAATACCTAAATCTGTCAATGTGGATAAAAATTTAAAAACTCACTTTGGATATTTTGCCTGCACCATAAAATGTTTGTCATGCTTCTGCTTCATGCATTCAAGTAGGGGCACCATAATTGGAGGCTATACAGCTCAAGAGATACATGACCAAAACATATAGCTCTGCTGTGTTTCCCAGAGGATGAGAAAAATATCACTGGATATAAGAGAAATATTTAAGGTGGTAGATGGACAAGGGGTCACACATCAAAGACAAAGCATATCTCCATTTTAAATTATCTTTCAATCCTCTGATCAACCAAGATCAAGTATTTTTGATACTGTTTATTGCTCTTAACACTTTTCTATCACTGCACTTTATAAAAGGAAATAGAGAAATGGCTTTAGCACAGGCAATTATAACAAAGTAGGAGTAGGAATTTTTGTTTGGTTTTTGTTCCATTTTTACTTCTAATCGCTTTATATTGATAAAGTACATTAGATTTGAAACTTCCTTTAAAATACATTTTAAGTAAATACATTTGTCAATTAAAATAATCAAGAAGATAATAGTATAGTCGATACATGTATGTGGCCAAAACTGTGATAGATGTATGTTAATACTGAAGATTAACATCACTGATGTGTAGAATAATTAGTTTTTTAATCATAGAGAGCTAAACACATGAATGAAATAATTTTAAAGAGTTTTAAGCAAGTTTAAGAATCCTTTTCAATTGATAGCTCTTTTATTATCCTTTATTTATAGTAGTGCGTTAGCTGAATGCCCTTGTAGGAGGGGAAAGGGTCTGAGTCATCCTATGACTCCCGACTCTTCCCTCCCACCACCATGACACCTGGCTGGCGGGAGGAACACGAAGACGTTGTTGGTTGCAATTGGGACACATATTTCCTTTTGACAGGAGCACAGATTTCCCCTCTCTGGGAAGATCCCTAAAGACAGAAGCTAGTGAGTGCTCTGCCTCAGCCCTCCTGCATTCCTGACCTTGTCCCTTTTGGAGGAGGACCAAGAAATTCCAGGATGAGACAGAGGTACAGGATACATGACATAAAACCTCTTTTTAAAAAGTCTATACAAACATTAACATATGTCAGTATTATTAAGGGAAAAATTATCTTTGCCATACATTGGTACTACATAGAGTAAGGGGAAATTTGGATTGTAACTCATAATCTTTTACTTTTTTTAATCCAATGCACATTTAAATAACAACTAACTCCTCCTGAGAGTCACTAAGATCTATAAATCACTATATTTTTTAATGCTGAGGAAAAGAAAAGATTACCTCTAAGTGCTTCAAATCCCAGCAGTGCTTTTAATGAACCGAGTGTGTTTTAAATCAATACTTAAGCGGGGAAGTTTGTATTTTTTTATGGTGTTGCTTTTTGATTTCTGTGCCTACAAAGAGATAATAGCAAATGTCATGCTTGAAGAAAGGAAGTGACTTTGATGCCGCAAATCAATAGGAAGCATTGTTCAGCTAAATATGGCAGATAAAAGTGAAAACAAATGCAATTTTCCAATCTTAAAGAAATAATTATTATGATACATCATGTGCATTTGGACATTGGAAACAGTAGCCTCTGAGCCTGGAGCTTTAGCATATTTATAGAAATCTTTTCAGGCTAATAAGAGTTGTGTATAATGCATTCCAAAACATTAAACCTGTCTTTAATTGTTAATCTCTTTCATTTGTAGACAATATTATTGTGTACAAAGTGCTTTTACCTCCCATTATATTGTTTAAATCTCAGAATAACCCTGACAGGCAGGCAAAGTGGGTTTTTACTATACTCGTCCTACAGATGGAAAATGGGAGACTCAAAAATAATCAATTAGCTTAAGGTCATGCAGAGTGGTGGCAGAGCACTATGGGTGCATAATTCATGTAGAGTGTGAGGAGAGAGAATCCAATCCGTCTGTATTTCCCAGTCAAAAGCTTCTCAATGGTTATATTAAAGGGAAGGCTCTAAAAAAGGTTGCACTCGGTTTCAAATAAAGAACTAATTAGATGCAAATTAAACTCTTTAAATCTAATTTAATCAATATTAATTTATTCAACTAATATTTATTGTGTGTCTACTGTATGCTAGTCATGCTTCTGACACTGAGAATAAAATCCAAGAGAGTAGCAATTCCTGAGTTTGGGAAATTTGTAGTCTATGGTTAAGAACTTTTCCTGAATATTTACATCCAGGCTTCCGATTGAGTGGTTTGGCATTATGCATTTATTTTTGTTGTTGTTGTATTTTATTTTTAATTGGGACATAATAATTGTACATATTTATGGGGTATGGTGTGATGTTTCAATATAAGTATACATTGTATGATAATCAAGTCATGGTATTTAGCATATCCATTACTGCAAATAGAGATCATTTCCTTGTGGTGAGAACATTTCACATTCTCTCTTCTAGTTATTTTGAAACATACAATATTGTTAACTGGAGTCACCCTCCTGTGCGATAAAACACCAGAAGGTATTCCTCCTATTTAACTTACACTCATTAAACAATTTTTTCCCCATTCCCCACATACCCCTGCCCTGCATTGTGCCCTACCCCTGGTAACCACTATTCTACTCTATGCTTCTATCAGATCAGCTTTTTTAGATTACACAAATGCATGAGATCATGGGTTATTTCTCTTTCTGTGCCTGGCTTATTAACATAATGTCCTGTAGGTTCATTCATGTTGCCACAAATGACAGTATTTCATTTTTTTTTCCTATGGCTGAATAGCATTCCATGTTGTTTGTGTTGTATGTAAATATTGTGTATATTTATCACATTTTCTTTATCCATTCATCCATTGGTGGACATTAGGTTGAATTCATACGTTGGCTATTTGATACCTTGATGCAGTAAACAAGGGTGTGCAGATGTCTCTTCAACATAATTTTCTTTGGATAAATATTCAGTAGTGAGATTGCTGGATCACATGGTAGTTCTATTTTTAATTTTTTTAGGAATTTCCATACTATTGGACTATACTAATTTACATTTCCACCAGTAGTGTGTGAGAATTCCCATTTCTCCACATCCATGGCTGCATTTGTTATTTTTTGTCTTTTTGATGATAATAACCATTCTAATTTGAGGGAGGTGATATTTCATTGTGGTTTTGATTTGCATTTCCCTGATTATTAGTGATGGTGAGCATTTTTTCATGTACCTTTTGGCCATTTGTGTATCTTTTGAGAAATGTCTATTCAGGTTTTTTGCCCATTTTTAAATTTGATTTTTTAATTTTTTGCTACTGAGTTGAGTTTCATATATATTCGGGATATTAACCCCTTGTCACATACATAGCTTGCGAACATTGTCTCCCATTCTGTGGGTTGTGTCTTTACTCTGTTGATTGTTTTGTTGTGCAGAAGCTGTTTTGTTTGATATAATCTTATTTTTATTTTTTGTGACTTATTCTATTGAGTTCTTTATCCAAAAAATATTGGCCCAGACCAATGTCATGAAGTGTTTCTTTGATGTTTTCTTCCAGCAGTTTTATAGTTTCAGGTTTTACATTTAAGTCTTTAATTGATTTTGACTTGATTTTTATGTCTGGTGAGAGACAGGTTTCTATTTTCACTCTTCTGCATGTGGATGGATTTATTTTGTGTTATCTATTGTGTTCCATTGGTCTATTTTTATGCCAATACCATACTATTTCAGTTACTATATTTTTGTAGTGTATTTTAAAGTCAGATACCATGATTGCCTCCAGCTTTGTTCTTTTTGCTTAGGGTTGCTTTGGCTATTTTGCGTCTTTTGTAGTTCCATACAAATTTTAGGATTTTTTTTTCTACTTCGAGAAATGTCACTGGTATTTTAAGAGAGATTACTTTAAATCTGTAGATTGCTTTGCATCTGTAGATCACTTTGAATACTACAAACATTTTAGAAATATTCTTCCAGTCCATGAACATAAAATATCTATTTATTTACATTCTCTTCAATTTTTTACATAAATATTTTATTTTCATTTTAGAGATCTTTAATGTTAGAGATCATTTTAGATTAAATTTATTCCTAGGTATATTAATTTTTTGTAGCTATTGTAAATAATACTTTCTTGATTTATTTTTCAGATTGTGTTCACAGAAATACTACTAATTTTTGAGTTGGCTTGTTGATTTTGTATCCTACAACTTTACTGAATTCATTTATTAGCTCTAATTTTTTTTGTGTGTGTGTGCAGTCCTTTTCAATTTGGATCCCTTTCATTTCCTTCTCTTGTCTAATTGTTTTGGTTAGGGCTTCTGGTACTATATTAAATGAGCATGGTAAAAGTGAATGAACATCTTTGTCTTGTCCCAGGTCTCAGGAAAAGCTTTCAACTTTTTCTCAATCAGTACGATCTTAACTTTGGGTATGTCATACATGGTCTTTATTGCGTTCAGGTACAATACATTCCTTTTATACACAATTTGTGGAGAGTTTTTATCATAAAGGTGTATTGAATTTTATCAAATGCTTTCTATGCATCTACTAAAAAGATCATATAATTTTTATATTTGATTCTGTCAACATGACGTAGCATATGAATTTATTTGCATATTTTGAACTATCCTAGCATTCCTCAGATGAGTCCCACTTGGTCATGGTAAATGACCTTTTGAATGTGCTGTTGAATTTAGTTTGCTAGTGTTTTGTTTAGGATTGTTATGTATATGCTTATCAGAGATATTGGCCTGTAGTTCCTTTTTTTGTTGTGTCCTTGCTTGATTTTTGTATCAGGATGCTGCTAGCCTTGTAGAATGATTTTGGAAGAATTTACTGTTCATCAACTTTTTTTGGAATAGTTTGTAAATAATTGGTATTAGTCCTTTAAATGTTTGGTAGAATTTATTGGTGAAGCCATCAGGTCCTGGGCTTTTCTTTGATGGGAAACATTTTGTTACTGATTCAATCTTGGTATTTTAAGAGGTTGCATTGTATATGTAGTAGATCAGTGCAATCTTGTTACCCATTGCTCTGTTCAGATATTCAACTTCCTTTTGAATCAAATTTTGTAAGTTTATATGTCCAGGAATTAATTTCTTCTAGGTTTTTCAATTTATGAGTGTATACAATAATAATAATCTCTTATGATCTTTTGTTTTTCTGTGATATCAGTTGAAATGTCTTCTTTTCCAGGTCTGGATTTATGTATTTGAATCTTGATATGATTTGGTTATGTGTCCCCACCCAAATCTCATCTTGAATTGTACTCTCATAATTCTCACGTGTTGTGGGAGGAACCCAGTGGGAGATAATTCAATCATGAGGGTGGTTTCTCCCATACTGTTCTCATGGTAGTGATTAAGTCTCAAAAGATCTGATGATTTTATCAGGGATTTCTGCTTTTGCATCTTCCTCATTCTCTCTTTGCCTGCTGCCATCCATGTAAGATGGGACTTGCTCCTCCTTGCTTTCAGCCATGATTGTGAGGCTTCCCCAGCCATGTGGAACTGTAAGTCCAATTAAACCTCTTTCTTTTGTAAATTGCCCAGTCTCAGGTATGTCTTCATCAGCAGTTTGAAAATGAAGTAACACAAATCTTTTCCTTTTTTAAGTCTAGCTAAAGGTTTGTTGATTTTACTTAGCTTGCCAAAAAAACAGCCCTTTGCTTTATTAATCTTTTGTATTTTTAGTGTCTATTTTATTTCTGCTCTAATTTTTATTTTTTTCTTTTACTATTTTTGAATTTATTTTTAATATCTTAAAGTATAACATTAGGTTGTTTATTCGAGATTTTTAAAAATTATTTGATATAGCTGTAAACATCCCTCTAAGAACTGTTTTTATTGTATCCCACAGGTTTTGTCTGTTATATTTCCTTTTCCACTTGTCTCAAGAAACGTTTAATTTCCTTTTCAACGTATTCATTGATCCCTTTGTTAGTCAGGAGTGTGTTGTTTAGTTTCCAGGTAGTTGTGTTGTTTCCAAAGTTCTTTCTGTTATTGATTTCCAGTTTCATGCCATTATGGTCTGAAAAGACACTTGATATGATTTTGAATTTTTAAAATTTGTTGAGACTTATTTTGGGACCTAACATATTATCTATCCTGGAGAAAGTTTCATGTGCAGCTACATTCCACATCTATTAGATAGAATGTTCTGTAAATGTTTGATATGTCCATTTGATCCACAGGGCAGGTTTAAATCCAATGTTCCTTTGTTTATTTTCTGTTTGGATGATCTGTCCATTGCTAAAAGTGGGATGCTGAAGTCCCCCACTATTTTGTATTGCAAGCTATCTCTTCCTTTAGATATAATAAAATTTGCTTTATATATTTGGGTGCTTGGGCACTGCGTGAATAAGTATTTGAAATTGATATCTCTTCTTGCTGCATTGACCCCTCCCTTCCTCATTATGTAATGACTATCTTTGTCTCTTTTTACATTTTTTGAGTTAGTCTGTTTTATCTGGCACAAATATTGATTACTCCTGCTCTCTTTTGGTTTCTATTTGCATGAGATATTATTTTCTATCTCTTTACTTTCAGTCTACGTGAGTCCTTATAGGCAAAGTGACTCTCCTGTAGCCGGAATATAGTTCGGTCCTAGTTTTATTATTTATTCAGCTTGTATGTTCAAATTTCAAGTTGATAAATTTAAATCACAATTCTACTTTGAAAAATTTACCATAAAAAATATCAGACTGACGCACAAAAGTTATACATTGGATGTTCTCAGAATTTCATAGTAAAAAAATAGAAATATATTTTTATCAGTATAAGATTAAATGTATTATGATACAATCTCACAGGGCAATATTATTTAACTATTATAAATATTCTGATAGTTATGGATATTAAAAGCTGATCATAATGTATTTTTAACAAATGCATTAGAGAATGTGTCTATTGTTTTATCAAATTTATGTAATATTCTAATAGTATGTAAGCTTGGAGAGTCATCTCAAAGTCTGTGGGCCAGGTGTTAGCTGTTATCACTGAATGGTTAGATTTATTCTCATTTTTGCTTGCTTTAAGCTTTTTGTGCTTTTTCATTTTTTGTAAGGAGCATGTTATGTTGTATGACCCAAAACAATACAATTTATTTAAAAATACATTAAAGATAAAGAATACTCATAATTGTCTTTTATTGAAGTATGTTAATAGAATTTTGGAACATATTTTTATCATCTCAATATGTAGGACCTTTTGCTTGTAATGCTTTGTTTAATTTTTCAGATTACTTTGTATTTAAACTAATCTGAGTCTGTTAGATCATAGCATATATTTTTACATGTTAGAAGCCTATATTGGTATTCTTTTCTTTGAACTCAATTATTTCATGGACCACATGAAATAATCTCCTCTTGCAGTTAGTTTCTGATTACCAAAATCTAAAAGGAATAAAAAAGGCAGTTTCTCTTTTTAACTGCTCTCAGAACCACACTAAAATCTCTATGAAGTCTTTTGATGTTGAGTTCAAGTAGTTTATACTTCCTTGCAGGTAGAATTTTTGTTTCCACAGACAAGCAATTATTCTCCCTAAACTGTATCTCAGGGTAGAAAGTCTTACATTTTATGAAGTCTGATCTTACTTTAAACAACACAAACGCCATTTTGCTTTGTCTGAGATTAATTCAGAAAGGAAGACAATTTGTTTATTTAATACTTTGGTTCATATAATACATATTTCCTGAAGTTTTTTTTCCTCCTTTTGGAAACCTTTTGAGGGAAAAGTGCTAAGATTCTATTCAGTAGAAACTTCTGCAAATTCTCATGTATGAAATTTAGGTCATTAAAGGTGAGAAAGCTGTACCATTCTTGATAAGTGAACAAATTAATTTACTGATGTGGTATCACCAAATATCATCTACTATATCAATACTAGGAATTGAAAAAGCTGGCATAAATTTGGAGAAAGTAATAACTTTGACCTTCCAAGCTCAGGACCTTGATCAGTAAAGCTCTTTAATTTTTGTGTTGAGTCATGATAACAGTGAAGGGGAAAACAGTTGAATGATCTACATTATCAACTTCTGATACACAGGGAGTTATACCCATTTTGTATTTTGAATAGTTCAAATGATCTTTATTCTGAGGGTGACTCCTCTACTCATTACATATGCTTTAAATCGGAATCAGAAATTATTTTTTGCCTTCATCAGGATTGTTTAACCTTATACATACAATCACCTTTTCAGAATGGCATTGCCAATTTTTTTTTCTTTTTTACAGGGATGGTGACATTGTCTCTTGTCTTAGTCCGTTTGTGTTGCCATAAAGGAATACCTGAGACTGGGTTATTTGTGAAGAAAAGAGGTTTATTTAGCTCACAGTTCTTCAGGTTGTACCAGAAGTATGGCACCCGAGTCTGCTTCTGGTGAGGGCCTCAGGAAACTTCCACTCAATGCAGAAGGCAAAGGGAAGCTAATGATAAATGTTTACTTTTCATCTTGATCTGTCTATGGAGACATGAATCTCTTTATTTCTCCTTTTAGATTCTGTTTCACTGAAGCTCAAAGATAATAAGGACCCCAGGCATTTCAGCATGTCTGCACTTACTGACCTATTTCTTTAAGTGTGGAACTGGCAACTGTTACAATTCCAGCTTGAAATGAATATATATATAATCTTCCTTAAAATGCAAGCTGTATCATGTATGTGTTTACTCATGTGATTGTTCACTGAACATAGATAATAACTGACTTTACTATTATTGCTGTTTTAAAGATGAGTACTTAGAACAATATTAATGACCTGATTTTGAACATAAAAAAGGTATTTTCAAAGTTCTAATAGTTGTATTTTGTGTTTTAACTAGATAGACTATTTAAATGCAATCAATTTTAATGGATGAGCTTCTTGAATACTATTCTTTCTAAAAAGCTGTTTCTATAGGTTCCTATTGTCACTGACAGCTAATATTTACTTTATACTCTTAAGCATTTGGCCAAGGGATAAAAACCATTCTAGGCTGAACCCCACAAGAGCTCTAGTTCTATGATGGAAAACTGTTGCCACAATCCATCAGTTACCACTTAGTGATCTCATTCATGCGCTCCTTCCTGTTCCCAAGGCTACCAGCCTAGTTCAGAACCTTATACCCTTTCCTTGACGTTTCAATAGCCTCCTAGCTCAGCCACGCAGGTTATCTTACTCATGGTTTCCAAATTAATGTCCTTCAAAGTACATTTTCTCATCATGCTGCTTTCTTACACATGCACACTGACTACTAGTTTAACAGATATTATAAATACTTATTCAATTCAGGAGCTGTGCCAGGCTCTGCTAATATAAAAATGAATAAAACAGAATTCCTGACTTTGAGACATTTATATGTTCTCAGGGGAAATTTTTAAGCAGTATCTACTCTGTAGAATTTCCTAGAAATTAAATGCATAACTTTATGGCCACATTGATATGTCTTTATATGTGTTTTACACACACACACACACACACACACATAAATATGCACATGCATAATACAGTCAGTTAGGATGTATGGATATGAACCTGATATGGGTGTGTGAGAAAATCACATTGTATTTTTATATGCAAATTTAATTTGTAATCTGAGCATTCATTCTATTCATGTGATAGAAATGTACTAACAATTTGGACCTTCACTAGATTGTTGGGTAAATTCTGGGAGCTTATATACTACCTCTATAGAAGGAAGGCATGTGATCTTCCATGTTGCCTAAGTGTGCTGGCGATCATTAAGTTGACTTAGTTGTCTTGTCGACACAGGTCTCTGTTAAAAAACATGCCTTATTCCCATCTACCTGGCCACGTGATCCCTGATCCAGCAGTCCTCTATTTTTTTGTTTGTGATTCCTAATCCTGGAACATCCGGAGTCTCTTCAACCTACCTCTCTCAAATGTTTGCTTTATGCTTAAAATTCTCCCCCTTTCTATAAGTGGCTTCTGTGCTTTTACAAATCAAAGGCTAAATGGCTTCCATTTTGCTTTCCTTTCCACTGTCTGAGTACTGAACACCACAATGACATGAAGTCGGGGAGGAGGTTTGTGAGGGAAGAGCAGAAGCTGAGCAGACGGAAAAATGGAAATTTACAAGGGGAAAATTCTTTAATATTTCAAAAATAATTCATTACTTATACATACATGAAAACCATTATATATATATATCTAATATATGTAATATTATATCGGCCTCTTATACTATAGCAGAAGGTATGACGCTGCTGTGTCACTTATAACTCTTCCCAGAACCCACAGGCATGAGCAGCATATGCAGCAGTGCAGAGAGGCCTATGGACATTTACAGTGATGCCAAACATTGCAGTATTTATGGGTGTGTATTTAATTATATTAAATCCTGTGCTATTTGCTCTGGGCTAATATTTGAGATGCTTTTAAAGAAGCTTTTTCAGAAATCCATAATCTGATCTGGAACTCTAGCATTTCATTTTTAAGCCAGCATCTACCCTGATGTATTATAAAATATCTGCCAGTTAACCATGAGTGGCACTCTTAAGATTCTGATGTTTAGGCCGGGCGCGGTGGCTCATGCCTGTAATGCCAGCACTTTGGGAGGCTGAGGCAGGCAGATCACAAGCTCAAGAGTTCGAGACCAGCCTAACATGGTGAAACCCCATGTCTACTAAAAATACAAAAACAAATTAGCCGGGCATGGTGGCGTGTGCCTCTAATCCCAGCTACTCAGGAGGCTGAGGCAGGAGAATCGCTTGAACCCCTGGAGAAGGAGGTTACAGTGAGCCAAGATCGCACCAGTGAACTCTATCCTGGGCAACAAAGCGAGACTCTGTCTCTAAAACAAAAAGTGCTTAATATTGTCTTCTAATCAGCCATCTAAAATAATAATAACAATTCTTTTAATTCACTTATTGAGTGTTATGTTGTTTCAGCTATAAATAAAATGATTTTATGTGAATTATTTAATCCTCACAACGATGCTGTCATATACTCTATTTTGTCCTATTTTGTGGATGAAGAATGAAGGCTTAGAGAATTATTCAAAATTACACAGCAAACTGTCTCTACCTTAACTGCAGACTAATGTCAAGCTTTTATCGAGGGAGGAGAAGGGGGACAGATGAAAAGAAATGTCATTAAGTCCTATGGTATACAATTTTGGTATCTATAAATTGGCCTAATAGTAGTATATATCTTATGGAGTTTGCATATTAAAAATAGTTAATGTACATAAAGCATTTAGCATGTTGAATGGACCTACTAAGTATTCAATAAGTATTCATTATTAACTTTTTCATGAAACGATATAGGCATAACTATGTGGAACAATAGGTGTGCAAAGATTTTATTTCAGGTATAATTAATGTAACAGAAACATAGTTGAGACACTGCTTCTCACAAATCATTAATGACCAGTGATGTGACAAACTATGGTGTTAGTGCCACTGAAAAGATTATCTCTTAATTATCTCTTTACTTACTGATAACTGTTATCTCTTTCTTTTCTGCATATACTGCTTTGTGATTTTTCCTGTGCTCACTCACTCTTTCTTCCTCTCCATAAAATGTCTTCACATTGTCTGATAATTTTTCTTTTTTTCCCTTTCTTTCCATCCTTTATTTTCAGGCTCTTGGATTTGACGTTGAATTTAGGAACACATCCAGTAACTGATCTTCTCATCTGTAGCCTTAGAGACTGACCTTCCCCACCAAAATGTTAATCAAACAAATAATTTCTACCAGGACAAGGATGAAAATAGATGAAAACACCTGCCCCCCAACCCACCCAAGT
This sequence comes from Symphalangus syndactylus, assembly GCF_028878055.3. Lineage (NCBI taxonomy): Eukaryota > Metazoa > Chordata > Mammalia > Primates > Hylobatidae > Symphalangus > Symphalangus syndactylus. The sequence goes on from NC_072435.2 coordinate 73,718,390, forward strand.
TCTGAAAATTGAGAAGAAAAGTTTTATTACTTTTGTAGAATTTTTTTCAATATGAAATCACTTTTCTCAGAATGACATCAATCTGAAGATATTTTTGATAATGACAAGGACTTGACAGTGAACATGTTTTATGATGTTCTTTTCTTGAGAGATGGTCTTCCTTGTATTCTCATTATAAGAGTTATGGTCTTCCTCATATTTCCAACTCCTGGCACAGTGACTGGCACATAGTAGGTGCTTAAAATTTGTTGAAAAAAAAATAACAGTAATTATAATAGTTATATAAGTATAATCATGGCATGTGGATCAGTACCCATTTTTGGGCAATATACCTGTTGATGGTGTTCAAACTCAGGTCTCATCAATTCTGGGAGACTTACTGTCAGAAACCTATTCACATACACATCTCACAAAAGGCAGAAGCACATACACATACACACCTCACAGATTCCAAATCTAATTTAAACAGTGATGTAAATATTCACCTCATTCTGCAAGTCTTATATTGAAGACCCTATGCACAAATTCATTTGACTCTCCAGAAAGGCCCAACACTTTTCAAAACTGCTTCATTACTTAAGAATATCCTAGGGATAGACGTTTAGCGAATATTCTTTGCTGTTCATGGGCATGTTCTAGCTGGGACTACTCGAGATACTATTAAGAAGCTTAGGCAATCCATAATTATTATCTGAGAATTTTGTGTTTATATTTTTGGATTTAGCAAAGAAACTTCAAAATTTGACTTTAAAGAAGGACTCTGAATACCAGATGATTAATATTTCACAAAAACAAAGAATAAATTGAGAAGCAAAGGAATTCATTATCCTTGCAAAAATAAAATTACTTATGTGCAAATATGAGAAAGGTCATTGTATTTGATGCTTGCATTATGCATAAAAAGATGAGGCTTCCTTTGATGTGTTTATTATAATGATTTGCCATGGGACTGAGTTATGAAATCATGGCGTGTAATTAAAATGCAGAGTCTCTGAGTCCTGTAGTAACACACTAGTGGGCTTAAAGCAACCTCAGACCCACTCTTGGCTATTTGTGAACATACTTTATGTTTAGAGAATAAAAAGAAATTAGCTTTTTATGTATCAGATGAGTAATCACTTAATAAAGCATAATTGCTGTGAGACAACTAATATCTCAATATGATTTGATTTTTGCTACCCTGTAAAAGATTATTTCCTGGACCTTATCATGAGAATATTAAAGTTGAAAGTTATGAAATGGAGTATAGAGTGTTATAGTGATCTTACATAAAAGATTGAGTCAAAACACATAAATTTACATTCTGGCTTTCTGCCTTTTCCTTCTGATAAAACTCAGCAAATATTGATCTTTCTGAGCCACCATTCTTCGTCTTTAAATGGTGGAAACAATATCTATTTACCTATCACAAAGAAGTTTCGTAGACTAAAATTAAAAATTTGAAATTGTAAAGAACCTGTTAATGGAATGCAAGTTATGCTCTAAAATAATAATTTTTGTTATTGCAAAGTATTAGTAAGAGTGAGATATTCTCCGTGACCACACTGAAATGGAAGTGATTCTTATGACACCTGCTGATTTCTATGTGGCTCTGGATGGATTTATCACAACTCTAACAGACGTTTGTGCAAATGTGGCTTTGGTTTCAGTTTTTAATCTGATGTTTTTATCATTTTTTATATCACCTTTTTGGCAACAGATAGGTTTCTCAAGCGTTTTACCATTTACCCTTTATGGATCTATGCAAGAAATTTATGCGTGCGATTTTTATTGTTTTAAGGAAATATTTGGAATAATTTTACCCTTTCTTTTGATCATATTCTTTGGCTCATTTAAGAGATTGCTATATTACTTGGTGAGTCTAAAATTGAGTATCCTGTTTATAGATCTGAAACAGGTAATGGGTAATATCACCTTGAGTCTGGCAGTACTCACTTGAGAGGAAAAATTACATTGATTCTCTGACTGAAGAATATCTTGTTCACAATATGTTTGTGAAACCTTTTTCTACTCTTCCTTTTGCCCTTTTATGACTGTCATATCTCAGTTCCACAAATTCAGAGTAAAAACGAGCTTCTAGTCATATCTAGGACAGTTATCCCAAAATATCTATTTAGATATTTGAATCATCCCTAAGCTACAGAAGATGTGAAATAGCTTTAATTGACTGAATGATTTTGTATTTCTTTCAACAAAATAAATCCCTGTATATGGCTCAGGAATAACTAGATAATATATTTAAATATCTTGAGAAAATAGAGTCAGCAGTCCTGGATTACCAGCTGTGTAACCTTGAGGGAGTTAGCCAACCTCTCTGACCTTCAGCATTCTTTCCATAAATAATATGAGGGATAACAATACCTAGTCTAGGCACACAGATTTGTGGTAAATATTATCCTTCTTCTTATTTATAAGAAGAGATATGAGATCTCTGATATGAGAATCTCTTCTTATAAATAATAAGAGGGATAATAATACCTAATCTAGGCACACAGATTTGTGGTAAATATCAAATGATGCTTCTACATGGTGCAAGGATGAACTGTTAAATATATACAGTTTTTTCATATTAATGGATGCCTTTATCACACTAGAAACATTATTCAAATGCATTTCAATATGGAGGGCTCTCTTGAAATGCTTTTGTTGAATGAAAGCCTTCCAATTTCTATCTATTTTGTTTCCCCTTTCTCGTATCCTCTATGTATATCTTTTCAATGTAGCAGTTACTATCATTTGATTTTCAATCTTCTTTTTCCCTCATAGTTTTACTTGTTGGAATTTTCCTGCAATACACTAATCTATTTTCACCATGCCTGTCTACTAAATCATATTCCTCACTGTGGAAAATTATAACAGCATTCCCCTAATCACTCATGCCAGAAATATTCCCTCTTTAATTTCTGCATTGAATAGATTATCAAGGTTTGTTAAATGGACCACTCTAATATTCCCCAGATCTCTCCATAAACAGTCCTTGTTCAGATCTCTCTCACTTGAACTATTATAAGAGCTTCTTAACTTTCCTGTGTTCAATCTCAGCTCAATCCAATGTATCCTCTCCCATTCTGTTAGGGTGATTCTTCTACAACAATTTTTGGACTTTTTTTTCCTATGGCCTGTAATTTTTTATGGGTTCCTGTACTTTGCAGGACAAAGTACAAGCCTCATATTATGGCAAGCTGATTTCATGCTGCTTTCCCATATGCACCTCACTCTAGGCATACAGGCCTGGTGGGATTTCCCAAAATAAACAGTGAACTCCAAAATTCTCTGCCTTTGTACATGTCCTTCTCTTGAAATATTTCCTCTCCTTTTCACCCATTGTTACCTAGGAAAATGCTCACCTCAAACATAAATTGTGCCTCGGGACTGTTTGAGGCCTATACTCATCTGTGATTTTAAGGAATCCTTTATATTCCAGGACTCTGGCCTTTAAGAATTTCATTATATCTATTTTTCTCATATTTGCCCTCCTTGCTAGGCTGAGCTTATTCTTCTCTTGCCTTTTTAAGAGAAGGCTTGTTAAATGTTTACTGAGAGAATGAATTAATGGTAACTCAGTGTAGCCTTTCCTTACTTATCGGCTGCAATATAATAAAGGAGAAAGCAAGAACAATCTTGGGAAACGGGAAGAAAGTGAGACACTGGTGATAATAAGCTGCCATCTGCCTTGACAGGAAGAAACCTCTCACCCTGTTTGTTTTGTGCCTCAGAAGAGATTCTTTTTAGCTCATGTTGTTTGTGACAAGTTAAGGCCTGTCCTCTGTTTCTCTATTTTGTTTTTAAAGCACGTTTGCAGGCATCACCGTGTAATGAATAATATATCACAATGAGTTTTTCCAAGCTTTTGAATTAGTATCCGCTTAACTTTTCCACGGAAGCACTGAAAATGAGTGATTCCTACAAATGATACTTTTTTCATTTTGAACAATAGCCTTTATCTCTCTAATCTAAACATCTTGGTTGTAAGTTCACAGTTATTACTAACATCAGATAATAACATTTTGAAATAAATATATTTAATACTTTTTTATTTTTGTCAGGTTATTTACTATGATATTATATCTATTACTTAGAGCTAAAAACAAATACCTAAGTAATATGTTAATAAGATTTAAAAGCAGCGCATTGTTATCAAAGAACCCTGAAGTGCAAGGGCGTGATCATATTCCTGAAGCCTGGGACTCATCATGGTAGGGAGCTAGTGTACCATATTGTCATGGCAACAGGATGTCTTCCTAGGTTTAAATTTGTGTTGCAGATCCATAAGTTTAAAAGCTTATCCAGAGCTTTTAAAGAACAAATTGTATTGCTTCTGTGGTTCATGCCATATGCTAAAATTCATGGCTATTTCACGAATGGTAATTTGAGTGTTCTTTACTCTTTTTTTTTTTTTTGGTCTCCAACGTACACGGTTATCAAACTAAGATTGTTATGCCTGAGTGTTTTGTTTTGTCACTGTGTTGATTCTATATATACAACTGTGAGGAGAAAATTTTTCTTCCCTATATTTGTTATAGTGAGACTCTGGATTTTTGTTTTGGAGGTAAATACAGATATTATTTTATGGAGGCAATAATGAAAAACAGGAATTTTAACCTGCTGAATATTCAAAACTTAATAACCTTAATGTGTTGTTCGAAAAAGCCAAAACCTTGCAGCACTCTGAATTCTTTCTGCATGGCAAAGACACTTCTCTTGCCAAGAGATTCTCTGTAAACCGTGAAGAAAAACAATGATCAATGGTCCTGTGCATTGCCTAGCAGAACGTCCTTGACATCCCTCGCATTGCAGCACAGTGCTGACAGCTGGGTTCTCATTTGGAAGCAGAGAACAGAGAGCCAGGGAGGTAGGAACCACAAAGGATGAGGAGAAAAGGAAGGTGGATAAGCGGGAGCAGAGGAGACAAGAGAAGGGAGAGAGGAGGTGAGGTAGGAGGAAAGAGATGAGTATTTGTTGTTGTCTTTGAATTATTAACTCCTTAAAGATGGAAATATTACACATCAGTATGCACTATATTATTCCCTCCAGTGAAGCAAATTGCTTTTGAAAGTTAGTTTTGTCTTTAAAGAGGCATACAGATGAAGGTTATGGAGTGAATACAAAATAAAGAAGGTACTCTGTGATGATGTTAATCCTGAATTAAAAGGAAAGGCAACTGTAGATTAAAAAACTAAATAAATAAACTGGAACAAAATTTTACCATGTGCGTTTTTGTTTATTGCTGATTACTTGTCTCAGTGTATACATACATGGGTGATGAAAAAAATAAGGTTCAAGATATTCAGTAAGGTTTTGAAGTGGGCCTTAGCTGTTTTTGTCTTGTCACTATTTTTATTTGATATTTTTCTACTTCCTCCTAGGTATAATGTAGATTACAAGAGTTAAAATCTTGGAGTTCTTATGCTTATTTATCTACTATCAGTTTACCAAGAAACATAACTTTTATTTCATAATTTATAATTTGATTTTTAAAAACTCAATTTGTGAGTCTAATTGTAATTAGTATTTGTAACTCCTAAAGTCATTAGCCATATGGTTTAGGAAAGCAAATGAGAAGTATTGTGTTAGATAAGAATGGAGAAGCAACTCTTTGGTCACCAAAAATTAGTTCTTCACTTCTATTGTTGGGAAACTGACTAAGCTTCTAATATTCCTGTTGATGATACAGTATGCCCATTGCAGAAAGATAGACAATAACATTTCAACAGCACATCAAGCCAGATGTTCAAGGATATGATTTCCTCAAGGTCCTTGACTATACATTTTTTCTTCTAGGTTGCTCAAACTTGGGACCATTTATTATAAACACTCAGTGGATCCCTGATGACCTGAAAGAGGGTACTGTTTCTCTAAATATCCAGTTTCTTGTAAGGAGATAGCTTTTGGTGATGGCATTTTATTTTCATATATTTCTGTTGATATTACCATTGTATTAAGTATGTATCCTTATACCATTGTTTTCAAAGAGCCAGTATTTTATTTGAGATGGAGTGCAGTAAAGGTCCAGTCTTTTAAAAATACAGCTGGATTCCTTTCTACTCCTTGCCTTTCTTCCCCATGCTTGCATTAAGGGAAGAATGAGCTCAGACTCATTTGAGGGACATAGAATCATCACCAGAAAAAGAGAGTTTCACTTCTTCAAAGACTGTTATTTGTAAGGAATATGCAATCATGTTATCATTGGTTGAATGGTGGTTCCCCAAAACATATGTCCATGTCAAATCTCTAGAACCTATTAATGTTATCTTATTTGGAAAAAGGGTCTTTGCAGATGTGATTAAGTTATGAGTTTTGAGATGAGATCACCCTGGATTATCTAGGTGAGCTCTAAATCCAATTACAAGTGTCTATATAAGAGAAAGAAGGAGCTTTGAGACAGACAAAAAGTAGAAGGTGATATGATCATATATGCAGACACTGGGATGAAGCAGCCACAAGTCCAGGAATGCCCACTGCCACCAGAAACTGGAAAAGGCAAGGAAGAGAATCTCATCTAGAGCCTCTGGAGGGAGCACAGTGCTGCCTATACCTTGATTTCAGACTTCAGGCCTCCACAGCTGAGATAGCAAATTTCTGTTGTTTGAAGTGGGCCTTAGGTGCAACGAAGTTTATAATTTGTTATGGCAGTCACACTACGTGACTCGAATGTGTGGTTGCTGCTTTACCAGCATAACTCCCCCAGGTGAGAAGCAACTGGTTGGACATTGAGGAAGCCATCAGGGTGGCTTTGAGTTATTTGTGTTTGCTTTTGAAGACCCTCTTCTTTGGCTCATATGCATCATCCTGCTCCGAATACACAAATTTCAACATCAGTGATATCCACTTTGCATTTACATTCTCCCACCCTATCTTTGATCTCACTATCAATCCCAGGGTTTTATGTCAATAAAATGTAGTTATTTTCCCAATAAAATGTTATTTGTATTTCCTAAAATCTGAGTCTTTAAAATCAAACCTCTTGCAACTTTTGTCCTTTTCTCAAAAATTTAGATTTTACTTATCATAGAAGAATGCCAATCAAATAGAATATATAGGAAAGAGGTGGCTGCCCAGTGCAATCTCTTCTGTTGCTTCTGTTTTTAGTGATCTGTGTATTTTTCCCCTGGTAATTGTCAATGCCTTTGATGGCTAGCCCCTGCCATCCTCCTGAAAATCATAGCAGTCTGATTGAATAGTAACGGGTGGGTTTTTTTTTTTTTTTTTTTAGAATATTTAGATTAAAGGCAAGAGAAATTCTGGCCATGGAAAAGAGGAGCAAGATTGTGGTTTGTCTTAATAGCAACAAATATAATTTCTCAAGCATTATATGAAATAATTAGAAGAAATGGATTGCTTACTCATGTTTGCTTTCACATCAGGGGATATAGATATATCTGTAATTGCAATGCTTTAAGAAGGTATATAAAGATATAAATTCTCATGGCTTCATTCTTGGTCTCTTTATATGTAGAAATGTAGTGGCAGAAGTTAGACTTTAATATGTGGTAGGTGATAATATGGAGTTGTTCTAACAATAGTTTCGACTGTATATAGAACATGGAGCCTATTAGCTAAGAATGGACAAAAATTGACAGAATAAAATAGTTAAAATATCAAATATTAATAAGATATTTCAATACTATTTTTGAAGCACTTGGTAAAAATCCCACTTATCTACGATGCAATTCTTCTGGAACTGTTCTCTTACATAATAGTTGGAAATTGTATTAATAGTCTCAAGCTTTTCTAAGTTTCAAGAGCAATCTTTGTAATAACTAAGCTCATGATCTTTGGGATCAGACAGGATTAAAAATTCTGGCTCTGGAATATATGCCTGTGTGTCATCCAACTTATTTATTTGTGCCTCACTTTCTACATCATCACTAGAATGGTAATATATACTTACCTCAAACAGTTGTGAAAAACCAAAGGAGGAGATGTATAGCAGAGTATCATTGTCTTAACAGTGCTCAATAAATGTGTTTTATTGCTATTTCTCTACATCAAAGCCTTAGAAATCCTGAACCATACTTTTTAGCACAAGACAAGAGAAGATAAAATGGAACATGTAAATTGGTATCTGTTAAGCATAATCTGCCCTGCTCTCAAGGTCTTGTCAACAATCGAGAAAAGCCACACACACTGAAAAAGGAATTGATTGAGACAAAAAGGAAAATAGGATTTTTTTTCATGAAGTCACGCCTAATTTAAATGCTAATAAATAAAAGTAGAAAATAAGTTAAAGTCAACTCAGGAAACTAACAGCATGAAAAAGTGTTGAATCAACAGAGGCCCCGAATTTATAAAAAATTATGCTCTACTCCAATATAAAACATTAAATATAGTAAAGCATGACCACCTTTTTCCATATTTTTGTTTTTATTTTCATAGGATATTAAAATCAGATCAAAGGAGGAAGAAAGAAATGGCAATCAACAGAATTTCAGGTCTCAATGGGGGAATGAAGATAGTATATATAAAGTTCTCATAAAATACTAGAAGGTAAGTACCAATACTCTCACTTAATGAGTGAATAAATTGAGGCTCAATGAGGTTAAATAAAGTGTCCAAGATCCTTAAATTTTAAGTGGTTAAAAAAAAATGGTTGTTTACTAAAGTCTAAGATTGAAGTGATGATAATCGATGAATAAAAATGCTGGGAAACAGTTTTAGCTGGTAGAACGAAACTTTTTCTTTCATATCCTAAATTTAGTTATCTTAATGTGTTTATAAATGTTCTAGATGATATTATGGGAAAGAAAAACAGTATATGCTTATACAGGCAGACAAAAAAATGAGAAGGAACTATTTTCCCACCCTTGGTTTAAAGTTCCTAGGAAACAACTCAAAGTGGATGGAACTTTACTTCACGACAGCTAATCTCAGATATTAGTTCAGCTATCCTGTTACTTTGTATAATTCAAGAATTTCGGCAATTAGGCTAACAGGTTGACTTTTCACAAAAAGTGAGAAATCAAAAGAGGCTTTAAAAAATCTGTGCTCTTAGCAAAAATTACATGTGAGAGGCAATAAAATAGTTTGCCATTAAAAAGATATATATCATTATATACAAAAATCACATAAAAATGCATTAAAAGCTTAAATCTATGGGCTGAAACTATAAAACCACCAGAAGAAAGCATTGAGGAAATACTCAAGGACATTGGTCTGGGCAAGGATTTCTTGAGTAAGATCTCAAAAGCACAGACAATCAAAGCAAAAATGGACAAAGGAGGATCACATAGTGAGAAAAGCTTCTGTGTAGCAAAGGAAACAACAAACAGTGAAAAGAAAACTGACAGAAAAAGAGAAAATACTTGCAAACTACCCATCAGACAAGTGATTAATAACCGAAATATATACAGCTCAACAGAAGACAACTAAACAAAACAAATAATCCAATTTTTAAAATGGGCCAAAGATCCGAATAGTCTTTTCTCAAAAGAAGACATAGAAATGGTCAACAGATATATGAAAAAAATGCTCAACATCAATAATCATCAGAAAAGTGTAAATTAAAGTACAACGAGATATCATCTCATCCCAATTAAAATGACTTTCTTCCAGAAAACAGGCAAAAGCAAATGCTGGCAAGGTTATGGAGAAAAGCAAACCCTTGTACACTGTTGGTGGGAATGTAAATTAGTACAGGCACAACGGAGAACAGTATGGAGGTTCTTCAAAAAGCTGAAAATGGAGCTACATATGATCTAGCAATCCCACTTCTGGGGTAGATCCAAAAGAAAGGAAATCAGTATATTGAAGATATATCTGCACTCCCATTTTTATTGTTTATTGCAGGACTATTCACAATAGCCAAAATATGTAATCAACCTAAGTGCTCACCAATGGATGAATGGATAAAGGAAATGTACATATACACAATGGAATATTATTCAGCCATAAAAAAGAACATAATCCTGTCATTTACAAAGAGATAGATGAAAATGGAGAATATAATGTTAAGTAAAATAAGCCAGGCTCATTAAGATAAATATTACCTGTTCTCACTAATATGTGGGACCCCCAAAAAATTGAACTAATGGAGATAGAGGGCAGAATGATAGTTATCCAAGTATGGGAGGGTAGTGGGGGTGGAGAAATACAGAGGAAGTGGTAAATGGGTACAAAATAAAATTATATAGCATAAGATCTAGTGTTAGGAAGCAGTGAAGTGAATATAGGTAACAAAAAATTGATTGCATATTTCAAAATAACTAAGGGTGAAATTAGAATGTTCTTAGCACAAAGAAATCTAAATGCTTGAAGTGATAGAGATACCTCAATTACTCTGATTTTATTAGTACACATTGTATGTTTGTATCAAAATACCACATGTTCCTCACAAATATGCGCAATTATTATATATCCCTAATAATTAAAAATAAGTTTTTTTCAAAAGTTGGACATTAGCTACCTGGGGTTAGTGCACACCCCACAGGTTAAGGACTCAGTTCTGGCAGGGTGCAGTGGCTCACGCCTGTAATCCCAGCACTTTGGGAGGCCTCGACGGGCAGATCATGAGGTCAGGAGATCAAGACCATCCTGGCTAAAATGGTGAAACCCTGTCTCTACTAAAAATACAAAGATGAAATAAAAAAATAATTAGCTGGGCGTGGTGGTGGGTGCCTGTAGTACCAGCTACTTGGGAGGCTGAGGCAGGAGAATGGTGTGAACTCATGACACGGAGGTTGTAGTGAGCCAAGATTGTGCCACTGCACTCCAGCCTGGGCCACAGAGCAAGACTCTGTCTCAAAAAAAAAAAAACAAAAAACAAAAAACAGAAAAACAACTCAGTTCCACAAGTAAAAAATAACACTTTTAAACTTGGGTTTTGGTGCATACCCTAAAGCACTGGGTTGCTAAAGTGTGGTCCCCGTGCAAGCAGCAACAGCATCACTTGGGAATATTTAGAAATGCAAATTATCAGACCCACCTCTAGAACTGGAAACTCTGGGGATGCGGCCCAGCAATCTGTACTTTAATAAACCTTCCAAGTGATTCTGATGTAAGTTGAAATCTGAGAACCATGTCCCTGGAGTTTATAGACAAAGAATAAATAAAACGAATGAAAGAGGGAACAGCCTACAGATTCTATTGTGGGAGTTAATTGTTCCAAGAAAGAAAGTGAAACAGTGATATAAAACATGGGGAAAGCTAATTAAAAAATATATATAGTTAGATGGCCAGGTGCAGTGGCTCATGCCTGTAATCCCAGCACTTTGGCAGGCCAAGGCAGGCAGATCACTGGAGGTCAGGAGTTCCAGACCAGCCTGGCCAACATAGTGAAACCCTATCTCTACTAAAAATACAAAAATTAGCTGGCATAGTGGCATGCCTGTAGTCCTAGCTACTCACAGGCTGAGGCAGGAGAATTGCTTGAACCCAGGAGACAGAGGTTGCAGTGAGCAGAGATTGTGCCACTGCATACCAGAGTGAGACTGTCTCAAAAAAAAAAAAAAAAAAAAAAAAGGGAAATGAATTATAAATACAATCAGGGCTCCAAAGGTAGGCACTTGTCTTTTTAGCAACCCATTGCAGAGGAACTCAGAGGCAAGACTCACAAAAAATAATAAATAAATAAATCAACAATCAAAACTCAGAGAAAAAGGAGACACTGTGCCCACATATTCCATCCTAATACAGGATAACCAAGTACAGAAATCTCAAATACTTCAGAGAACTGTGACAATGGTGAGTGTAAGCATACACCTCTGCCATCTGCTGATATACACTGTGAAGTATCTGGATTATGTTCCTCAGACCCTTCCTCTAGCCCCAGGATGAATTTGTAAGATGCTTGAGGAGCAATGCAAACATTACTTGGGTGTCATTGTCTTCTGCTGGCCCTTGGCTACTAGGCCCAATCCGGCATGCACCTGAGCCTAATTTCCCATCACTTTGTGAAAATATTGTTCACATGTTTCTATTTTCTTCAGTCAGCACCCATCAGGGAGTGGAGCTCTTTGGAATAAATGCTGACTAGTTGGGGCATCTGAGAAGAATGTAGTTTTGGTGCTGGAGTTCACAGGATGTCAAAGCAGAAGTGACAGAAGAATCAAGAGCAAACCAGAGCTCTTGAGTCTAATCTGAACTTTTTTACTTTTCAGATGAGGAAATGTAGCGATGAAGAAATTAAATGACAGAAATGAGATCATACATTAACAGAATACAAGTTCATATTTCAGGCCTTAATTAACTCAGCTAGTACTGATTAAGAATCCGTTAAGTGCTAGGCGCTAGGTGAACAATGATCAAGAAAATAGTCTTTGCTCTTCAAACTCTTGCCACATGTTGGACAGGTTAGATAAGAAGCAATTGTATGTAATTCGATTATTTTTAAGATAAAAAAAAGCCTATGGTGCTATGTAAGCATGTGAGTGGGTCACCAAAGTCAACCTTGGAGGGTGTTAACTACTGTGGACCAGTGACCATTCAGTGCTTTCTTTTCATCCTCTTTTTGGAAGTCAGTTATTTTGCCATTACTCTATGCTTACCTCATCTTTGTGTACTGGGTGTGTAGGGAGCAGGTAACTAAAGAAAACTTTTTGGTTTGTATGTCTTCAGATTCAGGCAAACTGCACTGTGGAATTTCACCTGAGGAGCCCCATCTGTATGAGGGGCTGATTTAGCAGAGAAGTTCTGGATTTCAAGCCAGTGCCATTAAGTGATGAGATTTTGAGGCTCTTGGAAAGAGGGTGAGTATATTTTGCACATGGGGAGAATGTGATTACAGCGGCCAGTGGAAGGGCAGGCTATTGGTTATTAATTTGCAAAATGGTAACTACTAAGTCCTTCTCCATTGGTATGTGCATGCAAATCACTACCTGAAGAAATGGGATTTAATTCCTGTCAGATCTCAGGGTCCAGGTCCAGCCCATGCTGAAGTCTGAGGGGAGTGGGGTGGGTGGATGATCAGAAAGAACACTTGGAGGCGGGAGGGGGGTGGGGATGAGGGTGAGGGTGGTGGCGTAGGCAGGTGAAAGATAGTTGTATTCAGCAGCAGCTCTCATTAACAGTTTTCTTACTCTAGCTCTCTTATGAGCAACTTTTCTTACACTGTCCACCTTTACCTTGGCTATTTGCTCTGGCTCTGCGGCTCCTGCTGCTCCTGGGCCTGCAGTTGCATGGCTGGCTTTCCCCTGCCTTCAGGGTCAGCAGCTTAACTCTTTCTCTGGGCACGAGGAAGCCAAACTGTGTCCTGGGCCCCTCCTCTGGCTCTCTTTGATGCTCTCTCTGGGTACCAGCACCTGCACAAGAGCCACGTTGAGCCGAGCTGAGCCCCAAGAGCCATGTCTCTTGAGCACAGCTTCAACAGGGCAGTTATACCTTTTACAGACCATAGTGGCTCAGGGCCAAGTATGAACTTACACAAACAGGTTATATAACAAATGGAGGTGTGCATCTGCATGCCAAATTTGCTGAGTCATGTAGGCCTGGATATCCGCCTCAGCCTCTTGCTTGACCAAAGCACATCCATGTACCCTTCCATTAAATCTAGATTACCCTGAGTAACCTGCTTGGGTAATAAAATACAGCAGAAGTAACATTCAGGGACTTCCAAAGTTAGTTTATAAGAAACATTATTGCTTCCATCTGGGCCTCTGGGAACACTCCTGTTTGAGAAGCTCCCTCTTGGAACCCAGTCATAATGCTTCAAGAACCTAAGCCATACATAGTGGCCATAGTTGATAGTTCTAGCTGACCCTCCTGCCTACAGCCAGCAGCTGCCAGCTGTCTTGGAAATCCAGCCTAGGTGAGTCTTCAGATGATTGCAGCCCCAGCCAGCACCTACTTGCAGTAGCATAAGAAACCCCGGGCCGGGCGTAGTGGCTCACGCCTGTAATCCTAGCATTTTGGGAGGCCGAGGCGGGCGGATTGCCTGAGTTCAGGAGTTCGAGAACAGCCTGGGCAACACGGTGAAACCGCGTCTCTACTAAAATACAAAAAATTAGCCGGGTGTGGCAGTGTGCGCCTGTAGTCCCAGCAACTGCACTCCACCCTGGGTGACAGAGCGAGACTCCATCTCAAAATAAATAAATAAAAAACCCAAAAGAAAACTGCCCAGCTGTGCCCACTCATCCTGCAGAGGCAGGAAAGACAATAATAACCCATTTTAAGCCTTCAAGTTTTGGGATGGTTCGTTATGTAGCAACAGGTACCTGAAACACCGTCTTATAGGTAAGAAAGCAGAGGACTAAAGACATTAAGTAACCTGCCAAAAGTCACAGGGTAGGTCATAGAACCGAAATTTGAAGATTTTAAGTCATATTTTATTTCATTGCAGAGTATTCTCTCTTACTGACTATATTTTATTTCTTTCCATTGTCAACATTTTTGGCGGTTGCCATGTGACCTTGATCAGCCTGATTCTTCATATGTGAAATGAGGCTAATAAGTATACTTAGCCTAAAATTTTTGTGCATAAATGTGTGAGGTTAAATAACTTGTCATGTATTATACAACCAGCAAATGGTAAAGCCAGAATTTGAAGATGACATCCTAATTCTTAAATTTAAGTTAACCATTACACAATATTGCCCCCTAATAGCTATAGAATAAATCCCCAGTGCACCATCACTCTTTCAAGTATATTTTCATAAACTTCAGCAACTATCAGTGTAATGAAATTCAGAGGAAACAAATTCCTGTAGTAGTGGTTTGGAAGTGCTTAAACCGTCCCTGAAGAGAAGACCAAGATAGGGGATCTCTTTAGTCTCTCTCTGTTTCAATAACAGTTATTGAAATAGAATATAGATGTAGTAAGATTAACTCCTTCAAAGTATGCAATTCAATGTTTTATTTCACAGAAGTGTGAAACTATCACCACTATTTAATTACAGAACTTTCATCCTTCTCCAAGGAAACCTTGAACCAATTATTTATCAACCCCCATCCTCCTCTCTCCTTTTAGTCTCTTTTTTTCAAATTAAAAAAATTACCTTTTCTCCTTAAAAATATTAATAGATATTTAAGCGCTATTAGAATGTAAGCGTCTTGAATATATGGATTGAATGTCATTTAATTATGACTGTGTCTGCTATAGCTAGCACATAGCAATGGCATTCAAAACACATTTGCTGCATGCAAATATGTGTCCTGTGCCTGACTGATCTTTCTTTCTATGGCCAGAAATAACGTAATGAAATAGAATAATAATATAAAGTAGTATAATAGTAGAATTATTTATAATTCAGAAAGAAAGTATCTGTTGAAACCCTAATTGGAAAAGAGGTTTTTCTAGTTAAGCACATACAAGGGACTGGTTTCACCATTACTGTACATCCCTTTCCATGCAATATGCATTGATAGCCACCACAGAGATAGACATTTTTGATCCTTCATCAGTGAAGCTATATTGAGGTGTTGGAGTTGGGAACTACAAAGGAGACATATTTCCGTGTACTATGGCTAGCACAGACATTATCATGAACTAAATTGTGTCACTCCTAATTCATATGTTGAATCCCTACCCCCCAATGTGACTATTTTTGGAGATAGGACCTTTAAAGAGATAATTAAGGTTAAGTGTGGTTATAACGGTAAGGCCCTAATTCAATTTAACTGTTGTCTCTATAAGAAGAAGAAAAGACACTAGAGATGTGGGTACATAGAACAAAAGCCATGAGAAGTCATGGGCCAGCAGACAGTCACATGCAAGCCAAGAAGAGAAGCTTCAAAGATACCACCAAATCTGCCAACAACTTGATTTTGGAATTTTTTCACTGTGGGGAAAAGTGTGTTATTTAGGCCACAAAGTCTGTCGTATTCGGTTATGGCAGCCTGAGCAAACTAATACAGGAAACCTGAGGGCATATCAGAGGAGTATAGCATTGTTGCTGTCTTCGGAGACATTCTAGAGAGCCACATTTCCCAAATTATGTGAGCGATTATGGCTTCCCAATATGGCTAGAAATATTCAGGATGAAACCTCATTCCTTAGCCTTCAGATAAAATTTGAGTATCCTTCTGTTTCTCACTGGAAAGATCATAGGTTTTCATCTCTGGGGCTCTGTTATTTTACATGAGTTAAGAAGAAAATATTGCAAGGGTTGTTAATTCTTTAAACTGTGCTTTTAATTATGAAATAGTTATAGAGAATTTCTGATTCCAAAATGGCGGTGCAGAAGCAAACTGGCCTCATTCCCCAACATGGACAACAGAAAAATACACAATGCCAAGATTATCACCAGTGATATTCTAGAACTCGCATATGAGGATTAGTCAGTTCCTGGAGCTGCAAAGAAGTGAAAATATTCTGAACAAATGGTAAGAGAATCAGACTTCATAGCCATGATGTACCTCCTTCCAATCTGTCCAGCACCAAGCAAATAGAGAATTGACACCTGACTCATGATTTCTACACTGGAAAATATGAGATTGGGGTGGAGAATCAGCTTGCTTACCATCTTGGGTTACAAGGCGGAAGATCTGTCTCTGCCTCAATCCATAGGAAGCTTCACAAAGGGAGACATATTCCTGAAGACAATCAGAGACAAAGGGAAGAGGTAGGACTATCATTCCAAGATCTAGAAATTACTATGTAGCTTGGCTGAAGGAGACACCAGATCAGAGTGTTGGTTCAGCAGGAGAACAATAAAAGAGGTGTGTCCTACAGTCCTATGAGTACAATCCCCTAGCCAGCCTTCCCACGCTGATGGACTATTCTCTTTTTGACCACTTTCATTCAGGACAGGCAGCAATGGAGGCAAACCTGGGCTTAGATGCTGTCTGGTGCCAAAAAAGAAGCAGTTCCCTAGTAGTGGGGGAGTGGGGGGAGAAATTCAACAGGCAAATTACAGAGAATCTCTAAGCAAACGTAACAGTAAAAAAACAAGCCACAGAGAGAAGACTGGAGGAAATGACTAATCCTTTCATACAAATACATAGATGTACATCCACAAGAAATAACAGTAGGGAACCATGGCCTCCCCAAATGGACAAAACTAGGAACCAGTGACTGATTCTAATGAGACAATGATAATGTTAGCTACTGTATAAGAATTCAAAATAACAGTTTTAAGGGACAAAGCTATATCCACGGTAACACAGAAAAGCAATTCAAAAATTTACCAAAGATATTTAACAAATAAATTGAAATAATAAAACAGAAATTGAGACTGATAAATATATTTGCTGAACTGAAAAATTTATTGGAGTCTCTCATCAGCTAGTTGAATCAAACAGAGGAAAAAAAGTGAGCTTGAAAACAGACTATTTGAAAATGTCGTCAAAGAGAGAAAAAAAAATGAAAAATAACAAAGACCACCTAAAAAAAAAGAGAAAATTACCTTAAAAGACAAAACCTAAAAATTATTGGCATTTAAGAGACAGATGAGGAAGAACAGGGGTAGAAAACTTATTCAAAGAAATGATAATTAAAAACCTTTCAAAACTTGAGTATGATATAAATACCCAGGTACAGGAAAGTCAGAGAATACCAAACAGGTTTGACCCAAATAAAACTACCACAAGGTATATAATAATCAAACTCTCAAAGGTCAAACAAAGAGAATATTCTAAGAACGCAGCAAGAGAAAAGAACTACATAGTGTAAAAATGAGCTCAAATTCATCTGGCAACAGACATCTCAAGGGAAACCATACAGTCCAGGAGAAAGTAGGATGATATTTTCAAAGTGCTGAAAGAAAAAAACTACCATTCAAGAATTCTGTATCCAGCAAAGCTATTTAAAATATAAAGCAGTGATAGTCTTTTCCAGACAAAGAAATGCTGAGTGAATTCACCACCACCAGACCTGTCTTACACGAAATGATAAAGGTATTTTTTCTATCTGAGAGAAAACAAATTAATATGCAAAAAGAATACATTTGAAGGTACAAAACTGGTAAAATTAAGTAAAAGATAATGTGAGAATATTTCAATACTGTAATTGTGGTAGGCAAGGCACTCACGACTCTAGTATAAAGCCTAAAAGATAAATCTATAAAAATATTAGTTACAGCAGCCTATTAAAAATAGGTAATATAAAAATATGTAACTTGATAAAAAATGTAAGGGGTATAAAACTAAAATGTACCGTTTTATTTTTAGTTTTTTTCTGTTTCCATTTTTTGTGATCTAAGATGTCATCTCTTTAAAATAACTTTTTATAACTGTAAAATGACTTTTGTAAGCTCTTTGGTTAAAACAATGAAAAAACTAATAATAGACTAAAAATGTAAAAAGCAACAAAATAAAACATTCTACCAGGAAAAATTACCTAATCGCAAAGGAAGATGATGAGAAAGGAAGAAAGAGAAGTCACAAAATGATCAGAAAACAAGCAACAAAATGGCAGTAGTAAGTCCTTACCTATCAGTAATAAAACTGAATGTAAACAGGCTCAAATATCCAACTAAACAACACAGAGTGGCTGAATGGATAAACAAGTCTCAGCTACATGCTGCCTATAAGAAACCTATCTCACTTTAAAGACACACATAGACAAACTCAAGGGATGCAAAAAGATACCTGATACAAGTAGAAACCAGAAAAGAGTAGGAGTTGCTATACTTATATAAGATAAAATTGATTACAAGCCAAAGACTATTAAAAAAATAGAAAGATTGCTATATAGTGATAAAGGAGTCAATTCAGCAAGAAGATACAATTATAAATATCTATGCACCTAATACTAGAGTTCCCATGTATATAAAGTAAACATTAATAGATCTAAGGAAGGGATAGGCTGTACTAAGGTAATTGGAAACTTCAACACTCTACTCTCAGTAATGGACAGGTCATTCAATCAGGAAATCAGCAAAGAAACATCAGAGTTAAACAATCTACTAGGCTAAATAGGCCTACCTGACATTTATAGAACATTTCATCCAATTGCTGCAGAAAACACATTTTTTTGGATCACCACATGGAAAATTCTCGAGAGTGGACCGAATATTAGGCCATAAAATGAGTCTCAATTTTTTTTAAGGTAGAAATCATATCAAGTATCTTTTGTGACCACAATGGAACAAAACCAAAAAGCAGTAACAAGTTGAACTTCACAAACTATACAAACACATAAAAATTAAACAATATACTGCCAAATTACCAATATATCAATGAAGAAAATAGGAATATTAAGCATTTATTGAAACAAATGAAAATTGAAATACAACATACCAAAATCTATGGGATAAAGCAAAAGCAATAGAAGGAAGTCTAAAACAATAAATGCCTACATTACAAAAGTTAAAAAATACTTCAAATAACTGAATGATACTCCTCAAGAAACTACACAAGCAAAAAGAAAACTGTTCAAAATTAGTAGAAATCCAATAATAAAGAATAAATCAAAAATAAATAAAATTGAGACTATCAAAAATAAGATCAACACAACAAAATTTTTTTTTGTAAAGATAAAATTGACAAAGCTTTAGTTAGACTAACAAAAAAGAGAAGACTTAAAATCAGACAAGAAGACATAAAAATTATTAGACTATTATGAACAAGGATATATCAGCAAATTGGAAAACCTAGAAGAAATGGATAAATTCCTGGACACATACAACCTATCAAGATTGAATCATGCGGAAATAGAAAACCTCAACAAGCCAATAACTAGTAATGGCATTTAAGCCTTAATAAAAAGTCTCCCATCAAAGACAAGCCCAGGACCTGATAGCTTTGCTGTTGAATTCTATCAAACATTATACCAATATTAATCAAACTCTTCACAAAAATTGAAGAGGAGGGAATACTTTCAAACTCACTCTATGAGGCCAACATCATCCTGATATCAAAACCAGACAAGGACACAACAATAAATGAAAACTAAAGGCCAGTGTTACGGTGAACATAGATGCAAAAATCCTCAACAAAAATACTAACAAAATGAATTCAACAACGCATTAAAAAGATAATTCACCATAATCAAGTGAATTAATCTCAGGGAGACAAGGATGGTTCAATACATGCAACTCATTGATTATGATACATCACATTAACAGAACAAAGAAATACCATTTCAATATATGTGGAAAAGGCATCTGATAAAATTTAACATCTCTTTATGATAAAAACCTTGAAGAACCTGGTATAAAAGAAACAGCCAACATCCTACTGAGTGAGTAAAATTGAATGCCTTTCCTGTAAAACAAGGGTGCCATTTTCATCACTTTTATTCAATGTGATACTGAAAGTCCTGGCTAGAGCAATTAGACAAGAGAAAGAAAAGGTATACAAATTAGGAAGAAGTCAAATTAGGCTTGTATGCAGATGAAATGATATTATATTTTTTAAAAATGTAAACGCTCCATCAAAAACTGGTAAAACTGATGAACAAATTCAGTAAAACTGTAGGATACAGAATTAATATATAAAAAAGTAGCATTTTTACACTTTTTTTAGATTTATAATCTGGAAAAGAAATCAAGAAAGCAATCTCATTTACAGTAGCTAAAAGGAGTATAAAATACTTCGAATCAGTTTGACCAAAGACATGAAAGATCTATATAAGAAAAACTATAAATGATAGATGAAAAAAATTGAAGAGGACACAGGAAAATGGAAAGTATTCCATGCTCATGGATTGGAATAATTAATAGTGTTAAAATTACAGTATCATCCAAAGCAAGTTATAGATGCAATGCAATTCCTGTCAAAATACCAATGATATTCTTTACAGAAATAGAAATTTTTAAAAAAAATTTATAGGAACCACAAAAGATCCCAAATAGTCAAAGCAACCTTGAGCAAAAAGAACAAAATATCACATTACCTGACTTCAAAGCACCTTACAAAGCTGTAGTAACCAAATCAGCATGGTATTGACATTAAAACAGACACGTAGATCAGTGGAACAAAATAGAGGACCCAGATATAAATCCACACATTTATTTTTTTCAATTCATTTTTTTACAAAGGCACCAAAGACAAACAATGGAAAAAGTCTCTTCAATAAATGATTTCGAGAAACATGTCTAATCATCTGTAGAAAAAATGAAAATAGACACCTAACTCTCACTAAATGCAAAAAAACAAATCAAAATTGATTAGAGACTTAAATCTCACACCTGAAACTATATAACTACTTGAAGAAAACTTTGGGGAAATGCTGCAAGACATTGGTCTGGGCAAAGATGTTTTTTGTGTAAGACCATAAAAGCATAGGCAACAAATGCAAAAATAAAAAAAAAAAATGGAATTGCATCAAGCAAAAAACCCTCTGCACAGAAGAGGAAACAATTAAAAGAATGAAGAGACAACCCACAGAATGGGAGAAAAAAATTGTATATATTGTAATTTATGAGATAAATATATACAAATAAATTTATGAGAATGTATAAGAAGCACAAACAACTAAATAGCCAAGAAACAAACTGATTTTTAAATGAGCAAAAGATGTAAAAAGACACTTTTTAAAAAAAAGACATACAAATGGCTAATAGATATATAATAAGATGCTCAACATTACTAATTATCAGAGAAATACAAATTAAAATCACAATGTGAGATAGCTCACTGCACTTAGAATGGCTTTTATCAAAAAGGGAATAGCACATGCTGGCAAGGTTGTTGAGAAAGGAGAACCCTCACTACATTGTTGGTGGGAATGTAAGTACAGCCACCATGAAAAACAGTACGGAATTTCCTTACAAAACTAAAAATAGGACTACCACATGATCCAGCAATTCCACTACAGGGTATGCGACCAAAAGAAAGGAAATCAATACATCAAAGAGATAGCTGAACTCCTGTGTTTATGACAGCCCTATTCACAATAGCCAGCTAGGGAATCAACCTAGATGCCCACAAATGGATAAATGGACAAAGCAAATATTACGCACACACGCGCGTGCGCGCGCACACACACACACACACACACAGAGAATGAGAATAGAATATTACTCGGCCACTAAAAAAGAACAAAATTATGTCATTTATAGCAACATGGATAGAACTAGAGGTTATTTATGCTAAATGACCATAGCCAAACATAGCATGTTCTCATTTTATCTGTTGGCTAAAAGAGTGGATCTCATGAAGATAGAAATTGGATTTTGGGTACCAGAGAACAGGAAGGGTAGATGAGGGGGGATAAATAGAGGTTGATTAACGAGGCTATGTAAAGAAACAAGACCTAGTATTTGATAGATGAGTAGGGTGACTCTACTTAATAATATCTATTCTACATTTTAAAAATAGGAGGGAATAATTTGAATATTCCTAGCACAAAGAAAAGATAAAGATTTAAGGTGATGAATATCCCAATCACCCTGATTTGATTTTTGCACCTATTTGAATGTATCAAATTATCACGTGCACCCCAAAACACATCAATTATATATCAATAAAAAATGAAAGAAATAGGCATATAAGGTATATCCTAGGGTTTCAGTACAGGTGTCTATTAAATAACTGAGTGCAAAACTATGTATGAGTCATACAAACTGAAGAATATTATGGGGCAGTTGTATTTTTAATGATGACGTCAACGTTTTTGTGGTGAAATATGAACTGAAACCTTAAAAAACATCCACCAGATAATGTGAATAAAGGATGCCATCCTTTCAATAGAAACTTTTCAGAATTTTGAAATAACTTAATCATTAAGCTTTGCAAATAATGTAGTGTTCAAGCTTATATAATAAAACCAGAGGCAATTAAGAGCTGAAAGTACATGGTAAACAAAGCAGCAAAATAGAAGACAGAAACAAATCAGTGAGGCAAAGAGTTTACAATGAAAGTACAATGAGTAGGTGAAATTACAATTTGTATCTTTTTAGCTGTCAGCGTTTCAACATTTAGTACACCATATTTAGCAAAATGTTCAATACACTTTCAAAAATGACAAAAGCCACTGTGTACCTACAGATCTATAATTCTAGAGATGAGCACGATGGAAAATAATAGCTTTTATGTACCATTCCTAAAGATTGTCAATTTTCAGGGGTGCAAAGCATGTCAAGGATGTCTTTTACTAAATTCTTTGCAGTAAAGTTTTGCTAAAGTTGGAAATAATTGCTATTAAATCCTAGTTCTGATAAATCGTTCTGGTAGAGTGTGAGGTTTGAAAATAATGGAGAAGGACCATTGTAATTCCTAACCTGTAAAGGAATATCAAAACTCCAATTCCCAGAAAAGGAAGCAGGGTCTGAGTGATTTAATGACTTAGTGAGTGTCATCTAACAATAGGAAATACAGAATTCAATTCCAGGCATGTCTAATCGCAAAGCAAGGACTTTTTCCCACTATACCTGCCATATGGCCAGAAGTTTCTTATGCTTCTTAGGTATTATTAAATTGTCAAAGGACTCCTGAATCAAAACTATACAGGAGGTATTGAAATTGCCTCTTAAACCACTAGATTACAGAGCAGTTTGAATAGAAACACAAAAAGATAGAAAATATTCACCATAAAATTGTATCGTTCTCTCTTCAAAGATTCCTGTGTGGTATCTATCTGTTCTTTCTCTCTCTCTCCCCCTTTCTCATTCATTCATATATATATATATGAAATCTCTAATAGTCTCACATGCTGAAAGTGCTCGGCATCAAAATCGGCATTTCTAGCCTATCTAAATAGACACAACTGATTGAAAACAAATCTACATCCATCCTCTTCTCAACAATTTCCCATTGAGGAGAGGGATGGGGACCTTGAAAAAATATATTTTTATAGTGGAGACCTTAACAGTTTAAAAACATTTGTGTTTCTCAATGTTTCTTGGCATCAGGCTCCTCATATCCCCAGAGGGTTTGTTAAGGGAAAATACTGTCGTTTTTCATAAGGAATAAAACCAGAAATTTCAGAATTTTTAGCTCTATGTAAATATTCAATATATCAGCAAACATTTATGATACTACAACCTAGATCAGTGTTACAGTGTGATTAGTGAAAACATATGCCAAATAATGAGAAAGAAGAGATAATTATTGATTTCATTTTTTTCTACCCATCGGCAAATACTTGTCCATAATGTAAGAATTATAATCTGGATTCTGCCAGCATAAGACATAGCAGATATGGTAAACTGTCCACTCACAGTTAACGGCTCCCTCTTTTTTACTAACGTATTCCAAATTTGTTCTAGGTGGCCCTATGCCCAGTTTAAGTATTTGCCTTCTGGGACTCCTTTTTAGTGATGGGGTAGCAATGTGACATGGGTAGCATGAGTGGCAGACATCTACTGGTGGGGAGGGGGCTTATGGGAAAAATCTCCATTATCCTGATTAAAAATGGTAGTCATACTGATATGTCCCTTTTACCCTTTTGTGTGTTCATGGCAGCTATCTAAAAACCATTAGGATGACAGACCCACAATAAGGATGACAAAGAAAAACAAAAACAGACAGAAGTCTGGCCTTGTGAAGGGGATACTCCAGTCGTGATTTATTTCCTTATTCCATTCCTAGACATTTTATTGGGTGAAAAAAATAAACCCAATTTGATTAAAGAAAGTTGTACTATATGAAGTTACATTCAATCCCTGAAGTGATTTACATATTGATACTCAGCAAGATCAGGTATCGGTCATTATCAGTGATTCTAGGTCAACCTGAGTGACAATTCAGGTGATAGTTTGCAGAACTGTTGTCTATTTTATTTGATATTTTTACTGATGACCTAATTAAATGAATCAAAATTCAATAATTTTATTTGTAAATAATAAAAATGATACAGTCCCATACAAACATAATGGATTCAAAAGGAGTAGAAATATCAACAAATAAGTCTTAATAATAAAATTGGTAATTTTATAGTAGCGAAGAAATAACTAGAGTAGAGCATTTTTGTAAATCATTATGTAAATATGATTATTACTGTGGTTCTGGGTTTAACAGCTAACCATATTAACCAGGCTATTAAGTTAAATATGCCTTCATGTTACATGTAGGGGTTGGAACATAATTCTTCCATCCTAATTTGCATTACTTAAACACTTCTTATACAGCATATGTGCATATTTGATCATTACATTTTAAAGAAATGCTGAGAAATTAGACAGCATCCAGAGAAAGTGACAGTGACATAATGATTAAAGGGCTGAAAAGTAAGTCTTACAAAAAAGGTTAAAATAATTGGCATTTAGCCTGGAAAGGAGCAAAATGATTACTACCCTCAAATTGTATGTTAAGTCCTTTTTTTGTCTTGATGTGATATTGAGGTAGACTGAAAAAACAAGAAACGACCGAGTAATCTTTCAGAGGACTCTTACCTATTCAATACAAACGTGCAGTTTTTGAAAGCTACTATGAACCAGGCAAATAAATCATAGTTCTTTCCTTTAAGAATTTCACAGACTTGATACAGGGTGAGGATGGTTGTATTCCTTAGAATAAAGGCTAAGTTGCTTTTACAACTTAGTACTATAAAACTGGATTTTTTTTTTTTTTTTTTTTCAGTTAATAGTCCAGTCAGTCAGAGCTGGTGAAGTAGACCTGCTGTAGAAGGTGTGAAGGCCCAGTCCTCCCTCCACGTTTCTCCACCCTTGAAAGGTAGTGTGCATGTCTGTTCACCCATGAAAGAAGAGGAAGACACCAAATGGATGGCATCGATTTCATTTTAAGTAAGTGAGGAGTAAGTTACCATTAAGCTCAAAATTGCATTGTTCTGAATTTAGTCATATTAGCATGCCCAGCTGCAAGGAGGGTTGGGAAATATTGCCTCTAGCTGAGCAGTCATATGTTCAGATACAATCATTTTATTATGGAAGACAGAAAAATGAGGCCGGGCACGATGGCTCACGCCTATAATCCCAGCACTTTGGGAGGCTGAGGTGGGCAGATCACGAGGTCAGGAGATCGAGACCATCCTGGCTAACATGGTGAAACCCCGTCTCTACTAAAACTACAAAAAAATTAGCCGAGCATGGTGGCGGGTGCCTGTAGTCCCAGCTACTCGGGAGGCTGAGGCAGGAGAATGGCTTGAACCCGGGAGGCGGAGCTTGCAGTGAGCCGAGATCGCACCACTGCACTCCAGCCTGGGCGACAGAGGAAGACTCCGTCTCAAAAAAAAAAAAAAAAAAAAAAAAGACAGAAAAATGTTGGGAAACAACTAACAGTTTTCCACAGATATGAAATATTAGCATATCAGTATTTTAATTCTTAAAAATTATCTGGAGAGCAACTAACAATGCCGCTGGATAATTAGGTTATACATTTTCTAAAATCAGAAGGGCGAGAAGAGTCAACTCTCTAGATCTCGCATACACTATGGTATATATATAAGCATTGGAGTTGTATTTTAGTCATTTCTGACTACTCGCTTTTAAAATCTTTTAGTCCCTGAGGATTTCTATCTGTGCAGATGTATAGACAATCTGACATTTTTGAAATTTTGTAAGTGCAGCATAAAATCAAAGAAGGAAGTTGGTCTTGGGCCTCTATCTTCACCCATTTGCTATGAGGCTTCTGGTCCTGGGGAAGCCTTTTCCCCTAACCATTGAAGAGTTCAAGTTGTGATTCTGTTCATCTCTTCTCATAGACAAAGCACTTGAGTCACCATATTTTTATCATCTAATTAAGCTCCAGCATAAGATTTTATCGAAATCTCCCTATAATAGTTATTTTTCATCTACATATTTTTTGTATTTAGTTTAAATTAATCTTTTCTACAATATCCTGTCTGATCCTGACATTGTATGCAGTGCACTGGCAAGGTCTTACATGATTTCATAACATTGCCTGGCTCAGGATGAATTTAGTTCAGTTCTTACAGTTCAAGTTCCATAAAGCATTGTAATAACTTTATAGTATATTGCAAGACTATTAAAATAATCAGTCTAGGCTGGGCATGGTGGCTTATGCCTGTAATCCCAGCACTTTGGGAGGCCGAGGCGGGAGGATCACCTGAGGTCGGGAGTTCGGGACCAGCCTGACCAACATAGTGAAACCCCATCTCTACTAGAAATACAAAAATTAGCCTGGCTTGGTGGCGTACACCTGTAGCTCCAGCTACATGGGAGGCTGAGACAGGAAAATTGCTTGAACTCGGGACGCGGAGGTTGTAATGAGCCAAGATCGCACCACTGCACTCCAGCCTGGGTGACAGAGTGAGACTCTATCTCAAGGAAATGTTCAGGTAAAGATAAAATATTGTGGAGACCAAGAGACCAAGGTCCTTTTTAAGTCTTATTGTGGCTGCCCTTAGAGACAACAGATGACAAATGTTTCTTAGATTTTTTTTTTTTTTTTTGAGACAGAGTCTTGCTCTGTCAATTCTCTGCCTCAGCCTCCTGAGTAGCTGGGATTACAGGAGTGCACCACTACACCCAGCTAATTTTTCTATTTTTAGTAAAGACGGGGTTTCACCATGTTGGCCAGGCTGGTCTCAAACTTCTGATCTTATGAGCCCCACACCCACCTCAGCCTCCCAAAGTGCTGGGATTACAGGCCTGAGCCACCACGCCCGGTCTCCTGTTTAGATCTTTAAAAGGTGCTAGACTTAATCTCTTAGTTAATCTCTTCAGGATTGGGAGGGCCTGGAAGAAAAAGATCTAGCTATGTCAATAGAGATTCTTTACAGATGCAGGTTCCCCCACAAAGCTCAGCTTTGCAGGGCCATTTCAAGATATGGCAGAGAAACGTGTTTTTCCTTGTTATGCCAGAGCCAGATTGGAAAGTAAGTCATGATATACAGGGTTAAATAAAACCCATTCTGATGAGAATTTATGGTTTGTGAGAATTTATGACTCGCCAGACCCCTTAGATAGGAATTTGGGCAAGATTAAAAAAAAAAAATCAGAGATTTGTCCTCATGCTGAATCCAATAAGTCAGTTGCTAAGACTTCAACTTTTCCCCAACATCACTCCAATTTAGATATTGTTCAGAACCAACAATTGACAATAAAAGACTTTAAAATATAAATGAACATTTTCTAAATTAATGGTAGTACAATATCTCAAACTGAGATGAAACATGATCACACTGTACTTTCATTGGGAGTTTATGACTGAAGTTTTTATTTCAAATGTGGAAGCTCACAGCAAATTACATGGTACAGTGACTTACACAAGGAAAGATTCAAGGCACCAGGTATGTTAATGCTACAGGAGAGAAGATCTGAGGAGGAAGCTGAAAAGAATGATTCCTTTATTCTCACAGGAATGAGAAACTCCAGACTGATATAGAATCCATTTAACATAAATGTAAATTTTATGAGAAAACAGCTGCAATTACAATTTAATATTTATCAAGCTATGTGATAACTTGCTTGTTTTGAAGTACTAGAAGAAATCATGAAAACCTGTTGATAGTGTTCTGTTTCCAAAAATTCTATGCTCTTTAATCACACGTAATTAAATAAAAATAACATATAAAATGGGAAAACATTTATACCATGTACAAGTAGTTAATGTTACGTAAAGAGCTCAAACTATACATGTTCTAAAATCCTAAAACATAAACATAGAATAAAGCAATTACAATTTGTTGTTATAAAGTTGTCCACAATAATATCTAATGATTCTTTGTATTCCTGTGGTTATGTTTCATTTTTTTGTGCTTTTCTTTATTTGGGTCTTCTGAGTTTCTTTTTTTTGTTTTCTTAGTATAACAAAAAGTTTCAGTTTTGTTTATCTTCCCCCTCCAAAAAAAAAAAAAAAAAGCTTTTGTTGTGTCACCTCTCTTCTCTATTTTATAATCTCGATTTCATTTATTATTGCTCTGATCTTTATTTCTTGCCTTGTACTAATTTGGTTTTGGTTTGTTTTTGCTTTCCCGGTTCCTCAAGTTGCATCATTAGGTTGTTTATTTGAAATATTTAAGCTTTGTAATGTAGGCATTTATTGCTATAGAATTCACTCTTAGTACTGATTTTACTTTATCTTTCAGATTTTGGTATGTTGTGTTTTGATTTTGATTTGTTTCAATATTTTAAAATTTCTTTCTTAATTTCGCCATTGACCTATAGGTTATTCAGGAGCATGTTGTTTAATTTCCATGTGTTTTTCTAGTTTATGAGGTTCCTCTTATTAATGATTAGTAGTTTTATTTTATGTGGTCTGTAAAGACACTGGGTATGATTTCTACATTTTTGAATTTGTTCACCTCTCTGCGTCCCCAGGAACATACTCATTCTTACATTTGAGTTGTGGGATATTACTGGTAATAATCTTGGTGATATATATTTGTTTTTGATTTTCTGTTCTGGGAAGTGAAGCAAGCTTGCTTCTCTACCACCATTTTGGAAAGGAAGAGCACAAATACCCTTTAGAAAGTATGAGAAATTGTTATGAAGTCTATGCTAAGCAATACTATAATATTATTAGATTGGTATTGGGAGACGATTCTCCACAGGTGTGTTTTACTTCTGTACACCTTGTGAACAGAAACAGTGATGGTCTTTGTTCTAGATATATTTTCAAAGATATTTTTATAACAGTCTTGGAAGATAGATATGGTCTTTTGTACTGTTTATAGGGAAAAAATGTGTTTCTCCAGGGCAAATGGCAGTTACGCCCATTGCACATTATAAAACAATTAGATTCCTTAAATTCAGTGTTCTTCTCCTGTAACAGAGCCCATGGCATGTGCAGGTGTCATCCGCCACCTTTTCATGTCACCTATGGTATTTGGGGCCTGAGGAACTCATATAAGAAAAATGATACATACTAGCTATTGCTATTTTGTAAGTAATAAACTGTGATTTGTCCCTGACCCAGGAGTCTCATGGTTCTGCCAGTTCTGCCAGCATCCGTGGCAGACTAACCTGTTAGGTTGCAAATAGGGTAAAACCCAAGTTTTTGACATTTGAAATAGAGACAATAGAATGTGTTTAGAAGGAACAGAAACTTTAGAATCGGACCATTTCACATTCACATTTGATCTCTGCCTCTATGTGATCATAGATAAGTCTAAAAACTTTTCTATGTCCCAACTTTCTCATCTGCAAAATGGAGGATAATGCCTAACTTTAATATTTATGAGACTATTAAGAGAAAGCACAAGTAACATGCTGACATTTTGCCTGACACATACAAAAATATAATTAATGCCTATCTTTGTCTTTCCTTCTTTTTTTCTTCCCCAAATCTATGTTAGTAATTCTACTCAGGAATATCAATCAGCAGAAGATTAACTTGCAATTTATAAAGGCATTTATTTTGTATTAGTCTCTTTCTCACCTGACATGACGGTCAGCCAAGATCTGCAGCTGCACTGCCTGGCAGGTGAGACTGTAGCCTGGTCGTCTAATTTGTTACGAGCTTTCTAATCATTAGTGAATCAAGTCCAGAAATGCTCCTTTATAGTATTAAGATCATTCGCAAAAGTGTCTGGAGAGAAACAATCAGGCAGCATCTTAGTGAAGCTACTCTGGCACCTCGAAGATAGGAAGGAAGAATGTATTTGCTCTTTTCGTTTTCCTTTTTCTATTTTTTCCCACCTCTGCCTCGGTTTTCTTATCTTAGGTCTCTGACCTTACTCCAAAATTTATCTGAGACAAATTTCTCAGCAAAACTGTCTGAAGCAATTTTCTCTTTCTCTTCTGTCTCATCATTTTCAGAAGACCTGGATATGGTTCAAATGATTCTTCCATCTGTTTCTTCTAATTCCATGACCTCAATCCTTTTCCTTAGAGTTATATCTCCCTTGAACACTCATTACTGCCTGGGAGCTGACTCAAGGTTGCTTCCCTCCCTCTGAGTTGGTGATGGTGCTGTGCCAGATTCTCCTGAGAGCAGGAAGGTTGTGTGAGTTCTGTTCTGATATTTTCCAGGCAACTATTTGTAACTCTATCTGCGTATTACTCCCGGAATTCCATGTGTTCACAGGCCAGTTTATGTCATTTGCCTTCTAGAACAAGGCTGGGGCATATTATGTTGAGAAAAAAGTGACAACAGAAAAAAAATTTATCAATAGGAAGATAGTCAATTATATAACATGCCCCTAATGCTAGATGTTTGTTGTTGTTTTCTCAGTCTATTGCTATTATAAAAAAAGTATTGTAATGAATTACCATTTACATATATCATACTGTATACATACATGTAAATTAGTAGAATAAATTCTCAGAAGTAGAGACTAATAAATCAACAGTGAAGGCATTTTTATTTTAATGGTCATTCTCAAGTTGCCTCCACAGGGTCTCACTATTTTATACCCAATAGCAACATACTAGAGAAGTTACTTTTTTTTTTTTTTTCCACAAACTTGCCAACAGAGTTGTAAATTTTAGGTTGTCATGTATATTATAGGTTAAAAATTATATCTTGGTGTAGTTTTAGGTTTGTTATTCCTTTGTTCTGATCCCCAAATCAGATTTATTCTGAGAGACATTGACTATGCTTTCATATATTTAAGGGGCATCTGTTTTTTTTCTTTTAACCTATAAACATCAGGTTCATATTTGTCCATTTTTCTGCTGGGTGCCAGTTTTCTACTACTTAGTTTTAAGGAGCTTCCATATATTCTCTCTGTAATGTACATGATTTGAGAGTTTTGTAATTTGCTTTGGGTTACAGTGTTTTTAATAATATAAAAGTTTTGTATGTCTTGTCTATATCTGTTGATGAAGTGGAATTTATAAAATTTTTAATGAATTCTGGATTTGAGGTCATAATTTGAAAGGCCTTCTCTCCTCCAACACTATAAAGATATGACCTTGTATTTTCTTCTAGTATTTATATGGTCTTGTTTTCTCTTTTAAACTTAATTACCACCTGTCCTATTGTGTGTAACAATGTGACACTCCTGTACTGAATAAATTTGGGATCTCAGTGAGAAAAGAGTAAATACATAGTATAGAATAAAAATAATAAACATCTGAGTTCATGAATTTATTATTTTCAGTTTTTTCTTTGGTAAAATAAGGCTTCAACATGTTATGAAAATGAAGGATAATTTCTTGTTGAATTTTTGGATAATTTGTGGGAAAGTACAAATATTTTTGGAAGAGTAGATTATATGACTAGTGTCCTTGGTTTCTTCAAGGTAGCCTTTTTTTTTTTTTTTTTTTTGTGAAAGGCATAATAGTCTACTTTCAGACAAGAAAAGACTAGAAAATATTAACCACATCCAGGTATTTTCTCACTTTAGCATAGAAGAGAAAAATCGAGAACATGGGCTTTGCTACCAGGCACCTCTCCCTACTGGCTATGTTACTTTTGGACAGTCATTTAACTTTCAGCCTGTTTCTTTATAGGCAGACTATGGAAAATAATTTTTTCTTCATAAAGTGTAAAGGATTACATTAGATAAAGTGCTAAACAAAGTGGCTGGCATAGGGTGAAATTCAATTAATAACTATTTTCAGTTACTGAAGTTGGATTTTATTTCACGTGATTTCATAATCTTTTGAAGATTGAAATATGATTAGGAATATAACCATTTATGTTAACCAGAAATAAAGGAAGCATTGAAGCATAAGCTAATATGAATTTTCAAATGTGTTGTCTCATCACACTGATTGAAAATAGCAACTCTGGTCTATGAGATGAGGCCTTGGAGACACTCAGCTCCAAAGTATCCAGAAAATAACCTTGAAAGAACTCGCTGGCTGATAACTATAATTTGCCTAGTCCTACATCTTTCTAGTGGAATCTAGCGCGAAATATACAAATCAAGTGACACATTTTGAAAAAGGCCCTGCTGTGGCAGTATCCTGCATTTTAAATGTACATCAAGGTTTTCTGGAGACACCTTCAGATGGATATTCGGTGTATAGTGTCACATTTTTAGACATGTCCCCAAGGTTTTATTATTCTATCTCTTCATTCTTGCACTTCAGCAGCTAGAAATGGCTTTGCTGCTTCAAACTCCTGTGATACCTCTTTACTATAAATTTAGATTTTCAATGCCATTGTCATTTGGTGAAGAAATGTGCAAATAGCACATTCTTTTTGAAGTGCATTTTGGCTAAATTATCTTTACTTAACAAATAGCTCTTAAAAGGCGTGCGTAATAATCACATTCCTATTTTTGTTCATGCTACCTTGGCAAAACTACAGGAGACAATGAAAAGCAACGAATTGTTCTAATCTCTGAATAGTAATAAATATTTTGTTACTGTGGCTTCTAGAATTTGGCTTTATTCAAACTACTGTTGGAGAGCTAGATCTATAGAAATATAAGTGGTATTAATGAAGTAAATATACATTCACAAGTACACAAATAAGTAACACCTGTTCAGACAGTGGCCAATTGTTTTCTGTTGATAGAGCGTTTATTTTAGCAGTGGCATTGAAATGTCGGCTAGCAATAAAAATAACACTACTAACTATTCCTACGTAGTTATAAGGAGGTGTGCCAGTTATTACTACTAATAAAGGTAGAATGCAGCATTCAGCTTTAACATTCATAAGCTGGGTGAATTTGAAGAAATTAACTGCTGTGAGCTTCAGTTCCTGCATGTTTAATGTGTGTAACAGTACCTACCTCAAAAGATGGTTGTGAAGATAAAATAAGAATGTGCATAAAAAGCTGTTAACCCATTGTCTAGTAGGTAAGCAACAAGTCCAATTTATTAGTATAAAGACAGAAAAAGAAACACGTGCTTATTTTGTTGGCACAGAGTCCTAATTTATAACTCTATATGTGTCTCTTCATAGGAATTTATTTTAGACATGAAGCTTACTGCCATACTTTTATATTAAAAAATTAAGTGGTTGATTTAATTAAAATCCCCTAAATAAAAACAGAAGATAAACTCATATTTACAACCAGATTTTTTTTCCGAAAGTCTGTTTATATACCTATTTTTTCAGTGTTCCAAGACTTGCAAAGAGTAATTAAAGCTTTAGTTCTTTCTGTAAGTAAAAGATTCATATATGTTCATCTTGCAAATATATGTTGTATCTGGAATTTTTATCTAAAATAGGCTACCTACTTTTCAACACTGAAAATCTGTAGAATCAGGTAATGCTCCAACTTAATGTCCTCTGAGTTTATTTTGGGACTGCAACATCCAATAAGATAGCCACTTGCCACTGATGTTTATTTACACTTAAATATAAATGAAATTTGATCATATTTTTAATTTAAAATAATATTTTTCATTAAGTAAATACTATTAGCAATTTAGTACCTCAGTTGCACTAGCCATATTTCAAATCCTCAATAGTCAGTCACATGTGGCAAGTGGTTATTATATTGGACAACGCAGATTAGAACATTTCCATCATTGAAGAAAATTCTGTTGGCTAGTTTTACCTTACAGAATCTTAGAAGCTACTTCATTACTGATGGGGTAACAGGCACTGACCCTGTGTGGCTTAAGATATTTTTACAATCAGACCCCTCTCTAATTTTAAATTTAAGATTTTAGATGAATTCCCAACCTTCTTCTGCATTAATATTAACCTAATTAACATCTGACATTAATGCTGTTACCTTAATCCAGTGATTCTCAACCTCGGTTGCACAATAGAATCAGTGGAAAGATTTTAAAACATCTAGATATCTAGGCCACATGCTATATGCTATATTAAAGACCAACTAGAATAGGATCTTTAAGGAATGGCAAGCAGTCATCAGTATTTTTTTTTTTTTTTTTTGAGACGGAGTCTCGCTCTGTCGCCCAGGCTGGAGTGCAGTGGTGCAATCTCGGCTCACTGCAAGCTCCGCCTCCCGGGTTCATGCCATTCTCCTTCCTCAGCCTCTCCGAGTAGCTGGGACTACAGGCGCCTGCCACCACGCCCGGCTAATTTTTTGTATTTTTAGTAGAGACGGGGTTTCACCGTGGTCTCGATCTCCTGACCTCGTGATCCACCTGCCTCGGCCTCCCAAAGTGCTGGGATTACAAGCGTGAGCTACTGCGCCCAGCCAGTCATCAGTATTTTTTCTTTTTTTTTTGTCCTCTCAGTGATTCCAACATCTAGCAAGCTTGTGAACTCTGGATCCAGTCACAGATCTGGTTTTCCCATTTGTCACTAATTTTTTCTCATCACTTTGTTATTTTATATTGGAAAGGCATATAGCTCTTACCACACATTGCATGATTTTTCTTTTAAGATGATACTTCCTATAATTATTTCTCATGCAACATTATTTTCTCACATATTGCTTGATTTTTATTGTTACTTTTATTTCAAATCAGAAATTTTCTTTTCCAGGCACTTTCCTCATTCTCACTGCTTTTGTGCTTTTTTAGGTAATGGTGAACAAAAGTTAATATAATACATCAAAATCAGCAACAATAGAAACAAAAAGATAGAAAACGATGTGCAGTAAAATAAAATGACCTTTTACTACCCTTCTTCAAATGCTTGTAAAAGGATGAGAGTTAAGGTGCTTTTGCCCTAGAGCACAACTTTTATTACGTGCATAATAATTCCTCACTTAAAAGTGTATAAATGTGGGAGCTTTTGTATTGACATCCTTCCAACAAAAATGATTGTTTAGGAAAAATTTAAAACTACCTGATTATTTGAAGAAGGCTCATGGTCCAAAAAATAGCTTATATTAAGAATTTCAGGCAAATACTATTATAACATTTTCTTAAAATAACAAGTGAGGAAAATCTGTGGATGGTGATAATTGAGAAATACAATTTGTTAAATAATATTTTAAGGCTGGTGTGGTGGCTCACACCTGTAATCCCAGCCCTTTGGAAGGCCGAGGCAAGTGGGTCATTTGAGCCCAGGAGTTTGAGACCAGCCTGGCCAACAAGGCAAAACCCCATGTCTACTAAAAATACAAAGATTAGCTGGGCATGGTGGTGTACACCTGTAATTCCAGCTATTCGGAGACTGAAGGTGTGAGAATCACTTGAACGCTGGAGGTGGAGGTTGCAGTGAGCGAGATCATACCACTGCACTCCAGCCTGGGCAACAGAGCAAGACTCCATCTCAAACATTAAAAAGGAACATTTTAAGCCACTGTATCTACCAAAATTTTATTTTGTTCATTTATTAAAATAAGTATGACAGAGACTGCTAGATGTTCCCCAATATCTACTCACCCTTTTTTGCAACTTTTAGTTGAACATACTGAGTTTTAAAGAGGGAATAGGAAGAAAATACATGCAAACTTAATATTTGATAGGACCAAATATAATGTATATAAAGAAAATGAATACCAAATCATTATGGAGATGGGTGAATATATTAGTTGGAATCCGGGTTTAGCCCAGTAGTAGACAGCAGAGATTATAGTGGCTTGATCAAAAGGACCTTTTGCCCTTTCATGTGAAATCATAAGAGTTTGGTTGAGGCTAGCATGCTAAATCTGTAATGATCAAACATCTAGATTCCCTTTAATCTTTAATAACAGCATCCATCTAATGACACAGTATGGGTTTTGCCAGTCAGAGGAAAAGAGAATAGAAACAGAAAATAGAGGACACATTTCTTTTCTTTATAGCCATGATTTGGAAATTGTACATGGTAGGCCCATTCACATTCATTGGCTAGAACTTCATCACACTCTTACCTAGTTTGAAGAGAAGTTGACAATTGTTGTCTTAAGTTGAGCATCTCTATGTGTATCCAAAAATCTTATTACTATGTAAGAGAGAAAATATGCCTTTGAGAAGGAAAATACTAGTTTCTACAATAAGACACTCAAATATCCAGGCACATACTCTTACATCTACTTTAAGTATGCTCTCCTCCTCCTCAAACCAGATGACTATTTACCATAACCAGCTAAAAATCCAAGATTTATGGAAAATATATGGTCTTCTTCAGTACTCAAACAACAGTTTTAGAAAAATTATTTGTGGCCAGCCTCAAAGTCTGGCTTTTTGTTAGAAGTAACTCATACAGAGCAAATTAGAAGACATCAAGTTGTACTGATATAGTGTGCATATTAGTTTCTGCCCAAAATCTCATGTTGAATTGTAATCTCCAGTGCTGGAGGGTGGGGCCTGGTGAAAAGTGTTTGGATCATGGGGGCGGATCCCTCATGGCTTGGTGCTGTCTTCATGATAGTGAGTTCTACCAAGATCTGCTCATTTAGAAGTATGGCACCTCCCCCCTCAACACTCTTTCTTGTTTGCTCCTTCTTTACCATGTGAAGTGCCTGCTCCTGTTTCACCTTCTTCCATGACTGAAAGCTCCCTGAGGCTTCACCAGAAGCCAAGCAGATGCTAGCATCATGCTTCCTGTAAAGCCTACAGAACTGTGAGCCAATTCAACTTCTTTTCTTTATAAATTACCCAGTCTCAGGTATTTCTTTATGGCAAAATTTCTTTCTAATCTATTGATATCCTTTGGGCTTCTTCTGAAAATACTGTCCTGCTTGAGTTGTCATTTTGTATTTCACATTAGAAAATGAAAGTTAAAAGGCGTGTCAGTGAGATGTCATTAAGGGTTGAATTATCAAATCATATTCACAAAATCTAGAGAACTAGGCCAATATTAAACTTGACTAAGAATTCAAAAGAAACAAAGGCAAAACATGGCAAAGTCTGGGACTAATGACACAGCTGTCTACATCTTTGCACATTAGCATCTATCCTGCCCCAGATTTAATTTTTGATACCTGTGTGGCATTGCTGACACAAAGAGAGCCGTTATGGTCACCAAACTCATTTTATACTCTGTTAATTATGCAGTGGACATGGCATTTTGTAGCAAGCCATGCATCATAAATCTGTGAATCCCAGGTTTGCTTACCATTAACAACATAAATAATCAAGATAAAGTATTTTAAAAGCATCCAGAGATAAGAACTGTCCATTATTTTTCCACTTATGACTACTGTTATCATGTTTAATTAACGTGTTTAGAGAATTAATTAGGTCATTTTTCTCAAGTAAAGTTGGCTTACACTAGGAGAAAATATGATAGACCATATAACATAGAGCTTAGATGTAAGCTAGTTCTAAGGCTGGTTTAGAGTCTCTATTGTAACACCATGGACCCAAGCACTTTCTCTCCTTCCTCTCTACAGTTTCAATGTGCTAGCTTTAATCCTTAGGTTTATTTTCTCATGGTCAATAGAAGCTTACTGCAGCTCCAGGTATCACATCCACTTTTTATGGAAAACGAAAGCCTTTCCCAGAGGTTTATCAGCAAACTTAATCTTGGGTCCCATTGACATAGGTTGTCATATGCTACTTGGAAAAGATTAACCATCTGGCATTTTCTACCTCTGTAGTGTGGAAAGTAGAATCTACCAGGAAAGAATAATACGGCAGAGGATGGAGCAGCTATTGTTTAAGCAATGAAAAGTAGTCTCCGCCCCTTATAAATTTTATTTCTAATGCAGATATAAAGAGCAAGACCATTGTCTTTTCTACAACTCTGCACAAGTTCTTAGCCCAGACTAAGTCTCCTATACTGATGTTTGATAGAATTATATTGAGAAAATGCCATTGTCTGGAGAATATTGAGAGTTACACATGAGAAATTATTCACTGAGTTAACTCAGGGTATCCCTAAATCAAATTAATCTTTCAGCTGAGCTGAAAAGTCAGTCCCAAAGATGATTTGGAGAAATTTTTGGGATAGTGCTGTTCTGTGGTTCCCATTAGTATTCACCATCACTATGAGAAGGTCTATAATTTAACAATCATGATGACACAGTGTATATAACCCTATTTACATGTGAAAAGTAAACAAAGTCTAGGTAGCATTATTTTCAATATTGAACAAATTAAACCAAAAATACTTTAAACTCACAAAGTTGTTATGCTTTAGAATAGTAACACATGAATTTTAACCTAAGCAGGACATTTAGAAAAATTATTCAGTTAGATTATCATTTTTAAAATAAAATTTTAACTCTTTCCTTCTCATTACTGTTTATGGAACCTTAACAACTTGATTAAAACTCATCATAGTAACTTTTGCTCATATTAAAAGGAAAACTATCTAACTCTCTTTCATCTAAAGCTGAGGTTTTCAGCTGTACAGTAAAATTTTGGTTCAAGCTAAATAGTTGCCGGTGATACACAGCTGAAAACCATTATGTAGT
Source organism: Symphalangus syndactylus (assembly GCF_028878055.3). Classification (NCBI taxonomy): domain Eukaryota; kingdom Metazoa; phylum Chordata; class Mammalia; order Primates; family Hylobatidae; genus Symphalangus; species Symphalangus syndactylus. Next base: position 73,757,181 of record NC_072435.2, read on the forward strand.
GTAATAGTAATCATTCAGCATATTCTTATTTTAATAAAAAGTACTACATTAATCAAATTATCAGCCAAAATAATTCTGCCTGACTTCCTTTAAGTAAATAATTGTTTGGCCTTGGGGTAATGCTTTTAGTTGATCCCTGAATCCTGCCCTCATTTGAGCATTTTCTACAGGGAAATAAAAGGAGAGAAAACTCTAGTTAATAGGCTATATATTATGACTTACTTACCTTAATGTAGGTATGGTGGTAGAAATTCAGAAGCAAGTATAGTGGAGGGAAGGTTGTGCTATACAAAAGGACTTTAAGTTCTGACTTTCTAAAACCTTTGGGAACACTGAAGAAAAGATAGTATTTATGATTCAGTGAGAAAGCAGGAGAAACCACTACTGGGCTCAGGAAAGACAAATGGAAAATCAGGAATGGAAACTACTGATAAGACAAATATTTGAGATATTGAGTCTGTGGAATACAGAATTGAAAGGTAGAAGAATTAAATGATGGACTAATTGTATATTACCTCTCCAGCTTCCTTTTATATATTCACTCTTTTGGTCTTCAGATATCGATAGCACTTTGATCCTACGTGTCTGATTCTCCATAGCTCCTTTAAACCACCGTACATACACTTGAAGCTCACTGCACAAACAGGAATTTCCTTCCTCTCCCCTTTACGCAGTAAGCTTCAATGTGAGAACCTCCAGCTGCTTAGTTCTGAACTGCTCTTACGTTGCAAATCTGATTATGTCGTACGTTTATTTAAATGACCTCAATAGATTTCCATTGATTTTATGATAAAAACAAAAATTCAGAAAGTTACCTGCAAGGCTCTGAACTATCTAGCTCTGTTCTATCTCCCCGACTTTATCAATCCCCATCTCTATCACCTGTTTCTCCTTTATTTTCTATGCTCTTGCCTCGCTGGGTTCATTGTCTTCAATACCTACTTCGATGTCTTTGTACTTGTTCGTTCTTCTCTTCATTTTAGCCTATCTCACGTCTCCTTCAGACCTCTGCTCAAATTTCATCTCTCCTTTTCATAGCACTTATCAGAATTGTGATTACATATTTGTGACTTATTCATTTAATATTAGTTGGAACCAGTGCTGAATCTGTTTCTAAAAATCATAAAAGCCCAGGCGTGTCTGGTAAACAATAAAGACGAGTCTAGTAAAAACATATTTGCAAGCAGTAGAGGGTATCTTTGGAGAAAACACATTTAGATAATAGATTCTCAGTGGAGTCTGGATGGCAACCGTTCTCCAAAGAGGCATATCTGAGTTACATGGAATGGAGCTACCCCCTGTGCTTGCATATTCTAATGCATCTTCCTCCAGAGATGTGTTCCAGTGGATGTAGACACTATTCTAGGTGTGTTATTGTCTGCCAGTGATGGAAGGATGGTTTATGCCTCAGGTGTGGGAAGGGAAAAAATCGTATCTGTTCCCTTCTCCAGTCTCAGCTTCCTATTACACTGAAGAAAATAGAAAACAATCAGGAAATAACTTCTATCACACCCATCACTGTATATCTGTATTTATATTCCTATACTCTGCAGTCCCTGCTGTTCTTATGGATAAAATTCTTTGCTTCTGTCTAAGACTAACCCTCCTATTTGGTCACTTGATTTTATCCCTTTTTACTTAAGAACATTTCTCCATTAATTTCCACGTCTTAATTTCAGTGTAATATTTTCCAGTATACTGGGTCAACCCCACAGACATAAAAACACATTGTAATATCAACCATATTAAAAACAAAACAACTTTCTTGACCCAATATTTATCTCCATATGCTCTATAATTCTCTGCTCACCTGTACAACAAAATTCTTCAAAAAGGTTGGCTATACTCTTGTCTTAAATTTCTCTCCTCCCATTTTCTCTTGAATCCTCTCCAAAGAGTCTTTCACCAGTGCTACTCCACTAAAACAGGTCTTATCAGTGTCACCAAAGGCTTTCAATAATGCTAAATCCATTCAATTAGCAGATCTCGTCTTATTAAGACCATCACCTGGCTCACGCCTGTCATCCCAGCACTGAGGCAGGCAGATGACCTGAGGTCAGGAGTTTGAGAACAGCTTGACCAACATGGAGAAACCCTGTCTCTACTAAATATACAAAAAATTAGCCAGGCATGGTGGTGCATACCTGTAATCCCAACTACTCGGGAGGCTGAGGCAGGAGAATCGCTTGAACCTAGGAGGCAGAGGTTGTGGTGAGCGGAGATCGCCCCACTGCACTCCAGCCTGAGCAACAAGAACGAAACTCCGTCCCTACCCACCCTCCAAAAAAAAAAGACCATCATCAGCGTTTGACATTTAATCCCTTCTTCTCAAAACATGTTTTTCACATAGCTTCCATAGCACTATTTAGGGTTTCATTCTCTCCACACTGACTAATCCTGAGTCAGTTATTGGTTTCTTCTCCTTACCCTAATCTCTCAGTGCTGCAGTTCCACAGAGCTTGGTTATTCCGGTTCTCCAGGTAGCCTACACTAGAGGGATCTCATCTAATCTCACAGCTTTAGACACTATCTAAAATACAACAAAGATTTCCAAATCTATACTCAGGAACAGTTATATATTAACCTACTTTTTGACATCTCCACCTGTTTCTTTTTAGACAGTTCAAACTTAAACTACTGAAATTCTTATTTCTTCAAACTATTTCCACCACAGCAGCCCAGGAATTATAGAGATTGATTGATTGATTGAGATGTAGTCTCGCTCTGTTGCCCAGGCTGGAGCACAGGGGCATGATCTTGACTCACTGCAACCTCTGCCTCCTGGGTTCAAGTGATTCTCCTGACAGCTTCCTGGGTAGCTGGGATTACAGGCGCCTGCCACCACACCTGGCTAATTTTTGTGTTTTTAGTAAAGACAGGGTTTCACCATGTTGGTCAGGGTGGTCTTGAAATCCTGACATCAGGTGATCCACCTGCCTCGGCCACCCAAAGTGCTGGGATTACAGGTGTGAGCCCCCATGCCTAGCCAAGATCCCTTTAAAATATGTGAGATTATGCCATTCCTCTTCTCAAAACTCTCCAAGTGCTTTCCTGTTTCACCTAGAGTAAGATTTAAAATACCTACAATGACTTACAGATATTCATATCAATCATCTGTTCCCTTTTCCTTTTCTGGCTTTGTGTCCTATCACTGTTTTTGTTTTGTTTTGTTTTGTTTTTTGAGACGGAGTCTCGCTCTGTCACCCAGGCTGGAGGGCAGTAGCGCGATCTCCACTCACTGCAAGCTCTGCCTCCCAGGTTCACGCCGTTCTCCTGCCTCAGCCTCCGGAGCAGCTGGGACCACAGGTGCCTGCCACCTTGCCCGGCTAATTTTTTGTGTTTTTAGTAGAGACAGGGTTTCACCGTGTTAGCTGGGATGGCCTCGATCTCCTGACCTCATGATCCGCCCCCCTTGGCCTCCCAAAGTGCTGGGATTATAGGCGTGAGCCACCGTGCCCGGCCCTATCACTGTGATCACTGTGTTTGAACTGTTTTTTTCAATTCTGTCTTGTCTATTTTGTGGTCATTCATCACAAGGCCAAATTAAGACTCAAAGTTGTTTATATCTTTCCTGTGATCCAGCTTTCACAGCGCATGGAAATCATATCACCAACCCTATAACTAACCCCAAGTCTGTACCCCCAACCACCTCCTTATCTGTCACACATCAAGCCAGTATTTCTTCTGCACTAAACCAACCCGGAGTCAGATACCAGACAACTAAAGACAGCTCTATGCCCAAAATCCCACTACAGCTATTCAAACTAGCGGGTCCTAAGGTTTTTACCCCACTCTGCCTTGCCTTTATCATGGAAATTCCAATAAAACTCTGGCCAGTGCCTTCCCCTTGTTCCTACTTCTGCCTCCTGAATAAAACTGGTGCTTCCCTTTGTGGCCCTGTCTGGCAAGTTATGCTCCCTTCTCTTCGGAACTGTAATTTTTTTTTTTTTTTTAAATATTAACCTTTCTGTTTTGTCACTTGGTAACCTAGAAAAATTAAGATCCAAGCACAAATATCCCTATTCCTCTCTTTCCTGTCCAGCCTCACTGGTTGATCTCTTTACTGTTTCTCAAATGACCCAAGCATGTTCTCTCAGAACATTTGCCTAGCTTTTTTCTTTGCCTGGAATTCTTTTCCTACAGTTACTTGCATGGTTCAAGCCTTTGTTTTCTTCAGGACTTGCTCAAATGCCATCTGATCAAGGTATTCACTGACTACCATTTTTATTTATTTATGTATTTAATATTTATTTATTAAACAAGTCTTGCTCTATTACCCAGGCTGGAGTGCAGTGGCGCCATCATAGCTCACTGCAGCCTCAACTCCTGGGCTCAAGCAATCTTCCTGCCTCAGCTTCTTGACTAAATGGAACTATAAGCACATGCCACCACAGCTAGCTTTTTTTTTTGTTTTTTGTAGAGATGAGGTCTCACTGTGTGGCCCAGGCTGGTCTTGGACTCCTGGTCTCAAGCAATCCTCTCGCCTCCACCTCCTAAAGTGTTGGGGCTACAGGCATGTGTCACTGCCTGGGCCAGTTTAATAATAGCACTTTCCCTTCACCTCCCCTCACCGTATGTTGACACTCTGGTCTCCTTAGTTTGCTTTGTTTTCCCATAGAATTTACCACCACCTGGGCTAGGTGGAATGGCTCACACCTATAATCCCAGCACTTTGGGAGGCTGAGGCGGGTGGATTGCCTGAGGTTGGGAGTTCGAGACCAGCTGACCAGCATGGTGAAACCCCATCTCTAGTAAAAATACAAAAATAGCTGGGCGTGGTGGCAGGCACCTGTAATCCTAGCTACTCGGGAAGCTGAGGCAGGAGAATCCCTTTAACCTGGGAGGCAGAGGTTGCAGTGAGCTGAGATCATGCCATTGCACTCCAGCTTGGGTGACAGAGCGAGACTCTGTCTCAAAAAAAAAAAAAAAAAAAAAAAAAAAAAAAAAAAAAAAAGAATTTACCACCACCTGAAATATTATCATATTATCTATTTGCGTTTCTAGAAAAACAACTAAGACATAAGCTCTACAAGGATAAAATAATAATTCACAATATATCTCCAGGGCCTAGGATAGTATTTGAAATAAAATCAGCATCTAAGAAACATTGATCGAGTGAATGAATGAAGGAATGAATTAATTTGACCACTGCCAGGTTGGTCCAGGGGCAAGGCACAAGGTGATCAGAAATTAATGGTTAATATTTGTTACTGTTGTAACAATCCTGCCTTGCCCCTGCCCCATTGCCCATAGAGACACATGCTTCAATCTGATTTGGGAGGGATTTGAATATATCTAAATGCTAAAGAAAGAATCCCATTTACATATAAAAATATATTATTCCTACGATTCCCCTTATAAAGGAATAATTAATAGTAAAAAAGAATAATACAAAAGACAGTCACTCTGGGACTACCCTGCACTGCCTGATAGAGTGGCAAGAGTGTAGGACCCCATGGGACCCAGATGACATGGAGACAATACCAGTTAACAAGCTTTCTAATTGTGTACGGAAATATTATGTATGGTGAAAACAAAAGCCTGACTGAAGTTCTGAGACTACATGATCTATTAAGGGCTTCACTTTTCTCTCATCAAGAGTGCCTGCCTGTCTGTCATATGGAGACACGTAAACTATGCTGATCTTTTCTTTCAAATATTTATACATTGATTTATATATAGTCGTACTTATATTCTTTATAGATGTTAGCAAATTTTGTCAATGTTTCACTCAGATATAAAATTTAATATTTGATTATTTTCCTCCTTTCTCATGTAATAAATCTTTTCTGGTCTTGATAACTTATACTAGCCTCAAAAGATATATATTTTTATAGGTTATCTCTAACCACATATTTTACATGTGAACACTGAGTGTTTCTATGGATGAATATGCAGATAGGCTTTTTGATGGTTGTGGTCTTCCACTGTTTCTCAGCTGGTCACTAAAACCTAAAACAAAGGCAAGTAAGTGCCACTATCCTCTTTGTTTATATGGTGTTTGCAGTCTACACTTGACCTTTAAAAAAATTAAATACTTATGTTTGCCAGGCATCACTTGCCACCACTTTATGGCAGGAAGCAAAACAAAACAAAAAACAGTATACATCTATGTTATTATTCAATTGATATAATTTTTAGCATTTTAAAATTACATTATTTAGAAATCTAAGTTGAAATTTAAACACAAAAAATTGATTAGCTGAAAAGAGGAAACAGCAAATTGATGTAACAAGCAGTATCAGCCATTATGGAGCCATGGCTTAGCTATTCATTTCCTCAACTCTCTTGTATGTCTGTATGCCCCTACTTTTGTTTCCTAATTTAGAGGTTGGCTTGTTCTCTCTGTGAACATCTCCACTGTCTTTCCCTTTCAATGCATCTTTAATACAGCTCCTAGAAAATTCATTCTACATCACTGTAGTAAACATGCATGTCTCTGCTAAAAATTCTTTGATAATGCACCATTGTCAATCAAATAAAGCCCCATTTCCTAGCATGAAATTCAAAGCTTTCCTGACTTCACCCCACTGAGCTTTTATCTCTTGGTATATTATCCCTCTGTGTTACTCTTTCCTCAAACCAGGATATTCATTTTTCTCTCTCAATGACCTGAACTTTTTTCAAAAATCTCTGTGCTATGTCCCTGCTGTTTTCTCTGCCTGGAATGTCTGAGTCCTATTCTTCCTTTAAAATTGCTACCTCTTTCATGAAGTCTTTCTAACTACCTGGGGTTGGAATTAATTTTCTATAACATTTTAACAACACTTACAACATTTATCATTTTATCCCCATTGTTTATTTCCATTGTGTTGAAAGATAAATTTAGATACCATAAAGTTGTAAAGAGTAGATCTGAGCAGACATCGATTTGTAAATGGGGCAGCCTAAAGACCACAGGCAGTTTGGGGCTCCAGCAAGGAGGCAGGGTACGGAAGGAGTTGGAAGGTTTTTATAAGAGGAACACTGAAGCAAGGTAAAGAAAATATTTGATTAATGAAAGTGTTGCAAGTAGCCTTATTTAGATCATTCCAGTGGAAAGTCCCTAGTTAGAAGTTAGTTGGTTATTCCTGATTGTTAAGGTTAAGTTTTGTTGTGCCTTTTATACTAAGCTGTATTTCTGTTTGCTTAGGAGGAACCTAGGGCGCTGGGGCTGCCTCAGCCTAATTGCCTCTCAACTAATATATATATATTTTTTCAACTAATATTTTTAACAACTGTTTATCACGTTTCCTGTTAATGAACATGCTTAACCAATGATTTCTTGTAATTCGTAGCTATCCCTTCTGCAGTACAAGCTTAGACCCTCGAATGTGCAAAACCCTTAAATATTTATCAAACCAGGTTTGATATAGTTATATTTAATATGATGAAGTTAAATAATCTTTCTTCTGTTCATGGCATCCGTATGTTTGATTTTTTTTTTTTTTTAACTTCTTTCCTGTCCTTGAAACAGCCTGGCGAGGCATTAGTGCATACCTCTCAGTGACAGGCCTTCTGTCAACATTTTCTCACAGAGATCTAATTTTGAATTTTTAATTTCTGAAGTGCAGTATTGAGTAAAGCTAAATTTTCATGTACAAATAACAAGAATCTTATTTATAAATTAGAATTATGAATTGGAATTAGAGTTATTTTAGAAAATTAGAATTTTATTTGTAAATCAATACAAATCAAAATAACACCCACAGATGGTGGTCTCCTTGTTATGTTTCTTACTTTTGGTCTGAGTTTCCTCCTCCATGATATGTGGATGCTTCCTGCAGTCATTTCCAACCTGTGCCTTCTAATATTTTTTGCCTATTTTAATATCATCTGTGAAGACTCAGTCTAATTTTGCCACTTTTATTCTTATATTTTAAAGTGAGTATTAAAATTGAGTAAGCAATCTGTGATAGTAACACTGAATCCATGAAAGAAATAATCAAGTTATTAACCATAAACTCTTTCTCTGGACAACAACAGATGGACTGTCAGGTAGGAGCACTGCTCCACATCCATCCTGGATGCACAAGCCACGTTGCCAGCATCACTTCTCATCTGCCTTGAGAACTGAATGAAATTATGGATGTAAAACTGCTTAGTAAGGTCTAAAGCTCTAGTCACATCCAGAGATTAGTTATTACTAGTTTTGTCACTGGATTGACAGTGTGATTATAAGGCCATGACATTTTTGTTTTAAACAAACTTACTAGCAATTAAACATCTGAATGCATTTTTGCTTCTTCAAATAATATTTGGGAAGTTATCCACTAAGTCCAGTGATTCTGATTTGCTCTAACATGGTTTCAAATCCATTCAAAAATAGAGAAAGAAAAAAATAGAATGAATAAGACCTACTATTTGATAGTACAACAGATGACTATAGCCAATAATAACTTAATTATATATTTTAACATAAAGAGTATAATTGTATTGTTTGTAACTCAGTGGATAAATGCATGAGGAGATGGATACCTCCTTTTCCACAATGTGCTTATTTTACATTGCATTGCCTATATAAAAACAGCTTACTTACCCCATAAATATATCCACCTATTCTGCACCCATGCAAATTAAAAATACAAATAAAAATATTTTTTTCAAAAAGAAAAAAACAATGATAAAGGGTTCACTAAATATACTGTGATTTTGATGAAAACTAGTTGTCAGTATGGTATACTTGCACACATAAACCTACATAGTGCTAAATATATAATTTGCGACAATTGGTCATTTAATAAAGAATAGAGTAGATGGGAAGACTTAGTTTAACTTCACAAAAAAGGGAATGTCTGGCGTTTTTTTAAACCTTCTGATGTGATGCAATAAGAACTATACAGTGCAACAGATGACATATTCTTGCCAAAAACTTGAACATGTGTCTGATTAGCATCTAGATCTAAATCTCAAAGTAAAAGACATACAAAGGAGAGAGGAACATCAAATGGTAAGATGATACAGTCAGTCAAATCTATAATTTATAAATTTAGAGAATAACCTTATTTTAACAAAGCAATGGGACTAGAAAAAATGAGAGAATTTTAATAGATTAAAACAGATTTAAGTGACACATCAACAAAACATTAAGTGTTGAACTTGTTTGTACTGTAAATAAAACCATTAAGACATTTATGAGACAGTCAAGGATAGTTGAACACTGATGGGGTAGTTGATAATCTTAATAAATTATTTTTATTTTGAATTTACATTTAATGATGGTTTTATGATTATGTTACAAAGGGCATGATCTTTTAGCAGTACATACAGAAATATTTACTAATAAAATGTCATAATCCCAGCATTTTGGGAGGCCGAGGCAGGTGGATCACCTGAGATCAGGAGTTCGAGACCAGCCAGACCGACAAAAAAAAATTAGCTGGGCGTCGTGGCGCCAGCCTGTAGTCCTAGTTCCTTGGGAGGCTGAGGCAGGAGAATTGCTTGAACCCAGGAAGCAGAAGTTGCAGTGAGCCGAGGTGGCACCACTGCACTCCAGCCTGGGCAACAAGAGCAAAACTCTGTCTCAAAAAAAAAAAAGTTACAATGTCTAGATTTTTCTTTTACTGCCTCCACAGCATGAAGTAGAGTATAATATGGAAAGAAGTAAGAGGTGAAGAAAGAATGGCAGAATATTGTAATTGATGAGGCTAAGTTATCTGTAAACTATTGCTTTCAATTTTGTGTATAATTGGAATTTTTTGTAATAAAAAGTTTAAGAGAATAAGGCAAACAAGTAAACAGAAATAAGAGACTATTTCTGGTCCTCACAGTATCCTAGTTTATCAACAGCCCAGCTGCTATCTTGCCTTAGGTTACATGAGATCTCCTCAAACTGCTCTTTCTTTAAATTACACTTGCACGAAGATTGTCTTTGCAACCAAAATCTCTAATTAATACATATAGCCAACCAAAAACAATGCCAATGAGCTTTTTTAGAAGAAATATTAAAGAACTGAAAATGTTTTAATCTACTTTAAAAATATCTTGTAAAAGACATGCTTTGTATAGGCATCGCTTCTTCCATTCAAGTGTCCATGATTGTCTTAGACCAAGTTTTCTGTGCTATATGCTGGACATATGTATAATCTAAAATAAATAAAACAGACTATTGGAGAAGTGTCACTAAGAAAAAAAAAATTAGCAAGAAACACTAAAATTATGTCAGTGATTCTCAACCAAGGGTGATTTTGCCCCAGAAGGGACATTTGGCAATGTCTATAGGTATTTTTGGTTATCACAATTTGAAGGATATGGGGTTGGAAGAGGTGGTGTTTTTGGCATCTAGTAGATTATATTACTTTGTTTTCACACTGCTGATAAAGACATACCCAAGACTGGGTAATTTATAAAGAAAAAGAGGTTTAATAGACTCACAGTTCCACATGGCTGGGGAGGCCTCACAATCATGGTGGAAGGTGAAAGTCACATCTTACATGGTGGCAAGGAAGAGAAAATGAGAGCCAAGTGAAAGGGGTTTCCCCTTATAAAACCATCAGATCTCATGAGACTTATTCACTATCAGGAGAACAGTATGGAGGAAACCACCCCCATGATTCAATTATCTCCCACCAGTTCCCTCCCACAACACGTGGGAATTTTGGGAGCTACAATTCAAGATGGTATTTGGGTGGGGATAGAGCCAAACCATATTGCTGTGCTCGGGCCCCTCCCAAATCCCAAAACCCAAAATGAGGACATTTTGAAATGTCCTCACGTTTCAAAACCAATCATGCCTTCCCAACAGTCCCCTAAAGTCTTAACTCATTTCAGCATTAACTGAAAAATCCACAGTCCAAAGTCTCATTTAAGACAAGGCAAGCCCCTTCCACCTAGGAGCCTATAAAATCAAAAGCAAGTTGGTTACTTCCTAGATACAATGGGGGTACAGGGATTGGATGAATACCCCCATTCCAAATGGGAAAAATTGGCCAAAACAAAGGGGCTAAAGGCACCATGCAAGTCCAAAATCTAGTGGGGCCGTCAAATCTCAAAACTCCAACATGATCTCATTTGACTCCATGCCTCACCTCCAGGTCACACTGATGTAGGAGGCGGGTTTCCATGATGGTGTGCAGCTCTTCCTCTGTGGCTTTGCAAGGTATAGCCCCTTTCCTGGGGCTAGCTTATCAACATGGCCCAGCTGCTATGGGCTGGTGTTGAATGTCTGTGGCTTTTCCAGGTACAGGGTGCAAGCTATTGGTGGATCTACCATTCTGGGGTCTCAAGGATGGTGACCCTCTTCTCACAGCTCCACTAGGCAGTGCCCCAATGGGGACTTTGTGTGGGGACTTCAACCCCACATTTCCCTTTAGCACTACCCTAACAGAGGTTCTGTTAAGGCAGGTTCTAATTGAGGTTCTAACAGGGCACAACCCCTGCAGAGATCTGCCTTTGAGGCATTTCCATACATTACCTTAAATCTAGTTGGAGGTTCCCAAACCTCAGTTTTTTACTTCTATGCATCCACAGGCTTAATATCATGTGGAAGCTGCCAAGGCTTGGGGCTTGCACCCTCTGAAGCCACAGGCTGAGCTATACCTTGGTCACTTTTAGCCGTGGCTGGAGCAGCTGGGATGCAGGGCACCTAGTCCCTAGGCTATGCACAGCAAGGGGGCCCTGGACCCAGCCCACAAAAGCATTTTTTCCTCCTAGGCCTCCAGGCCTGTGATGGGAGGGGCTGCCATAAAGGTCTCTGACATGCCCTGGAGACATTTTCCCCATTGTCTTGGTGATTAACATTTGGTTCCTCATTACTTATGCAAATTTCTACAGCCAGCTTGAATTTCTCCCCAGAAAAATTAAGAAATGGGTTTTTCTTTTCTATCATGTAGTCTAGCTGCAAATTTTCCAAACTTTTATGCTCTGGTCCCCTATTAAAACTGATTGCTTTTAACAGCACCCAAGTCACCTTTTGAAGGCTTTGCTGCTTAGAGATTTCTTTTACCAGAAACCCTAAATCATCTCCCTTAAATTCAAAGTTCCACAAATCTCTAGGACAGGGGCAAAATGCTGCCAGTCTCTTTGCTAAAACATAGCAAGAGTCACCTTTACTCCACTTCCCAGTAAGTTTTTTATCTCTATCTGAGACTACCTCAGCCTGGATTTCATTGTCTGTATCATTATTAGCATTTTGATCAAAGCCATTCAACAAGTCTCTAGGAAGTTCCAAACTTTCCTACATTTTCCTGATGCCGCCAAACTGTTCCAACCTCTGCCTGTTACTTAGTTCCAAAGTTGCTTCCACGTTTTTGGGTATCTTCACAGCATCACCCCACTCTACCAGTACCAATTTATTGTATTAGTCTATTTTCATGCTGCTGCTAAGAGACATACCTGAGGCTGGGTAATTTATAAATAAAAAGAGGTTTAATGGACTCACAGTTCCACGTGGCTTGAGGGGCCTCACAATCATGGCAGAAGGCAAAAGGCACATCTTACATGGCGGCATGGAAGAGAGAATGAGAGCCAAGTGAAAGGGGTTTCTTCTTATAAAACCATCAGATTTCATGAGACTTATTCACTACCACAAGAACAGTATCAGGGAAACCATCCCCATGATTCAATTATCTCCCACTGGATTCTTCCCACAGTATGGGGAGAGTTATGAAAGCTATAATTCAAGACGAGATTTGGGTGGGGACACAGCCAAACCTTCCTCCTTCCCCAAACACAACCTAGAATTATGTGGTTTAAAGTGTCTATCTTGCCAAATCCTGAATTAAATCACACAACAAGAAAAATGGATGTTCTGTTATTCAGATATTATTAATCCTTACCTTAATATTTTCTTTTTAGTATAACATAGTGAAGTCTAATTTGAAAAAATAAATATGAGACAGTTAAACATTCCCACAATTTCACTTATTTTAGCACTTCTATTTACATGGTATACATTATATATAAAAATATAGAAAAATTATGTCTTTCTAGTTTTAATTAAGTTTTTGGGATAGTTACACTATATCCCTAAAAAGATCAGTCAATAGTGAATGCTTTTCTAGCAAATCTAAAAATGTTATTTTCTCTTTTAAAAATTATATATTTTCACTCATTTAAAGTGACTAATTCTTTGCTAGTGAAATGAGTTATGAATAGTAATTTTTCTATCTGTCAAAGTTATAGGTATTTACTGTATTAATTTTCAGCTGACCTAGAACATGGGTTATCAAAAAATGTGAAAATATGTATATTAGATATTCCTAGTTGTTTTATTTTATTTTTAAGTCTCTAGGCAAGTACGATAATAATAATTTTATTAATATCTAAGTTGCCTGAAAAGTTATCTCCTGTTGTAACAACAGTATAATATTCACTTATTCTTATAGCAGAACATGAACTATTAAGAAAGTAGATTTTTGTCTCTATGAACCATCAGTGTTTTTTATTAAGAAAAGTAAATGTCTTACTTAAAAATCCAATGTTTTTAGCTATTAAAAGAAAAAATAACTAATATTTTTTTTCCTAATTATAAATATCAGAATAAATATATTCTCCCTGTTATAAAAATACCATTTACTGGTACAGGGACTGTGGAATCTTTTAAAATCTTAAAAGATTTACAAAAATAATTTATAAAAATATGCAGTGGCATTTGAAAGACGTATCTAAAAGATATTTTACTCATAACTTCTCTTATAATTTTTTTAAGAGACTCTGTTGCCCAGGCTGGAGTGCAGTGACAAGACATGGCTCATTGCAACCTTGAACCCCTGGGTTTATGTGATCCTCCCTCCTCAGCCTCTGGAGTAGCTGGGACTACACGTATGGGCAACCATGCCTGGCTAACTTATTAATTTTTTTGTGGGAACAGGGGTGTTGCTATGTTGCCCAGGCTGGTCTTGAAGCTTTGGCCTCAAGCAATCCTCCCATCTTGGCCTCCCAAAGTGCTGGGATTACACCGATGATCCAGAACACTTGGCCCTACTTCTGTAATTTTCTCATAATTCTTTTTCCAAACTGCTTGTCAGGCATTGTAGATCTCTAGTTTTATGTGAATATGCCCTTATATTTTAGATGTATTTTTGTAAATGATACTGCCAGATTTTATTATTCAATGTATCTTTTCATTTCAACAGTTGAATTTAGTTCATTTACTTTTTAAAATAAATAACATGTTATTATTTGCATTTATTTCTACCATTTCACTGTGTTCGTTTTGTCTGTTTATCTTAGGTGTTTCCTCCTCATTTTTTTGCATTTTTTTTCAATTTATGTTTTAGGTATAAATTTTATTTTTCCCCTCAATTGATTTAAAAGTACACTCCTTATTCTCATCATTCATTGGTCAGACTTTTTACATGCCTGCTTAAGTTAAAATATGATATTAGTCAATTTATGTATTCTGGAACAACAGAAGGACCTTAGAAAATGTTATAACCTCCCAGTCCTACATGTCATTAATTTCAAAATTGTCATTCTAATTTTTTTTTTTTTTTTTTTACCTCACCTAGGTGGCTTAAATAACACAAATGTATTGTCTTTTTAGAGTTTTGGAGTCCAGAATCAAGGTGTCAGCAGGATTGGTTTCTTCCAAGGAGACCCTCTGTTCCAGTCCTTTCTCCTTGGCTTATAGATGGCTCTGTTTCTTTGCGTCCTCTTCCCTTTGTGTGTATCTCTAGGTCTAAATTTCCCTTTTTTATAAAGATTCCAGTCATATTAGATTGGGGCCCACCCTGCTCACCTCATTTTAACTTGATTATTTCTGTAATGATCCTATCTCCAAATAAGGTACACAGAAGGGTTAGGACTTCAGCATACGAATCAGGGGAAGCACAATTTGACGAATAATACTCCCAAAGTTAGACATTATCATTACGACAATTACATATTTTTTATTCTCGATGTTTGTTTTACTTTACCCATATTTATCGTATTCTTTGTTCTAAAATGTTAGATTCTGAAATATTTCTTTTTGGATTTACTTCTCAAAACACGTTCTTTTAGTGAGGTTCTATTTGTGATAAACCCACCTTTATCTGAAAATGTCATTATTTTGCCCTAGCTCTTGAATGATAGTTTATCTATGTACTCAATTCTAGGTTGACAGTTACTTACTTTCAGAAGTTTGAAGACACTGTTCTATTGTCTTTTGGCTTCCTTTGTTGCTCTGGGAAGTATCGTCAGTCCCATGTTTATTTCTATGTGCATATTACAGCTTTTCCCATAATTGCTTTGAAAATCTCCCTCCCCATTCTTGTTTCTGAATTTTTATTGTTAAGAGTTTAGGTTGGGGTTAGTTTTTATTTATCCAGCTTTGGATTTGTTGAGCATCTCAGAACCTGAAGAATCAGATCTCTTATTAGTTCTAGAAGTTCTCAGATATTATTTATTTAAAAATTTTGTTTCTCTCCTTTTTAATTCTCCTCTTTGAACTGGAAGGCATATCTCATTGTATCCCTCATGACTCTTAATCTTTTTCATATTTTCCATCTGTTTTTCTGTGACTTTGGAATTATTCTTTACCTTTTTGGGAAATCAGCTCTGCATTTGTATTTGTTGAATTTACTCTAATGTAAGAATTGTGTTTGCTAAAGTTTTTCTAGAAAATTATTCTCCATAAATTTTTATTAATCTTTGCAGGGCTTTGCAGGGCTCAGGACAAGTCTATAAATAGAGGCCTAAATATCTTATGTCTACATATTTTAACATCATAAATTAAGTCATTAAATATCTTCTCTATTCCAGTCTTGACTATTAAACCTTCAGAATGACATGGAAGGTAAGCCTCGAATTTAGAATTGTACTTTTCACATATTTGTGCTGGAATGTAGTTGCACAAAGAAAATCAACCCCTATCTCCAAAGCCCCTGGATTATAGCCTACAATCTACTTCCCCTTCTCTACCACCATTGTGTCCATCCCATACTATAGGAGATTTCCCCATTTGCATGTAGATACCACATTCATTTTCATTCATGTAGGCCCCATCCCTGCCTTAATAAACAGCTATTCCTTAGCTACCCTTCCAGCTGAGAGATGTGAAACAGCAGTGGCTCAGGCTGCCTTTAAGATGACCAATGCAGGGAGGAAACCTAAGTATGCTGTGGAACAGGCTGAAGTCATATGGGCAGGGAATTTTGGTTCCCATGTCCCAGGAACATGCTCTAGAAGAGAGACAGAGACTCTGACAATCAAGTCTCCATGAACACATGTTTTTTACCTTGTGAAGATGAATGGCAGAAGGGAAGAACCATTTCAGGCCCTCCAGTGTGCAGGGCTCATGCATGGGGACCCTCATGCTTAGGCCTAGTGCCATTATTGCTGTTATATTATTGGAAATAGATGGATCCTCACTCATTCCTTAAACAATCAAGGGCTTTTCCTTAGCCCACTACTTTATTCAAAGTAATCTGTTTGTACACAATGAATTAAACAACAAATATAGCCAAAACATATCTAGCAATTTCTATTTGCCAGACAGAGATAGAGCTTATATGTGTTTTCTCATTAACATCTCTTGGTTTTACCACTTTCTGTCCATTCTTACTGTCCCTGATTCATTCAGGTCTTTATCTTTCTCCTAGACCACTGGATTAGCTCCCTGACTACTCTACCTCTCTTATCTGTTAGCATTATATGTTTAGGTTGTTTCTACATTTCTCTATGTGTTGCATGTTATGGAGCCTTTACTGGCCAAATTGGTAGAATTTTGTGTCCTCCACTGTATGCTGAAATACTGCTATCTGAGCGCTTGAAAAACTGATTATATATGCAATTGTCCCTCAGTGTCCATGTAGGATTGGTCCCAGGACTTCTTGTGGATACCAAAATTCACAGATGCTCAAGCCTCTTATATAAAATGATGTAGCATTTACATATAATCTATGTACATCCTCTTGTATACTTTAAATCACCTCTTGATTACTTATAATACTGAATATAATGTAAATGCTATACAAATAGTAGTTACATTATTTACGAAATAACTACCAGTAAAAAGTCTTTGCATATTTGGCACAGACACAACCTTCTTTTTTTTTCCTGAATGTTTCTGATCTGCTGTTGGTTGAATTCACAAATGAAGAACTCATGGATACAGAGGGCCAATTGTACTGTATTACTTTACATGTTTGTCTCCTGTTACTGAACGTACTGAATGATGAGCAACTTGTCTTTACTGACTGTAGCCTCAGGGGGCCTTGTATACGAGCTATATACCAAGCACTCTGTGAGTTCAGTTTCTAAACAAGTGAATAAGCAATCAAATTCTATTTTGGTTTTGTTGCCTGTGGTTTTTGAAGTTATATCCAAAAAACCATTGTGCGGACCAATGTCATGGAGTTTTTCCCTAATATTTTCTTCTAGCACTTTCATAGTTTCAGATCTTATATTTAAGTCTAAACCATTTTGAGTTTATTTTTCCATATGGTGAGAGAGGAGGGTCTAATTTTATTCTTCTGCATTTGGATATCTAGTTTTCCCAAAACCATTTATTCAAGTGATTGTCTTTTCTGCGTTGTGTGTTCTTAGCACTTTTGTCAACAATGAGTTGGCTGTACACGTGGATTTATTTCTGGGCTCTGTATTTTCTTCCATTGGTCTGTGGGTCTGTTTTTATGCCAGTACCAAGCTCTTTTGGTTACTACGGCTTTGTAGTAAAATAGAACTAATATATAACCTAGCAATTCCACTACTGGGTATATATCCAAAGGAAATGAAATAAATATGTCAAAGAGATATCTGCACTTCCATGTTTATTGCAAAATTTTTCATAATAGTCTGTGAAATCAACCTAAATGTCCGTCAATGGATAAATGAATAAGGAAAATGTATGTATATACTCTATTTGAGTACACTTTTTAGGATGGTGTAGGTGTCTTGCAAGTTGTAAGGCAAAGCAAAGAGTTATGAGGAGGGTTGAATTCCTTAGGAATTTTCATGCCATACAGAATTGGCAGTGGGTTTGTACTGGAGCCAATTTCTGCAGGCACCCTTTGTGATGTTCAAGATCCATGTTCTTTATCTAGTAATTTTTTGTTTGCTATTTTTTTCCCCAAAATAATCCCTCTGTGATACTAAGAAAGGAAGAAAAAAAAATCCAGTATTTTAGAAAGAGCAAAAAAGAGGAATGACACTTCTTAGCAGTCTGACTCAGCGAATGCCTCAGGCAAACCTTCCCAAGAAGAAAACAGATTTTCCTGCCTTCATATCTTCTCCAAAGAGAGTGAGACCAAAGTGTAGCCTTTCCATTATAGTTCCTTTTTACTTTTTTTTTTTTTTTTTTTTGCAAGTAATATAAGACCATGTGAGTGAATGCCTTTTAAGGTAGCCCATATTATTTCAGTTCATGTCTTGGTTCTTGTGAATTAAAGTCTGCCTAAGAGAAAACTGTATAAATGATAGCTGTAACTTAAGATGCTACAGAAAGATATAAAACAAAAACACACATGAAAGGGGTTTGGTTACAAAAATTAATTCATTTATCTGTTGCTTTTCTTCATTATGTATTATATGTTCTTAGTAAATTGAATATTCAGCGAAATATTCTATTGTTGCATTTTTATTGGAATGCAAAGTCCATTCTACTGACTTCTCCACAGTGCTTAGAAAGACCAATTCTAGGCTCTTCTGGAAGGTTCTCTGATGGCTTGAAAGATAAATACTGTCACCAGAAAGTCTCCAACGTGAGCTGTTTCAGGTGCTCTAGCTGCCAGATCATAAACATCAGATTATAAAATTTGGTTTAGTATCAGATTCTCATACTTAAGATGCCTGTTACTTGGCTTGGACAAAATCTCAGTTTGCTAATTGAGAGAATAAATATGTTTACCCAATCTAGTACTTCTATATTGTATAAATATAGTTGTAATTGCATCCAAATCAACTTTAAGTTTGGAAAATGTCTATGAGTCAGAATACAAGATGTGAATGTTTAATGGAGGCTTTCCTGTAACACAGTTTGTGAAGCATTCTCCCTCTCCAAAACCCTAGAATCTACCCATCCTTTCCACTCCCACTCCATGGCACTGTGTGTTCTGGCTGTCATGAGTGCTTTCATATTCTTGACTTTATGACTTCATTTAAGAAGGCTTCATTAAGGTGTAATTATGTATGGCACTGTTCTAGATGCTGGGATAAACAAGATTAAGTAGGTGTAAACAGATTCTTACTGTGTTCGTGATCTAAAGAAAAGGACGGATATAAAACCCAGTAATTACAGTGTATGTGTTAAATACAAATTCCAGGTTAACATGACATTGTAAGGGAGCACACAGGAGAAAAGTGGGTGTGATTACCAAAAGAAAACTAATTCCAGATAAAGCAGATGCCATGAACAAAAGTTTGAGCCATAGCCACATAATATTTAGGTTGATTGAGCATTGCTCAGGCTTCCAGTACAAAATAAAGAGGGGTGAGATTTGAAGCTAACATTCATATGTATCAATTGAACTAATGTAGGTCACTGCGCAGATTGTGTGAGCCAAACAACACAGCTAGGTCAGCTTGACATCACTCTATGGTGGCCAAAGGAAAGCATGGTAGGGATAAAGGAGGGGGCGAACATAAAAGAGAAACATATCTCTACAATATAATTATCTAAATGCCATCTGTTAGGAATTGCTCTTTGTCATTTAGTATGTGCTAATAGAAAATTTGTACTTTATGAAACAGCATCTTCTAATTGTCAATGGCAAATTTTTTTCTGGATATTATACTATTTTAGGTGAAAATACTGGAGATATTAGACTGGTAGTCATCAATTACTAAGTTCAGCTGAAAAGAATTATGAAAAGTGATAAATGTGAGATAGATTCCTCATTACAGAAGAGGCTGCTGGAGAAGGAGCAGAGATTCTTTGTTAGCTTGTCACAATGGAAAAATAACACATTATTCTGAAGTGGAGTTGCTGTTTTATATTTGCTTTGGAAATACTTACGATATGTTGCATTTGTTCTCTTATTTCTATAGCCCAAAATCTTAGTGGCATATGCTATTTTACAAGCAATTTTATTTAAATAATAATTTTCTTCAAAGCCCAGAAGCATCACAGTTCAGCACCAACACCTCCCTTGAAAATTCAATATATTGCCTCAAGCTATATTTTTTAAATTAAATGTTGTCTAAGATTCATTCATTTTTGTTTGGACAATTGCAAAACCATATTCACTCTTAAAATTTCTATCCACTGAGAATTGGTGTTTATTTTCCTCAAGATTCTATACAATTCCAAATCTTAAATTTGAAAAAATCAAAAAAGGCAAAATAATTAGTTCTCCAAAGATGCAAATTTGTGTTTTTTTCTATTGTGAAACCATATGGAGTACACCCTCAGACCTGTGCTAAGAAAAGACAGCCAATTTTCTAGATCCTATTCATATGCTGGCAATAAATTCAGTCTGAATAGGATCTGACTGTGAGCTCAGAGGGATGCTAAGAATTTGAGGTGTGGTAATAGGGGTATTATTATTTATTTTGAATAGCAAAATTAGTAAATTATTATTACCCTGCAGGATATAAAACCTAGTGAAACTAATTTGGAGTCATGGTTAACACCTCCAGGTCTTTGTATCTTCTTTAAGCTTTTTATCTCTAATTGTGAAGGACTTAGTCTCTAATTAAAGGCTGATAAGAGAGATTTATTTTTCCATTCTTCTTTTTTTGTTTTAGTTATTTTGCCTTGTATCTGGGAGTAGGTGTGTTTTTTGTCCCTGAAGACTTCTACAAACTGAGATTATCCCTAAATGTTAAGAGTCTTTTTAATAATCAAAGATGCAGAATTAGAATGAAGGGTATCGTGCTTAAGCTTGCCTTCTAGACCCACATATTGATGGCATTATGCATTAATAAGTAGAGAAATTATTTTTATGGGTTTGATCAGCATTTTTACTAGATGGACTTGAGTAGAAATATCAGGGGGTATTGTAAGTAGTTAGGGCAGATTTTGTGTTAAATTTTTGTTTCAGTGACATACACAGATGAAAAAGACCGCTGGATTTTCCTCAAATACCTGTTCTTTTCTTCTTAAATGATAGACAGCTGCATTTTGACTACATTTCCCAGCCTCCCTCTAGCTGGGAAAGACCATGTGACTTCCGGCTGAAAGAATATAAACAGAAGGGAAGTATGCTGCTTTGGGGTTGTGCCTTTGAGAGGAGGAAATTTGGCCTCTTTCTTCTCCTGACTTCTATTTTAGCTGGAATGCAGACATAGTGGTGACAGCTGAAGTCACCACTTGTATCACTAAATAGAAATCATGTGTTGAAAATGGCAAGACAAGAAGATTGAATGACCCTGAAACCCTGATGATTATGGTGCCTCCATGTCATCTTTGGACCACCTAGCTGACTTCTAATTAAGACATAAACAAGCATCTGTCTTGTTTAAGCTTTATTTCGGATTGTCTCTGACCATGGTTAAATTGAGCAGGCCATGGAAACAACACTTAAAAATATTATATTGGCTTAGTGACTAGGTGGCAGGAAGTGAGGACACAGATATTGGACTGGATAGCTGTTGATGATATGTATATTATGGCAAAACATTTTAGAAAGTTGACTTGGAGAGATCTTGGACGTAAGACCATTTGCCAACCAAGCCTTCAACTCTTACACTCTTGCTGCCTGCTTTGGCTGTTTTGTTTTTAATTTTTAAATTTTTTCCACATAGCAGAGTCTAACTAGAGAGACAACTCAAGTTAGAACTAGTCACTTGCAAGGTGAAAAGGAAAAAAATGTAGTTGTGGTAAGATAGGCTTTCTGGGGTTTTTATTTTTCTTTATTTGCTTTTGGCCTGTAATCTAAATTGACTGAGAGTCTTATAATTCAGGGCTTTAAAAATCAGTTCTGACAGAAAAACAAAGGCTTCTGTGCCCAAACTGAGGCAGTGATAAAATGAGTCTCTAAATCAAGAAACAGTCTTAGCAGAAGATAAGTAATGCTGGACAAAACCATTAAGACTGCCAGACAATAGGAGCCAGCCCAGTGGGAAACATTAGATTAAGAATGTTGCCTTCCTACTAAAGCCAATTGTTTTATTTCTCCTTAAGTTGGTCACTATTAAATTGAGCAAGAAGGAAATTGACAGGACATGGAAGCAAGTAACTAAAGGCCAAAGTTTTCAGGCTAAAAAACAACATAGAGATGAGAACTTTGGCTTTATTTACTTGCAACCAGAACTGGTGGAAATAGAGTCTGTGGACCTACCAAAGGTTTTTGCATTGCCAAAGAAACCTCAGGCCAGGCTTACAAAAGTCTGTCATAGCCTACCCGTTCAGGCAAACTGTGTCTCCCTAAGCCTGTACCAACCATCAGGAAGAAGCCGGCCAGCATTCTGAGTCGTACCAAGTTGGTAAAAATCTCCAGTGTCTACTTCATATGTGGCCATGGAGATAATGGATATGCAAGAACCTCCCTAAAGGCAAAGCCATAAATTCATAGGATAATGATGAAGAAAGGTGTGCAGCAGAGAGTGGTTCAAAGTGCTGCCAGATAGCTTAACATAGGAAATTACCCCACTGCCATGATATTGAATCCAGTTACTGCTGTACTGTTTCTATTCTTCCTTTTTAAGGATTGAGCTTTTTAAATATTATGTCTATCCTATTCCTATTCACCACTGTGGTTTAGGTTGGGGAGTAGGGGAAAGATAACTTTAGCAAGATGGAGGACCTGAATAGAACTTTTCAGTTGTCCCTCTTGGAGGGTGGGATGGGGAAGAGCATGTTCTAATTGTGGTTGAAAAGTGTGACCTAAATCGGCAGTGATGGCAGAGACTGAAGTAGACTTCGATATTCATTCTTCTTTTCTATTCCAGAGAAAACTACCTTTCCACCCAAATTCATGCTGTCATGCATACTACAGAGTTGATATTGGGAAGTAGGTGCTCATCCAGGAACATTTTTTAGCCCCTTTTGCATCTAAATAGGATCACGTAACTGCTTGTCAATGGATGATAGAAAAGTAACACATTAAATCTGTCATTTCTTGGTGAAGGTGTTTAAGAAACATGAATACTTTCTCCATCCTCTTTTCTTACTTCCTCAACCATGTAAAGAAGAGAACACTTCTCCCACCTCCCCAGCAATGGAACCCATGTATTAAAGATGGCAGAGCCAGTATAAGCCTATTTCTGTAAATAAATGACAGACACAGATGGGAAATAAACTTTGATTGTGTTTGACCTATTTTTCATTTGAGGAGACCCCTCTTTTTTGTTTTTAAATAGAAGCTAGCATTACCCTAGCCTACACATCTTTTTCCATGTAATATAATATTAACTCAGCACATGACCACTCCGCTAAAACTGGTATTTTCCAGTCCCTTGTACCTCTAGATATGACTGCATAATAAAGCCTGCCAGTAGGATGTGAACTGAGTTGAAACATGTAACTTCTATTGCATGAACTTTAAGGCAAGAGTATGACCTTGCTATGGTTTGAATGACCCATCCAAAACTCGTGTTGAAATTTAATTGCTATTGCAACAGTATTAAAGGGCGAGACATTTAAGAGGTAGTTAGGTCTTGAGGGCTCTGGCCTCATGAACAGATAAGTGCTGTTATTGCAGGAGTGGGTTAGTTATTGTGGAAGTTTGGCCCCTTTTTTCTCTGTCTCACACTCACTTGCCCTTCTACCCTTTTGCCACCTCAGGCCTTTGCCAGATTGGTACAATGCTCTTGGACCTCTCAGTCTCCAGAATCATAAGCTAAATAAATTTATTTTCTTTATAAATTACCCAGTCTGTGGTATTAATGTTATAGCAGAAAAAAAGAATATTAAATGATGTCTATCTATTAAATAGTCCCCTCTTTTTTGTTTTTTCCTTTTTGTCGTTAATTGAGTGTGGCACGGTGATGGGCAGTGAAGCACCTAGCTTAGATAAAAATGTGGTGTAATGAGGAAGGCCAGACACCAAAAGAGAAGAAACCTAGCTCAACATTCCAGGCCTGATTCTTCCATCTGGAACTTCACATGAGAGAAATGAACTTCTTTACTTTATATCTCTGTGTTATAGCATAGGAACACCTGTTCCTATGTTAACTTATGCATATATATGTGTGTAGTTGCAGTAAAATGTACTTTTGCTGTGGGTTACAATTTTTAAGGGTATAAACTGTTCTACTATATTCTCTTAATATTATTTTAATATGATGTTCATTCATTTATCCTAAGTGTTTTCTTCTTCATGCTACCTCAATGGATCAAGAGCTCATGAATTCAGTGTCTCTCCATGGTAATTATGCTGTCATTCTCCCCTAAAAAGAAAATCTGTATTCAGTCACTTCAAGTTTAAAGCACTTTGAACCCTCTAGTTTGCAGCCTACTAAAGGCATGGCTAGGGACTAAGGTATCTTACCTATTATTCTTAGGGTTTTGACAGATGCTAGGAAGCCATGGAGGGATTCCCAGGAAGCTGCAGCTATTCCTTGTGCATAAGAATAAGAGCCTTGGAAATCCCATTTATTAGAAAGTATGACTTAGGAATTTTGAATTTTAGTGCAGGTAAAGATGACTTCAGTTCATATCAATGAATTGCCCAATCCTTTAAAAATAGGAATAATACAACATTAATAAATAGGTTAGTAAAGGAATGATGTTATTATTACTTACATATAACAAATAGGTTGAAAATTAATGGAAAAATACTAAAATTACTTGACCACATGAAGCTACCTTTTTTGGTTACTTATGGTTTATTTTTTACTTTCCATATAACCCAATGATTAGTTATCTTATTAAGCAAAAACCAACAAAAACCAAATTAACGTATTTTAGATTTTATTTATTATAATGGTAATTATGGACTAAAGTTTTTTTTATTTCCTTTTTAAAATCAGTGACATCTCTGGACTCTGGGAGATAAATACCAAAAGATTAATAACAAACAAATACATTAGTCTCTAAAATAAGCACAGAAAATCAATAATTGCCACTTACTCTTCCACCTTAATATCTTTATTTGCCTTCCACTGGAGGAATGTATGTAATAGAATCTGAAAATCAACGCTGTTGTTGACTAACTTGTACACGTGTTTTACTCTTGGGATACTGGGTAAGTGGCTGTTTACCAGGTGGAGAAGCATCTAAGTTCTGATATTGTTGGGAACAGTATCTTGCAGAAGAGAGGACATTCAATTGGGAAATCAGAGATGTATTTCTCTTGGATATACTACTAGTTTTGTGACAAGGCAAAGTGTAGAAATACTTGCATCTCCATTTCATCATCTCTGCAATAAGGGAAATATGCTAAATAATTTCTAAAACTCCTTAGGTTCAAATTATGATTTAAAGAAAATAAAATGTAATCAATGAAAGTAAGTAATACATCATCATGACAGAACGCTATTTTAAAGGATAGGGATAGATTTAGATACATATTTTTTGCTTTGGGAAAATAACCCAAAATTTAATAGTGGACTTCACACTGTATTTTAGAAAAATTCTCATTGCTCCCAGTTTCTTGTGATTGTTGTGGAATCTTGCCCCTCCATCTCAGCTCAACAGTAAATGTACGATGAAGATTTTTATCCCCCAGATGGCAGTGCAGCATTCCAAGTTTAGAATGTTCTGGTCTGGTGCTCTGGAAAAAGGCAATATGAGCTTTTCTTATATTGTCTCCATCGCAATTTTCTGTGCCATATTTTTTCTTTTTGGAGGAAATATGGTACGAATCTAATGTAACAAGACTTGAATAACGAGAGACAGATAGCTCATTCTGAAGTGAACACAGCAGAGATCCACTTCTGCCTGCTTGTGCAGCACTGTGTCCAGTAAATAGTAAAACCATCACACAAAGTAATCTAATGAAATAATGGAAGTTTTAAAAACTATCAGGTAGAAAAATCATCTATACTTTTAATTAGTATTTTACATGTTATTTTATCAGAATTTGAAAACATTTACTAAATGTAATAGGATTAAGACACTTCTCAGCAACTATTTTTTAAAGATACAAATGAAATGGACAGCATCCACCATAACCTTCATTGAAAGAACAACAAGCTGCTTATGCTATTATGAGTGCTGAGACTTGCTTATGAGGCATATAAAAATCAACAAACAAATACAAATAGCTTCAGATAGAGAGCATGAAAAGAAGCCAGGAAAAGGGTCATTCCAGTTTAATGATAAAAATTCACTGGAACCATTTAGATCAAAACAATATCTGGTCATCTGCATGGTCAAAGGAACTAGGGCGAATTCTTTACATTTCCACCATATTTTAGATGATTGATGTTTTGTAGATTAATTATACTAAAAGAAAATTGGTAATGATGTGAAAGTAGAAGAAGTAAGGACAGGAAAACAAAATTTTGGAATGTGGTTACAGTTTTATGTTCTGAAAATGCCTTCACATTTAGGTCTAATGAAGTCTTTCCTGTTTCACATTTTCTAGTAAGAAAAAGGATTCAGGACACAAAGATTTTGAATAACAAAAATGAAAATTCCCCTTGTTAAACCACAGAGTGTAGATTATTTTATCTGCTGCTTATGAGTTGATTATCTACCTTTATTAGAGGCACCTCAGATGAATACTTCATTGCAGTGTAAAATTCTGTAGCTGTATATAATACATATAGACTTCCAAATGTAATACCATCCTTCTCTATCCAATTAAGGAAAAATCTATACATGCATATATGCACTGTAATCTATAATCACTGCTTGGGAAACAAAAACAGGATGTATCTGCCTTCGATAGGTTTATATTCTAGTGGGAGAGATAAATTGCAAATAACCATGGACAGAGCACGAGCTGTGAAAGAGGCAGCATGGTGAGGATAGTGGGCTATGGATCCAGCATACTAGGATTCAAATCTTGGTTTTGACTCGTAACATTCCTGTGTCTTTGGATAGATTACATTCTAGTTTCTTTATAAAACAAATGATAATGAGAATACCTATCTCATAGAGTTGTTTTGAAGAAAATGAGTTAATTGAGTAAACTGCTTGTCATATAGCAATGTAACACATGACAAAGGAGAAAAAAAAATGTCATGGGGTTAAGAGGAAGCAAAGACCAATAAAGGAACTAACAGTTGCCGTTCAAGGATATCCTTTAAAGACCGTCAGTGATTTATTGAGAGAGGAGGATAGAAAGGGCAGCTTCAGGCTTAGATAACAACATGTTAAATGTTAGGGGAAGGAGTTGGTAGCTCAGTTTGATTGCATATGGGATAAAAAGAAAAATGTAGGTCCAAACATATACTAAGGACAACTTGTATTGGGTTAATAAGATTTTGCTTCTTCAAAATATATAGAAAGTCACTGAAGATTTTTATGCCAGGGATGAATAGTCAAATTTTTGCTGTCAACATATCATTCTGGTTGCTTTATGAAAGAAAAATTGAGCATAAAACAAACTAGAGACAGGGAGCTTAGAGAGGGCAGCAAAATCCAGAACAAAATGGGGGTAACTGTTATCATCGCTTAAAAATCATTTATTGGCTTGCCAACTGGTTCAAAAATTGCCTTATCTAACTAAAGGTCCTATTTAGTAGCATGCAAAATTTTACTTACCCTTCCTACCTGTGTGTAGACTTCCACTCTATCATGTATACATATATATGTATATATATACACACACACACATATATATGTATATATGTGTATATATACATATGTATGTATATATAGACGTATGTATATGTGTATATATAGACGTATGTATATGTGTATATATACATATATATGTATATATAGCATTTCAGACACAGTTTGAAAATTATACACAAAATAGCTATATTAACCGACTGTCTTTCTTATTTCCCGAACATTCCAAACACAGAAGGAACCTCTTCTTTTTCTCATAGCTGTGTTTTGTTTTGAAGATTAGACTTGTAGAGGCTTACAGAGGCAACTTCTTTTTTCATTCAGTGTCTGTTGGCCTGCCCACCAGCAGTGATAAACCTGATCAACCATCCTTTCCTTCTCCTAATTTTCCTTTTTTTTTTGCCTCATTTTTCTCTTTCTAGATGCCTCTGATCTATTTTTTATCTTTCACAGTTTACTTCTGTCTTCTTTCTTTCCTTCCTTCTTCCTAAAGGAATCAGAGTATCTTAACACTTTCCTTCTTTCTTCCCACCACTGAAGCCAGCAGGGTCTTTGTTCAGCTAATGGACCCTGTTGTTCTGAAGAAACCATGCAATCTGAAATAAAGCAACAGGCAGTCCAGACAGAATTGGGGTTCTTGATTCCAGTTGCAAAATGGAAGAATAGCCAGCATTACTTAACAGAAACAGTATGATTCGAGTTCCTGAATCTTCTTTAGAATAAGTTCAATCCTGAGTCTCTGGAAAGAAGAGCAGTAAGTGGCCTGGTTTTGAGGCCTGCTTTAAGAGCTGTCCCAAATCCCAGCTTTGATCATCAGTCACATGAATTTAGATAAGTAAAAGGTGTCTTGTTGACCAGTTCGTAAAAACTAGAGGGAACATGCTAAAAATTAAAAATAAATAACCTGTTAATTAAAAAGAAGAATTATTTATTAAGCAAATCAGGAAGAAGCAAACTTTCAGGAAACTAAGCTTTTTTGACACATTTCACAGCATGCCTCATGGTCTTTCTCATGGGCACTCTGGCTTGTTAATCACTTCAGCAGTCTAGTTTTATCTATTTCACCCACTTATGACCAAATGTGGCTGCTGCAAGCTTCTGAATTGACATGTCCTCAGTTCCAGGGGCCAAGAGCACTGAACTCTTCTATCCAGGACATGGGAACCAGGACATGGCTCAGTAAAAGTGAACTTCTTGCCCTCAGTGCAATTAACTTGGGTCCCAGAGTCACATGGCAAACATATGGCTATATGGACTTTATTAGTCAGCTGTATCTGATTGCTGTAACAACACCACCACAGTCGGTGGCTTTTATAGCTTTGGCTTCCTCTATGATGTCAGAATTCTCTATTGTTTCTTCTTCAACTGGGAAGCCAATGGGTGAAGCGACAGAACAGGTGGAGGAATTCTTGGAAGGGTTCTTAAAAGCCAGGACTAGAGGTGGCATTCATAATTGTCACTCACATTCTATTGCTGGAGCTTAATCACAGGGCGATCTAAACACAAGGAAGGCTGAGAAATTCAGTTTCTTCATGAATCCAGGAAGAAAGAAATAGAATGATCTTCTCCACAGGGGCCCATCCTGTTGTTCAGCAGGGAAGTTGACAGCAGTGTTGGGTGCTGGGCAGGTACCATAATGATGTCTTCTGTCATAAGACAACTGTGTTTTCCTGGGACTTTGGCAATACCTCAGCTGGCTTTCTCAGTTCCTGTAGCCTAGTTTAAATTGCTTGTTTCAGCTGAGTGATGTTATTTTTTGACAGCATTCAAGAGAATTAAATGACTTTTTTTTTCTTTCATTGCTACTCATCTATGTTCTCAGATTGTTTATTAGTATCTCTATTTCTTTTTAATGTTATCTCCACGGGAGAAAATCCTATTTCAGCCTAGAGATTTTATTCTGTAATTACATCACAAAGCATCACTTTATAAGGAAGGCATTGACTTTGAATTTCTGTCAGCTTCAATGTAAGCAGATGGAAAACTATGGATTATATACCACAAACAACCATCTTTTTAAAGCTTAGCAACCAAGAATATTTTAACTCTCTAAGTCAGCTTAGAAGTCTAGGACCTGCTTATCATCCCTGTGCCTGAATAGTTCAACAGATAAACATTTTGTTCATAAAACAAAATGGTATTTCAGACAGGAGAGAGAACAGATGTGTCTCTCACAATGAGATTTTGTTGTTTCAATGCATCAGACTTTTCTCTTCCTCTCTCTTCTCTCAACTATTCTAGAAAGGCTGGGTGCAATTGTTACGTGGGCTAAACTTTAAGAAACCTATAATAATACAACCTTTAAATTGCCTCTTCTGTTTAACAGAAATCTGCCAGAGAATGTGCTGTGGGAGTGGAGAAAGAATGCTAGCTGTTAAAAACCATGTCGGCTCATCACAGAAATGTATTTTCCATTCTTACTGCCACACCAGTAGTAAAAACTTAGGAAATGAGCCTTTCATCTCTAGTTACCCACTTCTGCTGCTAAAGCCAAAAGAGACCCCACTGGTATGCAAGCCATTGAAGTCCACAATGCACTGTAGAAGTACAGATCTGCACTCCTGCAAGGATATAGTTACTGAATGTGCTAGTCGCTATGTATACAGAAAGCTAATCCCCATATTGTTTGTCTTTAAAAAAACACAAATCCCATATCAAGGCAATACACTTATGCATTTTCTAAGCCACTTAACACATCTTAGAATAAATACATGAGAGTTCATGGACCAAGACAGCTGACTGGAGGAAATTTGTTATATTTATGAAAGGCTGAAAATAATTAAGATTTTGCCATGTTTTCAATCATAAAATGGTCAAAGACATCATGACCGTAACTCCCCATTTGCTAAGCCAGAAACCTGGGGAGCATCCTTTCCCTCTTATCCCACATCAAATCATATGTGAAACCTACTGAATCTGTTTTCTAAAACTCACCTGAATCCATCCACTTCTCTTCATCTATACTGCTATCACTTTATCTAGTTTCCATCATCTCTCAGCCCATAATCTTCTTCATGCACTTGGGAGTTTGTTAGAAATGTGGAATCTCAGGGCTCACCCAACCCTACTTATCTACATTTTGACAAGATCCTCATATGATTTATATGCATGCCACATTTTAAGAAACACTGGCATATCTCCCTGTCTCTACTTTATTCACTTCCATTCCATTCTGAACACTGAAGTCAGGGCAATCTTTATAGAATTCAAATTTGATTGTGTCTATCTTGCTTAATACTCCTCACCTTCATGTCTTTTGGCTCAAGTACGTAAAAAGCCTTCAAATTAAGTTGCGAAGCCCTTCAATACCTGTTTCCTCCAGCTTTATTTCATAAACCTTTTCCTTCCCACACTATGCTATAGCCATCTTTGTTCCAAATACGACATTCTGTGTCTCAAATGGGGTCTTTGTGCTCTCTGTTCCCTGGTTTAGGATATTCTTTCTCCCATTCTGTTCAACCTCAGTCCTTTAGGCTTCAATATAAAGGTCGAGTTGTTAGAGATCCTACCCTCTTACTATCTAGATCTCATGGCATCGTTTCTTGCCTTATAAAAATATCCAGTGCTGTATTAACTTGTTCAATGCATGCACTACTCAATAAACTATAATTTCTATGAGGAGAGATATCATGTTTGTCTTGTGCAAAGCAATATCCCAAGTGCTTGAGACAGCAACTGGCATGTGGCACTTATGACAGAGTGACCAAATGAAATAACTTCTCATAAAGATAAATGGACAGTTTCCCACATCTTTAAGAATAACAGTCTTCTAAAACTATGACGCACTGTCACAGGGAAGATGAATCAGACTTATTCTGATGGGTTCCAGAGGACAGGAAGATATACGCGAGGCCCATGAATGACTGCACTTATCTCAACATGTTGTTGGCACTAAAATATCTGTGGGATAAATGAATCAGAACAAGTAAATAAAAGATTTAGGAATAGATAAATTATTAATGATACAGCTTAGTACCGTTTACCAGGTACTAACAATAGAATGGATTGTTTCGTGAGCTCAGATTGCATAACCATTTAAAGGTTGAGTAGGAAATACAAAATACCTTAAGAAAGTGATTGAAATAGATGATCCCTCAGGTTCTTTACATCTCTAGGAGTCCACTATTCTATCAGTTCCTCTGTGAGGGAAAATAGTGCTAGTCATAACTGCCAGCCTTAGTTTACAGAAAAAAAAAAATGTCACTCCTTCTTGTTAATGGTTGTATCACTACATTTATGTACAGACTTGTAGTAGTTTTCTTATTTGGCATGATCAAAAGGACACTGACACCAAATACGTCCCCATTTGGTTGTCACTAGTCCTTGAACTCCATTATTAGAGAGTCTTTCCTTTGAAAGTGTTCCTTCTCCAGACACTGATGACACAAATGTTACAAATGCAGATGCCACAGAAGTGGCAACATATTTCACTGTTATCCATAATCTCCATCTTTATTTGGGGTCTTTTATGAGAACCCGTCTTAGAGTTGAGAATAAACAGTGGAGGAAAGAGGGATGCAGTGATAGCATT
Source organism: Symphalangus syndactylus (assembly GCF_028878055.3). NCBI lineage: Eukaryota > Metazoa > Chordata > Mammalia > Primates > Hylobatidae > Symphalangus > Symphalangus syndactylus. The sequence continues at coordinate 73,789,181 of NC_072435.2, forward strand.
TGGAATGTAAGATGGCTCTGGATGCAAGCTCAGCTCAAAGATTTCTCCATCAGAGACATTTTTTGGATACCTCAATCTAAATGATATATCCATGTTATTTTCTTCTTTATCAACTTACATTCATTCAAAATAGATTTGAGTGATTACTGTGCGCTAAGTGCTGTTCTAGGCAATTAGGATGCGTCAATGAACCAAAAAAGACAAAAGTATTTCTCATTGTCAACCTCGCATTTTAAAAAATGTGGTCTAAAGATCAAATGTCAGCATCACCTGGAAGCCTGAGAGAAATGCAGGATGAAAGGCGTCACCTGGACCTACTTAATCATGTATAGCCTTTTAACAAAATCCTCAGGTTATGTATGCACGTTTAAGTTTAGGAAACACCATTCTATTGTGCCTGCTCTTTTATTTCATACGTTTTCACTTTTTTTTTTTTTTTTTTTTTTTTTTGAGATGGAGTTTCACTCATGTTGCCCAGGCCGGAGTGCAATGGCGGGATCTCAGCTCACCGCAACCTCCACCTCCTAGGTTCAAGCGATTCTCCTGCCTCAGCCTCCTTAGTAGTTGGGATTACAGGCATGTGCCACCACACCCGGCTAATTTTGTATTTTTAGTAGAGACGGGGTTTCTCCATGTTGGTCAGGCTGGTCTCGAACTCCCGACCTCAGGTGATCCGCCTGCCTGGGCCTTCCAAAGTGCTGGGATTACAGGCATGAGCCACCGTGCCCGGCCACGTTTTCACATTTTTAAATGATACATGTTTATTTGCATAAAGTCTACTTTCCCTACTAGACTGTAAACTATGTGAGGTCAGAGGTTAATAGGCAAAGATGGAAGAGATGGGTAAATGTAAATAACAAACTTCATCTGCTCTTCAACTCTGCCAAAGTACCACCTTCTGCTGACTTCTTTTTTCAGCCCCACCAGCTGATGCCCCTACTGTACAATAGGTAGGGCAACTGAAATGTAGGAAGAAGAATTAACATCTGTGAATTCTTTTTTACCTTCTGTCTCAACTTCTTCATCTCCTCCATTTTTTAAAACTTGCATAAAATATACTAGCATAAGAATATCTGGAATAAAATGTGATAACATTAATTCCTGAAGATAAAAAAGTTTGTTATTTATGGAACATGAGAAATTAAACCAGTATCCTTACCTCTACTTTCATCCCAGCCATCCTCATTTAAGATTTCTTTTTCCAATTTTATAACAGGACTTGGCTCTCTTTGACAGGAATAATGGGCTTTGGTGGATGACAGGATTGCTCTCACATCAAACTTTTTGTAACATATACTCTGTAACAAGGGTTGGCAAACTACATCCTGTGGGCCAAATCTGACTGACCATTCTGAATCCTTTTTTTGACCCATGAAAGGACTTTTTTTTGTACCATGAAAGGAGATTTTTTTAAAAAAATACTTTTAAACAGTTAAAAAGAATACTTCATAACATATGAAAATTATATGAAATTCTAATTTGTGTCCATAAAGTTTTATTGGAACACAGTCTGCTCATTAGTTTATGTATTGTTTATGCCTACTTTCATGCTATAGTGGCAGAGCTGAATAACTAATATAGGGACCATATAGTCACATCAAAATCTAAAATATTACTATCTGGGCCTTCACAAGAAAATCTTGCCACCCCCTGCTCTACAGTAGCATTATCCCATAGAACTAAAATGTGAGTCATATATGTAGTTTTAAATTTTTGATAGCCACTTTAAAAAGTTAAAACTAAAAGGTGAAGTTAATTTTTAAAATATGTTTTTTTGAGCCTAATATATTCAAATATTAATGTGTAATCAGTATAAAAATTGAGATGTTTATTTGTAATGAATGCTTTTCAAATCCAATACGCATTTTACACTTCAGTGTACCTCCGCTAGAATTAGTCACTTTTCATGTGCTGATATGCACATATGGCTAGTGGTTACCATATTAGTGTAGTTTTAGAGTATATAGTTAAAAGTTGAATAATTTGTCTTAATTGCAGACATGAAATTAAAAGTTATTAGAAGATTAAAATGAAATATCAGTGATGGGAGTATGGCAGAAGGAAATTATGCCTCATAAAGTATCCCTTATTTGATATATCAAGAAAACAAGGCCGGGCGCAGTGGGCTCACGTCTGTAATCCCAGCACTTTGGGAGGTCGAGGCGGGTAGATCATGAGGTCAGGAGTTCGAGACCAGTCGGGCCAATATGGTGAAACCCTTTCTCTACTAAAAATACAAAAATTAGCCTGGCGTGGTGGTGCGTGCCTGTAGTCCCAGCTATTTGGGAGGCTGAGGCAGAAGAACCACTAGAACCTGGGAGGCAGAAGTTGCAGTGAGCTGAGATCATGCCATTGCACTGCAGCCTGGGTGACAGAGCGAGACTCCATCTCACACACACACACAGAAAGTCATGCGTACATGAAAAATAGTATCATAAAAGAAGAGTATCCAGACTTCTTGGTTCTCAGGTTTGCATTACAGTAAAAAGTTTGTTTCCAAGGTTTCTGGAGACAGAAGGAAAATCTTAATAGGTTAGAATTTATTTGGGAACAAGAGATGGACTTTATTTGTGGATTAGATTTTTTTGAATGCACTACAGAACTAAATGGCAAAAACAAACAAACAAACAAAAAACAACTAGAGAAACCCATCTAAAAGATGTAATTGTAGCCTAATTGTAGCCTACTACTTGGGGTGAATAGTGGGTGGTCTTTTCAGAACAGATCACTGAAAAGACTACCCACTATTTAAAACAAACAAAAAAGACAACTCTCTTTGAATTGGATCCCCTGAAAATAGGACACTAAAAGATAATATAAATATAGGCCACCCTTTTGAAAGGGATACATCTTTTATAACCTCATATAAGGCACTATGGCTTGCTTTCAATATATGGAGTGTCTATCCTACTTAGCATGCATAATAGCATTCCACAGCTTTCTGAGTTACTAAAGGAAGGTCTCATCTTCAGCTCTTGCCTTCACTTACCATCTGTTCTTTTTCAAAACCACAGTGCCTCAGCTGTGCTGTGGAAATTGAGAAAGTTAATGACTTCTAGCTCTGTCTTCTATTTTGTGGCACTAGGTAGCTCCAATTATCTTTCCCTATCTCAGTTTCTCCACCTTTTAAGTGGGGATAACGATGAGCAAATAATGTGCACAACGTCAGCAGGGGTTGGAAGTGTTCTGTTTTGTCTTTTTACTTAGATGGAAAGAACATGGTGTTGTTTTAGTGCTGTAGAAAAAACACATAAAATGTCCTTCGCTATTTAGCCACTCATATGCTTTTCTTATTCTAAAAGATCCAACTTTCCTTAATTAAGTTTGGCAACAAATGGACATCTCCTTCAGGTAAAACCTGCTTCATAACAAAAATAAAAGGATTTGACAAGGCGCTGGGACAGTTTCCAGTACAGTCCAGGGCATTAGAGGATAATTCAATGAAAGAGATATAAGGTCTGAGAACACAAAGGATGACTCTTAATTTTATGCAGCAACAAAGCATGTTTACAGCAGACAAAATGGGGCATCAAACAGAAGATTTTTATAAAGCAAATGTACTCACACCTGAAGAAAATTCTGTTTTTGTTTGCTTGCTTGATGTGTCTCTATCTTGTGCTGACAAAACACATTCTTTGGTGTATTATTCTTTGTGATTCTTCTCTCATGTCCCTGAGCCCTGTAATGATTTATTATCTCTATAGAGAGCAGGGTGTGCTTTATGATGGATGAGAGATCCCATAGTGAAGGAGATCCATCATCTGTTACAGCTGAGTTAACTGAGTGACTCCGCCTGTGGCCAGTTGTCTGGAAGGACACTTTAAAAAAGGATCTGGATATGGTGTGACATGCACTTGATTTCTGGAATGTGGCTGACACTGCCACAAGAACCTTAATAAAACCACAAACCTAACGGCCAACTAAAATGAGAAAGAAAAACATAGGAAACACAGGGAGGAGACCTGTGATAATTTGGACATTTGGCCGATTTCAGTGAAAGAATAAAATACAACCCCTAAGAGTGTCCATTTCTCCTAATCAGCCTGCAGAGCTGCTGAATATGTCTTAAAGAGGCCCATTTGGAAACCTCTGAGTTTCCAAATAATCAATGAATTAGTCTTCATTGATCTGCACTGTTAAGAACTACAAAAGTTTTTTTTTTTTTTTTTTTTTTTTTGGTGTGTAAAATTAAAATTTAGTGCATTAGAATTCAACACAACATTACTTAAATATCTTGAGTTTAGAAAAAGGAACCCAGTTGAGGTGGCTTTACTCTCTCTAGCTGGGTAGCCTTAAAAAGTTCATTTAAGCCTCCCTTTCCTCAACTCTTATGTGCATGTTTTCACCTTGATGTGTTCCAACACTGTACTGTCCAGTATGAGAGCCACTAGGCACGTGTGGGTATTGTGTTCTTGAAATGCAGCTATTGCAACTGAGGGACTTTTTATTCTTATTTCCAGTCATTAAAGTCAAACTTAACCAAGGCAGTATAAATTTGTTTTAATACTGATTATTTACTATAAAATTAAACAACATATCAAAATTTATTTATGTTGTTTCTTTTTACCTTTTTAGCATACCTACTAGAAAATTTAAAATTGCATTCAGGCTCAGTGGCTCCCAACACTGTGGGAGGCTGAGGCGAGCAGATCCCTTGAGTCCAGGAGTTTGAGACTAGCCTGGCCAACATGGCAAAACTCCATCTCTACTAAAAAAACAAAACAACAACAACAAAAAAATTAGCCAAGTGTGGTGGCATGTGCTTGTAGTCTCAGCTATTTGGGAAGCTTAGGTGGGAGAATAGCTTGAACCCAGGAAGCAGAGGTTGCTGTGAACCAAGATTACACCACTGCACTCCAACCTGGGCAACAGAGTGAGACCCTATCTCAAAAAAGAAAAAAAAAAACAAACGAAAATTGTATTGTGTAGTAACTCTTGTTATATTTTGGGGGGGACAGTGCTATTCTAGAAAAATGATTTCAATTAGCTATCATTCTACTTCCATGGCTATGTATTATTGAAAATAATATTGTCATATTAAAATACTTCCATGACTAAGAATGTTCAACCAAAATATTAATGAGCTATATTTATCCCTTTTTCTATAGACATAATTATTTTTTTCTTTTTCTATTTTAAACATTAAAGCAATTTTTATAAGGGGGAGCCTATATCCTAGATGAATAGGGATAAAAATATTTCTTTTTTTAGGAATATAGGCTCTTCACATTTACCGTTAATCAATTTCTGCTTTGCAAATCCAGGTAATGCCTCTTATCTAAGATTTAACATTTTTTCTTTTCTTTTCTTTTCTTTTTTTTTTTTTTTTTTTTGAAATGGTGTCTCATTCTGTTGCTCAGGCTGGAGTGCAGTGGCGTGATCTCAGCTCACTGCAACCTCCACCTCCCGGGTTCAAGCGATTCTCCTGCCTCAGCCTCCAAAGTAGCTGGGATTACAGGTGCCCACCACCATGCCTGGCTAATTTTTGTATTTTTAGTAGAGACAAGGTTTCACCATGTTGGCCAGGCTGGTCTCGAACTCCTGATCTCAGGTGATTAACCCATCCCAGCCTCACAGCTGGGATTACAGGTGTGAGGATCCATGCCTGGTCTTTTTCTCCTTTTAATAACATGCCTCAGACATGTCTTCTGGAGATTAAAAGCTAGCTTTAAGAAAGTTGCTACGTTTAGTAGCTCTCTGTGAGTTGAAGGACAATAGAGATAAGTTTTTGCCCATTCTGTTTAATTTGAGGAGAGTAAATTTTGTAGATTTCGAAAGATATAAAATATTTGCTTTTTCTTCATCATCAGGGAAGATCTTGGAGCTGCTAGATCTTTAAGAGCAAAGTCTTGACCTTTCCTATACAGCCCCTGACATTTAAGGCCAGGGCAATCAAGCCTATCTCAGAGGTGGAAACTGCCAGTTGAAGATGTCATCAGCCAGCCTTTCCCAAGGTGCCATATTCATGGCTAGGGATTGAGATCAGCATGTCATAAAGCCCTAAACACAGCACAGAAGAAACACATTTAGACACATGGTTACACATGGATTATATATTCCCTGAATATGATTGTTTCTTAGGCTAAGATCAGGCTTATTTATCAAATGATAATGCCTATCAATTCAAATATTATTGAAAATAATATTGTCCTATTAAAATACTTTCTTGAGTACATATTAGTTTGTCTTAGGAAAACATCTTTACTCCAAATATCTTATAATCATCCAAATAGGATGTTTTGTCCCCTTTAGTTCAGAGTAGTATACTATATTTTTTAGGGTTGAGACAATTTTCTTATTTTCTTTAGTATCTTCCCCATGCTTACAGAAGTGGGGAGTTTTCAGTTTCTGAGGCTGCCCCTGAATGGCATCTAATCAGCATCATTAAAGTTTTGTGCTTTGTCTTTTATCTGGGTTTTCAGTGAAAGGAGCCTAGCTTGTCATGCACATTTCTCATTTCTTATTGTAATTTCTTATCATTGTAATTCCAACTAATTTTCTCAAGAATCAAGAAATTTTCCTTCACCCTAGCTGCCTTTGAAGAACTTCCAAAGACTAATCACTCAGTAGTGAAACAGCATTGATATACCTGACCTCTTTTATATCATTCATTCATGTGTATTTTATTTTTCTTGGAAGAGAAAAGGTAGGATATGGTTCACTGAACTGAGAGTGTTTCTGAAAGTCTTTTTTTTTCTCCGTTTCTTAGAGCAATAATCACTGATAGTAGCTTTTTCTAGAATAAGATGTTTGTATATTCTTGGTATTAGGAACTCTCCTCCATTTGCTGTCCTTGTTGATGACTTGAATCTAAGATGAGTACTGACAATCTCTAAGAGAGGAAATCATTTCTCACAAGTTGAAATGACAGACCTTGTAAATAAAGATTTTGTGTTGATACAGATATGAAAACAAAGCATGTCCTCAAACATTAGAAAATTCGATTCCTAGTGTAGCAGGGCGTTTATCACAGTGTTCTTGGAGACGAATCATCTGCCATCTACAGAGAGAATATGAATATTGTTGGTGGTACAGAGCATCTTTTTAAACATAGCATACAATTAAGGCCTCCACAGTGTAGCTCAATTAGAGAAAATATCTTCGTATTTTTATTTTCTCAAGCTGGTCCAATTGGCTGTTTCATTGCCTGAGATTTTGGGGAAACTGTTGAGCTGGAAAATCTATCTGTATTTTAATGTGAAAGAAGAATTCTCTAATTCTAAATCATACACAAAAAGTGTATTCTAGAGTATATCTTGTAACATTTTACAGAGAATGTGATAAAACAGAACATGTCAGTTCCTTTCTGAGGGAACCAGGCTGCCTTCTGTGCGCTCTCTCTCTCACTTTCTCTTTCAGTATTACTGATACCAAAATCATTTCTTATTGACACTGCATATTTGTACATATGGAAGGGTTTAAGAATTTAGCACCATTGACGACATGACACCTCAATGCCTCCTTTTAGCTTAAATATGTTATGTGGCAGGAACAGAATTCTCTTAAATCACCATAAAAGGCCATTGGTAACTACTAGAAATGAGTGGAAATACTGAGCTGTTTACACAGTAAAATCACTCCTCAGTACCAGCACTTAAAGAATAAAATGAAAAATGAAGTGGGAAAATGTGGGCTTTGAACCAAACAACATTTTTCCTGTGTTTTATTTTTTCATTGGAGTAAGGAACAGTGCTTTTTGTTGTTAGAAAAACATAAATAAATGTATGTGCTTCTTACAGAAAGGCAAATAATTAAACATGGTTTACTCATTGTGCTCTTTACTCTTGGCTCTCCGTATGAAAACATTCTAAAACGAGAAATTTCATATTATTATAAAGACATGGGTTACGCTGGGGTGTGATTATTTTATTTAACAGATTTAAGATAATTTTTAAGGCAAAACTATTTCTATGTCCTGTTACCTGACCACAGTAACAATGATTTGTTCATCTGTTTACAGTTAATTCCTCATGATAAATGATCCTATTGAACAAATTCTTTTAGAGGTTCTGATGGTAAATAGTAGCCAAACATTCTCTCTAAACAAAGCATCAACCATTTTCAAGGTATATTGAACAGATATATTAGACAGGATAGGCCAAGTAATTCTGTGGTAAGGACCACAAAATTTTAGTAGCTTACAAAAATAAAAGGATTTCTTTTTCGTGCTACATGCCTGTCGTGGGGCAGCTGTGGCTCTATTCTACATTGTCTTTATTCTAGAATTTATGACCCATTAGCTGCTCACTGATAAGTGAGTTAACAAAAGCAGGAAAGAGCATGCAAACCATGCTCTCACTCCTACAGCTGGGCCACAAAAGTGATAACATTTTCTCCTTTTTCACTGACCCAAACAGGTCACATGGCCAAATTTGTGAAACAGCATGGTGATGCATCAACCTTTCACAAGGAAGGGGAGGGAACAAATGTATGTGAAGAGTAACACAACCTCGTTGATTACATATTCCCTTTGGGTTGGAGGTTAGAACTTTAAAAATAGCTGATGACTTTATCAATTTACAGACTAATTTTTTTTTTTTTTTTTTACAACTTTTCATCTTGAAAACCTAATTCCATCAATTATACCTGCCAAAAAAAGTGCATGTTTATGTTTCTAAAACTTAAACAACTATGTAATATCTATATGCTTGGAGTTGGAAAAAAAAAATCAGCTGAAGTTTGAAGGGAGGGGCAGAAACTGCCCTTCCATTAGGATTCAAATTAGAACCAAATTGTTATTTGCCAATTTACCAAATAAAATCTTGGCTTATACCTGTGCCAGATCAGCTAAAAGATAGGCATAACTATTCATTATAACAGATTTTACTAGAGTCCAGTGTATTTTTAAATTTAAAATGCATTACGTAATAAAATTTATTTTGAAGAATAATAAACAGGGAGGCACTATCACAGAAGTCTGATTCTTTGCTACAAATATGTGATTTAATAATTGTAAAAGGGCAACAAAAATTTGGTAGACATTTTTCAATCACCAATTTTTTTTAAGACAGCTGTATCCAACTTTGGGGAATCTTGAAGGAACATATTCACTTTTGAAGAAATATATTCACATATTTCTCTGTTTCTGCATATGAAAACCACTTAATATAATTTGGCATTAATATTCTAGTTCCAAGTAATCTGTGTAAGTGCTCTCCTGGAAACCTCCCTCTCTCGTTCTGGATTCATAATTCTTCATTTATTCACTTATTTTCATGGAATTGGGGCAGTTGTTAAAAGTTGATCAATTTACCACTAGTAATATTTTTTACTACTTAATGGATCTTTGTTGAATTTCATAAATTTAGCACCAGTAATAGTTGCTACTTCATAACGGCTTGGTAAAAAATAGAGTGTTTGTAACCATGAAATTTGAAGCTAAAGGTTAGTCCTTAGGTGTATGGAAAGAGCTGATGATTGGAGAGAAGCTCAGGGATCCTGACAATTTGAATTAGAGCCAGAGGAAATGGAAGGGCACACATGAATTGTAAAGTTGAGTCACTGTGGACTTCATTTTCTTGTTGTAATGTTTGTGTTCCTGTTCATCTTATTATATATTTATGGAGGATGGTTTGTGTGCTTGGTGATTTATAACAACATAAACATAAATCACTATGCTCAGGAGCTCACAGACCAGAGGAGAAAACAATGACAGACCTGCAAATATACAATGTAGTGGGAGAAAGAAGATGTCCCTTTTTATTTACTGTTAATTTTTCAAATCTCTATATCATCTCTGTGTGAAATATGCATAGCCTTTCTTTCTGGCTTATCTTCATTGTGGAGTTATGGAAAAGACAGACAACTATTTCTTTTCTCCAAAATGTCCAAGGTTATCAAAGCAGGGCCCTGTCTTGTTACCCTCAATTTTGACCTAGAAATGGACTCATCAAAATAGCTATTGCTTATCATACTTTACATTAAATAAAAATCTGATTTTTAAACTGTCGAACTAGTACACAAACATCTAATCTGCAATGGCTAATACATCTTCAATGTAATGGTGAGCATTTTGCTATCTTGAATGTTTTGTATTATTTTATTCATAAACATAGGATCAAATGGTATTTTGTTGCAGTTGAGGTTTAGGTTTAAATATTAATATTTAAAATAGGCCAAGTAAAGAGGGAGATTTCACAGATGAGGATGAAGTGTGTATTTCAGGTTGTGAAGTTCAAGAAATACTGTAAATAATGCTCTAAGTCTTTATATGAGAGGTACTTCTGAATTTTTTTTTTTTTTTTTTTTTTGAGGCGGAGTCTTGCTCTGTCACCCAGGCTGGAGTGCAGTGGCACGATCTTGGCTCACTGCAAGCTCCGCCTCCCAGGTTCACGCCATTCTCCTGCCTCAGCCTCTCCGAGTAGCTGGGACTACAGGCGCCCGCCACCACGCCCGGCTAATTTTTTTTGTATTTTTAGTAGAGACGGGGTTTCACCGTGGTCTCGATCTCTTGACCTCGTGATCTGCCCGCCTCGGCCTCCCAAAGTGCTGGGATTACAAGCGTGAGCCACCGCGCCCAGCCTGGTACTTTTGAATTTTATGTCTTATGGATTTTGCTATTTTGTTTTAGCTATTTGAATCCAAATATTTAATATCAAATTCAGGAAATTAAAACTCACTGAGTAAGCATATGAAGAAAATAAAATATGGACACTGGAATTTTACTCTGGGGGTTCAAATTCTTCCTAGCTCATGAGAAACTAATATATATAAAGTATTTGATACATAGTAAGTAGCCATATTCTATTGTCTGACCTTGGACACATTTTTCTACACTTCTGAGCTCTCTTTTTCTGTTAAGTTGAAATAATACTTCTAAAGATTTTTATGAGGATTAAATGAATATTAACAATGTCTCATGATATGTCTCATAGTTTGTAGGTACTGCATATACATTCAATTCTTGATCATTAGGTACACATTTTTGAATCATCGAATTCACTGGTGTTATCTTCAAAATGAGATGTAGGGTAGGAAGATCTGGTTTTGAATTTCACCGCAGTCAGTAACTAGCTGGATTTTCTTGGAAAAAATGTAATCACCTAATTAAAAATATTGAAATATTAATAGCATATCTCAAAGCCTTATGAAATTTAAATTCAGTGATAGTATATAAATAACAGGCCAAAGAATCCTTCCACAAATATTGACTGAATATTCACTATGCAATGTCACTTTTTTAGGTTTTGGGAATACAAGAATATATAAGATGTAATCACTGACCTTCAAGCGTGTGGTAGTAGGTGATCATCAATATATGCTAAATTTGACCTCACTCTTTAATTCTTTCTTTAATTAAGAAAATAATATTTTAGTGTTTCTGATTGCTACCTTGAATCCTAGGTTTTAGCTAGAAGACACTTTGGTAGGTCATAGCTATCAGAAATTATCTAGGCTAGAAAGCCCTCATGCCATGTAGAAAAATCCTATATTATTTGGAAACTCTGGGATAAAAACTTCCTGTTACTTTGATAGAAACTGGGCATTGATAAGAGCCATTCAGCTGTATTCGGGTAGCTGGCAGTTAAAGCACACATTAATTTGTTAGCACGGTGATGATGTCACTTTTTAAGTGAGTAAAGGATAAAAGTTCCAGGTGGAAGAGACTTGATGCTCCTCTGAACTGCCTGGACCCCTGGCCCTGCACTAACAGTTGAAGCTCAATAACCTACACATAGGAAACCCACAGCTTACCATCTGATAATCCTTGGCTCTAACTAGTAGAGATGTGTTGGCTTTCTCTGCTGAATAGACAATTATCTATCTGCTTAAAATGGCATTGAATGTCTTGCTGCTGATTTATGTATTAATCCTGGAGACTTTGGGCTTCTACAAAAACATGTAGAGCTTGGTTTGGATCTTTCGTGTAATGTATGCCTCACTCTTACCTGTAGGCATCTCAGGATTTATTTCCTGGACACAGAGTGACTATATTATATATCCTTTGTTCAAATTTCAGTTCCATCCTTTAACAGAATTTGCTCTTGACTCTGAGTACATTGCTTAATCTCTTTCAATCTGACTTTTCATCTGTAAGATCGGAGAAAACTAAAGTAAAACATTACAGAATGCTTAGCATTGTAACTGGTACAGATTAAAGACTCAGTAAATGTTAGATGACTATACTGATTCCTGGCAGAGCAAGAAAAGCAGCTCTACATTCCATAGTGGCTGAATTAACTTACACTCCCACCAGCAGTTTGTAAGTGTTCCCTTTTCTCTGCAACCTTGCAGCATCTGTTACTTTTTGACTTTTTAGCAATGGCCATTCTGATGCGCTTTCTCAAAGAACTTAAAACAGAATTACTATTCCACCCAGCAATCCCATTGTTGAGTATATACCCAAAGGAATATAATTCATTCTACCATAAAGACACATGCATGTATGTTAATCATGCATCATTCACAGTAGGAAAGACATGGAATCAATCTAAATGATCATCACTGATAGACTGAATAAAGAAAATACGGTACATATACATCATGGAATACTATGCAGCCATAAAAAGAATGACATCTATTGGAGGCTGGAGTGTGGGAAGTGGGAGAAAATCAGGAAAAATAACTAATGGGTACTAGGCTTAATACCTGGTATTAATCTACACAATAAACCCTCCTGACACAAGTTTACCTGTGTAACAAACCTCGTGTATCTCGGAATTTAATAAAAGTTAAAAAATAAAATAAATAATTTTACCTGGAAAAAAAGAGAATGAGATCATGTCCTTTGCAGCAACATGGGTGGAGCTGGAGGCCATTGTCCTAAGCAAACTAATTGCAGAAACAGAAGACCAAATACTGCATCTTCTTTCTTATAAGTGGGAGCTAAACAAAAAGAACACAGGGATACAGAGAGGAGAACTACCAGACACTGGGGCCTACTTTGAGGGTGGAGGGAAAAAAACACTGGGTATTATCGTTATTACCTGGGTGACTAAATAATCTGTACAGCTAACTTTGACAACATGCAGTTTACCTATATAACAATCCTGCACATACATGTACCCCTAAACCTAAAATATTTTATTTAAAAGAAGCTCTGATGAACACAAGTGCAACATCAAGGAGGGAATTGACATGGAGAGACACCCATCCTTGGTGACATATTTAGAAACAATATCATGGTGTGGGTTAGAGTTGGTAATTATTGCTCATGAGAATTTTCAAACTGATTGATAATACAAAATGTATTTGACCCCTCAAATAATGCATTCGTTTCATTGTTTTTTAAAATGTCATTTACATAATCTGGCTTTAATACCTGAATTTCAAACAAATACAGTGTATGCGCTTTTCAATGTAACTGAAAAGATATTGCATGTTTTCAACCATGTAAATGGTCCAGTAAGTAGCATTTAAATCAAAATATAGCATTTCTCTCTTGCTTCTGTAATGTTCATATTCTAAAGCGTGTTCTAAAGCATGTTCTAAAGCATGGGCTAATATGTTATACAAGAACAGGAAGCTGCTGTTTTACGTGGAGAATTACTTTAAGAGTCAGCTAGGTCAACCTAGAAAACCCCATCTAGAAGGTTCTACTCAAATGTTACCTCTTTATTGCACTATTCCAGGACTCAGTCATTACTTCTTCTTCTGTGTTTTCCTAGCATTTTATATCAAGCTCTTATTATATCACTTATATCATTTGTTATTTATATATTTATCTTTTAAACTATGCTTTTTCTTATTCTTAAATATTTGCCTTTTGGCTGGGCATAGTGGCTCACACCTGTAACCTTAGCAGTTTGAGAGGACGAGGCAGGTGGATCACCTAAGGTCAGGAGTTCAAGATCAGCCTGGCCAACAAAACAGGCTGGTGAGACCCTGTCTCTACTAAAAATACAAAAATTAGCCGGGCATGGTGGCATGCACCTGTAGTACCCGCTACTTGGGAGGCTGGGGCAGGAGAGTCGCTTGAACCTGGGAGGCAGAGGTTGCCATGAGCCGAGATTATGCCACTTCACTCCAGCCTGAGTGACAGAATAAGATTGCCTCAAAAAAAAAAAAAAAAAAAAATTCCCAAACTTAATGCAGTTACAACTAGGTTTTAAAGAATGGTCATGAATTGAATAGTAATGGATATAATGGATATTAAACTACTTCTATCATTTAGAAATTTTCTACATTTAATAATCATTTAAGGAAGGGCATAATTACTATTATTCCCAGTTTTCAGGAAAAGAACCTGACAGAGTTTTCTGGTTTTAAATAAAATGCAGTGTGTGTAATGTGTCCAGATTCACATTGCTAGCAATACAGATTCATGACTCAGATTTAGCCATTTTGTCCCTAAGACCTTAAGGACAAAATGGCTAAGCAAATGAAATACAAAGATTTCCAACCAACAAAAATGTTTATGTTTAAATTGAAAGATACGGGTAAAAATAGGATATTCAAATTTTTTAAAAAGGGAAAATATTAGATACAAATATTAAGACAAGAAAACAAAAGCTAATAAAACATTGAAGAGATTCAAATTAATGTGAGGTGGTTCAGATTTGGACCAATCTGTTTTGTTTTATAAGATGAACATTTCCAAATTTGGGGTAAAATTATTACATTGTTTTAATCATTTAATTTACATATTTCTTTTTTATTGATATAATAGGAAATATAATGGCCTTATTGAAAACTCAGTTCTATAGTATTCTTTTATATATTCCCATGTTGAAATATTACTGGATCATGGAATCAGAAGGAAATGCATTGCCTTATGAGAGATATCTTTGGGTGGAGCAAGAGTGTTTTAACAGGGAATGAAAATGGAAATTAATAAATACCATGAAATTATAAGAGAAATTTTGTGTATGTGTGTACATATGCATTTCTTTGGAAAGAAGTTCCATAGCGTTCATGAAATTCTCAAAGTCATTTATGACCACAAAGAAGTCATGTAGAAAAAGGAGCTTTGGAACAAGAGCCACTTAAATCCCATTTACAGACTCCTGTGTGTAAATTGCTTTCATTATGAGGTTGATGAGGAAATTAAATTACATAGCCTATGTAAATAAATGGTTTTAGAAGGTGCATAATAATGCAATATATGCTAATTCTCATTCTTCTTCATTACTTGAGGAATAAAGTCCAAATTATTTAGCTCAACATTCAAGAAACGTACAAGATTTTTATCAAACTTCCTTTTCTGTCTTCATTTTTCCCATACTCTATTTTCAAGTCAGATGGGATTATTCACTGTCAAGGACCATACTTACCTTCTCATTCTTCTAGTCTCTTGTTACTGTTACTCCTCCAAACTCATTCAATTGATTTCATCTAATTTTAAGGACTTAATACTAAGGCCCATCCCAATGAACCTTTGATAACTGTTCCATGTATATATTTTTTACTCCTCTAAATTCAAAAGCACTTTTTAACCTCTAATGATTTTGAATGTTTTATTTAACAATAAGAATATGCATGTGTCCTGTAACTTCTCTCTCTTAGGCTATAAGCTCCTTGGGTCAAGGATCACATTTTCCTCAACTTTGTACATACCTAAAACCCAAAAAATCTGAATATATATTTGTTGAATTAATGAATGGTTCTAGTCAATCCCCTATTTGCAGACCAGAAATAAATCTGTAACATCGTAATGATGTGCACACTGTTATTCTATACTTTAAACTTATAATAAGCTGTCTAGCATGAATGTTACAGAAATTTAAATTATAGAAATGTCCCTTTTCTTCACAAAAAATATAATGAACTGCATGTAACACCTGTCAGTGTCTGAGCCTACAGATGCATAAAATGTCATAAAATGATTCATATTTTTACAGAAAAGGCATCAGAGTATGTTTTATAAAGTTAGTTCACCTTGCCTTTAATAAAATACCCATTAATATCAACTACAGAACATATCATTGTTTTTCTCTTTTTTTTCCTCTTTTGGTTATTAAAGTGCCTCCTTTGTGAAATAACTTTTGTTTCAGAACTGACTACCCTGGTTTCATAATCAGACATTTAGCCAAAAACTTAACTTTAAGTATGTCCCTACTTTCTAGAGGTCAACATTTGACAAATAATTACCTTTCATAGTTCTTAGTTCTTAATCACCTTCATTCTAGTTTTTTATCCTTCCCCCCTAAATAATTTGTGAAATGAGAGAGACAGAGAAATTGAGGAGGAGGGAGGGGTGATGAGACAGCAAAAATCATGTTGGGGATAGCACTCAATGAACTTAGGTAGAATAAATTTATTGCGTGTGATGAAGCCAATCAATCTCAAGAACATTGAGAAACTTTATTAATCATAATGAACATCAAGAGAAAAAATATTAGGAGAGACTCAGGTTATCATAAAATGGTTTTAGAAATTGGTTTCCTTCTCCCAGTGAGTTGTTATACATTGTCTTTATCCGTTTATCAAAACACTGCACTTCCATTAGTGGAATGAAATTGCAAAAATCATAAGACAAAAAGCAAACAAAACAAAAAACCCAAACCTTTTAACAGGAAATAAAACATTTTGATAAGAATTCCCACAACTCTTTATGTTAAAATTTTAGTCTGTTTAAAAGAAGAGATTTTGAGAAACACTGATTTTACCTCTAGTCAACTAGTCTCTGCCTAAAAAAGTGAGGGCTGCATATTAATAGAACAATTTTATCATATATTTCATGTCTTTACAGCATGTAGTTGCTAATTTTCCTAATAAGGTCACCTTTCAGCAAATGTGTTTGCAAATTCACGTGGCGTACTTGCTTAAAAATAAGGCCAATTTGTGTGAGCTGAGGATTCTCAATTTATCCCATGTGTCTTTCTCACTGCAGTATACCCAATGCAACAGAAGAAATTATTTTGGGCAGCATTTATTCACATTGATCTTTGTGTCTTTCTCTGTACATTCCAATAAAAGAATAAGGTGATACAGGAATTAACATCTTTCCTGGATTTCTCATATTTGGAGCTCTTCAAAGGCAAATACAATTTTTCCCTTTTTTTGGGTGTGTGTGCTAATATACCGCATGGCCACCCCGAATCTCCATAGAAAAGGGGCTCAATAAACCTTGTTGACTGGTAGCTGGAGCCATGTAGTCAAATGGGTAAAGATTAAAGAGTTGTTTTTACTTTCTCAACTAAAGGGTAGGCAGAGTGAGAAAGCAGGTCTTGTAACCCCAGCTGATGAGGTAGATGATTTGGAAAGCAAAGGCTGTCTCATTCAGAGAGCTGGAAAAGTATGTTCCTAGCATTTTAACCTTAGCTATGCCCTAATTATGGACTTGGTTATTTTTCTAAGCGGCGGGAGGGACTTGGTGATCAGTTTCTCTGAATGTCTTGGCCAAGGTCTTCCTCTGCTTGTAATTTTCATCCCCATGTGAGTCCCTTAATAAAAACCCTAAGCCTTTTAACTCTGAACAATCAAATAACATATTTCCAGCTGAAGGGTGTTACGGTTTCAAAGACAGTTTCTACTGAAGATAATGAGTGTTCTAGAGCGTTAATTGAAACAGTAGGAAAGAATTGTGACTTTACAAATATCCCAGGGGAGTCCAATGCGCCAAGATGATGGTATAAATAAGCTAGACTAATGGACTTTAGTTTCTTAAGCCACAGATTAAATGCTGAAATTTTAAGGAATAAAACTTTCCTTATGCTATAGAAATTTGATGAACACCATTCATAAGTTAATATGAAAAAATCTGTTTAACACAGATGAAAGAACACTACCATCTGTTGTTAGCACTTTGTTTAAAATCTGACTATGGTATAAATATTCTTATTTTGATGCCCCAGTTTTCTTTGATACAAAAAAAATAGTGGATTATTCTTATTTAATTCATATTTTTAATAACTGTGATACATGGAAAACTATTTTGATGTTCATTAAATATTTATTGAGCAAGTACTACAAACAAAATAGAAGTTGCAAAGATGAAGCAGATATGAATCTTGATTTAATAAATCAGTAAAATATAAGACATATACATACAAAACTTTAGTGAAAGTAGAAAGTAATAAATGAGATATAAAGACAACATGTTATTTATTTCAATGTTTTTGGTGTAAAATTTAATGAAAACATATCTATTTTCTTGACTTATAAATAAAGTATACTTGATAAAATTGACTACTTGATGTTAGAAATTTACAATTCCCTCATCCTAAACATTATTTCTCATTATAAAACAACATAGAAAATTACAAAAAAATTAAATGAATCATTTGTGGCCTCATAACAATGAATGTATCAATAATTATGCTGAGAGTAATTGTGTTCTTAAATAATTGAGACATTCTTGTATTACATCTTGGGTAATACATAATGATATAACATCTTTCACACATACATAGTGAATAACATTTTACCATTCAATTTTAAGACACAGATTACAAGTTCACAAGACTAAATGATGTCATTGTTTTGAAAAGCTGAATGAATTGTCATTATAAGAAAAAATAATTCATAATCTTAAATTATTGGCAATAAGAAAACCTGAATACACCACCAATTGCCAGTATTTCTATTGCTTATGAGTAACATGGTCTTTAGGTTAAAAAGAAAAGAGAAAGAGAAAACTTCTTCCATTAAAGGCAATTAACACAAAAGAAATTAAACCCAGTTGAAATCAGAGCAGAGAGATTTCATTGTGACAGAATAGAATTTAAAGGTAGGAGATCTGAGTTCAAATCCCAGCTGTGTGAACTGGACAAGTTAACTTGAAGATTGAAATCTACATACCCACTTCACAGCGTTGTCAGAATTGAACAAAAGAGTATTGGCAAAATTATGTTGCAAACATTAATAATTATTATTCCTTTGAAATTCGTGTAATCTTAATGTTTTGCTTTTTAAATCACAATGGAGATGTTTTTCTACAAAGGTACTGCTCTTTGGTTCTTGCCATTTCTATAGAAGCAGAAATCACCTGCCCTCCATCAGTTTGCTGGTTATCCTCATTAATTCCAGAAGAGACAGTTTTTGGATTTGTGTGTGTTTCCTTTAGTTTGTTAGGACTGTAGCATAGAAGCCAGAGGCCAGAAATTTATTTTCTCATAGTTCTGGAGGCTAGAAGTCCAAAGACAAGGTGCCAGCAGGGTTCCTTCTCAAGGCCTTGAAGGAAAAATCTGTACCTGGCCTATTTGTAAATGGCTGTCATCTCCCTATGTCTTCATATTCATCTTCTTTATTTATATGTCTGGGCTTAAATTTCCTCTTCATATAAGGATATCAGTCATACTGAATTAAGGTCCATCACAATGACCTCATTTTAATTTAACTACCTCTTTAAAGACCTTATCGTCAAATACAGTTACATTCTGAAGTACTGAGGATTAGGTCTTCAACACATCAATTTTGGGTTAAGGAGATTGGGACACGATTCAGACCATAACATGTATTATGATGGATTGAGGGAAACTCATATAATTTCTTTGTTAAAGGAATATATAACGGTCAGCAAATAGCACTGAATAACACATAGAAGTTTTAATAAAATATGAACATAGATATAAAAATACTGGGAGGTATTTCTTACTTGGTGACATTCTCTTCCATTCTATTTTTTTGTGGAATTATTTGCCCCAAGTCACAATTTTCTTCATTGCGCCAAGGAAAGGAAGGCATCTATTCAAATAGCAAACAAATCAGCAGGCATCTTATGCCAGTCTAGGCCCTCTGGAGATGCTATATATTGGCTAGCAGTCTATTTTCTTCCAACCATATGGTTTGGTGCAGATGATTTAGCACAAAAATAACCTCCTTCAGTGAATAGTGGTGCCGTGTGCAGGAAGCTCGTCCTTCTCTTTTTAACCACTCACAGAGGTGTAACCCCCACAGGAAAGGCATCTGTCCTCCAGCAGCAGTTCAAAAAAGGGAAGTTATAGATTTGACAACTCACTGAAATGTCACAGAGAATCATTTTTTTTTAAACAGAAATCTGTCATTCCTCTCTATTGAAGTTTAGAACTTTAGTAATGAGGTACAATCTTTCTTTCTAGAGCTGTTGGGTTTCTTCTCTATATTTTTTCAGCATTTTCATATTTGATTCTGCTGGTCCATTAAACCAATGCAAAATGATATAATCTCCTTTTTTCATTTTTCTTCTTATGTTTGTTCTTTATTTTAATTTGTTGGGTTGTGGGTGATCAATCCTGGACATATTTATTTATGATGTTGTGACAAGAAAGTTTATAATGCTCTACAGTCCTAAGTCTATTTCTGGCTTTATTGCTTAATACCCTTGAAACTGGGAGAAAGGGCAATATTTTTTACACCATATAATTTACACTTGTAAAATGAAGGCAGAAAAAGTAAATGATGGCAAATAGCAAATACAGAGAGAAAATGTCATAGCCGATATTAACAACTACGTCAGCCCCCAGTAGGTTGATTTCTCTACATCAAGACAAAAGATCCCGGTTAATGTGTGTCATGTTACTCTTCGTTCATTTATCCCTTCATTCTCCAAATATATTGTGTTAAGCTTTAATCTACACTCATGGGATATATCAGTAAGTAAAACCAAGGCCTTTGACCTCATAGATTTTGTATTTTAGTAGGAGATCTGTGATAAATAAACAGTATATAAAAATAGGTACATTTTATAGTTATGTTAGAAGGCACAAAAAGAAAAAAGGAGAGTAAAGGGGAATCAGAATGCTGTGTTGGAGCAAGACACTGGATTTTAAATGAGTGGGTGGTCAGGATAGGGCTTCAAAAGCTATTATAGGCTGTAACATTTTGTGATAGAATAAATATTGCCAGAAATGAATCTTTTATTAATTCTTTTTGCTTAAAAATAAACTCAGTTTTCAGGGTAAGGTATGGAGAGTTTAGCAAAGTACCCCTGGTATTTAAGATATTTTATTAAATAACATATTTCTTTGTCCACCTGTTCAATGAATTGCTTTCCTCCTGTAGTTTTCCTTTGTCCCTAAGAAACCTGATTTTGAACTATCTAGCTAAATAGTTTTCTATCTCCCTCTCCTAACTTGAAAAACCTATGCCTCACATTTCACTTCCATATCTTTAGACATGAGAATGTCACTGACGCTGCAAAATCACAAAGCATTTGTCTCTTCCAGGCTACTCTCTGCAGCCTTTGTACATTTTTTGCTTAGGTGCCATGTGACATGAAAGGAAAATAAGGCAACACTTCAAAATAAAAATTATTGGTAATGTGCTACTGAATAAACCCAAAGCCCATATTCTTCCAGGTTAATTTGCTGTTAGCAATGCCTGTGCCACCAATTCAAAGCTTTGTGGCCAGGTCTTAAAAGTAAGTCCCTAAGCCCATGAAATGTTAGCAAAAGGGCAAAATTGTATTTTTAACAAGAGAGGCAAATAAAGATAAAGGAGCACAAAAGCATAGAGGGTAGCTTGAAAATATACAATGCTCTATGAAGCTGGCAAAACATTATGAGACATCTAATTTCAGCTGTCAAAGGGGCTCACATTGATTTTTCTATTCATTGTATGCACTCTTAGGGTCTTTAAATAGAGCCTTATTTATTCGGCTCTCATATAACCTATCTTTCTCAGGGGAAAGTTGATAGTACTTTCCAGTAGGAAAATAGGAGCTTAGTTTAGATTAGAATAGTTGAGAGCCCACTTTGTTTCTGTTTAGATTCAAGGAAATGAACAGGTTTAGGCTTTTTGATGGTAAATAAGTCCACAAAAATCCAGGAACCCCAACTCACTGCTTTTAATGCTAGTCGTCTTTGTCCTCCTGCTGCATGCTTTTGTTCGTATCTGATCCATCTATTTTCAGCCTCCTCAACCCCAATCCCACAAAACTGCTTCTGAGAATGAAAAGAAAATCATGATTCACTTAAAATTAATTCTTTTGTAAGAAAGCATTTGAAAAGCTGGCCAAAAATTAAACCCAGACCCTAACCAAAAGAATCTGTTTAGAAATTATAATCTCTACTTATGGATGACTCAGTTCTGTTGTAGCAAAATATTATTTTCCTGAAATTCCTTGGCAGTAGCTTATTAAAACAAGACATTTTATTACCCTACTTTCGCAATATGACATCATTCTATTGATACTTACGAGTAGAAAATATAATTGTTTTCCTTTGGGAATTATATTTTGTCATTTTTTATTGTCCATTTTTTGGAGACTGAGTAGTTTTGTCTTTAGAGCTTTTGTAATGAATCGTCTCAACTTCTATTTTGGTGTAACAGTGTAATTTCAAATATTAGACTGTAGAATCTAATAATGCTTACACTACACAGACACCAGATCTAAAGAGAACAACAGATCAACTAAAATTTTACAGTTTAATTAATTATATCAGGAAGATAATAATTTTGTAAAGTTCCAAAAATTGTTGATTTGCTGCAATCCACCAAACTTTAAGATTGATGACAATATGGGTAACCATTTTGTTTCCTAAGTCAAAGTCAAAATGCTGAGTTTATGAGTTCTGATGTGTGTGTTTGTATGTATGTGTGTATGCATTTGGCTGAACCAGGGCACTTCTGGGGTTTGCATCATATCTTTCAGTCCCCACAAGTCTGTTTCACATGTTCTAATCCACTTGAGTAGATTCTGAACAAATATCATCAGATTAAAAGAAAGGACAGATAATACAGAGATATGTCTCAGAATTCCTTTATTGCATATCCCAGAAATTAATGAGGCTGCTACTTTGGGGAAGACATTCCCAACCTTTCAGATGCACTAGAACTCTTTTAAATGTGTAACAATTCTAGAATGTTAGAAGAGACATCTTGAGGATGACATCTTGTCCATTGAAATCAGTAACTCTTGTAACAAGGGTGTACTAGCTTGGAAAACAGAATAAAATATGTAGTGTAGAAGAAGGAAGAAGCAAAGTCTGAGCATTGAAGACTGAAATACAAGCCTACTTTTTTCTCAATGGTGAAACCTCTAGAAAAAAAAGTTTGTAAAAACCGTACTATAACACTGGCCAACCCTGGAAGAAGTCAAAGAACTATTGGTAGCATCCAGACAGCTGGATAAAGGGAAGGTGTTTTTTCCCTTCCTAAAATTTAAAGCTCCACATTAAACTTTATATTATGGTAAGGATGATTACACTTGTGCTTTGCAGAGACGTTTCAGGAAGAAAGAACGAGAACAAATGCAACCGCAATGTATGAAATATGTATATACACATTATCTAATTTTATCCTTACACCGGCTCCAAGAGTTAAGTACTAGGAGAAAAACTGAGGCTCCAAGGTCCTAGGAGAAATGAGGAAACTGAGTCTCCAAAGTCCTATGACTTGACTGTGACAGACCTAGGAAGTACTCCAGCTAGGTTAGGAACTCGTTTGCAAAACGCATACTCGTGCCACTTCTATATGCTGATACAGTTCTAAGAACCTGATTTAGGTTATTTATATGTCTTACATCAAATTGTGGCAGAGATATCCTTATCATATTATTATCCTCACTTTATAGAACAAGAAGAAATTTCAGAAAGGTTTAGAGCGGTGGTTCTCAAAACTCATTGACCATCAGAATCACTGACAAAGTTTAAAAAATAGTAACTCAAGGAATTCAAGCCCAGATATTTTTATTTAATCAATCTAGATGGAAGCTCAGGGAACTGTAATTTTCTAAAGCTCTTCAGGTGGTTCTAATGTAACAGTAGCTTTCAGAAACATTAATTAGTGATGATATGGTTTGGATGTGTGTCCCTGCCCAAACCTTATGTGGAATTGTAATCCCCAATGTTGAAGGAGAGGGCTAGTGGGAGGTGATAGAATCATGGGGGTGGATTTCCCTGCGTTGTTGTGATAGTGAGTGAGTTCTCATGAGATCTGGTTGTTTAAAAGTGTGTAGCACCTTCCCCTGCTCTCTCTTCCTCCTTCTCCAGCCACGTAAGATGTGCCGGCCGGGCGCGGTGGCTCACGCTTGTAATCCCAGCACTTTGGGAGGCCGAGGCGGGCGGATCACGAGGTCGAGACCACAGTGAAACCCCGTCTCCACTAAAAAAATACAAAAAATTAGCCGGGCGTGGTGGCGGGCGCCTGTAGTCCCAGCTACTCGGAGAGGCTGAGGCAGGAGAATGGCGTGAACCCGGGAGGCAGAGCTTGCAGTGAGCCGAGATTGCGCCACTGCACTCCAGCCTGGGCAACAGAGCAAGACTCCGTCTCAAAAAAAAAAAAAAAAAAAAAAAAAAAAAAAAGATGTGCCTGCTTTCCTTTCGCCTTCTGCCATGATTGTAAGTTTCCTGAGGCCTCCACAACCATGCTTCCTATACAGCCTGTGGAACAGTGAGTCAATTAAACCTCTTTTCCTTATAAATTACCCAGTCTCAGCTAGTTCTTTATAGCAATGCAAGAACAGACTAATACAAGTGGATACTTTTCATAGTTGGAGAAGTAGGGATTTGAGTCCTCATTCATTTATCCTCTACCACTACGCAAATAGGTATAATTTGCATGGTATTGTCAATTTATTAGATAGTTTATTAAACATTACCTAATTTAATGCTTATGATGATACCCTGGGATAAATACTTATCTCCTGGTGCTTACTGGAGACATACTATTATTTATATGTTGTATTATTTATTGTTACATAACAATATTACTACAAACTAAGTTTAAAATAACATATATTGGAGACTTCCATTTTTATAGGAAGATGGAATCAATGTGTGTTTTGCTAGTTCTCCTGCTAAGTAAAAGTAGAATCACTGAATATTATAAATAAAACAAATATGAGTTGACTCTGAAAAGTAGAGAGAAATAAACAAGACTTTGGGTGGAGGGAATAAACATAAATCAATGGAAGTGAATAGAGAACCAAGAAAAAACGGATACAAATATGCCCAACTTATTTTTGAAAAAGGTGCAAAAGCAATTAAATAGAGATAAAACAGCCTCTTTAACAAATGGCATTAGAGAAATTGGATATCCACAAGCAAAACACTAATCACAACCGAAGTCTCTTGTCATTTGCAGGACTAATTAAAAATGAATCATGGACTTACATGTAAAACATAAAACTATATAATTTAGATAAATAAACTTATGAGATTATCTCCAGGATATAAGGTTAGGAAAATAATTCCTAAAGTCAACATTAAAAGTACAATCCAGAAAATTAAAAAATAAGTTGGACTTCATCAAAACTAACAACTATTGCTCTGGGAAAGATCCTGTTAAAAAGATCAAAATCCAAGCTACAAAGTAGGAGAAAATATTGGCAAACCAAATATCTGACAAATAAATAGTATGTAGAACATATAAGGAATGATCAACATTAGAAAAAATAAGCAAACTGATGAGAAAATGTGCAACGGGCAGTTTAAAAATGGAAATAGAGACATTTTGTCGAAGTAGAAATATAGATGGCAAGTGATCACATGTCAAGATGTTCAATATAACAGAAAATGAAACTGAAATGAGATATCACTACACACCTATCAGAATTCCCAGGTCAGGTGAGGTGGGCTGTTGCCTGTAATCCCAGCACATTGGGAGGCCACAGCAGGCGGATTTCTTGAGCCCAGGAGTTTCAGAACAGCCTGGGCAAGCTTCATCTCTCCAAAAATTTTAGAAACTTAACTAGGTTTACTGGCACATGCCTACGGTCCTAGCTACTCTGGGGCGGGAGTTGAGGCTGAGGTGGGAGGATCACCTGAGCCCAAGGGTTCCAGGTTACAGCGAGCTATAATAGGGTCACTGCGCTCAAGCCTAGCTGGCAGAGTGAGACCCTTTGTGTATGTGTGTGTATGTATAATATATATATAATTTTATATGTGTGTTCATATATCTCATATGCACACATATAGACACAAACATACATTATATGTAAAATGTATGTGTATGTATGTATATCTACATATATACACACAACACCAATTGCTGGTGGAGGTGCAGAGAAACAGAATGATTCATTCATTGCTGGTGGGGAAGTAAAATGGTACAGCCATATTGGAAAACAGTTTGGCAATTTATTTATTTAAAAAGCTAACCATGCCATTACCATACAACCCAGTGATTGCACTCCTGGGCATTTATTCTAAAAAAATGAAAACTTATGTCCACTAAAATCTGTACTAAATGTTTATGGTCCCTTTATTGGTAATAATCGAAAACTGGAAACAATCTACATGCCCTTCGAAGGGGAAGGGTTAAACAATCTGTGGTTTTTCTCATATCATGAAATAAACCACTGTGACATGAAACTACCTGGATGAATCCCTAGAGAATTACGCTGAGTTAAAAAAAAAAATCAAAAAGATTAAATACTATGATTTTATTTACAAAAGATTCTTGAAATGAGAAAGTTACAGAAGTGGAGAACATATCAGTGGCTTCCAGAGATTAAGAAGGGGATGAGGGAGGCAGGGAAGTGAGTGTGCCTGTAAAAGGGCAACATGAGGATCCTGTGATGATGGAATATATTTTGTATCTTGATTGTGTCAATGTCAATATCTTGGTTGATAGTTTATACTCCAATCTCATAAAGTGTTTCCATTAGAGAAACCTGGGTAAAGCACACAGGATATCTCTTGGTAGTACTTCTTACAACTGCATGAAAATTAATAATTGTCTCAAAATAATAGTTGAATATTTAGAAATGTATATGATCTTACTTTTTGTGTGGGTTAGAGATCCAGATATAGCTTGGCTGAGTTCTCTACAAGGCCACAATAAAATTGTTCAGCCAGGGATGGGGTCTCATGTAAAAGCTAAACTTGGGAAGGATCTACTTTCAAATTCATGAAGTCATTGGCAGCATTCACTTTTCGTGGATTGTTAAGCTGAGGGCTTCAGTTTCTTGCTGGCTTTTAGCTGAAGGTCACTCTCAATTTCTTGCTGTGTGGACTTCCCTAACATGGCCATTTGCTTTATGAAAGCTAGCAAAGGAAAAAGTCCCTTAGCTGAACAGATGTTATAATCTTATGTAACATAATTATGGAAGTGACAGTTCATCACCTTTGCTATAGTCTATTGGATTGAAGCAAGTCACAACCCTGTTACACTTAAGGGAAGGGGATTATACAAAAGCATGAATACCAGTAGACAAAGATGACTGAGAGTATCTTAAGATTGCTCCAGTAAATGTATTTATATACATTTATTTCAAAGGTTTTTTCTTTAATTGGAGTTTAATTAGGTCTTGATTTAACTGAGTTTTGATTTAATCAGAAATATGTTTACTACTCTCCTAAATACTTGGCAGTTGTGCAATAAGATTTAAAGTATTATCAGCTAAGTTCTACGTGTATAGTAGATCTTAGAACTAAAGAATTCTCCAACATTTTTATCATAGGAAACAAGATGTATTCAAGCAGATTGGGAAATACTGCATCTTAGCTACAGTAGGTATTTTTATACCACATGTTAAACTTTTTAGACCTCTAGAAAACTTGTTATATTACTATGTTTATAACTTAATGATCTGAAGAGATTCATGTAACATCCCAAAACACAAATTTATTATGTGGGAAAACTTTACGCTTTGGAAGAAACTTTTTCTACTGTATCTTACCTGTATTACAAACACTGTCTCTTTAGAAAACTTCTTAGTTGCCTTGAAAACCTTAACCTTTCACAATAGAAAAATGTATTTCACATGAAATCTTTTGCAGAGTAAACCCATTGAAATTCCCTGTGACCTAGTAAACACAAAGTGTAATCAATTAATTTAGTAATAAAATATAGATTTGTGTGAAGGTTTGTTAATCTGCCTTTATATACTAAAAACTAAAATATTCTCTTTTTTGGAAAATTAAAACATGACATTTTCATTCCTCTTGTACTTCTTGTGTGCTCCAAGATTTTTAAATATCCCTTATGGCATTTCTGAGAATAATCTTCAAGTGTTTCTTAATTCCAAAATAAGGTAGATCATCTGGAAATGATAAAAATGAAAGCAGTCATCATCATCATCATCATCATAAGATGAATCATTTAAAATAATAACACCTATTCTCTAGATAGGTCTAATCTCTGTAACAGAATACATGCGACGTCAGGAATCAACAACGCCTTCTGCCTTACCCCTCTTCAAAAACAAACACACGAACAAATACAACATTCCCCTTCTTTTAATGTATTTGGAGAGAAAGAAATTTGTCTCATATTTCTGCTAAATCATTCCTCATCTGGCTGCTGCTTCTCTGTGTTGCCTGATCTGAACATGCGCTATTGCAAATTGAGCTGTTTGTCCTGAGCTGAACACTGGCTTCTTATACATGATTCCCCATAACACCGCTAAAATAAGATTGTTGATGGGAGCCTCCTTCTACTAACATTTTAGAATTTAAAATAATTGGGATTAAAAATTTGATAACACAGGGGTTCATAGCACAGCACTGAACACAGAACAACTTATTGTTTTCATTATCAGGATTTGTTTTCTTATTTTCTCTGTGTTGGAGGATATGTCACTGACCCATATTCTTATCTGGCCTCTGTTCTTTGCATGATAGGTGAGCCCTCTCTACTCCCAGGGTCTTGTTCTCCTTCACAAAAACCTCCTCCTATTCCAGCTGCCTGAAGGAAACTCTTAGATGTATTTCTGTATTATTCAGAGCATTCTATTCTCCTGAATTACATTCAGAATACTTTGGCTTTCATAATACTAAAAGCACCCATCTAGATGTTTTTCTAAATAAGGGTGGTTTCTTACCTAAAAATAATTGTAATACTTTCCTATTGTATCTAACTCAAATTTCTGGTACGTTTAAAGGGAATGACTTTTCTTTTAGCTTCATAATAACCACTACCATTCACTGAGGCATAAAATACCCACAATTATCATTATCGAGCTCTTCGAACATGCTAAAGGCCATTCTATATGTTTTATACTTAATACTTTGAGTCACATAATCTTTAAGACAACTCCATTATTATTCCATCTTATAGCATAGTCATTGAGAAGAGATTATATGCTTGAAAAACTTGTATCCCAATAACCCTGACAGATTAAAGCCCTAGCTTTCTCAGGTTTCAACATTAGGAGACTTCTATATAGGGATTTTTTTTAATTTTTATTTTATTTTTTATTTTTGGTGAGGAGAGTTAGGATTTAAACCCAGGTTTTTCTGGCTACAAAATGCACATACGTAATCACAAGACTTCACTCTATACAAACCCGGCTTCCTTTGAAGATTTTATGATATTATCTATTGTGGTAGCTAGAATAATGCCCCCGCCTCCAAGATGTCTACATCTTAATCCCAGGAACTTGTATATTCGGTTACACAGCAAAGAGGAATTAAGATTGTAGATCGAACTAAGGTTTCTAATCAACTGACTTTAAAATA
The DNA here is from genome assembly GCF_028878055.3 of Symphalangus syndactylus. Lineage (NCBI taxonomy): Eukaryota > Metazoa > Chordata > Mammalia > Primates > Hylobatidae > Symphalangus > Symphalangus syndactylus. The sequence goes on from NC_072435.2 coordinate 73,818,385, forward strand.
GGGAGATTTTCCTGGAGACTTCCACGGGCCAAATGTAATTACAAGTGGCTTTGAACTGTGGAAGATGAGAGAAGAATGAATGTCAGAGTGATTCTATGTGAGAAAGACTAGTTATTACTGGTTTTGAAGATATAGTAGAAGGACATGAGCCAAGGAATGTAAGCAGCCTCAAGAAGGTGAAAAAGGCAAGAAAATGCAATATCCCTTAGAGCCTTCAGAAAGACAGATGGCCCAGTTGACATCTTGATTTAGCCCAATGAGATCCATTTTTAGACTTCCGACCTCCAGAATTTAAGATAATAAATTTGTATTGCTTTAACACAATTTGCTGTAATTTGTTATAGCAGTAATAGAAACCCACTACACCTATTTTGACTTTTTATTCTTTCTTAGTCTACTGTTTCCACTTTGAATATTATTATGCTTGATTGAAAAGAGTGAAGCGCTATTTAACACATGGCACTGACACTATCTTTGTTTCATAAATTTCCCTCCCTTTGACACTTCCAAGGAGCAGAATTTGCATTTTTGTTTCCTCTTGACCCTAACACAATTCAATGCCCATTTTATTTACTGTTTTTCTAATCTAATTTTTCTTTGAAATTTAGGATTCCAAACTTTATTGTAGACAAAAGGAAACGGAAGGTATGGCAACAGAGTGTTCTTTAGATAGCATAAAGCCTGGAAAAAGTAAAACTTAAAAAATGAATGGGAGCTTTTTAAGTAGAAGCCCAGATAAAAAAGATGAATTGGTAGGGTGGTTAAGGCGGCCAGGAGCCACAGGGTGGCCCAACACTCAAAGTGCAAGTAGGTGATCATTGGAACAGACAACGTAAGCAAGGCAAGGGTGAGAGATGAAATTGGAAAGGTCCGTAAATTAGATTGTAAATGAATGTGAATATCCTTCCAGGAAATTTTGATCTTATCTAGAAGCTATGGGGAACCTGTGAATGATATTTAGCCCAAAATGAACATGATGATGAATTTGGAAAGTAAATGGTAGATGCAATGTGGGAATGCAAGCAAGCCTAGAGGCAGGAAAATGAGTTAAGAGTCTTTTTAGTATACCAGAGAAATGGTGATAACAGACAGAGTATGTATGGTGGCCCTAGGGATGAAAATGATTAGAGTAATTTAAAAGATATCAGGAAAATAGAATCAACAGTATGTGTTAACTGTGGGCTGTGAGAAAGTAGTAGAAATCATTTTGATGGCTTGGACAACAAGATGTATGATAAGGATGTCCACCTATCTGGGGAAGATGGGAGATTTTGAGACAGAAGATGGGCCAGGTTTGGTTCCAGTTTTAGATTCTGGATCATTCTATTGGGGATGTGAGCCCACTATCACTTTCTCCTGGGTTTCTACTCTATGTTCCTATTGAACCTCTGCCAGTGGTTTTGAGGGCCTACTTCTTACAAACAGATAAATGATCTATGTCTTCGTTTGGCTTGTGGTGTGCCAGCTTCTGCCAAGTAATCTGTGATCATGTGCAGACCACTTTCATTAATTTAAGTTCACTTATATGGCTTCTTAGCAAATTAACAAAATAATTATATTGGAACATAATGAAGATGTAGTGGGAAACTGCATACAGACGCAATATTTAATGAAGGAGTAGGCACAAATGAAAGTTTAGGATGTAACAGAATGATACCACTGAAACTATTACAACAGAATGACATTAATACACCTGTAAGAGGTGTATATGACAATATGACAGGACAATTGACAAAAAGTTTCATTGACTGCTTCAATATTGTAGTTGTACAACAAAAATGTGTGAATGATCGGAAAATGTCAGATCAATGACGACAGAACTTGTCAGTTTCAACCTACCGTTCCATGTATTGAATTGAATAGGGGTATTATTTGCAAATAAAAAAATTTTTAAACATGAAATTGGACTTCTTCTAGTATTAAAGGCTTATTGTTAGTGTTTATTATTACCTGCTAATCGCTAGAACTCTGCTAAATTTAGTATGGAAATTAAGCACAGGAGTAGATGGGATCCTTGTCCCCAAGAAACTTATATATCTTTTGGAAGAATTGAGGTTAACGAGCATAGGAAACCATTAGCACTACAAAAAAAAAAATTCAATTATCTGTATTGACAAAAGACATTATGTATATGAAGAACTCATTAAATGCTAGCTAAATCTACTTTTATTATGACAATTCTGGAAAGCAAAATATCACTTACTTTATGGAAGTTCCACAATGACTTGAAAAAGATAAACCTGTATATTATTACTTGAATGTTTCTAAAAGTAAAGACTGTGCTGTTTAGCTAACCAGCGTACAAAAAAAAAAGGCAAATCTAATTGATGATTGTTACACTTACAGCATGCAACTTTTGTGTACTTAAAGAAAATCCTGTAATAAATGAGAGGCTGTTCTTAAGCCAAAATGATCTTAATTGGAGTTTGGAGGCCTTTGAAAATCTGCCTCTATAAACAGTCCCTGGAATAATGATTTCCTGCAGAAGGAAAAGATAGATATTTTAGAAGTCTAGGAGAGCCTGGCTAGCATGCTAGTCTCTGCTTTGCAGAGCAAATCCCTTGAATGCCTTTAAAAAGATTGATTTTTGATGTAAAGGCACATTTAATCATAGCTTTGAATGTTTCAAAAGTGTCTGTGAGGGTTTTGCCTCTCAGTGGATTGGAAATCTATTAGTGTATAGCCAAGAGGTCACTGAATAGCAGAAATAAGACTTTTCAAGTATTCTGATCCAAGATTTGATGGGACATACTAAAGCACTATATTTCTAAAACCATAGCACTGAAGCTTCTCCAACAGAAATAAGACTAAATACATTCTCATGAGCACACTGCTGCTGTCAGGGTTTCTCCATGTTGTATTAAAATGTTAACCAACCTTGCAGACCTTTTAAGAAACCTGTGAATTTATAAAAATACCCCCATAATGTCATTGTCTACAATATTCAAAAATTTTGGATTCTTCTGAACCCACTATAAAATATAATGTATGTGCTTTGTTGCCTATTATTTAGTTAAGTGGTATTTATTTACATTTATGGTATATTGATAAGCAGTGTTAATAGTGATGTCCTACCAGCCTACATGGCAAAGCAATTCCTATTGTATCTTCTTGTATTTAGTTTGCTACTGATAATTTTTAAGTGTTACCCCTCTTTTTAGTTTGATCCCATTTCCATCAGTTCATTCTGCCACCACAGTGAACTCTTTCAAATGAAAAACAAATCATGTCACCTCCTGCTTAAAATCCTTCAAACATCACTGTCACCATCAGCAAGAAATCCAATACCAGAATCTGTAAACTTACCAGGGAAAATTCCCTGGATAAGCAGGCAATGTTTGTATTCCATTCTACCTCATTGTCCTCCATCCTTGTCCCCAACACAGAAGGTCCAGCCACCAAATAGGGATAGCAGTTGGCAATGACAGTTTCTAAGTACCTTTGGTTTTACCAAGAGTCCAGTTCAAGATGATTGGTATTATAAACTCATCCAATAATTAAAATTTTGCCCTATTTGTTACCCTTAGATATCACATAGCTAGAATATATTTATCATTTCTTTTTTAATTTATTAATTTTATAGATATATACCATGCATAAATATTTATGAAGTAGATGAGATTTTGATACAGGCATACAATGTACAAAAATCACATGAAAGTAAATGGGGTTGCCATCACCTCAAGCAGTCATCATTTCCTTGTGTTACAAACATTCCAATAGTACTCCCTCAGTTACTCTAAAATATATAACAAATTCTTGCTGACTGTAGTCACCCTGTTGTGCTATCAAGTACTAGAAATACTAGGTCTTATTCACTCATTCTAACTATATTTCTCTACTCATAAACCATCTCCATTCTCTAACAACCCCGCAACCTGTACTACCCTTCCCAGCCTCTAGTAACCACTAATCTACTGTCTGTCTCCATAGTTCAGTTGTTTTAATTTTTAGCTCCCACAAATGAATGAAAGCTTGCAGAGTTTGTGTTTCTGTGCCTGGCTTATTTCACTTAAGATAATGTCCTTGGCCGGGCGCGGTGGCTCACGCTTGTAATCCCAGCACTTTGGGAGGCCGAGGCGGGTGGATCACGAGGTCAGGAGATTGAGATCACGGTGAAACCCCGTCTCTACTAAAAATACAAAAAAGAAATTAGCCGGGCATGGTGGCGGGTGCCTGTAGTCCCAGCTACAAGGAGAGGCTGAGGCAGGAGAATGGCGTGAACCCGGGAGGCGGAGCTTGCAGTGAGCCGAGATTGCGCCACTGCACTCCAGCCTGGGCGACAAAGCGAGACTCCGTCTCAAAAAAAAAAAAAAAAAAGATAATGTCCTCTATTTCTATTCTAAACTTGGAAATGATCTCATTCTTTTTTATGACTGAATAGTACTCCATTGTGTATATGTACCTGTATTAGTCTATTTTCACACTGCCAATAAAGACATACCCAAGACTGGGCAATTTGCAAAAGAAAGGTGGTTAATGGACTCACAGTTTCACGTGGCTGGGGAGGCCTCACAATCATGGTGGCAGACAAGAGAAGAGAGCTTGTGCAGGGAAACTCCCCTTTATAAAACCATCAGATCTCTTGAGACTTACTATCATGAGAACAGCAGGGGAAAGACCTGCCACCATGATTCAATTATCTCCCACTGGGTCCCTCCAACAACACGTGGGAATTGGGGGAGCTACAATTCAAGATGAGATTTGGGTAGGGACACAGCTAAACCATATCATACCACATTTTCTTTTTTTTTTAACATTGATAATTTTTATTATTATAGTGTTTATGAGCAAATGACAATTCTGAATATAAAAATAAATGAGCCAATTCTCATCTTTTAATCTTTTGCAGTATCCTCAGGTCTCCACTCAAATTTTTCTTGTAAGTCAGGCACAGAATTTGAGTTTTTAAGAAGCACTAAAAGTCATAGCACCTTAGGATTCCTACATTTTATCTTGATAACCCTTTTAATTTCTTTTTTTCCTTTTATTTCTTTTTTTTTAATTATACTTTAAGCTCTAGGGTACATGTGCACAATGTGCAGGTTTGTTACATAGGTATACATGTGCCATGTTGGTTTGCTGCACCCATTAACTCATCATTTACATTAGGTATTTCTCCTAATGCTATCCCTCTCCCTGCACCCTACCGTATGACAGGCCCTGGGGTGTGCTGTTCCCCGCTCTGTGTCCAAGTGTTCTCATTGTTCAGTTCCCACCTATGAGTGTGAACATGCATCACACCACATTTTCTTTATTCATTCATGTGTTAATGGATACTTAGGTTGCTTTCAAATTTTGGCTATTGTGAATAGTACTCCAATAAACACTGGAGTGCAGATATCTCTTCAGTATACTGATTTCCATTCTTTTGAGTATATACCAGCAGTGGGATTAATGGATCATATGTTAGTTTTATCTTTAGATTTTTTAGGAACCTCCATACTGTTCTCCATTGTAGCTGTACTATTTTATCATCCCTCCAATAGTGTGCAAGTGTTCTTTTTTCTCTACATCATTGCCAGCATTCAATATTGCTTTTCTTTTTGATAAAAATCATTTTAACTAGAATGAGATGATATTTCATTGTAGTTTTAATTTGCATTTCTCTGATGATGAATGATGTTGAGCACCTTTTCATATGCCTGTTTTCCATTTGTATGTCTTCTTTTGAGGAATGTCTATTCAGATCTTTTGTCCCCTTTTAAATTAGATTAGTTTTTTTTCCTATAGAGTTGTTAGAGCTCCTTATATATTGTGGTTATTAATCCCTTGTCAGAAGTGTAGGTTGCAAATATTTTCTCCCATTCTGTGAGCTGTCTCCTCACTTTATTGATTGTTTCTTTTGCTGTACAGAAGCTTTTTAACTTGATGTGATCCCATTTGTCCATTTTTGCTTTGGTTGCTGGTTCTTTTGGGATATTGCTCAAGAAATATTTTCCCAGGCCAATGTCCTGGAGAGTTTTCCCCATGTTGTTTTGTAGTAATTTCATAGTTTGAGGTCTTAGATTTAAGTATTTAATCTATTTTTATTTGATTTTTGTATATGGCAAGAGATAGAAGTCTTGTTTTATTCCTCTGCATGTAGATATCCAGTTTTCCCAGCACCATTTATTGGAGAGACTGTCTTTTCCCTATTGTATGTCCTTGGTGCCCTGGTTGGAAATGAGTTCACTGTAGATGTATTGATTTATTTCTGGCCTCTCTATTCTGTTTCATTGGTCTGTGTGTCTGTTTTTATGCCAGTACCATGCTGTTTTGGTTACTATAGCTCTGTATTGTAATTTGAAGTCAGGTAATGTGATTCCTCTAGTTTTGTTCTTTTTTCTCAGGATAACTTTGGCTAGTCTGGATCTTTTGTGGTTCCATATAAAAATTAGGAGTATTTGTTTTCTATTTCTGTAAAGAATGTCATTGGTATTTTGACAGAGATTGCATTGAATCTGTAGATTGCTTTGATTAGTATGGGTATTTTAACAATACTGATTCTTCCAATCTATGAACATGGAATATATTTCCATTTTTTGTGTTGTTTTCAATTTGTTGCATCAATATTTAATAGTTTCATTGTAGAGATCTTTCACTTATTTGGTTAAATTTATTCATAAGTATTTAATTTTATTTGTAGCTATTGTAAATGGAATTGCTTTCTTGATTTTTCAGATTGTTCTCTGTTGGCACACAGAAATGCTACTGAATTTTGTATGTTGATTTTGTATCCTGCAGCTATATTGAACTTGCATACTGGTTAAAATAGGTTTTGTTTTTGTTTTTTTTGTTTTTGTTGTTGGTTTGTTTTGGTGGAGTCTTCAGGTTTTCCGCCCCCCCCCAAAAAATCATATAATCTGCAAATGAGAATAATTTGACTTCTTCATTTACAATTCGGATGCCTTTTATTTCTTTCTTATGTCTGATTGCTCTACCTAGGACTTCCAGTATTATGTTGCATAACAGTAGTGAACAACAAACTTGTCATGTCTCAGATATTTGAAGAAAGGTTTTCAGTTTTTCCCCAGTGTGATACTAGCTGTGAGTCTGTTGTATATGGCTTTTATTGTGTTGAGGTATGTTTCATCTATACTCAGTTTTTTCGGGTTATTTTTATCATGAAAAGATGTTGAATTTTATCAAATGCTTTATCAGTATCAATCGAAATGATCATATAATTTTACTCCTTCAGTTTGTTGATGCGATATATCATATTTATTGATTTGCATATGTTGAACCATCTTTGCATCCCTGGGATGAATCCCACTTGGTCATGATGAATGATCTTTTTAATGTGTTGTTATATTTAGTTTGCACATATTTTCTTGACAATATTTGTATGAATATTTATCAGAGATATTGGCCTGCAGTTTCTTTATTGGATGTGTCTTTGTTTGGTTTTAGCATTAGGGTAATAGTGGCCTCAGCGAATTAGTTTAGAAGTATTCCCTCCTCTTCCATTTTTGGGAATAGTTTGAGTAGAGTTGTTAATAGTTTTTCTTTAAATGTTTGGTAAAATTCAGCAGTGAAGCCATCACATTACAGGCTTTTCTTTGCTGGGACACTTTGTATTATAGCTTTGATGTCATTGCTTGTTACTGGTCTCTTCAGGTTTTTTGCATTGCTTCATGGGTTCAATCTTGGTTGTATTCTAGGAATTTATCTATTTGTTCTAGGTTTTCCAATTTATTGGCATACAGTTGCTCATATTAGTTTCCATTTTCATTTGTTTCATATGATTCTTTGATTTTCTGTGGTATCAATTGTAATGTTTCCTTTTTCATCTCTGATTTCCAGTCACCTCTCTTTTTTTCTTAGTTTGGCAAAAGGTTTGTCAATTTTGCTTATCTTTTCAAAAACCTGGGCCAGCGTGGTGGCTCATGACTGTAATCTCAGCACTTTGGGAGACCAAGGTGGGTATATCACTTGAGTCCAGGAGTTCAAGACCAGACTTGGCAACATAGCAAAACCCTGTCTCTACTAAAAATATAAAAAATTAGCTGGGCATGGTGGTGCACGCCTGTAGTCCCAGCTACTCAGAGGCCGATGTGTAAGAATCATCTGAGCTGGGAATACTGAGGCTGCAGTGAGCCAAGATTGTGCCACTGCACCACAGCCTGGGCAACTGAACTGAGACCCTGTCTCGGAAACAAAAAACAAAACAAAACCCCCAAAACACCTTTTTTTATTTCCTTGATCTTTTATGTATATATTTTTGTTGTTTCAATTTTGTTTATTTCTGCTCTGATCTTTATTATTTCTCTTCTCCTACTAATTTTGGGTTTGGTCTGCTCTTGCTTTTCTAGTTCTTTAAGATGCAAAATTGTTTATTTGAAGTTTTTCTATGTTTTGATGTAGGGACTTATTGATATGAACTTTCCTCTTAGTACTGCTTTTGCTGTATCCCAGAGGTTTTGGTATGTTTCATTTCCATTTTCATTTGTTTCAAGAATTTTTTTTTTTTTTTTTGAGACGGAGTCTTGCTCTGTCACCCAGGCTGGAGTGCAGTGGCGCAATCTCAGCTCACTGCAAGCTCCGCCTCCCGGGTTCACGCCATTCTCCTGCCTCAGCCTCTCTGAGTAGCTGGGACTACAGGCGCCCGCCACCACGCCTGGCTAACTTTTTTTTTTTTTGTATTTTTAGTAGAGACGGGGTTTGACCGTGGTCTCGATCTCCTGACCTCGTGATCCGCCTGCCTCGGCCTCCAAGAATTTTTTTTAATTAATTTCCTCCTTAATTTCTTCATTGACCCATTGGTCATTCATAAGCATATTGTTTAATTCCTATGTATTTGTATCATTTCCAAAGTTCCTGTTATTAATTTCTAGTTTTATTCCATTGTGGTCAAAGAAGATACTTGATGTCAATTTTTTATTATTTTTAAAGACTCATTTTGTGGTCTAACATATGGTCTACCCTTCAGAATGATCCCTGTGCTGAGGAGAGTAATATGTATTCTACAGCCATTGGATTAAATATTCTGTAAATATTTATGAGGTCCATTTGGTCTGTAGTGCAGATTAGGTCTAATGTTTCTCTGTTGATTTTCCATCTGGATGATTTATCCAATGCTGAAAGTGGGGTGTTGAAGTCTCCAACTATTATTATATGGGGAACTATCTCTCCCTTTAGCTCTAATAATATCTGCTTCATATATATGAGTGCTACAGTATTGAGTGTATATATATTTATAATTGTCACATCCTTTTGCTAAATTGAACCCTTGTCATTATATAATGACTTTGTCTTTTTATAGTTTTTGTCTCGAAATCTATTGTATCTAACTATTCATGCTTTTTTATAGTTTCCATTTTCACAAAATGTCTATTTTCATCCCTTTATGTTCAGTCTATGTATATCTTTATAGGTAAAGTATGTTTTGTGTAGGCAACAGATCATTAGGTCTTGTTTTTTAACCCATTCAGCTACTCAGTGTCTTTTGACTGGAGAGTTTAGTTTCTTTCCAGTCAATGTTGTTATTGATAGATAAGGACTCACTACTGCCATTTTTAATTTGTTTTGTGGTTGTTTTGTGGATTTCTCTTTTTTACTTCCTTTCTTCCTGTTTTCTTTTTGTAAAAGTGATTTCCTTTGTATATTTTAATTTCTTGCTCTATATTTTTGTGTATGTCTCTTGTAGGCTTTGAGGTTACCATGAGGCTTGCAAATAACATAATCCATTATTTTAAACTGATGATCACTTAACTCTGCAAAAACAAACAAGAAAAGTAAAAACTAATAAAACTCGACACTTTACATCCCCACTTTTAAACATTTTGCCGTTTCTATTTGTATCTTAAAAAGTTGATATAGCTATTATTTTTGATGAATTCACCTTTTACTCCTACTACTCAAGATGTGAGTAGTTTACACACCACAACTACTGTATTATAATATTTCTTGTTTGTGGACTTACGGTTACTGGTGAATTTTGTACCTTCAGATTATTTTTTACTACTGATTAACATCCTTTTCTTTCAGATTGAATAATTTCCTTTAGCATTTCTCACAGGACAGGTCTGGTGTTGACAAAATCCTTCAGCTCTTGTTTGTCTGGGAATGTCTATGTTTCTCCTTCACTTTTGAAGGATATTTCCACTGGATAAAAGTGTTATATTTTTTTCTTCATCACTTTAGGTATATCATACCACTCTCCCCTGGCCTGTAATGTTTCCACTGAGAAATCTGTTTCCAGAAACATTGAAGCTTCTTATATGTTATTTTTTTCTCTTCCTGCTTTTAGGATCCTTTCTTTATCCTTGATCTTTAGCAGTTTGATTTTTAAATGTCTTGAGGTGGTCTTATTTGGGTTAAATTTGCTTGGTGTTTTATAATCTTATTGTACTTGAATATTGATATCTTCCTCTACGTTTGAGAAATTCTCTGTTATGTCTTTGAGTAAATGTTCTATCCCTATCTTTTACTCTACTTCCTCTTTAAGGCTCATAACTCTTAGATTTGCCCTCTTGAGACTATTTTCTAGATTCTGATGGCATGCTTTATTATTTTTTTTCTTTTGACTCCTCTGTGTATTTTCAAATAGGCTGTCTTTGAGCTCACCAATTCTTTCTTCTGCTTGATCAATTCTGCTATTGAGAGACTCTTATGCATTCTTCAGATAGTCAGTTGAATTTTTCAGCTCTAGAATTTCTGCTTGATTCTTTTTAATCATTTCAATCTGTTAAGTTTATTTGATAGGATTCTGAATTCTTTGTCTGTGTTATGTTGGATTCTATTGGGCTGCTCCCTCAAAACAACTATTTTGAAATATCTATCTGAAAGATCACATATCTCTATTACTCCAGAATTGATCACTGTTGCTTTATTTAGTTCACTGATGAGGTCATGTTTTCCTGGATAGTCTTGATGCTTCTGGATGTTCATCAATGTCTAGGCATTGACAAGTTAGGTATTTATTCTAGTCTTTGCAGTCTGGGCTTGTTTATACCTGTCCTTCTTAAGAAAACTTCCCATATATTAAAAGGGAATTGCATTGTGACCTAAGTCTTTGGTCCCTGCAGTTGTATGTGCATTAGGAGGCACCCCAATCCAAGTAATGCTGTGACTCTTGCAGACTCATACAGGTACCACCTTAATGGCTTTGGGTATGAACTGGGAGAACTCCCTGGATTACCAAGAAGAGTCCTTTGTTCTCTTTCCTTATTTCTTCCCAAGAAAATGGAGTCACACCCTCCATGCTGAGCTGCTTGGAGTTGCGGGGAGGGGGATGCAATTTCTCCCATGGCTGCCACTGCTGGGTCTGCACTGGGTCACACCTGAAGCCAGTATAGTACTTTGTCTTGCCTAAGGCCTGTGGAGACTATTTCCTGGCTACTGCTGATGTTTATTCAAGGTCCAATCACTCTTTAATAAACAGATGATGAATCCTGGAAGCACTGAGTCTTTCTCTTCAGTGCTACAGGTTCTTTTCTGCCCCTGGATGGGCCTAGAAGTGCTGTCCAGGGACTAGGACCTTGATTAGAGGCTTTAGGAATCTGCTTGGTGCTTTATTATACTGGGGCTAAGCTGGAACCCAGGTTGCAAAACAAAGTCCTCCTTACTTTTTTCTCTCCTTTCCATAAGTAAAAAGAGACTCTCCCCACGGCCACCACCCCAGGCTGGTGGTGGCTACTGCCTGGTTATCTCTGATGCTTATTCAGGCCCCAAAGACTCTAGTTAGTAGGTGGTGAATTCTCCCAGGACTGAGTTCTTCCCTTCAGGGCAGTGGGTTCCCTTTTGGCCCAGGGTGGGTCTAGCAATGTCATCCAGGAGATAGGGCCTAGTATAGGGGCTTCAGGACTCTAGTGCTTTATTTTACTATGGCTGAGCTGATATACAAGATGCAACACAAAGTCCTCTTTACTCTCCTCTCTCCTCCTGGAGCTGTGAGCTGCACTGCTTCCTGTTGGGGGGATGGAGGGTGATGTGAGCCCTTCCCTGGTTGCCCCAGCTGGTGTCTTACGGGGTCACATGCACTCCAAATCCACTGGCTGCAAGCCAAGCATAGCACCCAAACTTGTCCAGGGATTGCAGTCACTGTGGCATGGAATGTCTTTTGTGTTTATTTAGGACCCTAGGGTACTTTAGCCCACAGTAGAGGAGCTGGCTGGAAATCCGGTTCTGATTGCTGGGATGGATAATTCCCTTATGGCTAGGGCTAGTCTAAATGCTCCCTCCATGGATACTTGCCAAATCTTGCTGTGTTGCTTTCCGCTGTGATAGGGCAGCACTGAGTTCTAATACAAAGTCCCACAATTATTTTGCTCTCCCTCCCCCGAGCACACAGATTCTCTCTGCATGCCATGCCACCACTGCTGGGGTATGGAAGAGTAGTGGTGTCAGCAATTCACCACTGTCTTAACTGTACTCTTCAATGTGTCATTCCTTGATGTGATTTTAAAATCAGGTCCTATGATCATTCATCTGAGTTTTGGTTCTAATGAAGTTTCTTTCTTGTGTGATGGTTGTTCAATTTGGTGTTCCTGCAGGTAGGGATGATCACTGGAGAGTCACATTTGTCCGTTCATCTTGCTCTGACTCCTCTCCATTTATCATTCCTATTCAAATTCAAAAAGTTAAGTTTGCTAATAGTAATATATTTACAAAGGGCTGTTAAGATTTAAAAAATGATTAAAAAGCCCTAGATAAGAAGAGATCATTTCACTTACCTTTTTGTCAGTGTATTCAGCCTCCATCCTATTTATCCTATCCTCGACGTTAATATGAATGCTACAAGTAGATATCTTTACCTTATTTTTCCTAATTTTTTTTATCTCCAGAACTGGCATCCCATTGTACTTTATTCCTGTTCACATCTATTTTCCTCTCTACTCCCTTTCAAAAACTTCAGGTCTCCATTCTTCCATGAATGTGTGGATTATATGTCATTACTCTGTGAAGACACTGCATCTCTTAAATTTTCTACCACTCAAAGTCACTGAAACTCACGAAGTCAGAAAGAGTTTAATATTCTTAAGCTGGAACCTAAGGTTTTATCTTTACAGAACTTCATGCACTCTGCTTATGGCAACTTCCTTTGTTGTTCTGAAATCACTGGCCTACCTGCCAGAGAAAGATTCAATTCTTCCTCACTGATTTCAACACCTATTTCACAGTTTTTGTTTTTATTTTTGTTTTTTATCCTGTAGTTTGGCATTGTATTTGAGATCGTCAGTTTTATTCCAATTATTTAGAATCCCAATCTGCAGTCTTCATTTCTTCTTTTTAATAAAGAATTCCATTAGTTTTATTAGCAAGAGACTATATATTTCAACCTTCCTAGCAATTATTTCTTTTTTCCTTTTATTCACATGTGCCATGTTACTAAGTTCTGGCCAATGGGCTATGAACATAAGAGCTGTACTACTTTTTGCTTCCCGATCAGCTACTTGCTGTAAGCTTCCTCTTTGCTGCTGCTTGCAGACAAATTCATGGACATGGTGATGAAATGAGAGTTTGGACTATTTGGATGGGAAAAAATACCCTAGGGATAGTGGAGGGACAAGATACAGACAACCTGAGTTTCTGGGTTATGTTGTGGAGCTCAGCTGCTACCAACACCTGTATGAATTTAGACTGTAAAATTAGAGAGCAGTATACCTGTTTTAATGAGGGTAAATCGTGGTCTGCTTGTAAAAGCAGCTTTACCTGTCAGTTTTGCCAACCTTACAAATAATCTTGATGACACTTCTCAAATCTCTGAGAACATATTTCCTTCATCCAAAGATAACTTTTTTTTTTTTTTTTCATCTTAGCCACCTACATACTATAGTAATCTCTGCAATTCAGTAAGTCAAATATCAAAATCCCTCTCTGGTTATAATTTTCTGTGCATGTTAATCATTACATACATCTTAAACTCTCTCCTAAGCACTGTAATTCTAGACTGACTTGCCTCTCTAACTGCCTGACTTCCAATTTAGAAGGGATATTAAGAGACAGTCATGGAGGAAAAAGTAAGCAAATCCCCTAAAATAGGGAAGGAGTATTTACCAGTGACACATGTTACTGAAAAGTTAAAAAGATGAGCATGTTTATCTTAAGAAAACTAGATGGATGTAGAAATTCAGTGGTGTGGTGTGTATGGTACTTGGATGACTATAAGGAATAAGTAAATATAAATAGTGACTAATTCTAGAGAGTTATGAATGTAGGGGAAGAAAAAAGAAAGATAATCTTATTCTATTTCACATTGTCACATAATTATTTTACTCCTTTAACTCCCTAACTTCACTTTTGCTTCCTCTGCCTTTCCCCAACACTTATTTTTATCTTATGCTCTTACCTGACCCAGAAAATTTGAATGTCTGATCAGATCACTGCTCATTTTTTTTTCCATATATGTATGAGCACACTCTTTATTTCCTTTTGTTTTGAAGAAGCATCTCTCTCTGGTTAATGATACAATCCACGTCTGAAACCATGATTTGTCATTGTCTACATTCCCTTAGACTTTAAGCAACTATCCTCTCTTCATCCACAGGCTAGCTATCCTTCTGTACTGACCCTTTTCCTTTGTCTATAATAGTAAATTCATGTCTCTTCATTCTAAATGAAATTTCTTACCCTAATCTTGATTACTTTCAAGCTACTTTCCTCTATCACCTTTCTTCAGTCATCAAATATTTTGTAGGAAGAACTGTGAGTTTCTGCTGCTTTTTTGTATTTTATAGTACCATGTGATCTGGCATCTTTTTCAACATTCTGAGTAACTCACAAATGATTTCCTAATCACCGAACATTACGGTCTGTATAGTTTCCATCTGCCTTACTCTTCTTTTTGCATTTTTGTTCAATTTTTAAATGTCTAAGCTTAATTTATCTATAAGTAGAAGTAATATTAACTGTAAAATTTTGGGGTGTACATAAAGAGATTAGAGTGACTCATAACCTCAAATGCAACCACTGATGAGGTTAGGGTGAATTGGTAAGGTTTTCTTTCCAATCTCTCAAATGAGCCATTAAAAAATGTTTCCATGGTTATAAAAAAATTACTGTGGTTTTAGTGTCAAAATACATAAACTTAATCCTGTCAAGTATGTATTAAAACACTCTATTTAGTATAAAAATAAATAATAACATATATTAGTTGCCCAGTGTTATGGAGCATTTGTCAACTGCCCTCAAATTACTACAGATATCACTGCATGCGTTCTGATGCTGTTTTAATGAGGGAATAACATTTTTTTCTATTTCCTTCAATGAAGATGCCTTTCTTTTATGAAATACTGCTTTGTACATTTGATGCATATTAAATTATACATTGTCTATTCCTAATGTTGCTCCTCTTGATGCTTTAAAATCCTATTTGCCTGTGTAAATTTGTCCATTATTTTAATTCTAACATTTTTGCCAGTCACTTATTATTTCCTTTTATTCATTCATTCCCCACAAGCAATATTTCTTCTTGTGTCAAATTTGTGTCTTCTGCTAAGAATATAATAGTGTCTTAAATTGGCCCAGTGTTTCTCCTCACAAGGTTTATAGTCTAGTGGATGATATAAACCAACAGATAATTATAATGGAATTGCAGTAGCAAGGAAATGCTATATGATGTAAAAATATATCATGTATCTCTAAACTAGAATTGGGTGACTAGGAAAAGTTTTCTATAATGGGTACAAGATAAAGAACTCATCAAGCAAGGAATAAAACAGTGAAAAGTTTTCCATCTGTAAGAATGAAAAAATAATATAATCTACTTCATATGGCAATTTTGAGGATTAAATGAGTCACACACTTACAGAAGGCATGGCACATAATAAAATACTCTGTATGTGTGGAGACAAAAGTGACTCCATCTTGGATGTTAATCCACCATGTCAACTTCTGATTAGCCCCAGTCCTGTGAATGTCTCCTGATTCCTACTTTACTATCCTTAGTGTAAGAATATGTCAACCTTGATGTTATTGCATAAATTATAGGCTATGATGCATATAGCATTATTGTCTGTTCTGGAGGATTGCCTTTAATAGTCTTGCACAGGGCACTTAAACATTTTCCCTATTGCATATAAGCCTTGGTTCTGGGTTAGCAGGTAAAAAGATCTGCCTGTCTTACAGCCACCCAAGACCATGCTTCTGCCTGTAATTTCCCCCAACAAAACACCTTTTACCAACAAACTAGATTTGTCTGCCCTTTTCTTAGGCATTTGTGGCTACTTTGCATATATGGCCTTTTCACAGAATTGTATGTTATAGATTTTTATAACATACAAAAAAGTTTTAATTTTTGCCCTTTCTGTATTTTATATTTTGATTTTTTATTTTTGATTCATTTAAATATTTTTGCTTGCTTTGTGATGACTGATTTGTTTTTATATTATGCACATACTTTGTAATTACTATCCTACTTTAAATTTCAAAAATCTTAATACTTTCTCTCTTATTTTTCCTGTTGAAAGAATGAAGATTCTGTAGTGCTTTGGAGCATAAAGAATTTAACGTTTCTATTTAGGTCTACACCAACCCCTGCCTGGTTTCAAATGATATAGCTATCCATTAAAAATGTTAAAAATCTTTTTAACAAAAAGTGTGCACATATAATATTTTGCAAATACATTTGACACACATTTTAAAATATATTCTAACTCTTTTCAATGTCCATTACTAATCTTTCTATCCACAATTTACCATCCTTGATTGTGTTTATTGTTTCGTCTGTCAATCACTTATGAATCCTTTCAGAAAAACTTTTTTCAAAATAATGGTCAGTTTTACTAGACTGGTCCAGCTATTGCCTCCATATTTGAACAACAGCTTTGCTGAATATATAAATCACGAGTCATGATCTTTCCTCTCAACTCCTATGGATATGGTTCGCTTGTGTTCTGGCATTTGGTGTTTGAAAGGAGTTTGGGGGCATTCTACATCTTGCTTTTTCTGTGTTTGAAGCATTCTTTATGTTTAAATTTTGCCACTGTCACCGAGCAATTTTTTATTGTGTGGCTTTTGCTATTAATTTGCTTGGAACATGACTGGTCTCTCAATCTCAAAATAATTTTAAAACTGGATAATTTTCTAGAATTATTTATTTGGTTATTATTTACATTCCATTTGCTCTACTTCCTTTTGGGGGTATCTCTTATAAGCCTGGTTTTCATTTTGCTTGACATTTTTTTCATTTTCTCTGTTGGTGTACTGCCTGCCCTTTGTCTTTGGATTTTTCTATTTCTTCCCAGTTTTGTCCTGTAAATCACTAATTAAATTTTCTGCAATGTCAAGTCTGCTAATTATTGATTCAGACTAAACTGTTTGTTTTTTTAATTCAATATGTGTTCTCTTTATCAAGAGTTTTTCCTCATCTTTGTCATCTGTTCCTATTTCATGTTGGCAATATTTCAATGATTTGTTCTTAATTCCTTAGAATGGGGAATCTACTGAGTCAGACCCTGTTTTCCTTTTCTTGAATTAAAACTTTCTCATATGCTTTTTATTGTTCTTTTGGTAATTTATCTTTTAAAAAATCAATGTATATTTTATGTCATTTTTATAAAAACTGCTGGGTTTTGTCACAAATTGTTGCAATTCTTTATCCACATCCTTCATAAAGAAATCCATCAAGTTTACCACTGCTTCAGTGTGCATCCTGAAAATCTTAATAGAGTGTTTCACTTTTCCCATAGAATTAACATGTCCAAACTAGACTTGAGAATCATCATCTTCTTCCCCTTCTGAACTCCCACAATTGTACTATCATTCTGCCAATCATCCAGCATCAGTCATAGTATCTTTTACTCTTCCTTTCTTTGATCATTTTATAAAGTTACAGTTATCAGCTCCACAGTGATTCATGTGATGCTTCATTGACATTTGTGCTTTTCCTCTCATGTTACCCTTTTATTAATTTAATAACCATTCTCTTGGCATTGTCCTCTTTCAACGCAACCTATATATTATTGTCAGGTTATTCTTAAATCTAAGCTCCAACAATGGATTTCTTCAGAAGCTTTAAGTATGTCTCTTTTGTGTGTTGAATTAACTGTATACTCTTCATAGCATTCATGGTTTGTCATAATAACCCAATATTGAGCCAATTCACATTTAAAGCCTTATCTTCCACTACCTAAAGCATAGTATAGATTGGCCCTCTTGTCTGCAAGCATGTATGTGGGTGCCAACTTACAGACATGCCCTAGAAGGCACTTCCTTCCCAGTTCATTATAATACTACAAATATATATTGAGCTTATGTTATAAGCCAAGAATACCTGGTTATTTGAAATTAAAAAAAAATGTATCTCATTAACTTGCAGGCAACTCAGGTATATAGCCCATAATACATATATAGCATTTGTAATGGTTAATTTTGAGTGTCAACTTGATTGGATTGAAGGATTCAAAGTATTGTTCCTGGGTGTGTCTGTGAGGGTGTTGCCAAAGGAGATTAACATTTGAGTCTGTGGACTAGGAGAAGCAGACCCACCCTCAACCTGTATGGGCACAATCTAATCAGCTGCAGGCATTCATGGCTAGAATAAAAGCAGGCAGAAGAACGTGAAAAAGAATAGACCGTTTTAGTCTTCCGACCTACATCTTACTCCTGAGCTGGATGCTTCCTGCCCTTAAACAATGGACTCCAAGTTCTTCAGCTTTGGGACTTGGACTGGCTTCCTTGCTCCTCAGCTTGCAGGTGGTCTATTGTAGGACCTCACTTTGTGGTCATGAGAGTCAATACTCCTTAATGAACTCAGCTTTATATATACATCTATCCAATTAGTTCCATCCCTCTAGATAACCCTGACTAATACAACATTCTTACCAGTTCATTTAAAACCCATAGTAATAATTTTCTGACTGAAATCAATAAAAGCACAGATTAAAAAGTGGTGAATTCTGTCCAAAGAACTTAATGTAGACTCCTTGGAGAAGATGACGTCAGAACAGTAAGGTAAAAGATGAATTTGAGTTTCCCATCCAGAGAAGAGTAAAATGATATTCTATAGAGTAGAGACAACATACTTTAAAAGCATAACAATTTTTTATATATTTGGGAAAACAAATACTCTGTCATATTCATCTATGCTGTACACATAGCAAATTATAGAACACGGCCTGGAACATAGTAGATATTTCTACTATGATATTAATAGATATTTCTTGGATAAATGAATTAAAGACTATCAGACTTGGAAGTATTAAAGTTGAATGATGGAAAACAAAGTTGGAAAGCAAAAAGGCTATATTATAAACGTATGATTGTTAGTTCAGGAGTTTGGACTTTAATTGACGGGCCATGGAGAAGCAGAGAAAATTTTTACAAATGGAATTGGATATTAAAATGAAACTTTTGGTCAGAATTTAAGAAAATAGATATCAAAGCAGATAAGATACTGAAGTAAACAGTGAGACAGGCCATCTTATAGAACTTTACAAATAGGAATTGCCCATGGATCAGGTTTGCAGCTCTTAAACTGGTTAAAAAAATCATCAGTGTGTCCTTCTTTCCTCTTGTGCTCCGTTGCCTTGTTCTTGAGGTCTCTTCTCTACACCATGGTTCTCAACCTATTTTGTGGGGAAAATACCTTGAGCAGAATACTATGGGAAAACAGTCTCTACTTCTTTCTGTTCCAAATTCATTTTTATCCTTTCCTGTCTGATCAAAAACTGTATGGAATCAACACCACTGAGCTCTGGGGGGAAAGAAGAAAACTGAGCTCTGGGGGGAAAGAAGAAAACTGAGCTCTGGGGGGAAAGAAGAAAATCCTGCTCCCTTCACTCTGCTGGAGGGTGCTAGGCCTCTGTGTGGTAGCACAGAGAATTACAGCTTTTTTCCTCCTTTCTCTGCATTTTGGGCTCTGAGAGTACACTGTGTCTCTATGATAATATGGACTTCAGCATTTACCAACATGTATGTGTCTACTTTGTCTTGTTTTTAAAACAGCAAAAAACTTAGAGAAGGTCAGCAGAGGGTGGGTTTGAGACGTTTCAGTGAATTAAGTGGACATTTTGATAAGGTGGCTTCTCCCTTGGAATATTTAATTGTGATGTTTAATGGACATCCTTGTAGTTTAAGATGACGCTTTAAAAATACATTCTCTCCTAATGATGAAAATTAAAAGATTATCATGAGTATATAAGGTTCATTAAGCGGAGATTGAGAGAGGACTGAAAAGCTATGTAATGTCAGCTCCGCCTATAATAGAGTTGGAGTGCTTTTGCTTAATTTTAAAAAGGAAGGGCTTAAGATTGCTTAAATATTTTAATAGACACTTTCTGCAACGGAGGAGGGGTAAACAGAGAGCAGATAGTTGGCTTCCACTTTAAAAATTCTGAAAGCAGAAAAATGGCTGGATAGCTAGTTCAATAGCTAGAGCTAAAAAAGAAGCTGCTTTTGTTGTGTCAAAGAATGCTTGAATGCTTGAGTGTTTTCTTTGGCCCACATGTAGATCAGGAATTAGAATAAATCTAGGAGTATTATATTAGGGCTTAGGTAAAGGGCTACCTGCAGGAGCAAACAGAGTTCACTTTCTCGTGTCTAGTATATGTGGGTTGAGGAAGGAGTAATTGACTACTCATAATAGAAATTATTTTGCTTGGGATTAGGGATTAGAGGCTAAAAGATCATCAGTGATTGAGCAATGTCTTGGGAGCCCATAAAAGCATAAATGAAGGAAAGAGTATGCTTTAGACAGCTGTCAGACCCACTGAATACCAACTTGGGACACAATGAGTTAAATAAGGTCTGCCTTGTCCTCCATTCTCCCGGGCTCCAACTCTAGAGTGGTAAGATATTTGTGATGATGGAAAGAGAACGAAGCCCAATCATTCCTTCCCCAGCTGTTTTATTATACTGTGAGCTCTCTCCTCCTCCTCCTCCCTGGCCCTAATCCTCCACCTTCTGGTGGATTTGACGGGTGGGAGGAAATGATAAATCTTAGTATTAAATTAAGTTGAATTTAAATTTTTATTACAAAACTTAGGTGTTAACTTTGATTTCAAGTGACCATTTTCTGAGAATGACCAACAGAATCATGATATTGTCTGAGTTGTCAGCCCATGAAAATGAAACAACTAAATACATTTAAGGGACAATAGACTAAAATAAATTTGCTTTATGATCACATCCCATGAGTCACACTTATCCAATGTACCGGTTACATAAAGAAATTTTTCAAACTTATCTGTGTTTGAGAAATGTCCTTCACATACTGAAAACGTAATCATCTGAAATGAGCTAGATAAGTTAGGAAGATCATCCCTTCTTGTCAAAATTCTTATTTATCTTCCAGGCACTGCCTCATATATTAAGCCATTTCTGATTTTCTTCCACTGCCTTTATCGCCAATTGATTATTTCATTAAGTAAATATTTACTGAGCACTTACTTTGTATCAGAATTTTTATGATGCTTGCAATACTCCTGGAAATGAGACAGGTAAAATGCATTATCCACATGGGGTTTAATATTCTAGTTGGCAAAGATTAACAATAAACAACACATGTGACACCTGAGTAGCATTCACAGTACACTCGGAGATAACAAGTACAATAAAATCAACCAATCAATATAGCAGGCTAAGGGGGTCATCATAAGCCTCCTTTAAAGGGAGATTTGAGCAGAGTCTGGAAGACAGTCATATAGTTAGCCATGTGAATATCTGTAGGAAAAGACTACTTCAAAGCTTGAATGAATGTGGAATGGTGTTTGGTGCTTTGTGAAAGTGCAAGCAATTTAGTGTGGCTGAACAGAGTGAGCTAGAGGGAATAGTCATGGGAGATGGGTCAAAGATGCAATAGCAGCCAAATTGTGTAGAGCCCTGAAGGTCATTGCAAAGATTTTGACATTTATATTGAGTGAGGCAGGAAGCCATTAGAAGGTTTGAGCAGCGGAATGACATAATCTGTTTTTGTTGTAAAAGAATAATTTCTGTGATCTACTGTGGTTGTTTTTTTTACTGTTCATATATTTACCATAGCCTTTTTTTGTAATTATTTGTGTATAAGTATCCTTTTATAAATTATAATTTCACGAAGAGTCTGTCTTACTCAGTTTTGTATCACCTATATTGAATAACCAGTACTTTATATAAATGACAGTCAACCTACATTTGTAAGAATATAGTTTTATATTCCTTTAGGAAAATAATATTGATACTGTTTGATATTCAAAGAATTATTTTATTGGAAAATCTGCTTATCTTAGGCACATTATTATTTTATGCCAAATAGTATTAAATTGACTGGACAATTACTTTTCCTATATGTTTGAGTATAGCCTAGAAATTGGGTCATCCTACTATACCCTATTACTCTCCATAATAGAAAATTCCTTCTTTTAGACCTCTAATCATAACTGGATCTGATTTTTTAAAATTTGTTTGCTTCCTCCTTTATTTTCTGGATCCTCTATAGATCCTGAACTCCCTGTCTTGTTCACCTTTGAGTCCCTGGTATCCACTGTACTGTTTCACACATAGTAGTAATCCTAGACATTTGTTGAATGCATACATACAAGAGTGAAATGTCTCCCATTATCGTAACACTTTTTACAACTATGAACTATTTGATCATCCTATCAAATGAGGATCATCCAGGCTTATTTCTGCGTCTCATGGTTAGAATCAGGTTTCTAGTAACCATAGCCATTTCCATTACTGTGAAAGTAAGGGAGAAAAAAAGGGAAGGAAGGAAGAAAGGAAAAGGAAAGGGTAGAAGAGAGAAAGGGAAAGAAGAAAGGATAGAAGGAATTGAGAAAGAAAGGAAAAAGAAGAGGAGAGAGGAAGGAGAGAAAAATTCATCATGGCTACGAAGACCACTCTTCTCTCATATCCTTTTAACATCTCTACCTTATCCTCTGCACACAAGTTGTTCCATATTCCTTTGCACCTCACCATTTTCAATGTTTAAGAAAGTGAAAGTTGTATTATAAAATAATACTTCCTGACATGCTTGACATTGAGTGATCAAAAAATTCATATCTCAGTGAGATTTTTGTTCTGTAATAAAGAACAAAACAGCTGCTTGTCAAGGAACTGGTGAGATTTACCTAGCCTCTTTTATGTATTGGGCAGTAAGCATGCAGAACCTAACAGCCAAGAACCTAGTGATTAATGTAGCTGATTTTGGAAATCAACTTCAGTGAACTCACTTTATTGTAGAATGCTTCTAGACTAAAACTTAATAGGCACTTTCCGTGTTTTCTTTCAGTCAGCCTGCTGAGTGCAAGACGCATGCAGGTTTAGATAGATTCATTATATCATTTGGAGTGTTCTAATCCAGACTTTCAAATTTAAGATTTGAACAGTTCAGATCCATGTGACTTTATAGACAGAGATGGGAAGGCAATATTTCTGGGGAGATAATAGGCATACTTCACAAAATCTGGTATTCAAAGATCTGACCATTAAATCTTCTTATATAAAAGCAAGACGTTATGGCTATTATTTCTATGCAACGGAAAATGCAGGATTTCCAAAAATTAAAGAACTGAAATCTTATGCTGCTGACATCTCGCACAATGTAAGGTGCCAAAAACTTTATCTGTGGTTCTTTTCAGAATCTCACATGATAAATATAGCATCAGCTTTGTCTGGGAGATAAGAAAGGAATCCTGCCACAAGACAAAAGAGAGTAGTAATATAAAAATCACCAGACCTGATTTTCCCCAATAAAGGTGCAATCAACCACCATCAACTAAATAATCCAGACATGG
Organism: Symphalangus syndactylus; assembly: GCF_028878055.3. NCBI lineage: Eukaryota > Metazoa > Chordata > Mammalia > Primates > Hylobatidae > Symphalangus > Symphalangus syndactylus. The sequence continues at coordinate 73,842,024 of NC_072435.2, forward strand.
ATCATTTGTGCTGTTATGTGTACACTGAAAGTAAAAAAATGAAAATAACAAACTGAACCTCTTACTGAGGCTTTCTCAACAATTTTGTTGGAGTGAATCAACAATTACTTTACATGATATTATTCAGTTATTTTCAGAAATTGGCTTAATTATTTTTGTTGGTATGTTGCTCAAACTCTTACTGGCAACAATTTACCTGACTATATTGGCTTTATTAAGACATTAGCTTCTTTTTATTGCTTATCATTATATCAGGCCTGGAGTAGAAAAGTTCTCATCATTTAGAGCATTTTCCTGCAGTCAAGCAACCCGAGTTCCAGGACTGAGTTCAAATCCTGTCATTTGCTATCATGTTCTGTTGGTTTGACTTTGATGAATCACTAGTTTTCTTAGCATCTACTAATTGTTCTTAGCATCCACTTTGTCATCTGTAAAATGAGAATAAGATTAAAACTATCTTTAAGGCTTACGGTAAATATTGAAGAGAGTGAATCTGAAAGCCCTCTGTAAACTCTTAAAAAAAAAAAAAAAACCTACATATGTACAACATGATATTACTATTACCACATGGTCAAACCTTAAGCCCATACTATTTGTGATCAAACAGAGGTTACCATTTTTTTTTCCTGTTTACTTCTAAGGTAAAATTCTGTTTGCAGTAGGTTCAATAATGACTTATTTAATCAACAATGGTTGAATTATGTTGAATCAAAAAGATACGTCATTAAATTCCCTAGGACTTGCGAATGTGACTTTATTTGAAATAACACGTATGTAGATGTAATTAAGGATCTTGAGATGAAATGATTCCAGATTTAAGTTGAACAGCAAATCCAAGGATTGGTGACCTTATGAGAGTAAGGCAGGCAGAGAATGAAGACACAGAGAGACAAAAGCAGAGACTGGAGTTATGCAGCTCTAAACCAAAGAACACCAAGCATTGAGGCAGCCACCAAAGGTCAAAGAAAAACATAGGGTGGATTTTCCCTCAGAGCCTCAGAAGGAACTAACTCTAAAAACACGTTGATTTTAAACTTCTAGGCTCCAGAACGGAGAAAGAATCAGTTTTTGTTGTTTTAAGCTACCTAGTCTGTGGTAATTTGTTATGGCAGCCCTAGGAAACTAATGGAATGACAACTGGGGTGTTGTGTGAAAAACTAGTTTACTGAATGTACTCTGCATTCAAAGTTAATAATTAAGAAAAAAAATGGCTCCAAAATGCTTTTGAAGTACTTTCACATTTAAATCGAAGGATGTGAACCTGTTTGTCATGTTTTCACTGAGTAGAAATAATGAAATTTGAATATTAAAATTTGTTCCCCTTTCAAAATATCAAGTAGGATGAGCTTCAGTTCTGAAAGTTTCATTTCGTGTTTGAAATACTAAGTTATATTCCATTGTTGAAGTTTAGGCAAAACTTATTTAGAGAAATTTAAGTTTCTTTTCAACTCCTTCTGGTGTAAACAATACATATGTTCATAGGTACATTTTGGTATGCATATAGATTCCAAACATGGTATTTGTTTTATTTACTTGGCACTGTATTATTTACAAAAAGAATTTTGAAAGCTACATCTTTAGATTATACTATTTTAACAATATATTAATATAATGTTAAATATTTAAAATACTTGATACATATTTATGAGCATAAAATATGACCTACTAATGTTTCTGAATATAAAACTTAAGTTTTCTAATAAAATGAATCAGAAAAATACTTCTTACATCTTCAACAGTAAGTCATGTTCCTGATTCTGTCTTCAGTCTTGAAAGAACTGACACATTAATTAGACGGCAAAAGTAAAGAGAGATCAGCTCTTTTATAGTTTGCTTTTTCTTTTCTTTTTAACTTGGATTGGCAGTTCTTGCCAACCTTATCTCATTTAGTTTTACCTGCTTACTAAATTAGGGAGAGTGGGGGTAAGAGTGGTCCAGAAAGATAGTCTGCAATCATTCAGCAAAAAGCACTACAAAAATTTTCTTCTATTCTTCTGGATAGAGGAGGAATTGTGACCTGAACCATTATATAAGTAAGGAAACAAAGATACTCAAAAATTCCTGGAAATGGATTTGTTTGAATCTTGTCAACTGGAAGTAGTTTTCAGAAAGCTACCCAGGTCTGTGATTGAGCCTCGCCTCTGCTTGTGGTTACCAAGAAGGATTAGGCCAGGGGTTCTTAATCTTTTCTGTTTCATGTACTTCTTTGGCAGTTTAGGGAGGTCTTTGGATCCTGTTAATGAATTATGGCATTTTTTTTTTCTCTTTGCTTGTTTTTAACATTTTATTTTGAAATAATTATAGACTTACAGGAGTTGCAAAAAACAATACATAGGGTGTGCCTGTCCATCACCCAGCTTCCCTCAATGTTGTCATTTTATGTAACTATGGCAATTAGCATTGATACAATACTGTTAGATTATAGAACTTATTCAGTTGTCATCTTTTACATGTACTTATTTGCTTGTATGTGCATCTTTCAGTATTGGTGAGATTATTGGCTTGGAATTTTCTGTCTCATTCTACATTTCTCATATCAGATCTATATTTATCATGTAGCTATGTCTTATGACCTATATTATCATATCTTCCTAACATCATCTCTGTAGTTATTTCAGATCTGTAAACACTGATAAAAATTTGTTGATGATAAAATGATGGTAGAAACTAAAAAAAAATGAAAGCACAGATCAAATATTCAGTGTGTCTGTATTTTTGGAATACTTGTTGTAGGTACAAAGAGCTTTTTGCTAGGAAAAGGAGATTCTCTGCCAAAGAAGGAAAATGCAGTTTTCATGGCAAAATGCATTAGAAATAACTTACCTCAAAAAGAAGATAATAGCATAAGTTTATTGCAAGAATCTATCATTCTTTTCATGATACTTACGAGTTTTGAAGTAAAAGAATATTGTGATTGAAGACTTGAATTTCAGTTCAAATTTATGAACTGTGGCCTTAGGTAAATCACTTAACCTTTTGAAGTCTCAGTGCACAAGACTGTAAAAGAGGAAATCCGGCATTCTTCAGGGTATTTTCAAGTCTAAAACGCTTTGAACACAAAATAATTTTTTCATAGTCCATGACAAGAGTCTTCGTCAAAACTATTAAAGAAGTAACTTTTTCTTTGGAGGACTCTCCAGTCCTTTTGTATAGTGCCACCTTAAATTAGCTGTCACTGGATTTCTAGTTGGTTCTGCATCCATTCTTTAAGTGGCCCACCATTTTATCCTATTATCTCGTTTTCCTATTTTTGAAGCATCATGTGCTTTTAACAAGTATTTCCCAAATATATTTGATTACAGAACCTAAACTTCTAAGCAAGCCACCTTGGGGAACACTGTCCTCAGTCTTTATCCTCTAGCACCAGAACATTTTTATTTCATATCTCTATCCCACTCAGCCTCCTTTTACAGAAGATATTTTATAAACCTATTTCTTTTAGTCTGATATGGGGAAAGGGTGCCAATGCTTCTACTTACAGTTAACTTATTTGATTAAAAAAATATATGCTCTCTAAAGAAAGTAAAATAGAGCAACTTGTTTTTCATTGTTGGTATTCTATGTAATGTGATCTGCAGGATTTTGATTAGATAAGTTCTAGCTTCCTTCACATCATGTAAGAGGGTCTGTTGGTAGGTCATCTACGTTATCCTACCATTTTTATTTATCATATTGATATTTTTGCTATGTAGCTATCATCTTAGGAAATATCTTACTCATTTTTGACATTTAAAAAATCTGATTCCATTACATTTTGTTAACTAACAAAAATCTGTTCTTTTGTCTTTGTAGGACAAATTAGACATTTTTATAGGGGCAATTCTTATTCCCTTTCTTTGCTTTCCAATAGCTAGTTTTGTCACTTAACACTGGTGACATGCCTGACTTGGGCTTGAGCTTCTCCTTCCACATTTTGCATAACACTTTTGAGTTTTCCATCTGGTAGATTTATCTGACATCTATCATAGTGGCCTCCTGACAGCACGTTTACAACACTATTACTGTAAAACTAAGTTATATATACTTTATATCCTATCATTTTCACAACTACAAAAATCTTCTAAAAATTTGACTTTCTAGCCTCAGCATAGACACTCTGGATCCTGATAGAAAACACTATAATTGTTGTGTCAACTAGAACATACATAAGATTGTCATCAACTCTGTAGCTATAAGACAACTCATATTGATCTGACACTTTATCTTTCCTCCATCATCTCCCTAGTTTCTCAAACCCTTCTGAGACCTACACGTGGTGACTAGCATTATTGTTTACAACCTCTTGGAGGCATAGAAAGATTAAGTGGCTCATGAATCACTCAGCAAACCTGGAACTCATCAATTCTCCCGTGTTCTAAACAAAAAGTCTTAACTGTACTATCTTTATGCTATCACACCTCATATGAGACAAGTCATGCTTCATGTATGAGAATAAATTTCAGGTCCTAAAACACTCATGCCTTCTCAAAGCTATATGCCCTACAATTACAACTCCAGCAAAGCAGTATCTTTAAGCCTCTGCTCAAAGTCTGCCAATGGGGCCACATCTATTTTTCAGATTATTACTTTAACTCCTTACATCAATCTTCCTACCTCTACCTCAAATTGTTTGTTGACTACTTTTACCCTCAATCTACTGTCACTCCACTGGCTTCCTTGATGTTCTTTAAACATGCCAGGCATAGTCCAACCTCAAGGCCATTGTACTGGCTGTTTTCTCTGCCTGGATCTTTTTTTTTTTTTTCAAGATTTTTGGTCTTCAGATATTCAAATGTCACCTTCTCAATGAAGGCAATCTTGACTATTTCCTTTAAAATCATAACAACTCTTCCCCCACTTTAATTATCTATACCTTCCTTTTGTTCATAGCACATGTCATCTTTAATATGCTGTTATTTACTTGTTATGCATCATCTGTTTCCGTCAACTAGAAGGTAAGCTTCTCAATTGTAGGAATTGTCTGTTTTGTTTGTTGCTGTATCCACAGCACAATAAATATCAGTTGAATTAATGAATATACATTCTGCCAGTCTCTCTACAGGTTTGCAGACACCAACTATCCCTTCGAACTAGGCATTAGGCTATTGTCTGTCTTTCCTAATGGAGAAGGTTAATAATCCTGGGGCTCCCTCAAAGGAAAAGGTGGCAGAACAGTAGGCTGACTTTTGTACCTGGAGGGTAATCCAATTTTAAAAACCCACTATATTCTAGAATAGAATATAGTTTAATAAAACATTTTGAAAATAATTTAAAAGTGTCCTGGTCAGCATTACTTTTATCAGCTGATATGTCTCTATAATGTAGCTCTTTTTTCGGCTTTGAAATTGTAAAATACTCTTCCCTGGCTACAAGTCTGAGAAAAATAGTATCTAATTGCTATTTCTCTTTAGAGTGCTCAAGCTACACGGAAATTCACTTGTAGCATTCTACTTTTACATTACTCTATAACTAGAAATGTTTTTAATTTATAGGGCTATTTTACAAATGTCTAACATTCTCTCATTAGATATATTAATAGATATGTCTATTCATTTGGTATATATGCATGCATGCATGTCTGTGTGTTTTTGGTGAATTTGTGATTTAAGACTTCAGTGTTTGTTTCAGTGCCTGGGAGAATGTTTTAATTGTTTTCCTCCTAAAATGATGCAAACTGTGTTCAGAGAGGTGGTGCCTCACTTATCCTACAAGATGCAGTGTTCGGGGTCTACTAACCATCACATAATAGGATTTCTAATCAACCTGGAGAGTGATTACTTCACAACAGGTGGGATATATTTTAAGGCCTCTTTGCTTCTTTTTTGGAGTTGAAGAAGAGTGGGTAATAAAAGATGGCCCCTTAGATGTTATCTAACAAGTTCAATCTAAAAGATTTCTCCGTTTTATCATTTTATTTCCTTAAAACATCAGCTGGACACAAAGGGAACTTCATTTGGTGTAAATTGCCTAGAGAAGATGTTAATTGAGGACAGTGGTATTGTGTAGCAATTCACTGGTTCTGTCAGCAGTTCAGATTTGTTGATGTACTTGGAAAATTAGAAATGGGAAGGTTGGTTTTTGAATAAACACTTGAACTTTTCAGGATTTGTGTTGAGCACTGAAAATGGAAGCAAGGAAGTCAAAGAATAAGCAGAGGATGAAAGATACAGACATATCTCAGGAAAACTATCTGGTTACAAGAAGTGACTTGCTAATTTTCTGAGTACTACCTTTGTGTTCTTCCTGATGTCTATTATCAAGTAAACAAAATCGGAACTGACTCATTCTGGTGTTTCATAAAGCTTAAGAACAAATCTCTCTCTTCCCTTCTCTCTCACTTCTTCCTGTTATAGACCACAGGCTCTTGGTCACACTCCTCTTTCTCTCTTGTAAGCTAACAAGAAAATTGACTTTATTTCAAGATGTCAAGTCAAGTGGAGTAACAGCACTCTCTGAGATAAGCATTAGGTGTTCTTTCAAGCTCTTTCACAGTACATCTCATTTTCTTGAAAAGTCAGGTTAAATTAGCTAAATAACAATAAGGGGAATGCCCTCAGTTTGAAAGTCAATTGTACTGATCCTGAAGCATTTTTACAAGGGTAATGAATTAGGAGAGATGTTGGATTTACTCCCTAAAACATCACATTGTTTTTACAAAATAGACTTTGTAAAAGTCTGGTGTGCCGGGCTAACAAATACGCCTTCTTGTGAGTTTCTATATGAGCAATATGAGATGACCATACTCAGGGGTTACGTGGAGGGAGAGCGTTAGAGAGGCTTGGGAGGGGGCAATCCTTTCCTATGGTGCCTGAAAATAAACATGATTCTTTGTTTTTGAGTAAGGACTGGCAGAGCTATTTTGTGGAGTTCAGATAGTAGACATTTTAGGCTTTACTGGTCTTATTGTTAGAGGTGGTGAGCATCCGAGTTACTAGCAGCGAATCCGTAGGGGTCTGCAGCAACCTTAATTCTTGTCTCCTCAGAAGAAAGAATCTGACTGTGGGGCATAAGGCAGAAAAAGAGATGGAGCCAAGTTTTAGAGTAGGAGTGAAAGCTTATTAAAAAGCTTTAGAGCAGGAATGAAAAGAAAGTAGAGTACACTTGGAGGAGGGCCAAGCAGGCATCTTGGAGTACAAGTGTGGGGTTTGATCTTTGACTTGAGGTTTTATATGCTGGCATACTTCCAGAGTCTCGCATCCCATTTCCATTGATTATTCCCTTAGTGTGAGCTGCTCGCATGCGTGGTGGCCAGCTAGCACTTGGGAGGTGAGCATGCACAGTGTGTTTACTGGGGTTGTAAGCCATTTACCTAAGCCATTCTCCCCTTTTCCAGTGGAATGCCCCCAGAAGCTCATATACCACTTAAACTTTGCCATTTTGCTTCTTAATGGCATGCTCGAGCCCACTTACCCAATTCCTGAGATCTTACTGGTGAGAGACAGGACTAGCTGGATTTCCTAGGCCGACTAAGAATCCCTAAGCCTAGCTGGCAAGGTGACCACATCCACCTTTAAACACGGGGCTTGCAACTTAGCTCACACCCAACCAATCGGGTAGGAAAGAGAGCTCACTAAAATGCTAATTAGGCAAAAACAGGAGGTAAAGGAATAGCCAATCATCTGTTGCCTGAGAGCACAGCGGGAGGGACAATTATCAGGATATAAACCCAGGCATTCGAGCTGGCAACCGCAACGGCAACCCCCTTTGGGTCCCCTCCCTTTGTATGGGAGCTCTGTCTTCACTCTATTAAATCTTGGAACTGTACTCTTCTGGTCCGTGTTTGTTACATTTGAGCTGAGCTTTCACTCGCCATCCACCACTGCTGTTTGCCACCCTCGCAGACTTCCATCACTCCAGATCCGGCAGGGTGTCCACTGTGCTCCTGATCCAGCGAGGTGCCCATAGCTGCTCCAGATCGGGCTAAAGGCTTGCCATTGTTCCTGCACGACTAAGCGCCCGGGTTTGTCCTAATCAAGCTGAACACTAGTCACTGGGTTCCACGGTTCTCTTCCGTGACCCACGGCTTCTAATAGAGCTATAACACTCACCGCATGGCCCAAGATTCCATTCCTTGGAATCCATGAGGCCAAGAACCCCAGGTCAGAGAACACGAGGCTTGCTACCATCTTGGGAACTCTGTGAGCAAGGACACCCTGGTAACACTGGGAAGCTGTTGATCACCAGTTTCAGGTGTTTTGATCCATTGGGAAACTGCCATTCCCTGATGGTGGCTGTGACCAAATTTATTTGAAATATCAATCCGAAAAAAGAAACAAAAATTAATGTAGTACTAGATTAATATAAGTAGAGAGTTTATTTGGGCCAAATTTGAGGACTGCAACCCATGAGACATAGATTCAAGTTGCCCTGGATATATACGCTCGATAGTAGCAGTTACAAGTGGCTTTACAGGGGAAAAAGTTTTTAAGTTGATGTAAGCTATTGACTATTGTATTAGCTTGTGAACCCAAAAGTATCTGAGACAGGTCTCAATCAATTTTGAAAGTTTATTTTGCCAAGGTTAAGAATGAACCCATAACACAGCCTCAGGAGGACCTAATGTCATATGCCCAAGGTGGTCAGGTTATAGCTTGCCTTTTTTGTTGTTCTTGTTTGAGAGTCTCACTCTGTCACCCAGGCTGGAGTGCGGTAGTGCAATCTCGGCTCACTGCAATCTCCATCTCCCGAGTTCAAGTGATTCTCCTGCCCCAGCCTCCCAAGTAGTGGGGACTACAGGCGTGCCCCACCACACCTGGCTAATTTTTGTATTTTTAGTAGAGATGAGGTTTCACCATGTTGACCAGGATTGTCTCAATCTCTTGACCTCACAATCTGCTCTCCTCGGCCTCCCAAAGTGCTGGGATTACAGGTGTGAGCCACTGCACCCGGCAAGCTTGCCTTTATACATTTTAGGGAGACAGAATACATCAATACCTATAAGATGTACATTGGTTACATATGGAAAGGCAAGACAACTTGAAGTGAAGGGGCTTCCTGTTCATAGGTAGATTTTCTCATTGGTAATTGGTTGAAAAAAATTATTATCTGAAGACCTGGAGTCAGTAGAAAGGAACATCTGGGTTATGATGATAATGGCTTGTTGTAGTTTTATCATGCAGATGAAGCCTCCAGGTAGCAGGCTTCAGAGAGAATCGATCGTACATATTTCTTATCAGACTTAAGTTCTGTGTTGATGTTAATGCTAGTTGGCTTTTCCTGGATTCCAAAAAGGAGGACAGTATAATGAGGCAAATACAGCAATAGGTTTGGAAAAAAGGAATATGATTTAATGGCAATAAATGGGGAAATCTTAGAAAGCCCCATTTGTTTCGATTATTCTGTTTCCCTATATCTTCAGAGATGAGGATGCTCCTTTCCTACAGATGTAGAACAGGTACTACTAAGGGTCTTACTGTTTCAAGTGAGGTCAGAAAATCCTTCCTAGATTTTATGACCTGCTTCAGGGGAGAAGTACAAGGGAAGGAGAGAGTAATCTTTCTGCTTCTGCTGTTTTCTCAAATGTCACGGTGCCATAGTTTGGAGTAGTGCATCCTGAAACTCATCACTTTCAATAGAACATTTGATGGTCACTGGATTTTTTGTTTCATATAATTCTCAGGTTATGAAAAAACTCATTTTAAAAAAATTATTCAAAAATGCACAAACGATTCTTAGCTTGTGGACTCTATAAAACCCAAAATTTAGACAACAGACCATAGTTTGCTGACCCTTGTTTTAAAGCTACGAACTGATATATGCTAAGGCTAGTGAATTTTATCAACACACTTTTAGACTAGGTCTAAAGTGGACTTTTTTGGGTTTTAGAAACATCAAATTTATTAAAATATTTGATTTACACTATGTGTAATAGTCACTGTGGCTAGACTATAAGTAAATGTGATCCTAGTCCCAAAGGATTTATCAGTCTCTAGTAGGAGACAGATACCTAAACAATTAAATACAATTCTCCACTGAAACAAAAGTAAGTATAAAGTATATGTAGAAACTTAGATTCAAGAGTGATTAATTTTAACTGAGAAGAATGGAGGACTCTGGAGACACTTCACAGAGTTAATGACATTGAGCAAGACCTTGTAGGACTGGAGTATGAATGAATGATTTCTGTCCACTAGACTGATTTGTTTATAGCTGCAGCTTCTAATATTCCATAGTTAAGGCAGCATTTGGAGCTTTAATATTAGTTTCAATTTATCTGCAACAATTGGATTGTTTTTCTTGGTGTGCATTTTATAGAATAAGCTATATTTTCCTGCTCAAATAGGATACAACACCAAAACCTTCCTGAAACCAGATCAAATGTTAACTCTCTTTGACAGAAATCAATTAAAACATCAAATGGGTAATTGTTTATATTCTGAAAAGCAGCATAAACTATAATGGAAAGAATAAAAAAGGCTAAAAATAAAATTGCCAAGGCAGACGTATCGTGATAAATGCCTAATAGGTGCCAGTGACGATTATGGATGATGGAGATACAGTAGTAAATAGAAAAATTTCCTGAGTATGTTCTAGGATAAAACCAATAATAATATCGAAATACTAAGAAAGAATAAAAGGTGCTCAGAGAATTAAAAAATAATAACTGGGTAGAGATGAGCTGGAAGCAGAACATCTTTGATAAGAGAGCCAGAGAAGACTTTCTTGAGATGATATCTTATCTGAGACTTCAATGGATTTAACAACTCAGCTATGAGCAAACTTGGGGCCAGAGAATTCTAAGCCAAGGTAATATTAGATTCAAGGGAAGGTGCTTGGTAGTAGGAAGAGGACCTGCTTAGAGAAATACATTTACTGAAAGATGGTTATAAACTGAAGTGGAAGATAATATTAATCTTTAATGGTATATTAAGTAGTTTTGATGTTATTCTCATTGCCTTGGGAAGTTATTGAAGTGTTTCATGCAGTAAAGGGATATCTGATTTTTAATTTTTAAAATCTGTTGTTGTGTAAAAAATGAAATGTAGTGGAGCAAAAGTCTCTTGCAGGTGACAATTACTTCCCATTACAGTGAAAATGCCTTATACCAATTGTCTGCAGTAAGAATCGTCATAATGTTTATGCTTGTAAATCATTCTAAATGTTTTCTTGAATTTTTGAATAGACAGAATTGGCCAACTTACAAATAAATGTGCTTATTGGCAAATGGACCAATTTGTACATATGGGCCATTAACATTTATAAGATGGGCCTACATCTATCACAACTAAAACCTCACTGAAATGTTTATTGAAGTCTATTACCAAGATTCTAGTCAGTGTCTGATTTTAAGATATTTGTTGTATATCTTCTTTCATAAGCAATTTTGCTAAAGAGCGGTATATTCCTACATTTAAGAGTGTGGTCCACTTTGTAAAAAAAACCCATCTTAAATTTTCACAAATTTTGTGAAATCTGTCTGAATCTTCTGCTTTTGTCCATGTTGCTGGCAAATGCCGATTCTTTTCTTGATGAATGAAACATTGAGCTGGCCAGCTGGTCCATTTCCAGTAGCATCTTTTGCTATGATGAGTGTCATTTCCATGCTCCCTCACCACAGTTAAAGTTGTTTTGACAGTCCTCTTTAGCCATATTCAGGTTTTTTCATAAGCCCTGCTCTTACAATCTCTACTAGCTTTGAAGTGCATCATGTGGTCAGTAAATGTTTGAATCAATGATTCCAGGTGTGCTTATTAAAAGTCTAACAACGTATTGAGGGAATTACTCATTTTCCATCCTTATAGATGAGGAAACTGAGGCTCAGAAATATAAATAACTTTCCCAAAGTCTCACAACTAGTAAACTGATGGAACAGATACTCACCCCTCTCTACCTCTTTGGCCACACCTTCAGTTATATTCCCTTTAGACTTGAGGCTTCCTCAGAGCTGGGCCATGCAAAGCTCCCTAAACACACCTCTGGTTCATACTTTTGTGCCTTAGAACCAAGGCACATTTTATGTGCATGCAACCTGTGCAGTTGCACAGATTTCACACATATGAGAGCCTTGCGCTTGATTGAATGCTGTGCTGTAGTGATCTGGAAGTTCTTAATAGTTTTATCTTTGAACATATGTTTTAATAATGAAGTTCAAAGGAACAAAGGATGGTGAGCAGGGAGGATAAATAAAATATGTGTGTCCAACTTTGCTTGCAACTCTATTTGCCTACAGGGCAAATAGATACTTTCCTATATTAGCTAACCACATTGGCTAAAAATTATGATGTAGAAGAAAAGGGAAAGATAGGGCCCCATAATTCCTTTTTCTTTCATTCTTTTCTTTTTCGTCATTTAGCCTGAATATGGTGTTGGTAGAATGTGTGTGTATCAAAAAGTAAAATAAAAACAGATGAGTTAGAACAATGGAAATGTTGCAAAAACCTGATAAGAGTACAGAATATATATGCACATGTGATTTAAGAAATACAAATTATGTAATTCAGGGACACCCTACATGAGTTAAATGCTCTTACATGTACATTTAAAATTCGTATTGCTATAAAGATGAGTGATATAATTCATCCTCATAATTTAAAATATTATTATTTTTTTTGCTTAGAACAACATTAAATAACAAATAATAAACATCATGGTAAGTTGAGGGAAAGACCCTGGAAGAAAAAAAAAGCCCCGTGCTTTAGGCAATGTTCCTATATTGTGTTTGCCTTTCTATCTTTCCTACTAACTATAATGTGCTTGTAGATAGATACTGTGCTTCCCTGTCGTCAATTATTTATTCATTTAAAAATACAACTGAGTGTCTACTCTATGCCAGCCAGTAAGCTTTATTTATTTGCATTCTTAGGAATAAGCAATGTGTAAAAAGAAACAGATGATAACTAAATATTTTGTAGGCAATCAAATGGATGAAATAAATAGGAGTCATAAATGTAGCTGAGTGAAATCTAATCATTATCATGGCCTTGAGTGGAAAGAATAAACCTAAAATACAGAAATATATTTAGCCATAATGATTTTTATCAGTTTATCTGTACTTTTTAGTTCACTGTCAGAGACTTCAAAGAGGCTTCTGGATGAGTTACCTCAGAGATACCCACGAGTCATCAAGTGGCAAACTTGGAAGAGCAATGGTAGAATCTTGGATGACAATGTCTGCTAGCAGAGAGGTAAGACTTTCTGCCTTTCAGCTCCACTGAGCTGGATATGGGCAAAGGGCTAATGACAGCAAAATACCCAAGAAGTTACTAATGAGTAAGAAGCCAAACAAAATTGTTATTAAAAAATGTCCTTAAAAAAATCCTGGAGCAAAACATCAGGCAGTGGAACACGGCTTGAAATGCTGTGATGGAGAACAATGGTATACATAGTAAGGTATAGGCATGATCAGAACAGGGACAATTTTTTTGTTCGTTTTTGTTTTTCAGATCAAACTGTCTAACAGTGGATGTAATGTCTGTATCCAACAGACATTATGTGGCTTATGAATTTAGGCACTGTAATTATAACCCAGAAGACTCGATAAGAGTCTTCACAGGAAAACCATCACAGAAAGAAGAGAAACAAGTTGCAGCAAAAGTCACAGTCTACAGTGATGCTGATGCCTGACTGGGGAATCTCTAGTGTGTATTACTAAAATGTTTACCTGTATCCTGATGTCAAAGAAGGAGTTAACAAAGAGCTTTGAATAGGATAATTAAAGGATTATCTTAGCCAAAGGACAGAATTATGAGGTACAGTTTTAGAACTGAAGGAGTTGAGATGAGCCGAGTAGATATTTTAGGAAGAACATTTTAATCAGAGGGAACAGTAAGTACAGTTGCAGAAACTGCGAAGTGGACCAAGTGGCTGAAATAGGGTGAGTTTAGGTGAGATTTGTAGGAGATGCCAATCATGAAGGTAATCCAGAGGAATCTGATCTCAGAGGGTTTGGAACTTTGATTTTTATTCTACTTCCAATGGGAAACCACTGAAGTGCTTTGAATGAATGAATGACATACCAGTTTTCTATTTAAGAAGGATTGCTTTGGTTGCTCAGTATAGACTTAAAAGTAGAAGCAGAGAGATTGGTGGGATGGTGGGACGTAACCCAACAGAGATGTCATCTAGCCTGTTGTACATGATTTGAATTGGAGATGAATCTATGGGCAAAAGGAGACCAATTAGAGAATTTTACAAGAAAAGAACACACACAAACATCCAACAGGAAGATCATGTATTTTGAATCTCTTAGGTACAAGACTGGATTCAGTACTAAAATTATAACCTCCATCGTAATCCTACAGGGGAAGTTAAGTAGTCCCATATTACGGAACAGAAACATTGAGATGCAGGGAGGTTAAAGACTGTCACACGGTGGATTTGTTATTCTAAAACCTTCTATCATGACCCCAAATTACTGCCTCAACAATCAGAGAAAGTGGCAATTATGCTCCTCCAGCTGGGAATAAATTAAAATTGACAACCAAAAAGTATGAACAACTCAAAAAGTTTTGGAAAAAAATCTCATCCATTCTCATGGGAATATTGTCGGAGGTGGGGGGTATAAATCTATGCATGGGTACGTGGAACAAAGATACTCCGGGATTTCCCTATAAATTTCCCCTGACTGAAGCTGGCATTTTCTAACTTCTTAATAGCTTTATGCTTTCAAGAATAGAGCAATTATGAGTTTAGACAGCAAACAAACAAATACAAAGGGCATGGCATGGATTATGTGGCTCCAAATTAGGTCTTTTATCCCTTTATAGAACTCTTCCCATTTTATAATTGGGTATTTGTTGTATTAAGTTCTTTAAGGACAGGGACTTTGCTTTAACTACAGTCACAACCCTAGTTTGTAGTACAGTATTTGATACATTTTCAGTACTAATGTGATATTCATTGAATGAAGTAACAGAAGACTATGACAAAATTCACTTGGGTTTCATGAGGTGGCCTGACTTTACCTTTCTTTGGTATTCTCCTTCCTTGTGAAAGAAATTCACATGTGGATCCCTTCCCAATATTTTACTATTAAACTCAGGCCAATGGCAAGAAGAAAACTGAAAGTACATTTTGAGGACTGTGAAGGATAATCTTTCTAGAAACAAATGTAATAAGCTATTTATGCATATTCTTTTTTATTCTTTAAATATTCAGTTGGCACCATGAGCTTGAGTTCATTTCTGTATTCCCCTTACACAAAGGAAGTGAAGCACCATGAGCTTGACCTCTTCGTTTCTGTATCTTACGTGAAATAGGGCTCGGTTCATAGCCTCACAGGATATTCTTAATAAATATTTGTTAAATGAGTAAATCCTGTTAGGATTATGTATTGATTCAAAGCTCTGAAAAATACAAAAGCTGTAAGGTGATAATAGGTTTAAAAAAATGCAGCTGCTGTCATGGGGCAAATGTTAGTTTTTTATATTGTTCCTTGCCTTGTAATGACAATCGTAGCACTTAGATATTTAGGTACTTCTTTGGACCTGCCTGAACTTTCTTTGATATGTGAAATTCTCCTAGTCATAAGCTAAAGTTTGAATATAAGTTATTCAGAGAAAGAATATAGCTGTGATAGAACAGTGTGGGCCTTGCAGAATTTCTTAGTAAAGTGAAAAAAAAAAAAAAAAAAAAAAAAAGCCTTTTCAAAGCCCAGCAGTTGCTACTATGTATTTGACCCACTGTTTCAGCCTGCAATTTCAGATGTTGTGCAAACTCTTAATAGAATATAACACCACCAAGAGAACAGTGTTCACTTGCTGAACCTTGCCTCTTGCTGATAGGAACATAAAGTGTAAGAGCAAAGAAAATTTTAGGCTGAGACTTCGGCTTCAAAAGACGAAACATGTGGGTTGCTTCTAAGCAGGAGTGAAACATACATTTCAATGGAAAAATGGGATGTCAGAGGTCACAACTGCTGTGGAACACATCTCAAGGAAGAATCAATATCAAAATGATCATTAAAGGTACCATGGAGTTCACAGAGGCCAGAGCAATAACACTTCAGGATGCTGAAAAAGAGGTAAGAGAGGAAAAGTTTTCCTGTGTGCTGGGTAAATGTGCTTTTATTTTTACCCTTGAATATAAAGCACAGTATTCTAAAGTGGCAAAAAAAGTTATTAATAAAAAATATTAAAAGGGGTATAAAACTACAAATGTTCTTTCTCTTATTGAGCAAGATGGTCCTAACAAGTACTCATTAGATAATATTCTGTTCTGAAGAATATACTTTCATGATTGAAGTGGATTTTATGTGGAGTACTGGACGGTAAGGGGGAGGAATTGAATGTATCAGTTGAAACTCTTGCTTGGGCAACTGGTCGATTGGTCCTATCATTCACTGAGTTAGGAAAGGCAGGAAAGTGAACTGATTCCTGTGAAAGATAAGAGGTTTTGGGGGCATGTTCTGGTTGGAGTATATTGTTTTGTTCATTATCCAGTAACCAATGCCCAGCAATGTCATGACATCTAGAAGTTGCTAAATATGTATTTGTTAAATAAATGAATGAATGAATGATATAAACGGAGCTGTTAAAGACATAGTTTGAGAGACTTGGGCTGAAAATGTAGATTTGGGAATCGTTAGTACTCAGGTGATAATTCGTGGGAATTTAAAAAGAACACATAGAGAGAGACAAGAGCCAATGATAAACTTTTGAACTTATCTTTGTTACAGACAACAATTTTTTTCTCTGTAGTCCCTAGAGTTAAACAGACACATTTCAAGCCTTATCCAAGTTTAGGACTTTCTGAAAGCGTTCCCGTTGCAAATAAGAGGATGTGCTTGGATAAGAATGGGAGAACGTGCTTGGAATCGTACTCTTGTGCATGGAAGAAGTAGAAGAATAAGGTAAATATTTTGAGTCTCTACTGATAATGTGCGATTATAGCTTTCACAGCTATCTCACTTAACTGCTATATCAACTGTGTGAGGAAAGGAAGGCAGACATTAAGCTGGTATTCACCATCTAAGACTGTTCTAATTGGTCACACTTCTTTTCTGATTGGTATGTGCCTGTGCCTCAACTAATTGATAAATATTTTGAGTTTCACCCTTGGAGGCAGAGGCATTGTTGACCACATTTAACAAATAAGAGAAATGAGACTCAAAGTCTAAGGTCATAATGTTTGTAATTATTTTAGCAGAGATGTGAAACTACTGGGCATGTATGTCATCAAGCCAAGACCAGCCCTTAACTTCTCTGAGCATTCAATTATTTCTCCCTTAGCCAATGGCAGAGAAGAAACTTTTTAATAGAGGGCCAAGAACTCTGTATATGTAGACGGTGGTCTCTGTCAGAAACTTTTTAATAGAGGGCCAAGAACTCTGTATATGTAGACGGTGGTCTCTGTCAAGTTCACCTCCTAGGCGAGTCTCTTCTTAGTGGGCCAGTGGTTGTTTCTAGTTAAGAGCTTCCCACAACGTATCATAGGCATTGTTTGGTTCTGTGGAGTCATCTTGTATCCCATCTGGTGCACCCTCTTATGTTAGCCTTTAAGTTACTGAATCTAAAAAGCATGATTAAAACTGATTACCTTGTAGTTGCCCTCCAATAGGTATCAAATACATTTTAAACACAGAACTTTCTCACAAATTTATTTTATGTAACAAATATCTACAAAGCTGACTTTTGTTGTCTATCCTTTTTGAAGTCTAGAATTAATAAGTTTTAAATGTGTAGATAATCATGAAAGTGGTGCTGGTGCGTCAGTAAAATGCTGAATAGCATAGTTAAATGGGATCTGGAATTGCTCTGATGGGGAATGTTCAGAGACAGAGATGACAGCTACTTAAAGGGACTCATTTAGGTAATTTAAATTGCTTGCATATTATGTATAAAACATTCTATCTTCTTTAATAATGAGCAACAAGTTGAAAGCCTAATGGAGTAGGCAAGACTAAAGTCCCATTTCTGATGAATCCTTTGATAAATCAGCCCTAAAATTTACATTTTATATTTTGTATTCTTAAAAGTAGATAAGCAGAAATTTTTTTGGAATTAGTTTTAACAAAACCATTTTGATTAAAATGTTCTTTGTTGAAACTTATCTCAATTTGTAATTAAAGATTTTTTAATAGTTAAAATCAAATAACAGAACACTAGATTTGGAGTCATTTTTCTCTGCAAGAGCTCATAGAAATATTCTTTTAAAAATATTTCAGCTAAAAAATCAGCTATAATGGCAATAACAGTATCATAAACACATTTTTAATTAACATTGCATTAATTAACAGCACATAGATTAGAATCTAAGAAAATGTATGCCCATGAGTTTATTTGCAGGTGTATTAGTGCAAGTTTATCAATATTTTAGTAGTTTTAATTATTTCACAGAGATTTAGAATCTACTCAGAGTCTGATGAGCACAGGGACTATCTGGAGAAAGTGTGAGTTACATCCTGAAAATATCTCTAACATCAGTTCCAGTTGTGGCCTATAAATAGTATCAGCCTCTCTATCTCCCTCCCCTTCCACATCTGATAATTCTGAGGACCAATATATTCTAAGTAAATGATTTTATATTTTCTTTCTCCTCTTGAACTTTATCGGTTTAATTCAAGGTCTCATCTTATGTTTTCACTCTGCTACCAGAATTTTTTGTTTCTGACACTCAGCATTCCATTTCCCATTTTTTTTTGCCTTTTTAACAAGGGCACCAAATTCTGCTAGCTATAGTGATTTTTTTTCCAGTGGATATTTAGCCAGTCCTGACCAATCAAAGTCCTCCTGGTCCCCACTCCCACCCCCCAGTGCAGCGATTTGTTCAGGGATGGGACTGTCACTCAAATTAGTGCAATCAGACTGAACTTTGGGTTGTGTAATATAGTTACAGAGAAGAGGCACCCTCATCCTGCACAGAGTAGAAATTGGGAGGATGTGGCCCTGGAGCAGCTGGTAGCTGTCTATTCACTTGAAAGAGCTATGGAAAATTGACACTTTCCTTTTGGATTAGAACTTGAAGAATGTAGCTAGAGTCTCCGGCAGCTTTCTTGCCACCAGGTGGAGCCTGAGATAAAACCCTCATGAAGGAAAGCAGAGATGTCAGATAGAATGAGTCCTGGGAACCCAATGTGAACTCAGTAACTGTTTCATGAAGTTACCCTCATGAGACAATTTTACTTGAGATTTCTGTAGCTTGTGACCAATGGATGCTAACTGATCCATCTTTAGTCAAAAGTGCAGACTCCGTATCACGAAGTTCAAGTCACTTCACAATAAGCATTTGATTACTCTCTTCAGTGTCAGCTGTCACTCTGTTCCACAGCCATACAGTTTACTGCCAGACAGGCTGAATGTCTCACCATTTGCCCATCCTTTCATGATATTTTGCCTTTGTGTACATGGTAAATTCCCACTCATTTTTTGATCAGCCCAAATATACCTTTTCCAATAATATTTTCTCTAACTCTCCAAGGATGAATTATCCATTCTCTGATTCTCTAAGGATTTTGCTCATATTTTGGTTACTGTATATAGTAAGAAAAAAATGTTTAATACTCACTCTCACAACTTTTCTGATACCAAATATGAGTAGGGGTTTCCACACCAGCCAGTTCTTAGCTGACACCAGTAATTTAACTCACTTCTTACACTAACTACCTGGAGTTAGCACAGACCCCACAGATTAAGGGCTCAGTCCCATAAAACTACCCTTACTTCTCTCACCAGTCACAAATCCAGAGCCTCCTCCTGTACTGACAAGCTATTAAACAGGAGTTCTCACAATCCTCTCTTTGGGTTTGATAATTTGCTACAGTGGTTCATAGAACTCAGGAAAACAGTAACTTAATGAAACTGCCATAAAAAACTTTAAACAATAGGGTTCAGAGAGCTCCCAAGCTGTTGACACATAGAGGTACTGTGAGGGTGGCATGCCCTCTCCCTACCACATCTTACCCTATGCATCTCTCTCATTTGCCTGTGTCCTTTATAACAAAATAGCATATGCATTGTTTTGTACTGTACTTATGAACTGGAAACTGTGTGTTATTAAAGACACTAGAGGTTACAGCAGTGCTATCAGAGTAGCAAGAAGAAAAGTCACTGCGTCTCTAATGATCTGTTGACAGCTTTAGACCTGAGAACATTTTGTGAATTAGGTTAAATGTGCTAACATTTTGAAGAAACTGGAGGATTAACTTTTAAGCTCATTAGATCTGCAAATGGCTAAGAAATAATGCCTAGCTACTAAAAATAGATCAATTTCTTTTTCCTGAAGGCTTCAAATGGCATGTTTATTAAGTCTGCACTTAGAAATTTTTTCCATTTATGTTTATCTGGTTTTTGCCGCCTTTAAAACATTTCTGAAATTGTCTGAACACAACCCAGAAATGTTGCAAATGCAGACTCTCACACCTCTAATTTCCTACCTTGGAAATAAATATTAAAATGGTGTTCATGTTTGATTTAGGTACCTTTGGCTGGGGCTCAGAGTATGGCCATTCTCTCCAAATTCTTTCAATTTTTTTCGTAACTAAGAATTTGGAGAAGTTAACAGACATACGTTTAGATAATTAAGTTGTACTATTAACTAGGAATGGTAGTAGACTGTGTGAATGATGACTTACGAAGGTCATAAGTGAAAATTAAGGGGCATGTGAAATAAACTGAAAGAAGTATAAGTTTGACAGGGAAATAGATACCGTACATAGGATACCATACATACCACACGTTTCTATTTATACTTGCAGTTCTACCCATTTAAGTAATTTTAAATCAATGCCTTCTTTAAAAAAATTAAGATAATTGAAAACAGTGTTTATCTAACAAGGTTGCTGGCACAGTACTTTCTAAAGCAAGAATTATTGATTTGTATTATGTATTTTAGTAGGAAAACCTCTAAACTGCAAATTAAGACAGTTTTAACCCAGAATTCTCTTCTTCCAAATTGTACTATTTAGAATAAATTTTAACTAGATTCTCTACGTGTTATATGAAAGAATACTCCACTGGACTAATTCTTTCTTTGGGGGTGGGGGAGTAGCAAAGGATGTTTAGGCTTGCTTTTTTGATATCAGCCATATGGGTACAAATACATAATTTAAAGTCAGGTGGTCGGCTATGGTGGCTGATGCCAGTAATCCCAGTGCTTTGGGAGGCTGAGGTGGAAGGATTGCTACAGGCCAGAAGTCTGAGGTATGCCTAGGCAACAAAACTAGACCCTCTGTCTTTATAAAAAAGAAAAAAAAAAAATAGCTGGTGGCTGTGGTATGTGTGTGTAGTCCCAGCTACCCGTGAGCTAGAGGCTGCAGTGAGCTAATAATATGATTGTGCTACTGTGCTACTGCACTCCAGCTTGGGTGGCAGAGCAAGACACTGTCTCTAAAAATTATAATGATAATTTTTAAAAAGTCAGGAACATAATAAGCAGGTTGTTGTGACATCCCTTTTCCCCTTTGGCACAGCCTTCCCACGGACACCAGTCCCTGCTCCTACCTTCAAAATCTTGGAGTCAGGAGTCACTTCTTGGCAGCTTCTCCCTGGGCTGCCAAATCTGCCTCTTTCTGATCAGCTGGGAATGTGGCTTGCTCCTTCTGGAAAGCTGCCAGCATTAATGAAATCATATTTGACTCTTATGGTTTTGTTGCTTTACTTGAGACTCAAGACAAATTTGAGATAGTGATCTCCTCTCTTTGTTCCCCTACACATTTACCATGCTACACCCATGCCTGTATAATCCAGTTTAGTTTGAAGAGAGAGCATATACCTTTATTTTCCCTTTTTTGGTCTTAAATATACATCTTTATTTTCTGGTTAAATGGAGAGGATTTCTAGTTACGTAGATCAATAAATGATTGCATACATGTATGAATGAAATAAAGATTACACAACAATGAAAGTTATGTGAATAAAAGAACTGCAGTACTGACCAATGGATCTCCTGAATTGCTCTTTTGGTAAGGGAAAAATGTAACCCTAACTGACTGTAGATGTCTCCCTGGAACTCAGCCTTTGACATAGATCCTGAATGAACCACATGATGAGCTTTAAATAGTCTGCTTAAATTGATTAAGATGGTAAGTGCTGGCTTTTCCGAGAAGATTATAAATTATTTTTAGAAAAACACAAAAATCAGGTTGAGAGAGAGAGAGATGCTTCAACTGGGCAAAGCTTTTTGGAGAAGTACATTAGAAAAATATATGTGATGAGGCCCATCCTCCCTGTGTAACTACAACAGTGGTTATATCTGGATAGCATCATTTCACATAGGTTTATTTTCTTCCTTTTGTTTTCATATTTTATTAGATTTCTATGTTTTGCTTTTGCAATCAATGAAAAATAAAATTGAAATAAAAATATTTTAAATTAAAAATATCTGCTGTCTGGTAGATAGTTATAAACAAAGATCTCATGGTTAAGAAATCCTGTTCTATATTTAGAATTCTCTCTTAAACTACAGAAATGACAATAGACAGGGTTAAGAAGAAAAAAATTTGGAGTATTTGACTTGAATAAGTAACATTTACTTTTGGTATAAATCACTAAATTATTTCCTATTTAGTTATGACTCTAGGAGATAAAGGTTTAGGGCACAGTTTCCCAAATTATGTTCAATAGATTATTAATATTCTGAAAGTTTGCTAGTAGGCATTCCTTAAAACCAGGATTCTAATCAAACGAGTTTTAGAAACTTGAACTTAATTGAACTTAAAACTAAACAGGCTTATTTTACAGCTAGTTTCTCAGAGCCATTTCATGTAATAATATGCCTTATGATTTCTCCAGGAGGAGATACAATGTGTAATGTTCCCTAAAGCTCTTTCACTAAGAACTTTTCTTACCCAGAATTTTCATTAACACATGGCATAATACAATTTGTGGAAAAAAATAAAATGGAAGGTTTCTGCTGCTGCATTCAAGTAGAACCTAATCCTGTGCAATGGTTGCTTGTTTCCAATTTTGCTTTCACATGGTTTTGGTTCACTTTTTACCATTCCTTCATATACTTAGGCATAAAATTATCCTTCATGTTTTCTATTTATATCTGGGAGGTAGAAACAAGGTACTTTTTTTACAGAAAGGATACATTGTTATGAATTGTACTCTCTCATAATATACACCCAGAGAATTTGTTTTTTCCTTTTTATTTTTCTGAGATGGAGTCTCACTCTTGTTGCCCAGGCTGGAGTGCAATGGCTCAATCTTGGCTCACTGCAACCTCCGCCTCCCAGATTCAAGCAATCCTCCTGCCTTAGCCTCCCAAGTAGCCGGGATTACAAGCACGCACCACTATGCCCAGCTAATTTGTTTTTTAATTTTAAGTAGACACGGGCTTTCTCCATGTTGGTCAGGCTGGTCTCAAACTCCCGACCTCAGGTGATCCACCCACCTTGGCCTCCTCAAGTGCTGGGATTACAGGTGTGAGCCTCTGCACCCGGCCCATTTATTATCAAGCATACAAGAAAAAAAAAAAGCATAAAGAAGACTTTAATGGATACCTGTGTAAGCACCAGATTTTAGAAACAAAACCTTACAGTCAAGGTGAAATTCTCTAGTCCTCTCCTGATTCTCACCCATTAACTCCAAAAGTTGGCATCTGTTGAATTTGAATACTTTAAATACATATTTTTATATTTCTAAGACATGAATGAATGGTATGAGTGGCAAACTCACAATCTGTTGGTGTGGGATTTTTTGTATTGTTTAAGGCTTACAATGAATTAAACCTTAATTATAATGGCTTATAAATGTCCCATTATTTATTATAAATATTCCATTGGTTCCTGAGAAACATCTATTTTCCAATGTTTGAATGTTCTATACATGTTTATGATATATGAATATATGCTTTTATCCTATTCATTTTTTCCACAGACCTATCAACTACTGAGAGGAATGTTTTAAAATCCATGTCCTTGTGCAGAAACTTTCTTCATTTTGAATTAGTGTTGTCAGCTGCTTCTTGTAATTCTCTTTTATGTCATTTAAAATCTATATTAAGTGCAAACTATTTAGAATTATGTAATCCTTATGATTTAAAATTTTAAATTAGCTGTGTTTCAATTTATCTTCAGTAATTTTTTAATTTATCTTCAGTAATTTTTTTCAAGTCTATTATGTTTGATAGTAGACTATATATAGCTATATCTGATTGTTACAAACCTTAATTTTTAATATTTCTGATTCTTTGTTTGAAATGTGTCTCTTATAAATCCAATATAGTAAATATTTTTAATCCAATGTGAAAATACCTATTTTTAACTGATTTTACTTAATATTTACTGTTTATCAATATACTTGCATTTAGTATTATTAGACCTAGCTTTCAATATATATATTGCTTTTTCTTCCTTTTTAATATTAGAGTACCTTATTTGCAATGCTTGAGATATTTATACATGTGTTGCTCTACTGGTTTGTAAGTTATACCTTGATTTTTAATCAATAGCCATAAACATTTAATATGCATATTTAATTATGTCTAAAGTAAGTTAATATTTCTAAGCTGCTTCTGAACAATTTAGTAATTTTTTTACCCCCAACAACTTTCAGTTTACATGTTATTGTTTCCCAGTCTTTTAATTGTAGCAGAACAATTTTGGTTTTAGCCCCCAAATTATTATTACCATTGCATTATACAGTTATCACTTGTTTAGATTCATCCGCATATTTATGATTTTCTTAGGTCATCAATCTAGGTTGTCTTCTGGATTTTATTTTTTCTGTTGATGCTTAATTTGTTTCCGTGATGGGTCTAGAGATTGACAGAGCACACTAATTATTGGGTTTCTAAGTCATCTTATACTCGGGAAGCTTCAGCTCAGTGCTCAAGCCTTCGTCTATTACAGACAAATCACTGCCATGCCATCCTCTGAAACTCTAAGAATTTAAAAGTGATTTAACCCCAAAAGTAGTGGATAATTTTGGTACTAGCTCTTCAATGCCTTCAGCTCCACCTCTTGCCTCCCATTCATGACCCCACCCCCCAATTCCTTCATTGACAATATCAGATACAAAAGAAGTTCCTCTTCAAAGGTTTGGCTTGTTCAGCACCCTTCCAAGGGCAAACAAACTTCCTTATCCTTTGTGCCTGTCTTAGTTTCAGTAAACAACTTTCCCACTGGTCCTTATCTACAGAGACCACATCTGCTACCCACTCTATAAATTACTCCTACCATCACAATGGCTCCTCCCAGGAAAAATGCCCTTCTCGCCAGTGTGACCACCTTCCTGCACCTTTCAAGTTAGCCAATCGAGTTCAGCTTAGATTGTGCAGTTCAACTTCAGCCAGTGGAGGAAGGACACAGAGGGGCAAGCTGCATTAGGGATAAAAACCCCCTTCCCTCCTTTGTTCAGTGTGCTCTCATCATGACCAGACTTGTAAACAGCACTCTTTTGCAGAAGTAAATTTTGCCTTGATGAGAAATCCTTTAACTGCTCATTTTCTTTGTGATTCCAAGCTTTACTTCCATCAATTCTGGGGGCTCATGTGGGATCCCATTCTCCTCCAGGGAAGGGTCTTTGGTCACCTCCTGGGAGGAGACATGTCACACTGCCTCATTGCTTTGGCCTCAGGGCCTGGAGATCAAGACCTACCCATTGTAATGAATAAATCCGGGCTCTCAGCAATGCAGAGAGAAAAAGATTTGCCTATCAATCAACATTGCCGCGACCAGGTAATTCTGTGCACAGACCAAGGTAAGAAACGTTGCAGGGGCAACACAGTATCTCCTTGGTGGTTGGGGATATCTTGGAGGTTGAACGTGCATGAATGGTAACAAGCACTACGCTGTGTGAAGTGAGTGATCTGCAGTTCCATGGTCACCTCATACGGTTTAGTGCAGCCCTTCAGGGGTCCCCTCAGGGATTTATACTGACCTGCCAATTCTAAGAGGAACCTGAAATATTCCCTCTGAGGAAGTGGCCAGAGAGGATGAAGCAAAAGGAGAAGAATGCAAGGAACCTGCAGCGGGTGGGGTTAAACCTCTAGAGAAGGGAAGGCAAGAAATCTCTAGTACAGGGGATTATGCCTCAGCCAGCCTCTAAAAAAGGGAGGGCAAGAAATCTCTAGTATGAGGGATTGAGCTTAACCACCACCCAAGATAGGAAATACCCCGGATTGAGCTTAACCACCACCCAAGATAGGAAATACCCCAAGTAAGGCAGGGAGTAAGAAGGATAGAGCTAACGACAATCATATTCCCCTTGATAGTCCCCTGGGTCTCATGTTAAAATATTGGAAAGATAATGAAAGTACTAAACATAAGAAAAGATAAAGTATTGCTGTTTTATTGGGACTCAGGGACCCATCCTCAAACCCTCAATTTTCTGGCCAAAGTTTGGGTCAAATGAGGATGTAATGTGTCAGCTTTTAGTTCAATATTTAAATGATAGAAGTTTGGTTTCTCAAGAAGAACTGGGCAATGCGCTTTGTTGGAAACAGGTACCTGTCCTCCTTTTTTGCTTAAAAACAAGGGAAAATTTCAATTTAACACCTCAAGAGGAAAAGTCAGACAAGCCAGTCCCCATGCCTAAAGACCCTAATGCATGGGATCCCCTAGATCATCTTCCCCCACTGGGTACCTCACAACCCTTCCCCTCAGGAAGCTGCTGCCATCATAAATCCCATTCCAGATCCTTCCACTGCTCACATTATCCCTCCTCCTTACGACCCCAACTCTTTGGCACTATCATCTCATGAGCCTGTCCTTTACCCATCCCTAAGAGGACTCCAACATGAGACAGAGCAATATAAAAAGGATATTCAAAACTTCCCTTGCCCCTGCCACCCAAGAATCAACTTCAACTTTCTTCCCCTTAAGAGAGGTGCCACAGGGAGGGGAAGCCACTGTCTTCATAAATGTTCCCCTCACCAGTTCAGAAGTTTGAAGTTTAAAAAAACTCAAACCACTGTTAGATGACCCTTATGGAGTGGCAGATCAAATTGATCAATTTTTAGGACCTCAGTTATACACTTGGGTCGAGTTAAAGTCCATCCTAGGCATCCTCTGTTCGGGGGGAGGAAAGAAGTATGATCGGTAGGGCCGCTATGGTAGTCTGGGAATGTGAACATCTTCCTGGTCAAAATGTTCCTACCACAGACCGAAAGTTCCCTGCCCAAGACCCCCCAGTGGGACAATAACAACGTGGCCCACTGGGATGCAAGATTTAAGGGAAATGATAATAACAGGAATTCGGGAATCAGTGCCCCGGACTCAAAATCTCTCTAAAGCGTTTGATATATACAGCAAGGAGAGGACGAAGGCCCTTTGGAATTCCTAAACAGACTGAAAGAGCAAATGAGGAAATATGCAGGCCTAAATTTAGAAGATCCCCTTGGGCAAGGGATGATAAAACTCCATTTTGTCACTAGAAGTTGGTCAGACATTTCTAAGAAATTACAGAAAATGGAGAATTGGGAAGACCGTTCCCTAAATGAACTTCTCAGAGAAGCTCTAAAGGTATAGGTGAGGAGAGATGAAGAAAAGCAGAAACAAAAAACAAAACTCATATTATCCACCTCCTAACAGATGGCTCCAAATCCATACACTTCTAAACAAAGCCACCAGGGGCCAGGAACTATAAAGGGTCCAAGCTTCCATCTAGAGAACCAGGACCCAGACCCCCAGTTACCAGGCCCTCTAAAGAGTATGGGGGAGCAAAGTCAAATAATCCCAGAACAGAGATGGAGGAAGGAGAAGATAAATATTTCAAATGCGGAAGGATAGGTCACTTCAAAACAGAATGCCTTGAGCGGGAAAAAGAGAAGCCATTCCACTCATGACTTTCAAGGAAGAATAAGGGTGTCAGGGGCTCTGTCTTTTTTATCTCAAGTCCCACCAGGAGCCCTTGATAAATTTAGAGTTGGGACCTAAACATGAGCTCATCATCTGCTTAGTAGATTCAGGAGTGGCTCACTCTTCTGTTTGTTACTTGCTTCTCAGAAGAATTTTTAATCTCCAGAGTAAAAGAAGAAGGATTTAAGGCAAAAATCTTAGAAAATACAGAAGTCAAATACAAAGATCAATCAATTCATATTCAATTTTTGTTAGTCCCTGAAGGAGGAACTAATTTATTAGGGAGAGACTTAATGTTAAAATTAGGCATAGGCCTACAAGTTGGCTCTAAAGGATTCCTCACCTCATTAAACCTACTCACCACTGCAGATGAAAAGTATACTCTTCCTTATGTACGGTCAAGGGAAGGAAACTGAGGGAAACTTCAAGTCCCTCCAATACACATCACACTAAAAACCCCCAGGGAAGTTGTAAGAAGGAAACCCTATCCCCCTAGAGGGCAGAATAGGGTTAAAACCTATAATAGAAGGCCTAATTAAGGACAGGCTCCTTGAACCCTGTATGTCCCCTTACAAAACCCCAATACTGCCTTTCAAGAAATCAGACAGATCATACCAGCTAGTGCAAGACCTCAGAGCTATTAACCAAACAGTCCAGACCACCCACCCCATTGTCCCCAACCCCTACACCATTCTCAGCAAAATTCCATATAGTCACCAATGATTTACAGTGATAGATATAAACGATGCTTTCTGGGCATGCCCTTTAGCTGAGACAGCTGAGACATACTCATTCAGGGTGAAAGCAACAGTATCAATGGACAGTCTTGCCCCAAGTGTTCACAGACTCTTTTAGAACAAGTTCTGGATAAAGTTTCCATTCCAAAACACCTCTGCTGGCTTCAATATGTGGACCATCTTCTCATATCTGGTAAAGCTATAGAGAAAGTAGCTGGCTTCTCTACACACATTCCTAACCATTTACAATTCAAGGAGTTATGGTTCTCAAAAGGAAAGCTTCAGTATGTAGAGCCTGAAGTTAAATATTTAGGACACTTAATAAGTGGAGGAGGCAAGTGAAGGACAGGGCCCAAACGAGTGGGGGGAATAGTGTCCTTATCCTTACCTCAAACTAAGCAAGAACTCAGAATTTTTTTTTTTTTTTTTTTTTTTTTTTTTTTTTTTTTTTTTTTGAGACTGAATCTTGCTCTGTCGCCCAGGCTGGAGTGCGCAATCTCAGCTCACTGCAAGCTCCGCCTCCCGGGTTCACGCCATTCTCCTGCCTCAGCCTCTCCGAGTAGCTGGGACTACAGGGGCCCGCCACCACGCCTGGCTAATTTTTTTGTATTTTTAGTAGAGACGGAGTTTCACCATGGTCTCGATCTCCTGACCTCGTGACCCGCCTGCCTCAGCCTCCCAAACTGCTGGGATTACAAGCATGAGCCACCGCGCCCAGCCAGAACTCAGAAAATTTTTATGGTTAGTTGGATATTGCCATTTACAGATTGACTCAAATGCACTAAAAACTAAACTTCTCCACCAAAAACTTACCCAGTGGAAACCTGACTGTCTCCTGTAGACCTCTGATGAAATTGGTCAGATTGAAGAGCTAAAAGAAACGTTCATAACTGCCCCAGTTCTGGCCTTACCCTCCCTAGAACAATCATTCATCTTTTTATCAGTGTGAATAACAAGGTAGCTTTAGGAGGGCTTACCCAGGAGCAAGGGGGCTGCCAGCAACCCACAGCCTTCCTATCAAAAGTTTTAGACCCAGCCACCTGTGGATGTATGCAATCTATTGCAACTACTGCAGTGTTAACTGAAGAAAGCAGAAAATTAACCTTCAGGGGAAAATTAAGAGTAAGCACACCTCAACAGGTTAGGACTATTTTAAACCAAAAGTTAGGTAGATGGCTCACAGACTCAAGAATCTTGAAACACAAGGTGATTCTGTTAGAAAAAGATGATATACCATTAGCCACTAATAATTCACTTAACCCAGTGGGTTTCTTAACAGGGAATCCAAACCTAAAAAGAGAGCATAAATGTTTAGATTTAATCGACTACCACATGAAAGTCAGGCCCGATCTAAGGGAGACCCCTTTTTAAAACGGCAGCACTTATTTATAGATGGCTCTTCCCAGGTGGTTAAGGGAAAAAGATATAATGGGTATTTAACAATTAATGGGACACTCTGAAAGAAATAGAATCAGGAAGATTGCCTAATAACTGGTCTGCTCAAACTTGTGAACTATTTGCACTCAGCCAAGCTTTAAAATATTTGCAAAACCAGGAAGGGACCATCTGCACTGATTCTAAGTATGCCTTCGGAGTAGCCCATACCTTTGGACTGAATTAAATCTCATTAATAGTAAGGGCCAGGACCTTGTCCACAAAGAATTAATCACCCAAGTATTAAATAACCTCCAGTTGCCAGAAGAAATAGCCATTGTACATGTCCCTGGACATCAAAAGGGTCTTTCTTTTGAAAGTCGGGGAAATAACCTTGCAGATCAAGTAGCTAAACAAGCTGTTTCCTCTGAAATGCCCATCTTTCACTTAACTCCTTGTCTTCCTTCCCCTACTGCAATCCCTATTTTCTTTTCCACTGAAAAAGTAATATAAAAATCGGAGACAAGGAAAACTCGGAAAAGGGATGTTACCAGATCAAAGAGAAATGTTATTCAAACCCCTCATGAGAGAAATCTTATCTCAACTACATCAGGGACTCACTGGGGACCCCAAGCTATGGGTGTACAGGAATTTATACCCTAGCCAAACAGGTTACACAGTTGCTTAATATGTAAAAAGACCAATAAGCAGACTATGAGAAAATCACCCCTCGGGAGAAGGGATCCAGGGCTAAGACCATTCCAAAGTGTTCAAATTGACTACACCGCAATGCCCCCAATCGGTCGCCTAAAGTACTTATTAGTAATAGTAGACCACTTTACTCACTGGGTAGGAGTATTCCCTTCTCAAGCGCAACTGCCAGTAATGTAGTTAAGGCATTAGTGGAAAACATTATACCCAGGTTTGGACTAATAGAAAACATCGATTCAGACAAAGGAACCCATTTCACTGCACATGTCATTAAAAAGTTAGTTAGCCCAGGTGCTAGACATGAAATGGGAATACCATATCCCTTGGCATCCATCTTCTTCAGAAAGAATGAACGAGACTCTAAAAAGCCACCTAACCAAATTAGTCCTGGAGACCCAGCTACCCTGGACTAAATGCCTCCCCATTGCCTTGTTAAAAATCAGAACCTCCCCTTGGAAAGATGTTGGCTTATCCCCTTATGAAATGCTATATGGGCTGCCTTATTTACATTCCACTACTGATGTTCCTACATTTGAAACAATAGATCAGTTCCTCAAAATTTATATACTCGGTCTATCTTCCACTTTCTCTTCTCTTAAAACCAAAGGTCTCTTAGCACAGGCACCAGCCCTGGAGTTCATGTCCTCATCAAAGGATGGAAAGAAGCAAAGCTCAAATGAGCTTGGGAAGGACCTTACCTAGTGCTCCTGACCACTGTAACCATCATCCAGACAGCAGAGAAAGGATGGACTCATCATACCCGAGTCAAAGTGTTGCCACCTCCAGAGTCATGGGCCATTGTTCCAGGGGAAAGCACTACCTAATTAAAGCTAAGAAAAACCTATCACCTTTCCTCACTTTGTAACTATTCACCTATTAATGTAACTAGATCGAGCCTACCTCAAGTTACCACATTTCACACTTGTCTCATTCTGCCCTGTGGGGATCTCCAAAGTCAAAAGGGGTTAGCCTCTATCCATAAGTATCCTTGCCCCTCCAGAATAAACAAAATTGCTTATAATGTGGACTGTTATATCCAAAGTGCACGGTACAGTCAGTGGAGAGTCTGTCATGGTTGGGAAAACGTACTCTGGACTACCGAGTATCAAGGCTGGACCTCCCCAAGGGGAAGCTGCATTGATCTAAAATCCTATATCCACTTTACTAAAGGATAACTCCCTCTGTCAGCTTCAGCAGTGTAACACTGTGCAAATCTCTATCACTGCCCCCACCTCCACCGACACTAATCCCACTCTAGGTCGCTTCTATGGCCTAGGAGCTGATTTTCATTCTCAAACAGGCCCAAGAGGATCTTTTGAAATGTGCTTCATTGATCCTCCACCCCCTTCCCTTTCTCCTTCTCCAGAACCTTCTTTCAATCAAACTGTTATTCTTTCCAATAACAAAGCCATAGTCGACATTGTAGAAACCAGAGATTTAGGACAAACTTCAGCAGTTGAAACAGGATATCAAGATACAAATGCCTGGTTGGAATGTATTAAATATTCTGTTCGCACACTAAACAAAAGTGACTGTTTGTTAGGCTTGTGCGGCAGGCAGGCTCAAATGGTCCCTTTCCCACTAGGATGGTCTTCTGACCGATTGGCATGAGCTGCATGGTAAATCTCTTTCAAAACCCCATAGCCTGGGGCAGCAAGGTATGCAAGACTGAAGTCAACGGCTCTGCCGGTCAGCCTCTGAGAGGCACCCGGCCTCCAGCCTCAGATGTTAATTTTACCTTGCCTTTCAGGGCAGGGGGAGAAATTAACATCTCTAGGAGACCTAAAAGGGTGCAATGAAATTAAGCCTCCTTTCCAAGAACTTACCAGTCAAGCTGCCCTTACTCATTCCCAAGCAAACGTATAGTGGTATTGCGGGAAATTACTATTGAGTTATCTGCCGAGTAATTGGAGTGGTACTTGCGCTCTAGTTCAAATGGCCATTCCTTTCACTCTGGCATTCCGCCAACACAGCAAGAAAATCAAAACTGAGTTAAAAGAAGCACCGCGCCCAGATCTTTTGACCCTCTTGTTTATATAGATGCCGTTGGAGTCCCACGAGGAGTACCAGATGAATTTAAAGCTCAAAATCAAATAGCTGCAGGGCTTGAGTCCATGTTGTTCTGGTGGTCAACAATAAAAATGTTGACTGGATAAATTACATCTATTACAACCAAAAACAATTTGTTAATTATACTACGAATGCTATCAATGGAATCTTTGAATAATTAGGACCCACCAGTCAAATGGCTTGGGAAAATAGAATAGCACTAGACATGATCCCAGCAGAAAAAAGTGAAGTCTGTGTTATGATTGGAATCCAATGTTGTACTTTGATCCCCAACAACACAGGCCCCAGTGGAATGATTACCAAAGCTTTACAAGGTCTCACACCTCACTATCAACTGAAACAGCCAAAAATTCTCGAATGACCCCTTCACAAATTTTATAGAAAAGTGGTTCAGTAAATGGACTAATGTCCTTGATATTAACCTCTCTTGCAATTGCCATAAATGTACTCATTCTCATGGGATGTTGAATTCTACCCTGTGCCCGAGGGCTGATACAAAAACTTATAGAAACAGCTCTCACCAAAAAATCACCTGATTTCCCCCCTCCTTATTCAAATGAGCTTTTTATTTTACAGGACCAAGTAGAATAACGAAATCAAAACATGTTAAAGAGGCTTGAAGGGGAAAAATTATGAAAATTAAAAAGGGAGACACAAAAGATACAAAAGAATACAAAATACAAAAGATACAAAAGGGGTGATACAGATACAAAAGAGGTTCCTCTTCAAAGGTTTGGCTTGTTCAGCATCCTTGTTCTTTGTTCCCTACTTCCAAGGCCAAACAAACTTCCTTATCCTTTGTGCCCCTGTCTTAATTTCAGTAAACAACCTTCCCACCAGTCCTTATCTACAGTGACCACATCTGCTACC
Source organism: Symphalangus syndactylus (assembly GCF_028878055.3). Classification (NCBI taxonomy): domain Eukaryota; kingdom Metazoa; phylum Chordata; class Mammalia; order Primates; family Hylobatidae; genus Symphalangus; species Symphalangus syndactylus. Next base: position 73,875,444 of record NC_072435.2, read on the forward strand.
CACTTATGGCTCTTCCCACCGAAACTGCCCTTCCCACCAGTGTAACCACCTTTTTTCACCTTTCAAGTTAGCCAGTCGAGTTCAGCTTAGATTGTGCGGTCTAACTCCAGGCAATGGAGGCAGGACACAGTGGCAGGGACAAGCTGCATTAGGGATAAAAACCCCTTCCCTCCTTTATTTGGTTTGTGCTTGTGGGTACCAGACTTGCGAGCAGCACCTTTCTACAGAAGTAAATTTTGTCTCGCTGAGAAATCCTTTAAGTGCTCGTTTTCTTAGCGACTCTGAGCTTTACTCCCAACAACAACAAGAGAGTTGAGAGAACTTTAGATCAAAAGTTTAGGGTAGTTTACGTGTAGTTTCTACGTTGGACATTGAACTGAGAGTGAGCAAACCTCTAGAAATGTGACAACCAGGCAACGAAGATGCCTTGACCCTTTGGCTAAAAGAGTCTGGAAAAGAATCCATCTTTTTCACTTAGGGCATAATTCACCATCATCAAGAGAGAACCAAGCTAGACTAAAATGACTGTGTATTAGTCTGTTTTCATGCTGCTGATAAAAACATAGCCAGGACTGGGAAAAAAAAGGTTTAATTGGACTTACTGAGGCTGAAGAGGCCTCAGAATCATAGCGGGAGGCAAAGGGCATTTCTCAACATGGTGGCAGCAAGAGGAAATGAGGAGGATGCAAAAGTGCAAACCTCTGATAAAACCATCAGATGGCCTGAGATTTATTCACTACCACGAGAGCAAGTATGAGGGAAACCATCCCCATGATTCAAATTATCTCCCACCAGGTCCCTCCCACAAAACGTGGGGATTATGGGAGTACAATTCCAGATGAGATTTGGGTGGGGACACAGCCAAACCATATCATTCCACCCCTGGCCCCTCCCAAATCTCATGTCCCCACATTTCAAAACCAATCATGCCTTCCCAACAGTCCATCAAAATCTTAACTCATTTCAGAATTAACCCAAAGTCCACAGTCCAAAGTCTCATCTGGGACAAGGCAAGTCCCTTCCACCCTATGAGCCTGTAAAATCAAAAGCAAGCCAGTTACTTCCTAGATACAACCGGGGTACAGGTATTAGGTAAATACAGCCATTCCAAATGGGAGAAATTGGCCAAAACAAAGGAGTTACAGGGTCTATTTAAGTCTGAAATCCAGCAGGGCAGTCAAATTCTAATGCTCCAAAATGATCTCCTGTGACTCCATGTCTCACATCAAGGTCATGCTGGTGCAAGAGGTAGGTTCCCATAGTCTCGGGCAGCTCTGCCCCTGTGACATTGCAGGGTATAGCCACCCTCCTGGCTGCTTTCACAGGCTGGCATTGAGTGTGTGCAGCTTTTCCAGGCCCATGGTACAAGCTGTGGGTGGAGCTACCATTCTGGGGTCTGGAGGACAGTGGCCCTCTTCTCATAGCTCCACTAGGCGGTGCCCCAGTGGGGACTCTGTGGGCGGGAGGGGAAGGGGTCTCCGAGCCTATGTTTCCCTTCTGCACACTGCCCTAGCAGAGGTTCTCCATGAGGGACCTGCCTGTGTAGCAAACTTGTGCCTGGGTATCCCAGTGTTTCCATACATCATCTGAAATCTAGGTGGAGGTTCCCAAACCTCAATTCTTGACTTCTGTGCATCCACAGGCTCAACACCACATGGAAGCTGCCAAGGTTTGGAGCTTGCATCCTCTGAAACCGTGGGCTGAGCTGTACCTCGGCCCCTTTTATCAGTAGCTGGAACAGCTAGGATGCAGGGCACCAAGTCCCTGGGCTGTACACAGCACAGGGACCCTGGGCCAAGCCCTTGAAACCAGTTTTTCCTCCTAGGCTTCCAGGTCTGTGGTGGGAGGGCCTGCCATGAAGACCTATGACATGCCCTGCAGACATTTCCCCCATAGTCTTGGGGATGAACATTTGGCTCCTTGATATTTACATGAATTTCTCAAGTCAGCTGGAATTTCTCCTCAAAAAATGGGGTTTTCTTTTCCATTGCATCATCAGGCTGTAAATTTCCTGAATTTTAACACTCTGTTTCCCTTTTAAAATGGAATGCTTTTAACAGCACCCAAGCCACCTCTCGAATGCTCTGCTGCTTAGAAATTTTTTCCACGACATACCCTAAAAATCATCTCAAGTTCAAAGTTCCACAAATCTCTAGGACAGGGGCAAAATGCCACCAGTCTCTTTGTTGTAAGAGGAGTCACCTCTGCTCCAGTTACCAACAAGTTCTTCATCTCCATCTGAGACCACCTTAGCTGGACCTTAATGTTCATATCACTATCAGCATTTTTGTGACAGCCATTCAACAAGTCTCTAGCAAGTTCCAAACTTTCTGACATTTTCCTGTTGTCTTCTGAGCCCTCCAAACTGTTCCAACCTCTGCCTGATACCCAGTTCCAAAGTTACTTCCACGTTTTCAGGTATCTTTTCAGTAACGCCCCACTCTACTGGTACCAATTTACTGTATTAGTCCGTTTTCATCCTGCTGATAAAAGCATACCCAAAACTGGGATGAAAAGAAGGTTTAATTGGATTTACAGTTCCACATGGCTGAGGGGCCTCAGAATGATGGTGGGAGGCAAAAGGCACTTCCTTATATGGTGGCAGCAAAACAAAATGAGGATGCCAAGTGGAAACACCTAATAAAACCATCAGATCTCTTGAGATTTATTCACTACCATGAGAACAGTATGGGGAAACCACCCCCACGATTCAAATTATCTCCCACAACACATGGGAATTATGGGAGTACAATTCAAGATGAGATTTTGGTGGGGACACAGAGCCAAACTGTATCAGACCACTTAGACATTTGACAGAACTAGATATGCAATAGGGACATTTGAGAACCCCAGAAAGGAACTGAGTGGACTTCTCTATGTGCAACATATAAAGAACTTAGGCATTTACATTCTGAATCATTAGGGCATGCTAGACTCTATGTAGGTGGAGAACCTTGTAATGCTATAATTTCTCATGACTACTAAGCTGGGGAAATGATATATAACTAAATAATACAAGGTTATTTTTGAGCCTGGACATCTCAGAATATCTTCTATTGTTTACAAAATAATGTGTGTTAGGGGACAGGTAAAGGTGACTTGAGGTCTATAACAACTTCTATCTACTTTCTGCCTGTCCTTGAGGATCTCTGGCTCTCAAATGGCTAAAGTGACTTTCCCTAGTCTCTCAAGAACTCATGTGTCAACCAGGGAATCCACATATTATCTGAAATATATAGGTGCTATCATTAGCACTACAACTACCCTTAGGCCCAAGGTGACACTACCTCATAGAGAAGACTCTCTTCCTTGAGAAAAGAGAAGACACTGGAAAGGAGCCTCAACAGACTGGCAAACTTCATGCCATCATTTGCAACAGTCTGCTTCCTGCTGCTGCCGGAAACCTAGTACTCTGTCTCCCTTCATGGTACTAGTAGTTCTGGTCCAGTTTACTGCATACAAGTCATGCCACCCTAGCAAGGCCTTTCCTGAGCATCACCTATCCCTGGCTAGCCACTGTCTCTTACAGTCTTGTCTTCTCCCCTCACTGGCACACACACAAAATACCAACTTTATTTACCTGGCTGGGGCTTTCTCCTGTTTTGGGGTTTCCTGTATGTTTCTTCCCTTTCACTTCAGCCTTGGTTTAAACTGAGCAACTATTCTCTTCCCATTCCCTGGACCAGATTTTCTTTTCATTAATTGGTAGGTCTCTTCCCTTCCTCCAGGGCAGCAGATGTTTTCACCTATCCATTCAGACTTTCCCAATCTCCATCTGCTCACTTTAAAATAAATTGCTTGATTTTTCTTATTTATTGAATTATTTGGGTGAGGGGTGAGAAAGAGAAAAATTCAATAATTTCTATAATCAAATTTTTTTTGTTTTCCATTGTTTGCCAATGGATTATTGTTATCTGAAACATCTGAGTCTTTTTTCTTCTGCAAATAAATAGCATCATCCTCTGAGTGAAAGACATCTTTAATACCAAGCTGAATGAAATGATATTGACAAATGACCTGTCCCCTGAGTAGGGCAAATGCATGAGAGCTTTATTATGGACACCAAGAAAGAGGAATGGAATCTAGTTCTAAAGTCAAATCAGTGTCAACGTAAACCAAAGCAATTGATTAAATGGAGGCACTTTATAGGACCTATATCAATTAATGATTTAAGAAATCTGAAATGAAATGCTCTGAGAATTAAAAATACTTCTTGAAGCATTTCTTCTCTCTCTCCCACAGGCTAGGGAACACTCAGTTGGAATTCTGTGGCACGTGTGCAAAGTAAAAATGGAATTTCCATGAATTATGCACAAAGTTCTTAATTGCACACTGTCACTGGAGCCATTGTCACCCACCACCAAATCTTGTGTCTACATCAAAAAAAAAAAAAAAAAAAAAGGAAGATTCATGTTATTAGACTAGACATGCCATGTCAAATTAAGGGGAGAAATGTGCAGAATACCCAGCCCCATAATGGGAAACTGAAGAACTAAAATTGCACATTGACTATGTTGTTCAGACAAAAAAACTTAATTCGCTTTGAATTTTATAGTAGTTTACACTTAAAAAATTAGAAGAAGAAAATGGGTGCTTTAGTAGAATTTTATTTCTGCATACACTGTCAGAGTAGTTTTTTTTCAGATGGGGAAAATCCCTGTACCCTGGATTCTATCTTTGAAGGTAGAAGAGAAAGGATGGAAAATACCATGTGCCTTAAATACATCTTTCTGTATTTTACCTCCCAATTTTTTTTTTTAATAGCACGGCCTCACAAAGATTGATTTTACCGCTGCTGAAAACTGTCTGAAGATGAGAAACAGTTTCAGTAAGAACAACAGAGAGTAAACAAGGCTAAGATACCAACAGTGAATGCCATGAATTCTGAATAGAACATGACATGGATAAACTGATTTGTTCTACTTCATTAAGTTACGTTGAAGTTGGAGAAGTTTGCAGAACTTTGGCATACATACAGGTCACAATAGTATATGTTTTTATCAAACTGAATTCTAATTGTTAGAAGGTAGGACAGTGAATAATGGCAATACTGCAGAGTGGTTAGGAGAATGTGAGCTTTGTGGTCAGTCGGAAAACTGCTTCAAATCTCAACCATGTCATTTAGGAGTTGGGTATGGGCAAGTTATTTAACTTGAGTCTTACTTCTCACATCTGTGTATGTAATAGGATAATTGTTTGTTATCTGAATAGTGAGAGTTGAATAAATTAGCATCAAAATTAAATAAAATGGAAGGATTCAGTATGATGCCTGGAAGGTATGTATATATTAAGGTCTCAATGCTATTTGTTTTGATTATTATTACAATAAAAATTCATAGTGGAAAAAGCAAAATTCTCATTTTGATTTAAAACTTTTCCATATTATTATTATCATTTAATGTTTTAGAGACAAGATATCCCTCTTTCACTCAGGCTTGGGTGCAGTGGTGAAATCATACATAGCCCACTGCAACCCTGAACCCCTGAGCTCAAGGGATCCCACTGCTTAGCTGGGACTACAGGTGTGTGCCACTGTGTTTGGCTTTTTTTATTCTTTGTAGAGATGGGGGTCTTGCTGTCGCCCAAGACTTATTTCAGTATTTTTTAGTAAATTAATACTATTATGAGCTTAACAGATGAAAGTTATTCACCATAAACTTTAAAGAACTGTGGAAAAATTATGTTTAAACATTTTTATATTATCTCAACTCTGCTTCATCCACTTCCCTGGTTATTCATCAGCTTTGAACACTTCTTCTAAAAGTTAAATACTTGTCAGTCCCTCTTAATGGCCTCCAAGGAGAGATATGTCAAGACTTTCATTTGAAGCCTATTTCGGCGTTTAATCCTGCTGAGCCTGTGTCTCTACAATTTAACGTTCAGTGAAAGTAATAAATGGTGATCATCTCATCAAGAAATTGGATCCATTCCTCAAAAACATTCCAGTGATCCATTCCTTTCATATCCCTGTGAAATGATTTGTACTCAGAACAGTTGTGTGTGTGCACAAGCATATGCAGCACATTAAGAATGCCAAGTCTGAATTTTTCAGTGGTCTGAAGTGGAAACTTCTTATAGAGCAGCCATATGTTTGCTAAGATTGCATTAATCTTACCTTTTAGGCAAACAATACAGTGCATTTTGTCTATGGTTTACCACATACAACAAATACTGAACCCTTTCTTATTCCTGTATCTATGAATGAATATGGAGAGACTTATCTGACAGGCATATTGAGGATTTTTTTTTTTTTTTTTAATTAGCTTACTTGGCCAGGCGTAGTGGCTCACTTCTGTAATCCCAGCACTTTGGGACGCTAAGGCGGGTGGATCACTTGAGGTCAGGAGTTCGAGACTAGCCTGGCCAACATGGCGAAACCCCATCTCTACTAAAAAAGAAAAAAAAAACAAATTAGCCAGATATGGTGGCAGGCACCTGTAATCCCACCTACTCAGGAGACTGAGACATGAGAATTGCTAGAACCTTGATGGGGGAGGTTGCAGTGAGCTGAGATCCTGACACTGTACTCCAGCCTGGGCTACAGAGTGACATTCCATCTTGAAATAAATAAATAAAATAAAATAAAATTAGCTTACTTTAAATGAGCATTTATTATTTTTAAATTCCAGATTCTCAGGGGAGAAAAACCTGGGAGAGGGAAGCTTGGGTCAAGTGTACAATAAGTTCAATAAAGTTGAACATAAGGGTAAGGTTATGTGGTATAAACATGATTTTCTAGGAGCTTCTCATTTGTGTTTGCATAGATTTATTAATAAATTAAAGGATAATAATGAGCTAGGCTTACACCTTAAAGGATGTCTACTATTCTCCCTTCACACCCAGAGGTTTAAAGAAGAGCTCCATGTCTCAGAACATTATAGGAGGTCCAAGGTTTAATTTGCATCCAACTTTCACCTCCTCCCCTAAGTCGCCCTCACCATATTTGTGCCTTGGTCTTTTGTCATAACTGTTCCTTCTGAAAAATGTGCTGATATTTCTTATGTGATCTCCTTTCAGAATTAACTGTGATTGTTATGTTGAATCATGTTTCTGCATTCTATTGATAGTATACCTATAACTGAATATAGTGTTATGCATGATACCTATACCATTCACAAAGACTCTCCCTGGGTCAGCTATTAGAATATTACTCAATATGTTATGGAAAGTAGATATGCATACGTTAAGTTTTGAGTCACCAGGTGATAACTTTAAACTCATTGAACAAAAGCTAAAATATAACAAAAAGTCAGTGTATGTGTGTATGTGTGCATTGGTGGGAGATTAACGTGCCATAGTGGGAGCTATCAAACATTGAAGAAATTTAATCTCTCTCTTGAAATACATACACTGCTTACAGAAATAGAGAAAAGTGGATATATACCTATATTTCCTAGAATCTTGAGGATCCTGCATAGGTGTTTCAAACCACAGAATCAGAACATAATTATTGTCTATTGCCATGTTTATTATAGTATAGCTTTATGAGTTCAAAGTTTTCACCCTTAGATTGTTATTAATTTGCTTAGCATGCTATTTTCCTGGACCATACAAAGGTTCCTGCTGTGTGCTTCAAACAGGTCCTTATTTAACAGGAGCTGGCAGTCAACATGCAGCTTGAACTAGTGACTCTCAAGAGGACCCTCAAAGACATCTGTTGCTTATTCCCAGTCTACTCAGTTTCCCAAGGGTTCACTCCCCTCCGCTACCTCTCACTCTTAGAAAATGATTCTACTGACAACATTTCTAAGAAGATGAAGCTCATCTGACATGGGTTGCATCAGTCTGTTGTTCCTGCTCTCATCACTTCCTATATCTGCTGAGATACCACTCCATCAACTATTCTACCCATCAACCTCTTTTTCCTTTGCCTAATAACACGAATATACCCCTTTATTCTAAGAAACATTTCCATTTGACTCCTTATTACTCCAATCTCTTTCTCTTCTCCACCAGACATAAATGTCTATACTTACTGCACTTCCTCACTACCCACAGTTTACTTGAGTCCCTACACTCTGACTTCTACACACACACTACTTTTCATATTTTTACCAGGTGACTATCATTAACTGTCACAATTTTCCAGTGCTTTGGGCATATATAAAGTGCATATCCATTTCACAAGAATAGTTTTAGATCAAAACTTGTTTCTTTCAAGGTGATTTTAAAATGTGTTTGGAATAAAATTATTTAATTCATTTAATTACAGTATATTACAGAGCAAAACCCAATAAGAAATTAGTTTCTACCTAAACTGTAATAGTCTGCTCAAATATTAAGTGATTATAAACACAAATAGCTGAAAAGAAGTATAATGGAAGCAATAAATATTGGTACTTGGTAGGATTATGACAATCAAATTGAAAGACACCTAGAGGGATTACCATTTTTCTACTATGTGTCCATTGCATCCCCTTGGAACCTGCAGCTCTTTTTTCCTACCCACCCTTGAATTTGACCTTACCCACTAACTGTCCGTCCCACCCTCTCAAACTCAAATTACCAAACCAATGGCTATTAAGCCACAAGAACCATCCCTCTCTCTTGAGAACCAATTTTACCAACTATTCCTGAAATTTATTTGAACTTCAGATGCCTTCTTTGCTAAAGATTATAAGAATTCTGCTCTTCCTCCCAAACACATGTCTTGCTTGGCCTTCTGAATAAAGGTTTACGCTTAATGGTGCTTTGGTTTTCTTCCAAAAAACCAGTGGATTTTATGTTACTACATGCAGAGTGATGGCAGAGAGAGATGAGAAGAAAGGTCCATGATTAGCCCCGGGAACCCCAATATTAAAAAGCAAGGTAGAGAGGGAGAAATAGGGACAGGAGATTCAGAGAAGTGGGAAGGAAACCAAGTTAAAATGGCATTTTATAAGCCTGGAGAGGAAGCAGTGTCAAAAACGAGACAATGATTACTCTTACATGCTGCAGAGAAGTCAAGTAAGAGGGGAATAAAGAAATATTCTTTGTGATTTTATTATGCTTTTGAATATGTACTTGTATTGATGCATCTTCAATCTACAGTAACACTGTACATGGCCAAATTCATTCACTTAATGTCTTGGAACCACAAAGTGCTATGCAATGGTGGGAAACATCTTTTTTCAACAACTATAGTTTCTCACTTGCAGCAAAGCTTCCAAATTTGCAATCCACAACCTTTGGCCTCAGACTAACAACAGTGATTCTAGGGGTTCAGAGATCCACTGATTTAAATGTAATTTAAAATTTAAATATAACTGTATTCATATTATTCAACGTATTATTTTTAAATGTTTGTATATGTCACTGTGATTAATGAAGTATACATTTCTAGTAGTTGTGTATTATTGTATATTTTCTCGATCAAAATAAATCAAACTATCATATATGAGGGGATCCCTATGATGTTGTGACTTAAATACGGTTTATATAATTTTAAAGATAACAAATTCTATTTTTCATTTTATTCTAATACTTGGTTTGGAGTCTCTTCTCAAGAGCATGAAGTATCCACATTTCCCTATGGAAATGAAATGTAAATTTATTTATTCTTAAATAATTTTTAATATTTAATACATACAAAAGATAATATATGCCACAGAGATATTTTACTTTTATAAATGGGAAGAATGAAATGTGTGAGTTCATTTTGATTCCAGTCCATACATGTTAGTTTGTGAAATTTGGGGGGAGGGGCACCTACAAATCTAGATTCCAAGAATTAGACACACTAAAAAATAAATTTCATGAATGTTGACCACTTTTGACACTCTAAATTATAAAACAAGCAAATGATTGTAATTTTATGTATCATTTAATTCATTTACTTTTTTGAATGTGACAAAACTAGCTATCAAACTATAACTCATGGTTTATTTTGTTTCATTTTGTTTTTGTTATTCAGCAGTCATTTTTTGAATTCCTTTTGCTAAAGTGTTCTAAAAAACAGTCAGTGACCTTGTGGGCCAGTGGCATGTGTGTACTGGTATAGGATTTTGCCTGGACTTGTTTTTAATAAAGTCTTCAAGACAGTCCCTTACATCGTAGAACTCAGAGGGATATTTTGTCAGTGTTTGTGATGATAAAAGTAAACATTGTTCCCTGTACAATATAGGGAGAAATAAGTTGGCCATAAAATGCAGTTTCTTTCTTTATAGACACATTTTTAATGTAACTTCTTTACTGATTTTTATTATACTTATGTGCAATTTGGGGAGGGAGGATTTATTTCTAAATCTTTTTCATATAATTAAAGCTTTCTAAGAAAAATTTTTTTTTTTTTTTTTTTTTTTTTTGAGACAGAGTCTCTGTCGCCCAGGCTGGAGTGCTGGAGTGCAGTGGCGCAATCTCTGCTCACTGCAAGCTCCGCCTCCCGGATTCACACCATTCTCCTGCCTCAGCCTCCCGAGTAGCTGGGACTACAGGTGCCCACCACCACGCCTGGCTATTTTTTTTTGTATTTTTAGTAGAGATGGGGTTTCACCGAGTTAGCCAGGATAATCTCGATCTCCTGACCTCGTGATCTGCCTGTCTCGGCCTCCCAAAGTGCTGGGATTACAGGTGTGAGCCACTGCGCCTGGCCAAAAATAAGTTTTAATATAGTTAACATTAAATATATTTGTGTACTCTGTAACAAAAGTAATTCTTGTATTGCAGAGTTACCCAAAGTCAACTCAATAACACAAATATTTTACCTAGATATCTGAAAAATCTCTATATTAATAAGATTGTCAATCTCACAAAGTGGGGAAATATATGAGTGGTGTCTTTGTTCCACTGTTAACCTCCATCATCAATTGGTTAGAGCAATGGGAACTTTTGGGAAAAATCCTACAGTCCCATAAGCCAGAGACGGCAGAAGAAAGGCACAGGGACGTGAAATTTCTGACTTCCATTGTTTCTCTAACACTGGAACACCTAGCCCTATTATCTCCTGGGGGAAAAGGCAATAAAGACTCAACTTTTTCATCTTTAGGTTGAGGATAAAAGGGCACTGCATACTGTTAAACAGTTTATGGGTCTTACCACTAGTTGTTTTATTTTGCTTTGATTTTAGATAGTACATATACATAGTAGATATTAAATAGATAAATGTGGATGTGCGTTTGAGTGGGTTGAACTTGTTACTATGTCTTCCATTTAATCTTAAAATTTGGTGAAAAAGAAACTAGAGATTTTCTTCTTTTGCTTCCCGAAGCAGCTTCCTTTCCTGTAAACCTTGGAACAACCTCTAGAAGCTCACCACTTTTGTTTCCCTACCATTTGTTTCTAGTTGAAGTGAAAACTTGCATTTTATTACTACTTGCTGCCTGGCTTAAATTTTGGGACAATCTGTCCATTCATGCCTTATTAATAATTTTATTTTATTTTAAGGTTTTCTTTGACACTCATCAATATCAATTTTACTATCTATTACAATACAGCAATAAAGGCAAACTAAAAAAGGCTATACAAGGCATTTTGCACATCTTCATGTACTGGGTTCTCTGAAGCCCATTTCCTGTTAATATCTTTTGCTGGAAGAATCTTTTTTATTATTATACTTTAAGTTCTAGGGTACATGTGCACAACGTGCAGGTTTGTCACATATGTATACATGTGCCATATTGGTGTGCTGCACCCATTAACTCATCATTTACATTAGGTATATCTCCTAATGCTATCCCTCCCCCCTTCCCCCACCACATGACAGGCCCTGATGTATGATGTTCCCCTTCCTGTGTCCAAGTTTTATTGTTCAGTTCCCACCTATGAGTGAGAACATGTGGTGTTTGGTTTGGTTTTTTGTCCTTGCGATAGTTTGCTGAGAATGATGGTTTCCAGCTTCATCCATGTCCCTACAAAAGACGTGAATTCATCTGTTTTTATGGCTGCAGAGTACTCCATGGTGTATATGTGCCACATTGTCTTAATCCATTCTATCATTGATGGACATTTGGATTGGTTCCAAGTCTTTGCTATTGTGAATAGTGCCACAATAAATATACGTGTGCATGTGTCTTTATAGCAGCATGATTTATAATTCTTTGGATATATACCCAGTAATGAGATGGCTGGGTCAAATAGCATTTCTAGTTCTAGATCCTTGAGGAATCACCACACTGTCTTCCACAATGGTTGAACTAGTTTACAGTCCCACCAACAGTGTAAAATGTTCCTATTTCTCCACATCCTCTCCAGCACCTGTTGTTTCCTGACTTTTTAATGATGGCCATTCTAACTGGTGTGAGATGGTGACTCATTGTGGTTTTGATTTGCATTTCTCTGATGGCCAGTGATGATAAGCATTTTTTCATCTGTCTATTGGCTGCATAAATGTCCTCTTTTGAGAAGTGTCTGTTCGTATCCTTCACCCACTTGTTGATGGGTTTTTTTTTCTTGTAAATTTGAGTTCTTTGTAGATTCTGGATATTAGCCCTTTGTCAGATGAGTAGATTGCAAAAATTTTCTCCCATTCTGTAGGTTGCCTGTTCACTCTGATGGTAGTTTCTTTTGCTGTGCAGAAGCTCTTTAGCTTAATTAGATCCCAATTGTCAATTTTGGCTTTTGTTGCCATTGCTTTTGGTGTTTTAGATATGAAGTCCTTGCCCATGCCTATGTCCTGAATGTTAATTGCCTAGGTTTTCTTCTAGGGTTTTATGGTTTTAGGTCTAACATTTAAGTCTTTAATCCATCTTGAGTTACTTTTTGTGTAAGGTGTAAGGAAGGGATCCAGTTTCAGCTTTCTGCATATGGCTAGCCAGTTTTCCCAGCACCATTTATTGAATAGGGAATCCTTTCCCCATTTCTTGTTTTTGTCAGGTTTGTCAAAGATCAGATGGTTGTAGATGTGTGGTATTAATTCTGAGGGCTCTGTTCTGTTCCATTGGTCTATATCTCTGTTTTGGTACCAGTACCATGCTGTTTTGGTTACTGTAGCCTTATAGTATAGTTTGAAGTGAGGTAGCGTGATGCCTCCAGCTTTGTTCTTTTGGCTTAGGATTGTCTTAGAAGTGCAGACTCTTTTGTGGTTCCACATGAACTTTAGTTTTTTCCAATTCTGTGAAGAAAGTCATTGGTAGCTTGATGGGGATGGCAATGAATCTTTTAATTACCTTGGGCAATATGGCCATTTTCACGATATTGATTCTTCCTATCCATGAGCATGGAATGTTCTTTCCGTTTGTTTGTGTCCTCTTTTATTTCATTGAGCAGTGGTTTGTAGTTCTCCTTGAAGAAGTCCTTCACGTCCCTTGTAAGTTGGATTCCTAGATATTTTATTCTCTTTGAAGCAGTTGTGAATGGGAGTTTCACTCATGATTTGGCTCTCTGTCTGTTATTGTTGTATAAGAATGCTTGTGATTTTTGCACATTGATTTTGTATCCTGAGACTGCTGAAGTTGCTTATCAACTTAAGGAGATTTTGGGCTGAGAAGATGGGGTTTTCTAAGTATACAATCATGTCATCTGCAAACAGGGACATTTTGACTTCCTCTTTTCCTAATTGAATACCCTGTATTTCTTTCTTCTGCCTGATTGCCCTGGCCAGAACTTCCAACACTATGTTGAATAGGAGTGGTGAGACAGGACATCCCTATCTTGTGCCAGTTTTCAAAGGGAATGCTTCCAGTTTTTGCCCATTCAGTATGATATTGGCTGTGGGTTTGTAATAAATAGCTCCTATTATTTTGAGATATGTCCCATCAATACCTAATTTATTGAGAATTTTTAGCATGAAGGGCTGCTGAATTTTGTCAAAGGCCTTTTCTGCATCTATTGAGATAACCATGTGGTTTTTGTCTTTGGTTGTGTTTATATGCTGGATTACGTTTATTGATTTGTGTATGTTGAACCAGCCTTGCATCCCAGGGATGAAGCCCACTTGATCATGGTGGATAAGCTTTTTGATGTGCTACTGGATTCGGTTTGCCAGTATTTTACTGAGGATTTTTGCATCGATGTTCATCAGGGATATTGGTCTAAAATTCTCTTTTTTTGTTGTGTCTCTGCCAGGCTTTGGTATCAGGATGATGCTGGCCTCATAAAATGAGTTAGGGAGGAATAATTTTAAAAGGAGCTCTTGGCCAGGCGCATTGGCTCATGCCTCTAATCCCAGCACTTTTGGAGTCACAGGTGGGCAGATCACTTGAGGTCAGGAGTTTGAGACCAGCCTGGTCAGCGTGGTGAAACTAAAAATACAAAAAATTAGCCAGGTGTGGTGGCATGTGCCTGCAGTCCTAGTTACTCAGGAGGCTGAGGCATGAGGCTCCCTTGAACCCGGAAGGCAGAGGTTTCAGTGAGCCAAGATTGTACCACTTCACTGCAGCTTAGGTGACAGAGCAAGACTCTGAATCCTAAAAAGTAAAATATAATAGAGCTCTGTTTCCAGTCAACTAGGATAATCAGTTGTTTTTTTAAACCAATTGGATAAAATTTGGGTAAAATTTAAATATATGGCGTCGACCAGGTATTTTAAGATTTGCCTCCAGGTTTGTAAACCATATACTTTACTTGTATCTGCTGGGAATAATTGTTTCATATAAATCTCTACAATTCAGACAGGACATAGAAAAGCTTGTTCTTAGTATAGAACTTCATGAAGTTTTTGTTTCTCCAACAGGAAGGAGAGTCATTGACATTTTCATAATAAATTGGTTCAATTAAATTGACTAATACTTTTTACAATATAATGTCTATCCCAGTATAATCATAGAGCTCTTGTGGCGAGTCCTCAGGGATCTAGAACTAGAAATACCATTTGACCCAGCTATCCCATTACTGGGTATATACACAAAGGTCTATAAATCATGCTGCTATAAAGACACATGCACACGTATGTTTCTTGCAGCACTATTCACAATAGCAAAGACTTGGAACCAACCCAAATGTCCAACAACAATAGACTGGATTAAGAAAATGTGGCACATATACACCATGGAATACTATGCAGCCATAACAAATGATGAGCTCATGTCCTTTGTAGGGACATGGATGAAACTGGAAACCATCATTCTCAGCAAACTATCACAAGGACAAAAAAACAAACACCGCATTTTCTCACTCAATAGGTGGGAATTGAACAACGAGAACACCTGGACACAGGAAGGGGAACATCACACTCCGGGGACTGTTGTGAGGTGGGGGGAGGGGGAGGGATAGCATTAGGAGATATACCTAATGCTAAATGATGAGTTAATGGGTGCAGCACACCAACATGGCACATGTATACATATGTAACAAACCTACACATTGTGCACATGTACCCTAAAACTTAAAGTATAATAATAATAAAATAAAATTAAAAAAATCATAGTTCCTACTAAACCCTATAAGAAAACAATATAAATTTATTATTTATGTGAATCATTAATTTTAACAAGCAACATTTCTTTTTTTCTACATTCAAGTAATCATTTTCCTAATTCAGATAAACGACAAGCCCTCCTATAGATTTTAAATAGAAAAAGTCACGGAATCGCCCTTGATAAGAAATTTTCCAAACTGCTTTCTTAAGATATTTTATACATCTTGTCTTTGAGATCCTAGTCTCAGTTCAAACAAATATGTTACTTTTAAAAATGAATTCTTAGAAATTTGGGGAATTATTAGGAGAGAGATACCACTGATGTAGAGGAAACTATAAACAAATTTATATAATATAAAACATGAATATTCCCTTAGACTTTAACGTTATGCACAAACTGCATTGGCTTTTTAAAAATATATAAATAATAGGAAGCAGTTGAGTGAAAACAGTCAAATTGAGCATGTAGAGCAGCTCTAACCCAAGGGGATATTAAATAGGGCACATGTACAAAGCTATACATTTTTAGATAAGAAGAAGAGGATTCTTCCCTTTTAGCACATAAACATGTTTGGCCCAGGGCAGAGCAAAAGAATGACACACTTGGTCTTTTTCTCATAAACAAAGGTCTTGCTATTTCACCTCCAAAGCAATTTTCTAGGCTATGTTTTTACTATTTTTGAAATGAGTAAGAAAGATTTCTGATGTAACCCTGAAAGCAGGAGAACTGTTTTTTGCTGCAAGCATAGTGTATTATCAATTTGGTGTGAGGCCTGGAGAGCACGGAAAGGATCACTTCTTAGTGCAGAGGGGAGAAAGTTCTGAGTTTGCACAAATTAGTACTGTTTTCATTGTTTATAGAAGATGATCAAAAAATTCATAAATTTCAGAAAAAACATGGAATCAGAAATTGATGTTTTATTTTCTTCTATGTTACTTTAGCTGGATATTTTCAGCCATTTCCAGAATGGTTTATATTATTAATTTCATATTCATAAAATCATTGACCTTAAGAAGCTTTGCTCTAATAGAAACTTCATTCTGTTTTTCCATCCAATCAATCGAGAATCAATCTAGTTAATCAGCAAGCAACTAGTAGGGGTCTGTTCTATCCCAGATGAACTCTAGGTATAATTCGTAAACAGTGCAATCTTAATATACAAAGGAGGTAATATAAAAGAGCCTGAGGATATTGGCAAGCATGTAAGCCTATTGCAAATTATGCAAGTTCCATCTATTTTAAAGTGCTGTATTGTGTTATATAAATGTATAACCATATGTTACAAAACCAAAATCAGGACCCATGTTCCAGTAAATTATTTTTGTGCCATTATTGGATATGAGAAACTTCCTGGGAAAGGTAGTTTAAATGCTGTAATGATGGAGTTTTTTAGGGTATTTAATGGCTTATGGGACCGCAAACAGATATTGGAAATTAGTTTTGTCTCCAAAAACCCGAGATAAAAACTTATTTGGAAACTCAGATATAATAAATAATAAAAACCAGACTATTAGGTATTTATATTGATAGGCTATTGGAAAAGATTTGTTCTTATTTTTCTCTATGTTAGTAAAAAATTTACCCTGGATAAACATTTGAGAAACTGTATGTTGAAAATAATTTAATATGATGTTATGTGCACATTAAGATTGATTTTGCTAGCAGATAAAATTTTGGTAAACAGAAAAGATAAGATGTTTCAGGTTAGAAAAATGAAATGTTTTAATAAACAGAATCAGGACAAATTTTGGCACATTTGTAGGATTATGAGAGGGTGAAACTATTTGAGCAAAAAGTACATATTATAGATTAGTGGTCATGAAGAACCATCAGCAAAATAAAGCCAGGATTATGGAAGGCTTGGAAAACCAGACAGTCTAGGCATGTTGGATTATCTGGATTATTTAGATACTCCTATTGCAGTAAGGCATAGAGTCAAATACAAAGTTGTCATGACTTTATATTTCTTAAAAGATGTACTAATGATAGATAGGTATACTTAGTTATGACTATACTTTGATACTGTTCTAAAATTTGAGATCTTACTTTTCTAATGATTTAACATATAGAAACTACTTCTTTTCCTTCTCCTCCTCCCCCATCTCCTCCTCCCTCTCTGTCTCTGCCTTTGTATTTCCACACACACATATACGTGTGCTCTCAAGAAAGTTGATTAACCTCACGTGTGTGTGTGTGTGTATATATATATACACACACACGCACACACATATATGGAGGTCAATTAAACTTGGCTGAATATAAGAAAATGAATTAATGGCCAGGTGCAGTAGCTCAGTCCTGAAATCCCACCACTTTCGGAGGCCAGGTGAGATGATCACCTGAGGCCAGGAGTTTGAAACCAGCCTGGGCAACATAGTGAAACCCTGTCTTTACAAGGAATTAAAAATTAGCTGGTTGTGGTGGCAATGCCTGTACTCAGCATGCTGAGGCAGGAGGATCACTTGGGCCAGGAGTTCAAGGCTATAGTGAGCTGTGGTTGCCCTACTGCATTCCAGCCTGGGCAACAGAGCAGAGACTCTGTCTGGAAAAAAAGAAAAAAAAGAAAGAAAGAAAAAAATGAATTATTTCAATATGTATTTTTAATTTTTCCTATGATACTATGATTTTCTGCCTTGCTGCTATCATCTAAAAATGTTTTTAAGTTATTGGACAGAAATGAATCCCATCCTAAGAACTGGAAGATGGTGAAGGAAACTAGTATGTATGAAGCAAAAGCTACTTGACAATCACTGATCTGGATGACTTACATGTGCACATCAATTCAACTTTCTAACCAACTACGGGAATGAATATCCCCATTCTACAAATGAGAATATTGAAAACCAAAGAGGTTAATCAACTTTCTTGAGAGCACACAGTAGGAAAATGTCAGAGGCCAATTCGAATACAGATCTGTCTGGCTCCAAAACCCATATTCTTTTCTCTGTATAAATCTTTATTCAAACAAAATACTGCCACCATAGGGTCAGTGGCCAAGAAGATTAAAACTGCATTGGTCTTTTCAATCCCACATCTGTTTGAAATAATTCAACGAAGTGTCTTTTTGTTTCACCCTTCAATTATGGACTGTAAAACAGTCACCTGTTGATTGATTTAATGGAAAAAAAAAACTATTAAAATTCTTCTTTGTGCATAAAAAGCTGTAAGATACACCAGAAATCTTAGATCCCATGACTCTGTTGTTTGTAGTCAACAGAGAATATAAACTACAGGCAGTTTTCCTAATAATAAAAAGTGAAAGTAGTGTTTCTGGAATAAAAAAATAAAAAATTAGCAAAATAGAATCGGTTTTCTTTATTCTATGCTTCTCTACCATCCACATTTAGTGCTAATTCTATCTGAATAGTGGAAAGTACAAATGAAAAATCACAGTCCAATCACATGCTGGCCTTACGTTACCCCAGAGTCAATTTCCTGTACAATATATGCTTCCGTTATTCACTTTGCCCCTGCCTATGTATCAGCCACTCCTTTAACTGATAGTTTATTAAGGAAAAGAAAAGTTAAGCTTTTCACAGATCTTTTGTTCTATGCAGTAATTATCCTTCTTGCCTCATTCACTTAACCCAATTACTTCTGTTCCTTTTCTTAGAGAAATAATATCAACTAGCTTGTCCTACATGGGAGGACCTGCTTGAAGCACATTGCAACTTCTGACTTACATATTCCTTGTACTTAACGCTATAAGGCTAGTTCTCTTATAGTCCCTTCTTTACCCATGTGGCTTCTGCAGCATAAAGTGATTATGGAGTAGGGATTTGAACCCATACACTCTGACTAGAGTCCACATACTTAACCCCTGCATTGTGCCATTCGATGCCAAGAAGGAATTTAAACCGTTCTGCCTTGTTTTTACTAGTAGTAAAATGTGGATAATATTTTCTAAATTTCAGAATCATCAGGATTAAATTAGATCATTTATGAAGGGGATTATCATAGTATCTGAACAAAGCATTTTCTCAATAGTTATTAGATATTCTATATAATTCTATATATTAAGTTTACTTATATATTTATTACAAGTAAACTATAACATATATTAATTATTAGAATCATTGTCTTCTTCATCATTGTGATGTGCCTATCTCCTATTATGGATATCTTTTGGACAGGATTTTATTTATTTTGTACTCAAAGTGCCCGGTACAGCATCTTAAACTTAGCAGCTAGTTAACACATATTTGTTGAGCCAATAAGAAATACACAAATTACTTAAGTAGTGTCATGTGTTTCAAAACCTTGTTTTGAAATTACTTTGAACTTTCCATGTCATAAATAAACGTTTGTGGAATGAAAGAATTTTGACTCCCCTTTACCTTTCTTAAAATGGAATATGCCACGTGTTCTATAATAAGGGATGAAGAATGGTAAATTTTGATCATGAAATTAATTGAGAATTGCTGAAAGTCAGTGAACATATAAAAATACTCCTGTTGATATTTTCTACAACAGATCTCCCTGACAGTACAACCTTTAGAGACTTTCACAGATATAAAGCCTGGATATTTATTTCACAATGATTGCAAGAAAATATATATTTTGTCGGAATGAAGTACAAACTGCTGTAATGTTTTTCCTGAGAGTATATTAATTCAAGGAAGTTACTATCACATGATTGAGTCTATTTTTAAAACCTTGATGTACTGGTAGCTCAACATTTAGCACATATAAATACAACTGCCAAATAATCACGTGCTATATTATAAATGACATATATAACTGATAATTGTCTAAAGCAAAGGCAGTCTTAGTTTGTACATCTAGAGTGAAATCAATGAAAAGGGGCCTGCGAAAGAGATTGTTGTGGTGGCACAATATTGAAATTAGCAAACAAATTTAAAACCACCTGATTTTTTTTCCTATTCTGATTTTTCCCCTCAGTTACAGTCTCATTCAAGTCTAGAATTTCTCTTTAATGTATTTTTTCATCCTATTACTCATCCAGTTTCTTAATTATCTTGTTCTCTTCAGTGTTCTATAGTGGAAATGGCATTTATTAGTTTGTACAATAATTTAACAAATATCTGAGTGCCCACTAAGTAGTTGGACTTTGAAATAAGACATTCGTCTACCACATAGCAGCAATGTTATTATAAGGGATTTTTCTTTTCTAAGACCTGACTGTCCTTCTCTGTCTTCCCTCTCTCACCTCATTGCTGTCCTTCGCTAACTCCCTCTCAAATATTCTTACATGAACAACAAACATGTACAATAAGCAATCATTTTACAGAGGACATTTGAACAATTTTAGTACTTTGAACAAAACAGCATGATGAATAATCATCTTTCTTAAAAGTGAACTTTAAAGAACCTATTGAAACTCAGGAAACACACATAAGAGACTCAATTTCACAGATAATGAACCGATATTTATAGTTAATCACATCTTTTAATGTGAATCTCTCTGTTTTGAATGTAAGGCATTAGAACATGTCAAAAAAAATGGGCCTACTAATAAACACTTGATGTCCTAAAATAAATCTTTTTTCCCTTTTTTTCCTAAGCAGTGTTCAGCCTGATAAGGAATACATGATTGGTGCAAACTTAGCATCCTCTTCTTACCATCAGGAACATCTTTGAATATGTAGAGAAATATATACTGATTAAGAATACAACATGAAGTACATATTATTTTCAAAAAATAAGATTAGGTGAACAGGGGAGGAGATTATAACTCTGCAACATGACTTGTTTTATAGCCTTTAGTACAAGGGCTGGTTTTTCCGCACAATCTAGGCCGTTCAAAGAATGGACGTATAGGAATTTCAAAAGACTGCCACAGTAAAACACCACAGATCAAATGACTTAATCTAAACATTAAAACATCGTTAGAGATATAAGAATAGATCTTCTTATCAGGAAAGATCTGGAACTACCAAGTAAGGGATTGAGGAAGGAGTAGGAGGAGCAAATTGCCATGATACAAGCAGGTCTGCACAAAGCGAGAGTGATGAAATATTGGATCCAAACAATCAGTGGAAGAATGTGGCATGCATCCTGCAATATGGTCATATGCAGATAAAAAGTAATATGTATTACTCTTCCTATATGCTTAGTCGTTACCCTCTATTTTACCATATGCTCACTACTGTTGAGGGCTTGCCTACTCACTCCTGTGGTCGGAGTCAGCACCACATAAGATGGTCTATAATATGAGCTTAAAGGATGGCTAAGAAAGATTCTCTGATTTAAAACACCTCTGCTGAGATTCTGTCTTCCGTGATTCAATTATTTGGGTTATTAAGCGAACTGCATTAGCATACAATACAGTTGGAATGGTTAGCATGTAATAATAATAATGCAAACTAGCATTTGTACAGCTTTCCAATTATAAAGTACTTTTTCATTTTTCATATTAATACAGTAGATCTAGATTATTTTTCACTTTGTAGATGAGGCAAGAGTCCAGAATATTACATACCTTGTCCAAATTCATGTAAATAACACATCTTAGAACCAACCAAACAGTGTAGGTAAGTAGAAATTCTCAAGAACTATATTTAAAAGGAAGAAAAATTATGTTTTATTTTTGCTCAACTAATTGAACCACTGTATTTATTTTAATAAAGACTATAACATGGCTTTATATTTGACGTTGAATCACTGAAAACATTTTTCAATATATTCGGCAATAAAAAATATACTGTCACTAATATCATTCAATAGTGTTCCAAAAGTTCCATAAAATGCAGTAAAAAAGAAAATGCAGTAGAAATGAGATCACAAATTATCATTGCAGGTAAAATAATTGTCTTCATTGAGAAACAAAAATAATCAACTGAAAAGCTATTCTATCAGTCTCCAAACTGGTTGATTACAAAGTATACACAGAAAAATCAATATATGTCGCACTATTCAAGAGGATGATTAAAGACCTACATATAAATAGCAACACTGAAAAATTAGGTGAAAATATTGAAGAAAATCTTTGACTTTCAGTAGATAATTCCTTCTTAAATAAAACACTATGTAGACTGGTGTGTGATTAAATCAAAATAGGCATGTGTAATTAAATAGACTGATATGTGATTTAAATATATGACTAAGTCAAAACATAAATGATATTCAGAAACAAATATACTGTGAAAAATATCTGTGATATAGAAAACAGAGAATAGATTTAAAGAAAACCTTTGCATGTAAGATAGTAAATGAGAGTACAGACTTTCTAGCCACCCGCAGGAGTCTGAATCCCAGTTCAGCTACTTACCAGCTGTATAACCTTGAGAAAGTGTTTCAACTTCTCTAGGCTCAGTCTCTTCATTTTGCAGAATAGAAATAGTAATAGTACCTACCTCATAGAGTTGTTATAAGGTTTAATAAATTCATACTTTTCAAGCTGTTAGAACAGTACTTGGCACATAATAACCACAATGTGTATTTGTTAAATAAACTAAACCACTAAGAAAATGAAAAACCCACTAGAAAAATGACAACTCTTAGAAAAGGTCATATGAGTAGCTAGTAACAATATAAAGACATGCTCAGCCTAAGCTAGTAATAAGAAAAATGCAAGGTAATACCCTATCAGACTGACAATAAATTTAAAATGCTGACAATATTTTGATATATTAAATATTGTCTCAGATGGAAGAAAGAATAATTTGGAAGTGATTTTGGCAGTTTCTATTAAAATTTAAAATAGTACAAAATTTTACTACCTAAGGGAAAAACTGGCACATTAAAAAGTACAAAGATACAAATAGCATTAGAATTTGTACTAACAAAACAATGAAAGCTAACTCAAATGTCCAAATGGCAAAATATAAAGTGGTACATTCAGGATATTACATACTGTGCAATCTTGGGAGATGCTATTCACATCCATAACATTAGAATGTAACTTAATGAAGGCCCAGCACTTTGGGAGGCCAAGGCAGGTGGATCACAAGGTCAGGAGTTCGAGATCAGCCTGATAAACATGGTGAAACCCTGTCTCTACTAAAAATACAAAAATTAGCCGGGCGTTGTGGCATGCACCTGTAATCCCAGCTACTCAGGAGGCAACGAACAGCAACCCAAAGTCAAAAGCTAACTAGGAAGGAAAAATCTCATTCCTACAACTACAAATAACATAATTTTATCAACTTGAATGAACTTGGAATCATATTATTTCACAGACTCAGGAGTCTGAGGCAGGAGAATTGCTTGAATCTGTGAGGCAGAGATTGCAGTGAGCCGAGATCGCACCACTGCACTCCAGCCTGGGCGACAGAACAAGACTCCGACTCAAAAAAAAAAAAAAAAAAAAAAAAGAATGTAACTTAAGAAAAAAATCAAGTAAAATTAAACAATAAAACCTCACTGATTAACATGAAGGAAGACTTATTAAATGAAGGTTATTCTATGAATATTCAACAGTAAAGATAGACTTTCTCCTCTAAATTAATGCCATCTCAATTAAAATAGTCATGTTAATATTGACTTTATAAAATGTTTATAAAATTTATCTGTAAAAAATAGGAATAGTTTCTTTTGCTGTGCAGAGTGAACAGGCAACCTACAGAATGGGAAAAAATGTTTGCAATCTATCCATCTAACAAAGAACTTAATAGAATACACAAAGAACTTAAATTTACAAGAAAAATAAAAAAGTGGGCAAAGGATGTGAACAGACACTTTTCAAAATAAGACATTTATGCAGCCAACAGACATATGAAAAAACGCTCATCATCAATGGTCATTACAGAAATGCAAATCAAAACCACAATGAAATAACATCTCATGCCAGTTAGAATGGCAATCATTAGAAAGTCAGGAAACAGATGCTGGAGAGGATGTGGAGAAATAGGAAGGCTTTACATTGTTGGCGGAAGTGTAAATTAGTTCATCAATTGTGGAACACAGTGTGGTGATTCCTCAAGGATCTAGAACCAGAAATACCATTTGACCCAGCAATCCCATTATTGGGTATATATCCAAAGGATTATAAATCATTCTACTATAAAGACACATGAACAGGTATGTTTATTGCTGCACTGTTCACAATAGCAAAGACTTGGAACCAACCCAAATGCTCATCAATGATAGACTGGATAAAGAAAATGTGGCACATATACACCATGGAATACTATGCAGCCATAAAAAAGGATGAGTTCATGTCCTTTGTAGGGACACGGATGAAGCTGGAAACCATCATTCTCAGCAAACTATCACAAAAACAGAAAACCAAACACCACACGTTCTCACTCACGGGTGGGAGTTGAACAATTAGAATACATGGACACAAGGAGGGGAATGTCACACACTGGGGCCTGTCAGGGGATGGGGGGCTAGGGGAGGAATAGCACTGGGAGAGATACCTAATGTAGATGACGGGTTGATGGGTGCAGCAAACCACCATGGCACGTGTATACCTGTGTAACAAACCTGCACGTTCTGCACATGTACCCCAGAACTTAAAGTATAATTTTTAAAAATAGGAATAAAAATTACGAAGATAAAACTTTTAAAGGAAAATAGATTTGGAGGATTTGCACCGCCAGGTATTAAAATGTATAATAAACACACAACAATGGCAACAGTAGAAGAGGTGAATGGTATTGTCAGTTAACTGAATTAGTTTTCTGTTCTACTGTGACAAATTACCACACGCTTAGTGGCCTAAAACAACACAAATTTATTGTCTAGACCTCTGTTCTAGAGGTCAGAATTTCAAAATGAGTTTGCTAGACTAAAATCAAGTATTGGCATACTGTGTTCCTTCTGGAGGCTTTAGGAGATAATGTATTTCCTTCCTTTTTTGGCTCCTAGAGTCTCCCTACATTCTTTGACTCTTGGACCCTTCCTATATCTTCCAAGCAAGCTTCTTCAAAGCCAGCATCTTCTAATCTCCATGGCTTCATTTTGATACTCTATATTTATTCTCACAGCTTCTCTATTAAGGAACCTTGTGACTACACAGGGCCCATCTGGATAATCCAGGTTAATAGCCCATCTCAGTATCCCCTCCTTTTCTTAATTACATCTATGAAGTCCTTTTTACCTTGTTTTGATGTTCTAGGGATTAGGGGTGAACATCTTTTGGGGTCATCATTCTAGTACCTGCCAAATTATACCCCAAAATTTATGTGTTTTTTAGAACTTTTTTGTAAATAGCATATGACTGTAAATAAATATGAAATATGAATATTAATTATAAATTTAATATGAAACATAAAATATGTAGTAGCGACCACCCCATCAAGATAAAATTCATTCCTCTCATTTCAAGAGTTCTGTCATACACCATGTGAGTCAACTTCTTCCACCATCCCTAGGCAAACACTGATGCTCTGTCACTGTAGGTTAAATTTGTCTTTCTAGCATTTCATAAAAATAGAATCATAGAGCATGTACTCTTTTTTATGTCTTGTCTCTTTCATGGAGCAGACTGTTTTACAGTTTAAGCGTTGTTATATGTATCAGTAGTCTGTTCTTTTTTATTGCTAAATAGTATTTCACGGTACAGATTTATCATTGCTTTACTCATTGTGATAGGCAGACTTCTATGAATGGCTCCCAAAGATGCTCACTCTTGTAAAAATTCCCTCCTCTTTGAGTGTAAGTGGAACCTGGGCATATGAGGAGATATCACTCTTACAATTATGTTGCATTCCATGGCAAAAGGGCATTATTTCAGAGAGTCAAATTGAAGCACAGGAGTCCTTTAAATGAAGGTTTTTAGTGGCTGGCTTACAGAAGTCAGAGATTTAAAATGCAAGGGGGGGTGAACTTACCATTGCTATCTTTAAAGAAGGAGTAAACATATACCATGGACTTGGGGTAGCTTTTAGGAACCAACAGCAACCCAAAGCTAGCTAGGAAGGAAAAACCTCATTCCTACAACTACAAAAAAAAAAAAAAAAAAAAAAAAAAGAATTTTATCAAGGACTTGAATGAGTTTGGAAGCAGATTCTTTCACAGACACTTCAGATGAGAGTCCATCCTTGATTTTGACCTTGTGAGACATTAAGCAAATAATTTAGCTAAGTCTGTCTGGACTTCTGACCTACAGAACTATAATACAATATACAGATAGATACTGCTTTACACCAGAGTTTGGGATAACTTTTATGCAGCAATCGTAAACTAATACACTCATTAACCAGTTAATGAATATTTGAGTTGCTCTCAGTTTGGGCTATTGTAAATAAAGCTACAATAAACTCTTTGTTTAAATATGTTTTTCATTTTGCTTGGATAGATATATAGAAATGGGATTGCTGAGTCCCTCTGTAAGAGTATGTTTTTCTCTATAAAAAATTGCCAATCAGTGGTTGCACTGTTTTGTATCCCCATCTGCGATGCAAGACAGTTCCAGTTATTCCACATCCTTGACAACACTTATTGTCAGTGTTTTTTATGTTAGGCTTTTTTTGTGGGCATGTAGTCAGGATCACCATGACGTTCTAAAGGAGGAAAACTTTACCTCCACCCTCTTATGGTCTCCAAGTAGGCCAGAGGATTTAGTTGGCATAAAACAGATTAACAGGAAAAAAAACTCTCTAAAGAAAATCTATTAAAATGTACAGAATTTTACATGTGTGTGGGAGTACCCATAGGAAGATGAAGACCCAAAGAAGCAGTTAGAGCTGAATGTTTACATACTATTGGACAACAAGTAGTAAATTGTGAAAACCTGACAAAACACAGGGACATAGGCTAGGATATTTAATTATGGAGAAGTGACTAGAGATATTGAGGGTTAGTTTACCAAGGTTGCTTTGTGCAGAGTTTCCTTGGCCTAGACTCCCCATCTTTGGTGATAAGAGTATCTTTCTTCCCCCTGATATAGGGATACTATCTTTTACATGGGAGTTTCATCTCTTGCTTTCAAGAAGAAAAAGGAAGATCAGATTGCCCTTGTTGCATCTGCTATTTTCTTAAGTGCCTTTAACTCAAAATGATTCTTATGCCAAAACGGAATATTTGGGCCACCTTTCAAAATGATTACTATAAGTCTTTAATTTTAGCATCTTTTAATGTACTTATTGGACATTTGTATGTCTTATGTGAGTATAATTTCATATTCTTTTATTATTGAATCATGAGTTTATATAGTTTTAATACATGGCCTTTGTCAGGTATACTGTGAATATAATTTTCCAGCTTCTAGCTTGTCTTTTTTTCTTAATGTCTCCCAACGAGCAGAAATTAAAAACTTTAATAATTTTAAAATCATTAAAGTCAAATTTTTTATTTTTTAAATTTAAGGTTAGTATTTTAGTGTATCCTTGCCTTAGAAATCTTTACCTCCCCTAAGACTGGGAATATTTTCTCCTATATTTCCTTCAAGAAGTTTTAGAGTTTCACAGTTTGTATGTTATACAGTTTGTGTGAAATTCAGTATCTTTCGCCAGATATGTTAGGCAGGATTCTAAGTTTTCCCTGAAGATTTCCCATCTCCCTCGTGTACACAGCCTACGTAATTCTTGGATCTGTGAACCTGATAAACTTTACTCTTGTTAAGTTATGTATGTGGTACAATTGACTCAAAAATAAAGAAATTATCCAGTGAGTCCAACCTGATCACATGCATACTTTAAAAGCAAAGAGTTGGGGGGAAAAAAAACAGAGTTGGTTGGTGCTGGCAAAATGGCAGAATAGGAACAGCTCTGGTCTGCAGCTCTCAGTGAGACCAATGCAGAAGGCAGGTGATTTCTGCATTTCCAACGGAGGTATCCTCTTCATCTCATTGGGACTGGTTAGAGAGTGGGTGCAGCCCATGGAGGGCAAGCAGAAGCAGGGTGGGGCATCCCCTCACCCAGGAAATGCAAGGAGAAGAGGAGCTTCTTTTTCCCAGCCAAGGGAAGCCATAAGGGACTGTGATGCCTGGCCGCCCCCGGGGTACTGTGGTTTTCCCACAGTTTTTGTAGTTCACAGACCTGGAGATTCCCTTATGTGCCTGTACCACCGGGGCCCTAGATTTCAAGCACAAAACTGGGCAGCTGTTTGGGCAGACACCAAGCTAGCTGCAGTATTTTTTTCTCCCCGCATACCCCAGTGGCCCCTGGAACTGGGGCAAAACAGAAGCATTCACTCCCCTGGAAAGGAGTCTAAATCCAGGAAGCTAAGTGGTCTCACTCAGTGGGTCCCATTCCCAAAGAGCCCAGCAGGCTAAGAACCACTGGCGTGAAATTCTTGCTGCCAGCATAGCAGTCTGAAGTTGGCCTGGAATACTTGAGCTTGGTCGGGGGAGGGGAGTCCACTATTACTGAGGCTTGAGTATGCGGTTTTCCACTGGCAGTGCTACGGAGACTGGAAGGTTTGGACTGAGCCAAAAACAACACAGTGTAGTAAAGTGGCTGTGGCCAGATTGCCTCTCTAGATTCATCCTCACTGGGCAGGGCATCTCTGAAAGAAAGGTGGCAGTCCCAGTCAGGGACTTATAGATAAAACTCTCATCTCACTGGGATAAAGCATCTGGGGGAAGGGGCAGCTATGGGTGCAGCTTCGGTGGACTTAACCATTCCTGCTTGCCAGCTCTGAAGAGAGCAGCAGATCTCCCAGCACAGCACTTGAGGTCTACTAAGGGACAGACAGCCTCCTCAAGTGGGTACCTGACTCCCATGCCTCCTGACTGGGAGACACCTCCCAGCAGGGGTCAACAGAAACCTCATGAAGGGAGAGCTCCAGCTAGAATCAGGCCAGTGCCCATCTGGGATGAAGCCTCCAGAGGAAGGAGCAGGCAGCCATCTTTGCTGTTCTGCAGCCTCTGCTGGTGATACCCAGGTAAATAGGGTCTGGAGTGGACCTCCCCCAATCTGCAACAGACCTGCAGAAGAGGAGCCTGACTGTTAGAAGAAAAACTAACAAACAGAAAGCAATAACATCAACATCAACAAAAGCAACCCTCACACAGAAACCTCATTCAAAGGTTAACTCAAAGATCAAAAGTAGATAAATCCACGAAGATGAGGGAAAACCAGAGCAAACAGGCTGAAAATTCCAAAAACCAGAATTCCTCCTCTTCTCCAAATGATCACACTCCTCTCCAGCAAAGGCACAAAACTGGACAGAGAATGAGTTTGACAAATTGACAGAAATAGGCTTCAGAAGATGGATAATAACAAACTCCTCTGAGCTAAAGGAGCATGTTCTAACCCAATGCAAGGAAGCTAAGAACCTTGACAAAAGGTTACAGAAACTGCTAACTAGAATAACCAGTTTAGAGAAGAGCAAAAATTACCTGACAGAGCTGAAAAACACAGCACGAGAACTTCATGAAGCATATAAAAGTATCAACAGCCAAATTGATCAAGCAGAAGAAAGGATATCAGAGACTGAAGATCAACTTACTAAAATGAGGTGTGAAGACAAGAATAGGGAAAAAAAAAAAAAAAGACTGAAAAGGAACCAATAAAGCCTCCAGGAAATATGAGACTATGTGAAAAGACCAAACCTATGATTGACTGGGGTCCCTGAAAATGATGGGGAGAATGGAACCAAGTTGGAAAACACAATTCAGGATATTATCCAGAACTTCCCAACCTAGCAAGACAGGCCAACATTCAAATTCAGGAAATATACAGAATACCACTAATATACTCCTTGAGAAGAGCAACCACAAGACACATAATCGTCAGATTCTCCACGGTTGAAACAAAGGAAAAAATGTTAAGGACAGCCAGAGAGAAAGGTCAGGTTACCTAAAAGGGAAGCCCATCAGACTAACAATGGATCTCTCTGCAGAAACCCTAAAACCCAGAAGCGAGTGGGGGTCAATATTCACCAAAGAATTTTCAACCCAGAATTTCATATCCAGCCATCTATGTTTCATAAGTGAAAAAGAAATAAAATCCTTTACAGACAAGTAAACACTGACAGATGTTGTCACCACAAGGCATGCTTACAAGAGCTCCTGAAGGAAGCACTAAACATGGCAAGGAAAAACCGGTACCAACCACTGCAAAAACATACCAAAATATAAAGACCAAAGACACTATGCAGAAATAGCATCAACTAATGGGCAAAATAACCAGCTAGCATCATAACGGAATCAGATTCACACATAACAATATTAACCTTAAATGTAAGTGGGCTAAATGCCCCAATTAAAAGACACAGACTGCCAAATTGGATAAATATTGAAGACTCATTGCTGTGCTGTATTCAGGAGACCCATCACACATGCCAAGACAGACATAGACTCAAAATAAAGGGATGGAGGAATATTTACAAAATGGAAAGCCAAAAAAACACAAACAAAAACAAAAACAAACAAAACAAAAAAACAAAATAACACCAGGGGTTGCAATCCTAGTCTCTGCTAAAGCTGAATTTATACCAACAAAGATCAAAAAAGACAAAGAAGAGCATTACATAATGATAAAGGGATCAATGCAACAAGAAGAGCTAATAATCATAAATATATATGCATCCCATACAGGAGCACCCAGATTCATAAAACAAGTTCTTAGAGACCTACAAAGAGACTTAGATTCCCACACAATAATAGTGGGAGATTTTAAAACCCCACTGTCAATATTAGACAGATAAACAAGACAGAAAATTAACAAGGTTATTCAGGACTTGAACTCAGGTCTGGACCAAGCAGACTTAATAAACATCTACAGAACTCTCCACCCCAAATCAACAAAATATACATTCTTTTCAGCACCACATAGCACTTATTCTAAAATTGACCACATAATTGGAAGTAAAACACTACTCAGCAAATGCAAAAGAACAGAAATCATAAACAGACTCTCAGACCACAGTGCAATCAAATTAGAACTCAGGGTTAAGAAACTCACTCAAAACCACACAACTACATGGAAACTGAACAACCTGCTCCTGAATGACTACTGGGTAAATAACAAAATTAAGGCAGAAATAACGAAGTTCTTTGAAACCAATGAGAACAAAGACACAATGTACTAGAATCTCTGGGACACAGCTAAAGCAGTGTTTAGAGGGAAATTTACAGCACTAAATGCCCACATCAGAAAGTGAAAAAGATTTAAAATCGACACCCTAACATCACAGTTAAAAGAACTAGAGAAGCGGGAGCAAACGAATTTAAAAGCTAGCGGAAGATAAGAAATAACTAAGATCAGAACAGAACTGAAAGCGACAGAGACACAAATAACCCTGCAAAATAATCAATGAATCCAGGAGCTGGTTTTTTGAAAAAATTAAGAAAATAGACCACTAGCCAGACTAATAAAAAAGAAAAGAGAAAATCAAATAGACACAATAAAAAATGATAAAGGGAATATCACCACTGATCACACAGAAATACAAACTACCATCAGAGAATACTATAAACACCTCTATGAAAATAAACTTAAAAATCTAGAAGAAATGGATAAATTCCTGGACACATACACCTTCCCAAGACTAAACCAGGAAGAAGTCGAATCCCTGAATAGACCAATAACAAGTTGTGACATTGAGGCAGTAATAACCTACCAACCAAAAAAAGGCCCAGGACCAGATGGATTTACAGATGAATCCTACCAGAGGTAGAAAGAGGAACTGGTACTGTTCCTTCTGAAACTATTTCAAACAATAGAAAAAGAGGGACTCCCCTTTAACTCATTTTATGAGGCCAGCATCATTCTGATTCCAAAACCTGGCAGAGACACAACAAAAAAAGAAAATTTCAGGCCAATATTGCTGATGAACATCGACGTGAAATTCTGAATAAAATACTGGTAAAGCAAATCCAGCAGCAGCAGCACGTCAAAAAGCTTATCGACCACAATCAAGTCGGCTTCACACCTGGGATGCAAGGCTGGTTCAACAAATACACAAATCAACAAATGTAATCCATCACATAAACAACCGATGACAGAAACCAAATAACTATCTCAATAGATGCAGAAAAGGCCTTCGACAAAATTCAACAACACTTCATTCTAAAAACCCCAATAAACTAGGTATTGATGAAATGTATCTCAAAATAATAAGAGCTATTTATGACAAACCCACTGCCAATATCTTACTGAATGGGCAAAAACTGGAAGCATTCCCTTGAAAATCGGCACAAGACAAGGATGCCCTCTCTCACCACTCCTATTCAACGTGGTATTGGAAGTTCTGGCCAGAGCAATCAGGCAAGAGAAAGAAATAAAAGGTATTCAAATAGGAAGAGAGGGAGTTATACTGTCCCTATTTGCAGACAACATGATTGTATATTTAGAAAACCCCACTGTCTCAGCCCAAAAACTCCTTAAGCTGATAAACAATTTCAGTAAAGTCTCAGGATACAAAAATCAATGTGCAAAAATCACAAACATTCCTATACACCAATAACAGACAAACAGAGAGCCAAATCATGACAGAATTCCCACTCACAATTGCTACAAAGAAAATAAAATACCTAGGAATACATCTTACAAGGACCATGAGGGACCTTTTCAAGGAGAACTATAAACCACTGCTCAAGGAAATAAGAGAGGACACAAACAAATGGGTAAACTTCCCATATTCATGGATAGGAAGAATCGATATTGTGGAAATGTCCATACTGCCCAAAATAATTTATAGATTCAACGCTATTCCCATCAAGCTACCATTGACTTTATTCACAGAACTAGAAAAAAAACTTTAAATTTCATATGGAACCAAAAATGAGTCTGTATAGCCAAGACAATCCTAAGCAAAAGGAACAAAGCTGGAGGCATCATGCTACCTGACTTCCAACTATACTACAAGGCTACAGTAACCGTACCAAAAGAGATATATAGACCAATGGAACAGAACAGAAGCCTCAGAAATAACACCACACATCTACCACAATCTGACCTTTGACAAACTGACAAAAACAAGCAATGGGGAAAGGATTCTCTATTTAATAAACGGTGCTGGGAAAACTGGTTAGCCATATGCAGAAAACAGAAACTGGAGCCCTTCCTTACACATTATACAAAAATTAACTCAAGATGGATTAAAGACTTAAATGTAAAACCTAAAACTGTAAACACCCTAGATAAAACCTAGGCAATTCCATTTAGAACACAGACTTGGGCAAAGACTTCATGACTAAAACACCAAAAACAATTGCAACAAAAGCCAAAGTTGACAAATGGAATCTAATTAAACTAAAGAGCTTCTGCTCAGCAAAAGAAACTGTCATCAGAGTAAACAGGCAACCTATAGAATGGGATAAAATTTTTGCAATCTATCCATCTAACAAAGGGCAAATATCCAGAATCTACAAGGAACTTGAACAGATTTACAAGAAAAAAACAACCGCATCAAAAAGTGGACAAAGGATATGAACAGACACTTCCCAAAAGAAGAGAATTATGCAGCCAACAAACATGAAAAAAGCTCATCACTGGTCATTAGAGAAATGCAAATCAAAACCACAATGAAATACCATCTCACACCAGTTAGAATGGCAATCCTTAAAAAGTCTGGAAACAACAAGTGCTGGCGAGGATGTGGAGAAATAAGGATGATTTTACACTGTTGGTGGGAGTGTAAATTAGTTCAAACATTGTGAAAGACAATGTGGCTATTCCTCAAGGATCCAGAACCAGAAATACTATTTGACCCAGCAGTCCCATTAACTGGATATATACCCAAAGGATTATAAATCATGGTGCCATAAAGACACATGCACACGTATGTTTATTGCAACACTATTTACAATAGCAAAGACTTGGAACCAACCTAAATGCCCATCAATGACAGACTGGATAAATAAAATGTGGTACATATACACAATGGAATACTATGCAGCCATGAAAAAAGATGAGTCCATGTCCTTTGCAGGGATGTGGACAAAGCTGGAAACCCTCATCCTCAGCAAACTAACACAGGAACAGAAAACCAAACACCTCATGTTCTCACTCTTAAGTGGGAGCTGAACAATGAGAACACAAGAACACAGGGAGGGGAACATCACACACCAGGGCTATTGTGGGGTGGGAGAAAAGGGGAGAGAGACCTTAGGACAAATACCTAATGCATGTGGAGCTTAAAATCTAGATGACAGGTTGATAGGTGCAGCAAACCACCATGGCACATGTATACCCATGTAAAAAACTTCCATGTTCTGCACATGTATCGCAGAACTTAAAGTAAAATAAATGAAAGAAAAAAAAGCAGAGACTTTTCTCTGGAGGAGATGAGGAAGTCAGAGGGCATGATTGTGTGAGCAACTAGAGAGGGAAGTGACTTGAGGAAGGTTCTTCTTTGCTGAGACAGAGACAACAATGAAGCAAGGGTTGGAGACTGGCCTTCAGGAGCTGATGCTGTTCACTTCTTTCTTTTCAGAAAAAGAATCTGTGACTCCAAGAGATTAATGAGCTTATCCACTGTCACAGTGCTATTAAATAACACTGATTACAAATTCAAA
This sequence comes from Symphalangus syndactylus, assembly GCF_028878055.3. Taxonomy (NCBI): domain Eukaryota; kingdom Metazoa; phylum Chordata; class Mammalia; order Primates; family Hylobatidae; genus Symphalangus; species Symphalangus syndactylus. The sequence continues at coordinate 73,910,031 of NC_072435.2, forward strand.
ATCATTTTTTACTGATTACGAATAATGTCTTTCCATTCTGCCACCTTAGCTTCCATGGGTTTCATCTGTCAACTGTGATGTCTCAGATGCAATCATCAAGATCTAAATATAATTAAATTTTTTAAAATATGAGACTATCACACAGTGCAAAGAGATACTAAACTAATATTTGAATACTTAAGAAAGAGTGAATAAAAGAGTCTAGAAACTGTTTACTAAGTTTTAAGTACCACCATTGCCCACCATATGATGTTGTACACTCTTCCACTGGTTCTGAGTTTCCTGTTAAAACATTGAAGAATGATTACATAATAACTGACTCTCTTTGTTCTTTAAGGTATATATGGATCACCTGAGGATTAAACTGTAGATTAAACTGTAGATTTGGGTTAATAGTTTAAAGATAGGCCTGGGTCTGCATTTCTAATGAACTCCTTGCTAATGGAGATGCTACTGTTCCACAGAACACATTGAATTAGTGCATTTGTTAAAAACAAAAAATGACAGGGAACTTGAATTTGACACACAGTATAGGAAGGGCCCAACAGAAGTACAGCCATTCAGTGTTCCCAGTGATACCAACATACCCATGTATGAAGGGATCCCAAATATTCAAAAAAATTATTTATATAGATTTTTTTTTGAAACTCACCTATAAAAATCAAGTTTCACTAGAATGAAGTTTGTGGTAGCAAAAGACCTATTTGTAGTACCCTGAGATGATTAGGACTTAAGATAGTATGAAATATAAAGTTAACCTTGAGAAAACAGAACATATTGTCTACTATCAGTTTAATTTTTTAGGTCTTTGAAAAATAAACAATATTCACTCATCTGTTTCATGGCTAACTTTTAATGACAAAGTTCATATAGTGCTAATTTGTGATATAATTAATAGCTTCTAATCCTTCGATTAGACAAAGATTAGTTTACAAGGAGTTCATTAAGCTCTGATAATAAATTCAATCCCTGGATGATGCTTTTAGTTTGAAATACAATATGGGTGAGACATTTCCATCTCTCATTTAATCAAATGCAGAAAAATGCTGCAACACTTGAAAACTCTTGAATGTCTTTTTTGGTTGGTTGGTTTTTAGACAAGAGTATTGAACTGATTACAAAGCATTCTTAAAACTCACAGATTTGTACAACGGAGTGTATACTTATTTTGATGATATATTTATTGGAACATACTGCTTTTATGGAAAATGTCCTATGGTATAAGTATACATTTTTATTTATTTATTTATTTATTTATTTATTTATTTATTTATTTTTTATACTTTAGGGTTTTAGGGTACATGTGCACAATGTGCAGGTTTGTTACATATGTATCCATGTGCCATGTTGATTTCCTGCACCCATTAACTCGTCATTTAGCACATTTAACACAACATCTTCAACAACAGCATCTTAAAGTTTCAGCTGAAATGTACTATGATATGGAGCTTTATTAAATACATTTGTGAATACAAATGTATACATTTTTCTCTAGAGAGTCAAATTCTGAGTGTCTCAAATTGATGCAATTTGATTAGTCTCTTAGGGAGACTTTAGGGCTTAGGTTTTGCTGGGACAAGAACTGTCTCTGGGGAGAAAATTAGTTTGACTTACACAGAAAATTTCATATAGAAGAACTTGTTATTTGAACGAAGACTCTGTTTATAAGCAGTGCCTCAAAAATCCAGGTGGAGTGTTATTTACCAAGAATTGAAATTTTAGGAGCTAGTTTATGATGTTTGTAAAGAAAACAAAGACAGATAATTTATCTCATTCTATTACTCTCCTTTATGTCTTTGTCATGTTATCTGACATTCTACTTATGTTTTTAAAAAATGAAGTTCAAGAATGCAAATTAGATTGCCAGGGATGAAAATATGTTTTTTAATTAAATTTGAACTCTTGATCCACTTTATTCTCTTAGCATTTGAATAATCAACACTCCTTTTTATGACAATTCTCCTGAGCCATGGCAGCTGACATGTCTAAGACATTAGTTTTCTCCAACTTCTTTAAGAGTTTTCAGATCTATATAGAGATCATTTTTCTCATTGTCAATAAGTGGTAAGAAAGACCTTAATGGTAATTTCCCATTAGCTTTATCTTTAGAAGGTCGGTGCAGTGCAATTCAAACAACAGTTTTAAAGTCAGATTTTTGTAAATTTCCTGTTTACTAACTGCATGGACTTAGACAATTCTCTATTGCTCAGTTTTATCAATTAGTAATTAATAATACATAATACATGTCTCTTATATAATAACGATTATGTAAAATTGTGTATGTAACAGGACATCTATAAAACACCTACCACAATTTCTGATCCGCAGTGCTGTGTGATAAATGTGTTCATAGTCTTTCTCTTTTTTATTTCTCTCCTTTAAATTTATGAAGTCCTAAGATAACTTGTATTAGTTATCAATAATCTATATTTGGTAAAACACTTCATAGGTCTATTTTCCAGTACCTCAGAATATACTTCCCATTCTATATTGAAAAAGAAACAAAACCTAATCCAAGTGTGAATCATGTTAAAAGAAAACTATGTTCATGTGAGTGAGGAGGAATTCATAAACTTCCTCAAAATGCATTTTATGTATAAACATAATTTTGAAATATTTAATAGCATTTCTCTTTCAATCAATTTCATTGAACAAATGTTTCTTAGTTGTTTTGATGTCAATTCTATTCAAATTTTTCCTCTCACTTATTTTGATACAACAGTGATTGTCTCAATAATGCATTTTTTCCCCACTGTCAACATTAGACAGATCAACGAGACAGAAAGGTAACAAGGACACCCAGGAATTGAACTCAGCTCTGCACCAAGCAGACCTAATAGACATCTGCAGAACTCTCCACCCCAAATCAACAGAATATACATTTTTTTCAACACCACACCACACCTATTCCAAAATTGACCACATAGTTGGAAGTAAAGCTCTCCTCAGCAAATGTAAAAGAACATAAATTATAACAAACTGTCTCTCAGACCACAGTGCAATCAAACTAGAACTCAGGATTAAGAAACTCACTCAAAACCGCTCAACTACATGGAAACTGAACAACCTGCTCCTGAATGACTACTGGGTACATAACGAAATGAAGGCAGAAATAAAGATGTTCTTTGAAACCAATGAGAACAAAGACACAACATACCAGAATCTCTGGGACACATTCAAAGCAGTGTGTAGAGGGAAATTTATAGCACTAAATGCCCACAAGAAAAAGCAGGAAAGATCCAAAATTGACACCCTAACATCACAATTAAAAGAACTAGAAAAGCAAGAGCAAACACTTTCAAAAGCTAGCAGAAGGCAAGAAATAACTAAAATCAGAGTAGAACTGAAGGAAATAGAGACACAAAAAACTCTTCAAAAAATTAATGAATCCAGGAGCTGGTTTTTTGGAAAGGTCAACAAAATTGATAGACCACTAGCAAGACTAATAAAGAAGAAAAGAGAGAAGAATCAAATAGACGCAATAAAAAATGAAAAAGGGGATATCACCACCGATCCCACAGAAATACAATCTACCATCAGAGAATACTACAAACACCTCTATGCAAATAAACTAGAAAATCTAGAAGAAATGGATAAATTCCTCGACAAATACACTCTCCCAAGACTAAACCAGGAAGAAGTTGAATCTCTGAATAGACCAATAACAGGTTCTGAAATTGTGGCAATAATCAATAGCTTACCAACCAAAAAGAGTCCAGGACCTGATGGATTCACAGCTGAATTCTACCATAGGTACAAGGAGGAAATAGTACCATTCCTTCTGAAACTATTCCAATCCATAGAAAAAGAGGGAATCCTCCCTAACACATTTTATGAAGCCAGCATCGTCCTGATACCAAAGCCTGGCAGAGACATAACCAAAAAAGAGAATTTCAGACCAATATCCTTGATGAACATTGATGCAAAAATCCTCAATAAAATACTGGCAAACTGAATCCAGCAGCACATCAAAAAGCTTATACACCATGATCAAGTGGGCTTCATCCCTGGGATGCGAGGCTGGTTCAACATACGCAAATCAATCAATGTAATCCAGCATATAAACAGAACCAAAGACAAAAACCACACAAGTATCTCAATAGATGCAGAAAAGGCCTTTGACAAAATTCAACAACCCTTCATGCTAAAAACTCAATAAATTAGGTATTGATGGGACCTATCTCAAAATAACAAGAGCTATCTATGACAAACCCACAGCCAATATCATACTGAATGGGCAAAAACTGGAAGCATTCCCTTTGAAAAATGGCACAAGACAGGGATGCCCTCTCTCACCACTCCTATTCAACATAGTGCTGGAAGTTCTGGACAGGGCAATCAGGCAGGAGAAGGAAATAAAGGATATTCAATTAGGAAAAGAGGAAGTCAAATTGTCCCTGTTTGCAGATGACATGATTGTATATCTAGAAAACCCCATCTTCTCAGCCCAAAATCTCCTTAAGCTGATTAGCAACTTCAGCAAAGTCTCAGGATACAAAATCAATGTACAAAAATCACAAGCATTCTTGTACACCAATCACAGACAAACAGAGAGCCAAATCATGAGTGAACTCCCATTCACAATTGCTTCAAAGAGAATGAAATACCTAGGAATCCAACTTACAAGGGATGTGAAGGACCTCTTCAAGGAGAACTACAAACCACTGCTCAATGAAATAAAAGAGGATAGAAACAAATGGAAAAACATTCCATGCTCATGGGTTGGAAGAATCAATATCGTGAAAATGGCCATACTGCCCAAGGTAATTTATAGATTCAATGCCATCCCACCAAGCTACCAATGACTTTCTTCACAGAATTGGAAAAGACTACTTTAAAGTTCATATGGAACCAAAAAAGAGCCCACATCGCCAAGTCAATCCTAAGCCAAAAGAACAAAGCTGGAGGCATCAAGCTACCTGACTTCAAACTATACTACAAGGCTACAGTAACCAAAACAGCATGGTACTGGTACCACAACAGAGACATAGATCAATAGAACAGAACAGAGCCCTCAGAAATAATGCCACATATCTAGAACCATCTGATCTTTGACAAACCTGACAAAAACAAGCAATGGGAAAAGGATTCCCTATTTAATAAATGGTGCTGGGAAAACTGGCTAGCCATATGTAGAAAGCTGAAACTGGATCCCTTCCTTACACCTTATACAAAAACTAATTCAAGATGGATTAAAGACTTACATGTTAGACCTAAAACCATAAAAACCCTAGAAGAAAACCTAGGCAATACCATTCAGGACATAGGCATGGGCAAGGACTTCATGTCTGAAACACCAAAAGCAATGGCAACAAAAGCCAAAATTTGCAAATGGGATCTAATTAAACTAAAGAGCTTCTGCACAGCAAAGGAAACTACCATCAGAGTGAACAGGCAACCTACAAAATGGGAGAAAGTTTTTGCAACCTACTCATCTGACAAAGGGCTAATATCCAGAATCTACAATGAACTCCAACAAATTTACAAGAAAAAAACAACCCCATCAAAAAGTGGGCAAAGGACATGAACAGACACTTCTCAAAAGAAGACATTTATGCAGCCAAAAAAAAACACATGAAAAAATGCTCATCATCACTGGCCATCAGAGAAATGCAAACCAAAACCACAATGAGATACCATCTCACACCAGTTAGAATGGCCATCATTCAAAAGTCAGGAAACAACAGGTGCTGGAGAGGATGTGGAGAAATAGGAACACTTTTACACTGTTGGTGGGACTGTAAACTAGTTCAACCATTGTGGAAGTCAGTGTGGCGATGCCTCAGGGATCTAGAACTAGAAATACCATTTGACCCCGCCATCCCATTACTGGGTATATACCCAAAGGACTATAAATCATGCTGCTATAAAGACACATGCACACGTATGTTTATTGCGGCACTATTCACAATAGCAAAGACTTGGAACCAACCCAAATGTCCAACAGTGATAGACTGGATTAAGAAAATGTGGCACATATACACCATGGAATACTATGCAGCCATAAAAAATGATGAGTTCATGTCCTTTGTAGGGACATGGATGAAATTGGAAACCATCATTCTCAGTAAACTATCACAAGGACAAAAAACCAAACACCACAGGTTCTCAGTCATAGGTGGGAATTGAACAATGAGAACACACGGACACAGGAAGGGGAACATCACACTCCGGGGACTGTTGTGGGGTGGGGGGAGGGGGAAGGGACAGCATTAGGAGATATACCTAATGCTAAATGACGAGTTAATGGGTGCAGCACACCAACATGGCACATGGATACATATGTAACAACCCTGCACATTGTGCACATGTACCCTAAAACTTAAAGTATACTAATAATTAAAAAAAAAGGAATATAGCACCTACTTGATACTGCTATTTTTATGCTAAGGAAACATTTTCATATAGACCACTGGTAGGTAGGTACAAGGACCATCAGGGGAACAACTAAATAATGGCAAAGTATTTTAGTAGAAGACAAGCAGGCTAATGATATGGATTTTCATCTTGCTCTAGCATATTTCTATTTAAAACACCGTTAGGAACCATTTCTCCATAGATCCCCTAGATCCCCCAGGGATCCCCCATCCTCCATAGATCGCCCACAAAAATGAATTGATATATTATTTGGAAATCCATTCATTCAAAAATATTTATTGAGCCCTGACTATGTGCCAGATATTGTTGGAGCACTTAGGATGCATTAGAGTCCAAAACAGACTATAATCTGTTATAAAATATACAGAGCTTATATTTTGTTGGATGATGGTGAGATAAGCAATAAGTAGTAAACATAATAAATAAAATATACACTTTGTTTAAAAGTGATAGATGCTTTGAAAAAGAAAGAAGAGCAGCTAAGAGGGTACAAAAACACTGTGAAAGCAGGTAGGTTGCAGTTGATCAATGGATGATGACTTTAAGATTATATTAAACAATATACTAGGAAGTCAACAAATGAGACCAGAACTAGGAAAAGACTGCATTCAAATACAATGAAAAAAAATCATTGCTTGTTATGCCAGTTAATGTTCTCAGTCAAAAACAGCTCAGAAATGTATTAAGGTACATTAGGTAGACCAAAGTATCTTCCAGAGATCCAAAACTCAGCCAGGAAAAATTCCTAAGCATGCCATGTGATCTGTTGTAGAAAAAAAATTGCCATCACATGCAACCAGCACAAATAACACAGTTGTTGGAGTCAACACAGTTTGCACAGATGATACGAATGACCTAACCACAAATTTCTACCACTGCTACCTTCAAAGGGTCGTAATCTTTCACCACCATGCTCATGGAAAGATGGATTCTGTACATGTCTCCTTGTTTCTCCTGCATATCTCGTAAAGGTTCCTGTTGTTTCTTCTAGCTGGCTCAAACAGTTTTGTCTAGTTGGCAGAGCCTAGGTCACTTCCCTGTGCTCTACCTGTAAGTAGGGCTGGCACAAGCAATCCTGGGATCTACCATAGCAGGATAGGACTCAGAGTGTGGGAAATGCCCTAAACACCCAAGAGGCATTTAAAGGATTTGGGGCAAGCCAAACATGACAAATATCCACTACAGCTAAAAATCACTGATTAACTTTTGAGTCATATAATTTTATTTTTATTTTTTACCTTACTCTTGACTATAGCTCCCCCCACCCCCACCCCACAGACTCATAATATTGTAGCTCTGTATATTTCAATAGCAAGGTTTTAGAATATTTTAGTTTTCAGGGAACATGGATTTTTCTTTCACAAAGGATAAAGGTAGAAAATCGGTTGATATTAATGATAATAGTTTTCATGGTTATTATATTTGAATATCTAGAAGAAGGTGATAGATGTTCTCTTGAGGAGTACAAGCCAGTTATAGTTTAAACAAAAAACCCTAGAGTTTGATAGGCTATAGGAAGTAGATGCTTTAGTTAAGCAATCTCCCTTTTAATATATTTATTTCTTCACAAAAACAGATTAATAATATATTCCTCTCAGTCACAACTTGTACTATTAATCATTGATTGAAATGTTCTTAAAAATTATATGAAGTTGTGAAAAATCAGTTATAGAATTATATATTAAAAACCTCAAGTAGGTACATTAGTTATGATTTATGAACTATGTATATTCATTTATGAATAATTTTCTATTCTCAAAGACCTTAGCTTTTTTCTTCCCTTTCTTAATTCTAATTATTTTCATCTGTAAAATATTTATCATGAATTCTTAAATACAATATGTGTTTAAATACTTTACCTATATTTATAAAGAAGTCAAGCAGATAATAGGTTGTATCATAATGGTTTCACCTCATTTAAGTAAAATGAAACTGAGCCAAAAACAGGACTGAAATGTTTCCTGAAGACAGTAACAAAACAGTTTTCATTATATAGGTCATCATTAAAGAAAGGCAGGAAGGGAGACCAATACTATAAATCAGAACTGGAAGAGTTGTATATGTGAATATGTTGAAGAACTGCAGGTAAATCACATTGAAGGGAGGCAGATCATTAAAGAATAAACCATTTAATACCAAATGAACATACTGAAAGATGGAGCATGTTTATTGAAGACAAATACTTTTATTTCATTTCCAAGCGCAAGCTCTTAGGGGCTGCTATTATTCCCTGCAAAGAGTCACCCTTTTGCTCTCTAGGCTATTCAGGCCACAGCACTTGACTGCAGGAAGGATGAATTCTAATTGTGGCCTTTGAGAGATTGCAAAGCAAATGCTACTCACTTCCATAGACTTATTACTGGATGTTTCTATGCGAGACTGGTAGAAAATTGGGCCACGCATGAGTTCCTTTTGAATTAGCCAGACTACAACTTACCACAATTGAAAAGACTTTGTCGTAGTTGCCAAAGATGTTTGGACAAGCCAGATTTCCACATCTTGTCACAGGAGAATGCTGACATGTTTGTCACTTCCTAAATCAATCAGTAGCCTTGTTGTTTTGCAAACTTTACCAATGGCAGATCTACTCTCCCCAGAGATACTGAGAGCCTGGCTGAGAAGGCTGGGCAATCTGAGGAGATATGTACCACAGACAGTTCTCCCTTGAGCTAAGAAATTTCAAACACTATTATGATGCAATGTCTTTGACTGTAAGCAAAGGAATTTTCAGAATAAAGCATTCTTACATGCTTGGCAGTATAATAAATGCAACATGCAGAGAGATTAATCTGATCATTATCCAAAGAATGGAATGGAAGAGAGAGCCTTGCCTGTCACACCTTTAACTGTGTCTAACACAGCAATGAAATAAAACAACATCAATTTATTTGGAACACAATTTATCATTCTTAGTGTTTTCTCACATGTGTCAGCTCATTTGACTTAAACAGCCTCCCAAGCCTTGAGACAATATAGTATGTGATTGAGCACAGGAGTAAGAACCATAAGATATAGGTCCAAGACACAATTATATCTATCTGTGTGTCATTAGCATCTCAGTCACATTGTGTACAAGATAATGTGAGGATAAATGAGACAATGAATGAGCAAGTGCTTTGTCGGAGGCGCTACACATAGAAAGGGATGCTATTATCATTGAAGTGGACGATACCCTAGTAAGCCAGGCTGGACACTATGTTTTATCCAGCCTCAGACTTAAGTGAAGATTCCCAGAAATATAAGAAGGAAACCCAGTTTTTAAAAATACAGACCTCTGTGGACACCAGGGTGAGGTTTCTGAACTATTCTTATTTGGGCTTTAAATGAAAAGACGACCCTTGAAGCCTGGAGAAATCTAGGACATCTGAGTTACATAAGCTACTCTTTGAAATGCAGCAATTATTTTTGGTCAGATAACACTGAAGGAAAGTTTTTGTAATTCTGTTGTATGTGGAACAAACAGTACCTGTTCAGGTACTGGGAATTGAATGATGCTTCTTTATTTGTAGAAAGAGAAGCTATGAGGTGGCAGTTTTGACATGATTATAAAGCTATGAACACAAACAGAAAGAGAGAGATTATTTGACAACAATTTTATTTTCAGAGAGCAGTTGAGTTTCAATTTCTCATAAAAATATTAAACGTGTATGCATGCACATGCCCATATATCACCAATGCAAAAAAAAATGCTTGCTATAGAGCAAGGCTTAGGAATTTGGATGAAATTGTAAACACTATTGAAGCTGCTCTAATTTTAAATTCCCTCTTGCAGCTGCAGCATCCTGCCCTAATCTCTATGAATACAACACATCCATTTAAATAAAAATAGTTATCTGCACCATTCTTCCCTTTACCAGCTGCGGAACTATCATAAGCCTTTGTTTATTCTCTATTATATATATATAGAAATAAAGTCATTTAAAATTAAAATAATAATGTCCCCTTTTCCAGTCTGTAGATCCTGTCAAGTTTAACCTAATATAAATTAATGTGACTGGTTTTATATTTAACAAACCAATAAATCTGTTCTTTCTATGAACCGGAGAGGAAACCTTTTCTGAGCAGGGGGCTTTTCTCTATTGTTCACAGCTTTTTTTTTCTACAGTCAATTGGCTAGTTGGCGTCCTTTATAGTAGTTCCTGAACACCCTATAGTCTTTTTCTCCTCTGGTTTTTGTAAAACTTCTTCCTCTTTCTCCTATTCATCTCTGGAAAATCTGTCTTAACAACACTCCATTACATAGTTACTGCTCAGAGAGAGAAATCACTTTAGGTGCCTCTCTTTTGTGCTCCTAAAGCACCATGAGCCTCTCTCTACAGTAACATGCATTTCATTAGAGCTCAATTTGAGCAGAAGTCCTATCTGTATTTTCCCCATCATTGTACACTTAGCACAGATCACACAGATGCTTGATTAAAAAATAGTTGGACAAATGGAAGGTGGGAGTGAATGTGTCACCGACTGTCTTGCCTGTGTGCTCTAATGCCTAGTACTCTGTTAGCACAGAGAAGGTGCTTAGTGAGAGATATGTGTTGGCCAGAAGAAGAAGACAACTGTGAGGGCACGAGAAAAGACAATCCATTCATTATTCTCATCGCCGTTAGAATAAAGTTAGTAGTACCTATGGCTGTTAAAGTTCATCTTGGTTCAAACCTTGCTTGTCTATCCTGCTTCATCTTTTGCGTCTTACCAGACATCTGCTTTCCCTGCACACCACTGCAAACTGCATAACTGCAGGCCTAATCATTCAAGCACTCTCTTCGCCAAAACGTTGCATGTTATTTCTTCTATTGGAAAACCACCTCATAACTCCCTTACCTTGCTTCCTCAAACTTCGGGTGTTAGAATAGTTATTGCTTTCTCAGAAGACCCTTTCCTGATACACCAGAATAACATTAAATGAGTTTTTTTCATGTTCTCTTTTTGCATACCGATCTTACCCTGGTTTAATAGCCAGATTGTATTGCAAATTATGTGATTTCCAGATTTTAAACCCCTTTCTAATGTATGATTTCAAGTGCCATTTCAGTTAAGATAAAGCCCAAACTTCTTAACACGGAACAGAACGTTCTTGGGTATCAAACCACTATTTGGTATTCCAGCCTCATCTCAGCCTTAAGACCTTTGGCAATGATGTTCCTTCTATTTGAAAAATTCTTCTAGCTTTCCTGGATTTTTTTTTCTTAACTTTTAGTCCTCTCTCAGAGCACAGAGCCTCCTCTTTAACCCAGCAATTAGTTAATTCCTAGTTCAAAATATCTGTTGTACAAATGGATGAACTAGCACTGTGCAGCTAACTATATTCTTCGACACAATCAAGGCACAAGCGTATCAGATTTTAGTAAAATCTATTTATGTTTTTACATAATCTTCAATATAAATAATATGCTTTTAAAAAGTCTGGTATCCTGCAGATGAATTATAGATTTATGTACCTGGTATAATACTTCTCTCTTCTCCTCCATTAGTCTGTAACAGTTAAGACCCAGAGATTTGTTGTCGTTTTCTCCTTCTATCAATTAAATCCTTCAACAAGGATATCAAGGTATTTAAAAGGGAAAATGTTTAGCCCACTGGAGTTGAGAGTGCATAAATTTAATGCCCACATCAATAATTATGCAAGGTTATATTGTGGACAAATTGTATAAACGAGATGCTCATTGTTTTAATTAAACTCCAGAGCTATTCCAGTTAAGACAGCTGTAGAACGATATGCAGGGAAAGAAAAATTAGAGATTTTGAGTGTCTGAAGAAAAAAAAAGATAATGGGGAAACTGAATAATCAATTTGATATTATATAACAAAGTCAACTTGAGAAGTCAGATTGCAGGAACTGTTTTTCTCAATTTTCTATACTGCAAAAAGCATACTATATGGTTTAATGAGCTAGGTCTTCCTTGTGCCTAGGGAACAACCTATAGGAAAGACTAAGAGCTGCTTAGTAAGCCTGCTGTGCAGATACGTGAAATGTTAGGAATACAAATTAAAATGTTACACAAAAGGCACTGGTGAGTCAGTGAAGGGATTTAAAAGAAGAAGTGAATAAAGTGTGATTATTTTGTTTGAGATTTAAGCTGATTGAAGTCAGGGATAATTAATAATGTCTCAAAAAAGATTTAGAATTATCATGGACTATCTTTTACAGATGTAAGAAAATGATAGTATTCATATTCAGATCAACCACATATTAAACACCTACTGTATGTCAGTTCAACTGTTGCTTTTCTATATTTTACCTTTAATCTTCTCACAATCTTATGAGATTCAGATAAGTATTATTATTATTACCATTTTGAAGATGAGGAAATTAGCTGCCCCACTGTCACACACATATTAGGGGTCAGAATTGGAATTTGAATCCAGGACACTGCATTCCAAAGACCAGGCAACTTTCTAGCCACAAGTCACATTGTTTAATTTATTATTCCTGACAATAATCATATTGAGTCAGTGCCATCGTCCTCATTTTATAGATGAGAAAATGGAAGCCCAGAAGAGTTCAGTAACTAACATAACACCATACCCTCAGTCAATGGTAAGCCTGGAATTTGAACCTTGGTCTTTTTCAGTCTCAGGCAGTCTTTTTCCTTTTAGCTTAGCTTTAATGTGGTAACTCTGTCCTATTACTTGGGTAACTTTGTGGGTGAAATGGTAAAGAATCATTCATTTTTATATAATTAAGAGAGTTATTTTTAAATGTGTAAATACTCTATCTGGAAATTGTGGCTACACATAAAAGAGATTTCTTAAAGTTGAGCTCACAGACAGGCTTCCATTTCAGTCTGATTTTGCTCTTTGCAAGTAATTTCCACTTTAGGCATTTGAAATAAGCTGGTGCTGAGGACTATTGGGTCAAGTTGTTGAAATCCTGAATTGATTTATTGATTAATCTACTACAATAGAATCTCACGTATTTTGACTAAAAAGATCTGCCTTCTTTCCAGCTCTATCACTTTCCAAGCATGTGACATTGGGCAAGTTCCTTAATCTTTCCATGCTTCATTATATATTTATGATTCTTACACCAGTGTTGGTACAAAGTAAAGGTTCTTTTTCTTAAACCCTGCATCATCTCAGATACTTACAGATGAAAAAGGTGAAACACTTTGTGTGGTCTAAGAAGTTAACCTGACTCTTCAAAGTGGTTTTTTCAAAGCTTCTGCTGAATTTTTGAACTTGTAAAGGGAAACCCAGACCTGAATTGACAGCAGGGGCATCGGAGAGTCAAATTTATCTGCATTAGGAAATGGGAAGGATACTTGTTAGTATCCTTATGGGGTTTATGTTTGTATGTTTTTTGCTTTTAACAGGACAGAAAAGAAAAGGGGTGAATGAGTTACATAGAATCACTAAATCTCACAGTGGTCTAAGCACAAGAAATAATAATAATAATGATATTCTACTGAAAGGTCTTTTTGTCCCTCTGATGTAAGCAACATTCTCATTTTCCCCAAATTTTAGTCACAAAGAAATCTTGGATAAATATAAGTGCAATATAGATATGAGAAAAAGTGCCATTGAGCTTCAAAGAGATTGATGACATCGACATGGGATTTGAATTACTAGTAAATATGATGGGAGGACATTTCTGGCATAGGACAGGAATAGATCGATGTAAGCAATAAAGAAAAGGAAATGTATATGAAGCAATACTTTGCTGTTACTGGGAACTGGAGTGTCTAAAAGGAAGTAATCAGGATTAAAATCAGAAAAATTATGTAGGAAATATTGAATACCAGGCAAAGATATTTGAGTTTGTCGATAGTTAGCAGAGAGCCATTGGAGAATTTTGAAGAACTGATATGGTCAGAATTAACTTTCAATATGCAAGATGATGAAGTCTTAGGTCTGCGGTATACACAGTGTCTGTAGTTAACATATTGTATACTGAAAATTTTGGTAAGAGGGTAGATTATATATTGCGTTACTATTACTTCTCCTACTAATAATAAATAAAGGGGGTAGGAGGAAATCTCTGGAGGTGATGCATAGGTTTATGACATAGATTGTAGTGCTGGTTTCATGGGTGTATACAAATCCCCAAACTCAACAATCTGTATATGTTAAATATATTCACCTTTCCATATGTAAATCATACCTTAGTAAACTTTAAAAATAGTTAAACTTCAATAAGATTAATCTGATAATAAGGTCTTGAGTGGGTTGGAGAGAATCTGGATGAGACAAGTAGGGAAACTGGGGCAACCTATGGGGGGAAGATAAAGAGAATATGAACAAGCACAAGATGCAAGAAGGAAATGAGAAACAGAAGGAGAACCAGCAGGGCTTGGTCACCAATTAGAAATTGAAGGTAAAGAGAAGGAGTCAGAGATTACTTAATCCTGGTGTCAGTAAATAGAATTAAGGAAGCCGGAAAAAATGGACAGGATTGGGAAAAAGGAATTGAGTTTTGTATATACTGAATCTGAGGCTTAAGGAGAATATCAAAGCGAAGAAATATAAGAGAAATTAGAAGTATAGTCAGGACTATCAATTTCTTCAGGGAAGAGCAAAAAAAAGAATTTCTTCTCCTTAGAGGGTTTTTGGTGTTTTGTGTTTTTTTTTTTTTCCCCTCCCAGAAAAGATACAATTTGATGTACTCAAAAAATACAAATGTTTAGGAAGGGAAAGGAACAAAATTATTTTTAAATGGTATTATATAGCTGATCAGTATGATTGGAAAATACTTTAAATGCTTACAAAGCACATTTTTCTGTTCCTAATCCACAGACATCTCTTATATATCTGTTGGAAGGCAATTTTAACTCATGTTTAAAAATGGAATGGCAAGAAATGACCATTATGACTCTTACAATCTAAATCTCATGTTTTAAGACTCTTTACACTCTGCAGACACTTCATATTGTTAAATTACATCTTTTAGTCAAATCTTATTCATGCCTTACTATCATCTGTAGATCTGCTTCTGTATTAATCACCTTCAAATTTATATTTTACACTTAAATTCAAATTTTCTGAGATGTATTGCCAGAATTTTTCCACTATGTCTTGACATGTTTAAAAGATTTTGATTCCTTTGTGTCTCATTGTATTTACAGCTTACTTCAGCATAACATTACTTTAATGTCTGCTTGAAATCACTTGGCAGTACACAAATTTAATGAAAACATTAATGACAAAACAGAAAATTTCTTTTAACTTTTTGTGGTCTCGGAGGTTTGAGGGTGTAAGGTAAAGATTACTTAAGAACAATTAAAGTGGTATTTGGGAATGGTTTTCTTCTTATGGAGATCTGGCTTTAGGTATACATGGTAAACTACTGAGGTGATTTAAGTCTTCAGCATATCAAGTGTCTTAGTCACTTTGAGCTGCTGTTACAAAACACTATAGACTGGGTGGCTTATAAACAACATAAATTTATTTCTTAAATTTCTAGAGGCAGGAAGTCTGAAGTCACTTGGGTGCCAGCATTGCCTGGTTCTAGTGAGGGCCCTCCTTCAAGTTACAGACAGCCTTCTTCTCCTTTTATCCTCACATGGTAGAAATATGGGAAGACAACTCTGCAGTCTCTTTTATAAGGACATTAATTCCTTCCAAAAGTTTCACCACTGAATGCCATCACATTTTGCATTAGGATTTCAACATATGGATTTTGGGGGACACAAGCATTTAGTGCACAACACCAGGCTCTCCTTCTCTATATGTAGTTTTATGGTATAATTATTTATGGTATAAATATATTTATGGCAATTTTATTTGGAAATTAACTGTTAAGATATATCTAACTATACAGGAAATATTCTAGTCTCTTCCACCATCTACTTATAATTTGCTTTTCCTTGGACACAAGTGTACCTGATCATGCTTGTTTTCTTTGCCACATTTGAGGCAATGCTGTCCATCTTTTTCCTTTTTTAGAAATTAGTTCTCACTTAGGCATCAGCAACATTGAACACTGATGGATTTCTCTTATCACTCTGAACTACCTGGTGAACACCTGGTTGACGTTCCCTTTTTGATCTACATGCCAATGAAGTTTATCAACTTCCATGGCTTTATCCAGTCACCTATAGGGATTTACCCATTTTCTTCCCTGGGGTATGTTCTACATAGCCATCCTTGACCTTCCATATCTATTCTATAACCATATCCTTCCCAATCTATGTTACTGGACTACTTTCTGTGTACTCCTACTGATCCCATTACTGCTACTATAGACTATGCTATTATCTTTACTTTGTAGATTGTTGAAATAAACTTCTAATTGATTATTTTATCCTATCTCTCATTACCTACCTTACTATGCCAAAGATATAGTCTAAGGCACATGTGAGTATGCACACACTTCTTCCAGTACTTTCTTAACATGCCAGCCAAGGCCCTGAACAAATTTACCATAAACTCCTTTCCAGAGTAACCCAAATCCTCTCACCCTAGCAGTATGTACTCTTTACTGATGAGCATGCACCTTGAACCTTGTTTCTATTCCTTTGCTCGTGGTCTTTCATCTTCCCAGGACATATTTCCACTCCCTTATATAAGTGCTACATAAGTTCATACCCATTTTTAAAAGCCTAGCATAAATTTCACCTCCTGTAGCTTTCTTTGATTCCTCTGTCAGAATCACTTTTTATCGTTCTCTGTGTTTCCATAGCTGTGTGTATTCACCCCAATTATAGAACTCATCACATTGTTTTTTAGGAATTTGTTTTTACATCTAGCTGCTTATAGAAAACTGAGAGCTGCTCACAGGTAGATATGCCTTATTTCCCTGTGACCTCAATGTCAAATACAGTCCTTAGGAGACTCCCAATAATTGGATAATGACTGTTTCACTACAAGAGGCACAGAAAAACCATCTCAGAAGGAGAATGGAGAACCAGACCCAAGAGGATTAAAAGCTATTTAACGTTAATATTGTTCACAGAGATATTACTATGATCATGGAAAATGTCATTAGCAGGATTGGGTTACGGGAGAGAGGCTGCAACTCTTCTGGAGTGCCAGTTGTTATTGAGGAGGTAGTCCTAAGGTTATGTGGTAGGGAACATGAGAGCCAGAGTAGACAGATGAAGGTAGAAGTTAAAGTAACAGATCAGTTTTAGCAATAGAAGATGACTTTTAAATTTTAAAAGGCTACTAATAAATCTGAGATTTCTAGAAATTCAGGACATACAGGCTGATACCAGCCACCCGTTGGACGAGATTGAGCCTCTTTGCATTCATACATCTCCCTTCCCTGTAATATTTTTTGTGTTATTTCTTCTTTGCTCTTCCAGTTTGTGTTCACATCATTCCTCTACATATGACAAAAATGTGTATGAGGTGGGAAGGGAGTAAGATTAGGGATGGCAATTAAAATTTCTTGAGACATATATGCTTTCCTCAGATGGATGTTTATTCTATATCAGAGAAAGTAGTGCTGGCTACCTTGCCAAGTCAACCCCCAAATCTCAGTGTTGAACACAATAGAGGGTTACTTCTTGCTCACATAAATTCCAGTTGGCCCTGGGGGACAGTAAAGTGTGTGATATGTGCAGTAGAGGGGATTTCTGCTCCAGATAGTCATTCAGGAACCCAATCTGTTAGAGATTTTGCTTTCTTCAGCATAGAACCCAATCAACTGGACATTTCTAACTATAATGTAATCTAGAAATGAAGTCTAGCCATATATACCCAGGAGAAAAGGGAATAGCTAATCTTTGCCACAATATGTACAAGTGATGCTACCTAGAAGTGTCAAGAAGTTTGAACTATTATATCTGTAATCATATAGAAATATACATATACATATGTGTATCTCTATATGTGTATATACATATAAAGCAACACAACAAATTCTGACAGGATATTCTTTTAAAGCATAATATCTAATAACATACTTTTTGAAAGTCTCCATATGATATCAATAGGCTATGCTTCAGTAAATTCATTTTATAGTTCGGAAGCAATGACTATATTACCTTTTTTTTTTTTTTTTTTTGCTCATTCCTCTAAGAATAGAGTAGTGAGAACTTTAAATCACACTTGCCTAAGGATTCAAAAGCAAAGCTTTTGTGGGCGGAAGTGATTTACACATCATATAAATAATCTTATTTGTGTTTTGAGGCACTGAAAACAGCATAGAAAAGCAATACAGACATCTTATTGAGTGAATATAAAAAAACTTATTGTGAGTACACACATTGCTGGAGCACTGAAGAGTAAATAATACAGATTTGCTTGATGTTTGCATAGCTCAGTCTGCAATTCTATAATGAGACATTTTACAGAAAAATTAATTTTTCAAAATAAGAAATCACTGTCTAAGTCTAATAAACACAATATCAGATTAATCCATTTCTTTCTATAATACACTTGTGTGTATACATATACATATATATGTAAATAGATATACGTGTGTGTATATATACATATACATACACATATATACATATACATATACTATATATACATATATTATATATATACATATATTTTACATATAATTATATATATACATATATATGTGTGTATATATATATATATATATGTGTATATATATAAAGACTCATACTACCTTCATAATTGTTGTACCTCAACCCTGGGCAATCAGTGAGCTCTAGCAGGAAGATCCAGCATCCAAGTTAGCAGTTGATGAAAATGAAACACAGGCCTCAGATTATTTTTCTTAGGGTTAAATAGAGGGAAATAGCCTCAGCATTTTTTTTTTTTAAGTATAATCCCAGGACTTACTCTACTCTATGGTAAGTGATTTCCCCACACATTGCACCTACTTAATCATAGAATTATGGGATACCAGATTTGTTTATTTTATCTCTGCAAAAAATCAGCAGTATGACTCAGAACTCGTATCACTGGGCCAATGTTCTGTGTGTTCCAGAACTGAAAGATTCTCGCCTTCAAAGTGGACTTCATGCCTTTCCTGTTGGTAACTCTGCATTCAATATGGCAACTTCAAGTTAAACTGTACCCCAAGAGCATGGTAAATGCATTTGATGCCTGGAGCAGTGAATGTCAATTAGTTACAAGTGTTCAAAAGGCTCCTGACTGGCAGGTTACATTATTTCTGAATAAGGATTTCCAATTGCTTTAAAGGCATTTTCAATAATACCAACAGGTGGCAAAACTGTTGAATTCTTTTGCCACTTATCTTTGCTACCATTCCATTAGAATCCTATGCTTTTCTACGGTGTCTAACAAAGCCTGGTGCTGGCCTGCGTGTAATGAAAATTTTCTTTCCTTGTTTTCCCTGTTTTTTATTCTCACCAAAGTAGTAATAAAAGTACAAAGAAAACCTTTAATCACTTTCAGGAAAGGGTTTAAAAAGTCAAAATGACTTACAGCAGCTTCTCAAATTTTCATAGACATAAAAATCAACTGAGGATTTTGTGAAAAGGCACATTATGTATGATTCAATAGGTGTTGAAATCACCTTAGATTGTATATTTCTAATAAGATCCCAGATAATGCTGTTGTTTCAGGTCTACAGACAAAAATTTGAGCGGCGAGGAATAATGTCAGTGGTCCACAAGACCAAGACTTGGGCACTAGCCTAAAACATATCTATATATTTAGGTCTCTCATTTGCTGATTAGAAGAATAAGGTAAAATGTATTCTTTCAATATACAAATGTTGTTAGGCATATTTGGTCTACTAGTAGCTACTCATAATCGAACCTTAATCCCTGGCAATTAACAAGTTATAACAGAAAGGGTCAGCAGTCCCAGGAATGTAGCCTGGGGAGACTTATTCCTAAAATCTGGAGAACAAAATGAGCAAACTAGAAATTTGGTATAATAATTTACTTAATGGTTGTCTTATTCAAGAACCACAATGAAATGTAGATCTATCTGTGCATCCCTAGTATTTAGCATAGTTCCTGGAACTTACGTATTTCTTAGTAAATGCTGAATGAATTTTTTTAAAGTACAATGATTTTTAATTGTCAAGAGATGTTAATAACAGAAGGCCTATTTCAATGGCCTAAATGAGTTGGAATAGGTTAATCTTCCTTCTAGAGATATTTTCCCCTACATAAGTATATTAAATAAAGGATGTGCTTTCCATCTTATCTAATATGAATCGGTTTGGCAAGAGACTCTTATAATTGTCCTCAGGAAATAATCCAAGGAAGAAATCACCAAATGGAAGATAGAGAAGATAACTTACATGTGATAAGTTAGAAAATAGAAGAAGGTAAAGTAGAGAATAAGGTAATAAATTCTGGCTAATGAAATATGTAAAAAGCATTGTGTCTGGCATCAACTACACATTAAATACTTTAGTGAATGAACAGTTGTGATTTTCCTTCATAAAAGTTGAATCCATCTTTTTAGAGAAGAAACTCATTAGTTTCATAGTAGGGAAAGCAAATAAATTTGACTCCAGGAATAATATTTATGTATATAGTGTAGTGTGTGTTGTTTCAGTGCTGAAAATTAGACACATAGCTGCAGATAGTATACAAGAGAAATGTTCTTCTTATAGTAGCACTTGTCTAAGAGCTACCAAAACTGAGCACTGTGTTACATCATAACAAGTTCAAATCATCTAAAGCTTATAAAGGACCATGCACTTTGAGAGACTCTGGGACACCAAACTCTTACTGGAACTAAATACTTTCCTGATCAATGAACAATGGAACCTGTTTTAGTTAGCTGTGTTCAAACATATAGACTCATCTGAGACATATCTGGAATGCAAGTTTTCAATCCTTAATTTGCATAACCATCATGAACTAATTCTAACACTTTAAATCCCTTGAAATTTCTTCTTTGCCCAGGAGGTTAATAAACTAGCTATTTAAAAAATCTCTAGTGTTCTTTGTGATTCTTTAACAATTGCTGGATTGGCCAATTTCCAGGAAGTTATATATTTGCTAAGGAGGAAAAAGGTCTAAAGCATCAGGCTGGGTGGCTCACGCCTGTAATCCCTGCAGTTTGGGAGGCTGAGACAGGCAGATCACTTGAGGTCAGGAGTCTGAGACCAGCCTGGCCAACATGGTGAAACTTCGTGTCTACTAAAAATACAAAAGTTAGCCAGGCATGGTGGTGCACGTCTGTAATCCCAGATAGTCAGGAGGCTGAGACAGCAGAATCGCTTGAACCTGAAAGGCAGAGGCTGCAGTGAGCCAAGATCGCACCACTGCACTCCAGCCTGGGTGAAAGAGTAAGACTCTGTCTCAAAATAATAATAATAATAATAATAAAGTATCAATTTTGTTGACAGTAGTCAGAAGGCAGAGATCAACAAATTTGCTGATGTATCTAATGTGGGATTTGAAAAAATTAGAGAAGTCAAGCATCACTCCAAGATGTTGGGGCTTAGCAAATAGAAGTTTGGAGTTGTCTTTGAAAGAGACAAGGAGGATTACGGAATGAGCAAATTTGAAGGGGAAAAAATGAGGAGTTCAGTTTTAGAAATGTTAATGTTGAGATATTTAACAGACAACCTAGCAGTGTCAAGCAGGAAGTTATATATACGAGTTTGATGTTCAAGGCAGAGGTCTAGGATGAAGTTATAACTGTGGGGGTCATCACCCTATAGACAGCATTTAATGCCAAGAGATTAGATTATTAAATCAAGATATAAAAGAGAAAAGACTCAAATACTGAGACATGAGATGCTTCAGTATCAACAGGCTGGGGATATGAGTAGGAACCAGCAAAGGCACCTGCGAGAGAGCAGCTAATAAGGCAGAAGAATAATTACAGTAATTCTCAAGGAAAAAGGACTCCCAGTAGTACACAGGAGAATCTTACAGTAATTCAAAAGTGAAAGCAAGTGAGAAGATGGAAATAAAATGTATATCAATGTACAGAATATAAGAAGGGATACTTGGAAATATGAGATATTGTCATGATCATTATTATTAACAAAGAAAATGTAAAAACAAGTATTAAGTTATACTTCATTAAGCTATGGACTTTAATCTACAAAAAGGATAATATTATTCAGATATTATTTGAGGAAAATGAAGAAGAGGAAGGTATCCAACATTATCAAGGTCATTCAGGTATAGAGAACTGAAGAGGAGATGGAAGTAGCAACTGGAATTCAGACATCAACAGGAGCAGAAGGATATAAATTTAGAACATACATTTTAATTAATATGATCTTGTTAGAATAATATACATTCAGCAGAATATATTAAATATAAGTACAGTTTAAAGAACGAGTATACTGCAAATATTAGTATATCCACCACCACGGGCATGAAACTGAATGTTGTCAGAACTCTAGAAACTTCTCAAGTGTCCTTGCAGATCAACACTTTTCTACCCATCCCAGAAATAACTACTATCCTGACTTTTGTCATCATAGTTTTTTATTCTAAATAATTTTTCCACTTATAGACTCCTAAACTGTGAAATTGTTTTGCTTGTTTTTGAACCTTACATAAACAAAGTCATTGCAATGAACTGAATGTGTGTGTTTCTTCACAATTCATATGTTGAAACCCTAATCCCAATGTCATAATATTTGGACGTGGAATTTTGGAGAGTTAATTGGGTCATGAGGTATAGCATTAATCTCTCATGAATTAGTGCTCTTAAAATAAGAGGCCACAGAACTGGCTAGCTCTGTTTCCACCATGTGAGTATATAGGGAAATTGGCAGTCTCCAACCTGAAACAGGCTACTAACCTCTTGACCATGCTAGCACCCTGATCTCAAACTTTCCAGCCTCCACCACTGAGAAAGATAAACTTTGTTGTTTATAAGTCCCCTAATCGATGATACTTTGTTATAGCAGCCTGAACTGATGAAGACATTCCTATAATTTTCAGTATTTCAGGGGGAGAGTTACAATCGACCATATCAAACATAGGTATAGGACTAAGAACTGAGACTGCATGTTGTCAGTATGAGTTAGTTGTTTGTACTCAGGAAATCCCTGCTTAGGAAAGATAAAACTATACATTGATAAATAATGCCATTGCTTGCTTCAGAAAACTTATGTAAAAAAATTAGACAACTGCTCAAAACTTGATTCAAGATTTTCACTTTGTTATTGCTATTCATCCACAAGTATGATGTCACAGGCTTTGCATAATTCCAGTTAGTTTCCTAACTCCAACACCTCACCATTAACCACTTATGCCAAGACCTTAAAAGATTTGATTTTTGCCTTCTGAATCACTGCTAAGTCCTTGCTAAGGTGGCATTTTCCCTTACTGCAGTGATTTCCAGTAAATTTAACTTTTTGTCATTAACAGGCTATCTGGTAATACCTTGAGGAGTTCATCAAGCTTGGGGAACTTCGGGGAAGTCTTACTGAGATCCATGCAAGATTTCTTCACTACCATGGTTCAAATGCCTGGATTCAGAAATACTCTCCTCTATGGAGGCCTTTTAAATCTGTCATTCGGAGGTCTTCTCAGACACAATTGTGAGATTATTCTTACAGTGGGGCTCAGCACTGATTTCTGTTCTTGGAGCTCCAAATGTTAAATTTATTTTGTATCCCAAAAGGTAGGATCTCCTTATAGAAGCTTTTGATTTTCTGATCAGATTTGAAATCTCTCATTCTTGGTGGAAATTTACCATGTAATTACAAGTATTATTATGTATATTGTCTGCCCTTGGCAATTTACATTGTAAATCTATAAGAATGATTCTACAGGGACAGGATGGGTGTAAGCTCAACAAATGTGTCCTCAAACCAAGTCCTGAAAATCCCTTCAGGAATTTTCAAGTCCTTATAATGGTACTCTCCTCCGTTGTATTGGTAACTGATTTGTTTAGTTCTGGATTTGAAATTTTTATCTGGCTCTTGATTGGTGATAGACAGTCTGCTGGTTAATTTCTGAAGACAGATTTTTGTGTGGGCACCACTCTTAATGATTGTTGCAATTCTCCTGGGCCATTCACACTGAGGTCTTTAATCCACACGGAGCTGGTTTTTATGTAAAGTGTAAATATTTAATTTCATTCTTCTTCCATATGTATACATAATTTCCCAGAACATTTATAGAAAAGTCTGTTTTCTCCACTAATTTAAAATGCCATTTCTGTCATATAGTGTATCCATATATGTGTGCATCTATTTCTATTGTATTCTTTTTGTGTAGGTTAAAACTACCATCACACTGCCCCAATGATCATATTTTATAATAAGTATTGAAATACATTAATACAATTCTACCTATCTTCTTCTTCTTTACAAGCATTTTGGCTCTGTAAGCCCTTTTCATTATTTTGTACATTAAAAAAATAAGCTTCTCAAGTTTGATGACCAAATTAGTAAAGATTTTGTTTGGGATGGCATTGAATCCATAAAATAGTCTGGGAAGAACTTACAGTCTTATGATACTGGGTATTTCCGTCATAAACATGGTATATACCTCTATTTATTTGGGTCTTCTTTAATGTCCCTCAATTAAATTTCATAATTTTATTAAGTATTGTATATATTTGTAGATATAGTGGGTATCTTATATTTATGACTGTATTATAAAAGATATCTTTTCCAAATTTCATTTTCTAATTCATTGTTAATGATACTATTAAAGAGCAATAGATTTTATATTTTGATATTCCTCTAGCCAACTTGTTAATCTGTCTTATTTTGATAATTTTCTTGTAAATTCCTTTTATAATATAGATCAGTTACTAAATGGATACAATCTCTAAATAATTGGAGTTTTGTTTTCAATTTCCAATCTTCATTTATTGTTTTTGCCCTACTTGTAGCAAGGACCTCCCAGCTAATTGCTGAATAAAAATGTTGCTGCTGGCATTTATTCTGGCCTCCTATAAAGGGATAGCTCTCAATGTTTCACTTTCAAGTATGAAATTTGCTCTTAATATAGTGAAGGTACCATTTAGCGAGTTCCTTTATACTCAAGTTTGCTAAGAATATTAATTGTTAATCATGAATGTAAACTTTTATCAACAACTCCTCTGTTCATAATAGCACAAAAAACTTGATTTATTGTCCATGCTCTTTTTAAGCTGGAAACCATCTTTCTGGGCAAACTGTCACAAGGACAGAAAACCAAACACCGCATGTTCTCACTCATAGGTGGGAAGTACAAAGAACACTTGGACACAGGAAGGGGAACATCACACACCGGGGCCTGTCGTAGGGCGGCGGGTAGGGTGGGGAGAAGGGGGAGGGACAGCATTAGGAGATATACCTAATGTAAATGACGAGTTAATGAGTGCAGCACACCAACATGGCACATGTATACATATGTAACAAACCTGCACATTGTGCACACACACCCTAGAACTTAAAGTATCATAAAAATAAAACAAAATAAAAATAAAATAAAATAGTCACCTGTCCTAAAAAAAAAAAAAAATACAACCAGCTGTCTGGTAGTCTCTAAGTATCTGATGGTCTGTATCTTCAAAGTATCAAAAATTTGACTACTTCTACCATCCCCAGTGGTGATGAGGCATTCAGGTTGAGGCTATTATCATCAACCACCTGATTATTCAAAAAGCCTTCATCCTACTTGGACTCTTTGCTTTCATGCTTGTAAAATCAGGGCAACATATTTAACATATAAATAAATCAGTCCACATGACCTTTCAGCTCAAAATCCGTCAATTGCTATCCACCTCACTCAGGTTAAAGGCCAGAGTTCTGTCCAGGACTTTCAAGGCTCTTCAGGATATCCTCCTCCCTCTCCTGCCCCATGTGTGACCCCTCATTTCATTCTCTTACATTCTTCCCTATCTCTCTAGACTGCAGCATAATCACTTTCTTCCTGTTCCATGAACATGCCAGGCTTGTCAAGACTTTGATATTGCTGATAAATTACAATGTCTATAATCATTTTGAGATGATTTCGGTTATACTATTGTATTGGTTCTTGATTACGGTGTCATTTCTTTGTATGCTGGGTTAGCTTCGACTATGAGCTGTTTATCTCCTTTGAACTATTATTCTTACGAATTCTTTGAGGTTCAGGATGAGGCGCATTTCCCCAGGGGCACTTGCATTTATTTTCTGACAAGCAACTACAGCACTATTTCTTTAGATTTCACTAAATTAAATTTGTAACTTGAGGGGGTTTTCAGAGTACACAGATTATCTCATAGAGATCCACAAAGAGCCATCCAAGGGACATTTATCCCCTTCTCTCTGCTTGAAGCCAAGGTGATTCTTAAATTCAGTCTCTCAGAACAGAGATGGGAGAAGGTTATTAATGGTTTATCATTTCCCTACAAGTGTAGACATTCGGAGTTCCAGCTTTCTCTTCCATCCTACCCCCAGGCTTGGCCAGTCATTGTATTTGATTTTGACCCTGTTCCCCAAAGGGCCTTGATAACTAAAGCTCCATTTCTCCAGTTTGGCATGTGTTCTCAGAAAAATGTGGTTTCATAGATATGCTTACTCCCCTTGGTTCCCACCTTCCTTGGATTTACTATCTGTCATGTATTTAATAAGTTGAAACAATATTAAAAGCATTTTAGGTTACTTTCAACACAAGAGATGGTTCAAATAACTTAGGGCATTATATCTATTGAGGTAGATTTTATACATCGTTTTTTCAATTATGTCATAAAGAGCATAAAAATGTTATGAAAATTTTTAAAAATTAAGCAATGAAGAAAAATCACCTAACAATGTACCATACTAATATAACTCATATTAGCATTTCAATTTATACCATACAATTTCAATTCATATTTTCAAATATTCTCAAATTTTATGCACAATGTTGCACTGTTTCTACCATGTAGCATCTTAGTAGAAATAGTGAAACTTGTTGCTATATTAATAAATCATTTCTACATTGTAGTGTTAAGAACTCAAGAAATTGCTTATCTCTACTTTGTCACTTTTCCTGTGTGATCTAGAGTAAGCCATACAAACTATTTCTCAGTTACGTCTACTCTAAAATTTGGGTAAACCTCCCAGAATTGCTGTAAGAAGATTTAGTAAAATGATTTATCATGTAAATCACTTAAAACAATATTTGTCACATAAGAGGGACTTAGTAAATGTTTATTGTAATTGTATATTTTAGTAGTCATTTATTTTAAATTAATAGTCATAGTTAATCTACCAGGCCTCATAACAACCAACTCATTTATAATTATTTTTACTGCTGGTTTATTTCAAATAATTCTAAATTGCTTTAACCAGTATGAGTAATACTATGATGGGCATCATTAAATACCAGCTTTCTCTTATTTCTTTAGGAAAAAGTCTCAAAACAGAATTATATGAATACATGCATATATTTATTGCTTTGGTATGTAATACCAAATATAAACACAAAAAGATTGTATTGAACTGCATAAAGTCTCTGCCTAGTTTAAGTTTTATAATGTTTGATTATTGCTAGACTAATATTTTGTTTTCATTTTGACTTGTGTCCAATTACCTGTAAAAAATGAATATATTTCCATATGCTTATCATTTGTATTTCTGCTTGTGAAAAGTATGTATTAATATATTCTCATTTATCTTTTAAGGTAAGTTTCCATTGATTTTTAAAACTTTTTTATATAATAATGAGACTTCTCCTACTCCGTTTGGCTTTTAATCTTGTTTTGTGTTTTTGCATGAAGAAATGTACACTATTTATATCTTTATAGATACTTTCCTTAGGGATTTCTTCTTACTTTCTAGACTAAGGAAATTTTTACCTTGAATATATTTAATAGACAGTAATTTTCTTGTTTGGTTAAAGTTTAGTGTTTATATTAGCTATTTGATTCGAATTCTATTTGTTTGGTATATTATGCTATATAAAGAACCAAACAATCTTTTCTCAGTTGCTAACTATATACTCCAAATCTATTAAGTAACTGCCTCTTCATTGATCTTAAATTCCTTTTATTATTCACGGTGTTAAAATGTAAAAGGTGATTTTTTTGTTTGTATTCAATGTAAACTAATATGTTCATGATTTCTATCTATAAGGTATATTTTATTTTTATATAGGGAAGGAATCCCTATTTAAAAACAAATTAACAATAAACAGATTTGAATATTACCAATATATTTGTGCTGAAGGATAGGTGTCCTCATTCTCTATTAGCTGCCAAGTGGGAAAGTAATCAACCCGTCTAGTTCATTGCTCATGTTACAGCCAATTGGATTGGAACATAAAGAACTCTTACAACTGGAGCTTTTCAACTGGAATTGAACATCTCAGGAAGCAATGAGTTCCCCTTCACCAACTATAGTTGAAGAAAGTAGTTAAACAAGGGCTTGCTGCCAATTTGGGAATTTCTATTGAGTTTTGTTGTTTTATTTTAAAAGACTCCAAGGTCCATTTCAGCTTTAAGATTGCATGCTTCTTTTAATCCATCTGTGAATAAGGTTTTTTCACAGTATAATATTTAGAGAGTAGGAGTATTGGATTAACTTTTGAGTAGCTCTCGAACCATAGAGCAAATTATTTGCTTCATTTAACTTCTATTTGAATGACCAAATTTGCAAAGATTCTCATCAAGTTTAATGTCTACACTTACTGTACTCTTTCTTATAAGTATACAATGAAGTCCTAGCAAATTAAGTTCATACCTAAGAGAAACACAAGGCTTATTTATAAGTTCCCAGGTGGTTATAGAAGTTGAGTAAAACAACCAACTAGACTTACCCAACAGTGGCTTCATGCCATTACTGAGAGAGTACAAAAGATATTATCTACTTGAAGGATGATAATGATGTTGAATCTATAAAACCATACAAAAAACTGCATTGAAAGCAAAGCTATGTCTCATCCATTCAGATACTGAGGAAACAAATATATCATAGAATTATAGGCTATTTTAAGTAAAGACGTATAAGACAATAAATCAAAAGTTTAAAATATGACCTGATAGAAGCAAAACTACATTTATTCTCTGAAAGGTATTCTTTCAACAAATAGACAGGCATTATTACAATTAATATAACTAATAAACTCAACTAGACGCACTTAGGATTAAAGTTTGGTTTCCCTCATAGTTTAAAAAATATTGATAGATCTGTAACCTATTAATATGCTTGTTAATCTCTTTTCTGTGATAATCTACATTAGTCTTAACCTAAAATAATCAAAATGTTTATGCAGATGATTTTCTTGATGAAACTGTAATACACTGATAGCATTACCTGTAGAGCAAAGAGAATGCTGTAGAAATATAGCTCACAGAAGAGAGAAAAACCTACGGCTTTTTGGATTACTCTTAAAGGAGGCTCAGTCCTGAAATTTCTGCATCCCTGACATAAATAAATTATTTACACAGGTCACAACTAATTTTATATTTTGGTACTTCCCATTCTGCTTCATGGCTGCAAACACAACCTGAGCTGTTGACATGGTACGGATGGTTCACAGTTCCTGGAACAAACTCAGAGGAATTTGTAATGAATGATCATCATTTCAAAAATTTTGCATTTTTCTTTTTCTTTGCAGGAATTGTTTAGTACAATTTTCATTGTAAAACACAAATGCACAAAGTAGTGTCACACATTTGAAAAAGAACATTTTTTACAAATAATTTGACATCAAAATGTTGGGTAAACAATTTAAATGATAGTGTGTTTTAGCGTGATTAAATATTTCAGAAGAAACAACAGGAATATTTTCCTGTATCTCACTTTACTCAAATATTCAATGAGAATAATACCCACCTCACTGGGTATTGAAAAGTATAAATAGAAAGCCTAAGGGTTATGTTAAATGTCAACACATATTTTCATTATTATTGCTTAGAGTTTAATTCAATGAGATCTATTTATGTTCAATTTCATGTGTAATTATAAACTTGTAATAGTGTAGGGCCTCAGAAAATGATGCCCCAAAGTATGTATGGCTCATTGACATGCTGAGTACTTTAAACTGAAGGGAATCAGGAGGGCCTCAGAAGAGACAGTCTCTGACCTTCTCCTAGCCCTTTTTCTTGCACACTCCTTTATCCTCCAACATGAATCATAGAAACAAGAATTTCTCTTCCCCAAGGCAGGTCACAGAACTCCTATCCTCCAACGCAAGACATAAAACCTGGAAAGGTCACTCTTTGACCTACCTCCCCTGAAAGTAGGTCATATGACCCTTGTGTGACAAGTGTCCTGTCCTATACCTCAGGGGAAGGGATGAATCTATAAAACTATAGCCTACAAAAGCGAGGCTAAGAAGGATCTGAACAAACAGGTTTTGCTGGGTTTCCCCCAGTTTATTACCATCATGTTCTTTTTTTCCAATCAAATTTATCTGCAAATATCTTCGTGTTTTGTCAGATCCACCATAAAAATACACAGTATTCCTTGGGTCTTTGTGTCTTCATTTCTGAAGGGTCCTATGTCATGTGAAACTTTGTTACATAAATGTATTGTGCTTTTCTCTTATAAATCTGTTTCTTCTCTTAATCTGTTAGGAATATCAGTCATGGACCTTGAGATGGGTGAGGAAAATATATTACTTTTTTGCTCGTATACTAAGCACAGTGGTAAATGAGAGAGTATATATGTAAGAGATGGACATAAGTTCAACCAGTTATAAGGTCAGCTGTGACACTAGAATAGATTGATGGTGGTAATAAGTTCCACATTGACAGTGGGGGATGATTGAGGAAGATGATCTGGGAGACAGGTTTAAGCATATTCATGTTGTAGGTTCCCCTTGACCAAAAATATTCCACATTCACATAGTCCAAACTTTCCCCCACTATACGCTCTCATGTAGTCAGATGTTCTATCACTACAGCAACCCTTATTTGGTTCAGAAGCTTTTAAAACAAAAGTATTTTGGGTGGGTAAGAAAGTAAATGATGGGATTCATTTTTCTGTTTTTTAGTCATATTTATTTTCTAGCATCTTCTAAATCTTTTAGTGCCCTTTCATAACTCTAGGCCTTTGAAAGTACAATTCTCTCTGCTTGGAATGCACATTTGCTCTCCCTTCCTGCCTACTACAGCATTTATCTGACAAATGTACTCACCTTTTAAAACTCAGCATGAAATTACTTCCTCTGTGGACCCTTTCCTAAATCTCCAAGAATGGGGACCTGCCTTCCTCAGGGCTCTCACAAGGTTCTCCTTTAGTCTTTTAATGCATTTATCAGACCATCTATTATAATTTGTCTATACTTGACAGTGAGCTACCTAAAAACAAAGATGTATCTTATGCATATTGAATTTCCTAAAATTGAGTATCCGAATTGTATTTCTAACAGATGTTTTTACTTCGGTTGACAGATATAATTGTTTTATCATAATATCATAATCCTCTAAAATTAGCATAGAGATAGAAACATAGCTGCGGGAGTAAGAGAGGGAAGTTAGAGATAATGAAAAATTGTTAGAAATGGAAGTTCTAAGAAGGCATATGGAAACAAGGCTCCAGTAACCTCCAGTGGAGAAAAAGGGTTTCCAGGTGATAGAAACAGCCGTAGACTTTTAAGAGAAATCAAAAACCAAACTGCCCACTCGGCAGACTCTGAGAAGAGGTCCTCAAATTTAAGTTACTGTTGCTTTGAATTCTATCCTACGCAAAATAGCCACAGGAGTACACTGTAGTAGGCTTTATTGAATTTTATTATTTCCCTCTCTCTTCCTTTTTACTCTCCAGTAGTTTAGTTAGTGGGCTAAGCTCAGTTTTTAAGTTGTCATGCTTTTTACAAGAAATTTCCCTTTCCAGGGAAATTTTATACAAATTTTAAAACAAAATGCTTACTTTTATTACTATTTGTTTAAAAACATGGATTTTATCAAATGGGAGCTCTTTACTAGGTCAGGACTGTACTAGATCTGACTACAAAGTGGGGAGAATTATATAAAGTTGTATAAGATATGAAAACATGGTGCCTGCTTCCAAGGAACCCTCAAAGCTCATGAAACAGACACAAGGAACCCATCACACTCACCCAAGGAGACGAAAAGAAAACTTAGCATCCCAGAACTGCAGTTCATCCCTTTGGCGTCTAATTTTACATTTGGCATGTCTGACACGCATTTTATCAAAACACTGGAAGTTTGCCTGTCTCGCATGTTAAACTGAGCTCTCTGGGGACAGGTTTTATCAATTTGATTTATAAAGAACAAAGAATATTGTTCAAAAGATATTTGATTTATAGTCATATATCTTCTCCAGTTGGAAAGGAAGGGGCATGAAAGTTTAGGATGATAAACATCTATGGAAATTGATTTTATGGCTGAGGTGGGGAAGAAAGCAGGATGTAGCATAGTTCTCAGGTTTGTGGTTTAGAAATCCAAAATGGAAGATATTGCTATTTACTGAGACAAAAATTTGGAGCACGTCTAAAGAAAAGATACGTGAGTTTAGACTGGCATATATTGGATGTGAGCTACCTTTGGGGTACTCAAGGAGAAGTGTACAGCAATCATTTATTGTGGAGGAAGCAATAGAAGCTAACATTTAGGATTTCTGTCTTCAGAGTTAAAGTACGTTGCACTTCATGCCAGCTCACCCTCTAAGGTCAGCTTCATGACCTTAGGAAAATAACTTGATATCTTAAAATCTTATGTTTATCAGCAAGAAGGCTTTAAAATAACTAGCTTAATAATTGTTTCAAAGATTATGACAACCTCAAATATAATTTTTTTATGGTCTAACTTCCCAACCGAATTTTCTGTTAAGGAGACTACATCTCTTTTAATTCTATATCTTAGTAC
Organism: Symphalangus syndactylus; assembly: GCF_028878055.3. Classification (NCBI taxonomy): domain Eukaryota; kingdom Metazoa; phylum Chordata; class Mammalia; order Primates; family Hylobatidae; genus Symphalangus; species Symphalangus syndactylus. The sequence continues at coordinate 73,942,962 of NC_072435.2, forward strand.
CTAGAACCGTGCCTGAGACATAGTAAGAATTCAGTAAATACTGAGTCAGTTGAGTGGCCAAATGTAACCCTTGTGTAGTAGGTGCTGAGCAAACAGTGAATATAATTATCATATATGAGACTGGAGCTTAGCAAAGAGGGCCAGGGAAGGTAATTGTATGTATAATTGATTCTGTGTATGGGTTAGCATAGACCATTCTATAGCATTTGTACACAAAACTCAGGATGTTCCTGATGAATGAAAATTTTAAGGAATAACAACTGAAAGGAAAGGAATCTGTGCTGTCATGACATTCAACTTTGCCCAGCTGTTCTAAGTTCATCAAATCTAGAAGGCTTAATATCACAACTTATTCCTGGAGATGCTCCTTCCTTCATCTGTTAACACCAGATTCAGTGCCGTGAATTCTCCTTTGATTCAATCAAGGGTAGGTCCCACTTGAAACTGGAGGTTCCTCCTTCAGGCTGCCTGCTGCTCATCTGTCTTCTGAGTTGCAGAGTTCCAACAACAGCATTCAAGAGTGCCATTGGCTTTAGTGGGGGTAACTTAGAGCACAGACATGAGCAGCTGTTCTTTCCATGCATTCCTGTATATAGCAAGCTGTAGGTGTTCCTTCTACTTGGATACAGCTCAGAATTTACTTCTGTGCTGCTGCTATTAAAACAGGAGACAACCATGACATCTTTAGATGGGAAAATCTGATTTGTTTTAGGCTATTCTGGATTAAAGTTTTTAATTAAACTCAGAGAAGGTGACAACATTGTGGGTGTGTGAAGTTGCCTTCCTGCCAGTTGAGTGTTTCTCCTTTTTGCCTGTGTGGAAGAGAAGGTTGCACTTTGCTTTTAACACTTCATGACAGATACTTTCTCAGATTTTCTGTCAACAGCTGGCCATTTGGTGTATACTCATGTATTTTTTCAATCAGATGACAGATATGTTTTAAGGGGCTTCTCCAATAACAACCAAAATAATTTTTCTAAATATCTGATACCAGCAACAATAACAATCACTTTTCATGATTTTAAGTCTCTATTTCAGAACATGAAAAAGGAAGGGAAGGTAAGAAGGGAAGCCTGTTAAGGAGTTGCTTGTTGCGACCTAAGTAAAACACAGTGATGGCGTGCATTAAACGGGTACAGTGAGATTGGAGGGAAATGAAAGAATTTAAATATATAAAGAGCTATAAATTATGTGACTTGGTGCTAGATTTGTGTCTTTATAAAAAGAGACACTAGAGATCATGGTTCATCTCTCTCTCTCCACCCCGTGGAGAGATGACAGTGTGGACGTGGATGACCATGTGGAGATATAAGGAGATGACAGTCATCTCTAAACCAGGAGAAGGTCCTTCACTAGATGCCAAATCTGCTGCCAACTTGATCTTTGCAACAGAATGTGAGAAATAAATTTTCTGTTGTTTATGACACCCAGTGTATTGTATTTTTGTTATAGTATCCCAAACTAACTAAAATACAGTCTATGCAGAAATTTTACTGTTAGAGAATACATGTCAGAACTCTGAAGAATACTGAGACTTAAGGAATGATAGAAGCTCATTTCTCTTTAAAGAACTAAACTGAAAAATTAAAAGTAACCTTTGGGTTTAGTACTGAAGAGCTCATTGATTGCCTTGATATGGGAAAATTGCAGAGAATGTTGGCAATGAATTGAGTTTCTAACAGATAACATGGCTTCTGTCATCATCTATTTTGGAATGGCTATTGCCTTTTATGCCAGTTAAGAATAGTTGTGTTTCTCTCCCACAATTGCTCACCATTTATACTTTAAGTACAGAGCTCTTACCAAATTGATTCCTAAGGAAATATATTTTCCTCCAGGACAGATCTTCTAAAAATGCTAACTCTATTTTTACCTGTGGCTGTTTTTTCCTTCTGATTTTTGCATTCCTTTTCTATCAGTTCTATTTGACTTATGGGTTTTTTTGTCTAATAAGTTTGGTAGAAAGAGAGGAGTCCAAGTTGATCTATAAGTGACTTGTTCATTGTCATGGTTTCTGAAACTTTGAGTTGCAGTGTCATAGACAGCTTTGACTCTAGAAGCTCAGTGTTCTTCTGTCTAAATTTTCATGCTCACGTAAGTGTAGGCTACATAAATATATCCCAAATTGTTTAGCCTGAAAACAGAGAAATGGAAAGAAGGACTAGCACAACCATGCCAGTCACATCTAAACCAAAAACAAAACAAAACAAAACTTCAGTAATCCTGACCTTTAAAACTTCCATCATCTACACAACCAGGCTCAGAACAAACTCATCACCGAATATCCTGTGAATGCAGCTGGAGAAACTGATGCAAGGAATCATGAGGTCTATATCAAAGAGCTAACAAAGCATGGCAAAATCATCAAGGCAAAGATTTACTGGCAAAGATCACCAAAGAGCAATAATCTCTGTCTTGATATGCAGCAGGTGTGCATATTGGACAGGAATTAAGTCATCTTCTCATGCCAGCAAAGGGCCTGGCCCCTACAATGCTACAAGGGAGTGCTGACTTCCCTTAGCTCCCTGGAATATTGCTAAATTGAATTTGGACTGCCATTGTGGCAGATAGAGACTGAATTATTTGTAAAACTTCAATTATCGTGGGCATACCATGGGGCTTGAAGAAGAGATTATTTGGCTGCTAATGTTGTAAATTTAATTTTCTTTGTGAACACCTGCTAAAGGACTAACTAAATCATTTGCCAGTGTGAAATACATCACACTGACAGTTTATTTTATATTTATTCTCATGGATTCATACTCCTTAAGAAGTCTGCCTCCGTCTACAGAGTCAGAAATGAATTTCATAAAGGTTTTTACAATAGTTGAATCTTTCCAAGCTAAAGAGAATTATTGAGTATTTTCAGGTTACACATACTAGTCAGAGTATTGATTAAAATGGAGAGTTTCTAGGTTTTTTTTTTTTAGTACAATTGTCTCCCTTTTTAAGTGTCTTAATTATAAAATTATCATGTGCAATCATCACACGTTTACCCAAGAAGTCCTGCTTGCATCCTCCTGACACTGTCTATGAAGGGGGCTGATAATTAATAGGTATGGAACCAACTGTCCTCCTACTTCAAAAAGTAGGACAGAATTAGGGCAGACATAGTTTCAAGGGGAGATTTAAGAACTTTTTGTTGCTGTTTGAAAGAAAAATACAGTTTCTACTTTGCTTTAACATTTTCCTAAAGTAAAAAATTAGAGAAATAAATTATTAATATGTACATCAATTAATATGTGTATTTAAAATCTATTGGGGTAAAGAAAAAATTGACTTATATTTCTGGTACCCTTAGTAGTACAAATGAACTTAGAAAAAATATTTATGTTTTAAATACACAGTGGAAAACCCCACGATATATAAATTTATTTTACAAAATGAAGATAATGAATGTAAATCTAACTTAGTATTGTCACTAGAGTTTAACTTATTTACTTTGGGATACAAATGACAATAAAATAATATGTTTTGGGAAAAACATTGTAATATATAAAACATATTATTTTATAATATATTAGAAACAAATCTATTTCTAAGTTGAAAGTGATCTTTTAAGTCATCATTTTGGGAATATAGACAGTTTGGTGATACTTCTTTGGAAATGCCTCCAAATCAGCCTACATTATAAAAATTCAGATCTTATAATGTAGCAATAATGTGGAACCCTAAACTTTATTATCAAGATTTGTCATATTATTCATTGAATTTGAGAAAATCCTGTTTATTGATTTAAACAAGTCTACTGTACTCCCCAAGTACCATATCCAGTGTAGCCTAATTGCATAATTCAGAAAATTTGCACCTCTCCTTTCCCCTTGCCCCTCCTTAAAAAATGTCCAGACTTCAAATTTCACAGGCCAAGTACGTCAAACCTAACTCAAAGCAAATCAGGATTAGTGTTCATTTTTGATCAGTCTAATATAAAGCAATGGGACACTGGAGCAGGACTTCCATGTGGTGGCATTTCTCAAAGTTCAGCAGAAGGAGAGTAACAATTCCAGGAGCTCTACCTACCCTGATGCCAACATGTATGCATGTCTGTCTGTCTTCACAATTAGTGTTTAAGCTTAAGGGTATAGATCATGTTTCATTGAAATGTATATCTTTCACATAATCTAAAAGAGTTTTTTTGTATTCGCTTACATTTATTTTTAAAATCTTGGGGCGTATTAGAATTTACATAGATCTAAGGACAAGGCACAGAAAGAGATAGGTGGGAAGGTTGGGTCACATCTTATAAATGTATACAGGTTGCTTTTTCTAGGCAACCCAAATAAGCAACAATTGCTTTCGTGAAAGAGCTATGCTATTTGTAGTTGCTACTGTCACAGTTTAACAAGGAGGGAGCTCTTAAAAGATTCTCTAAATATGTTGCAAGAAAGTCACAGAAAGCTACATTTCAGTGTCTGTTTGCTACAGCTGAAGGGAAGACTGGTGGTAAACTGACCAACAACCAAAATGAATTATGGATAAACTGAGAGCAAATAAACAATAGGAGTTAGTAAGATGAGGATGTACGTGCCAAAGGGAGAGGGTAGAGAAACCATTGCTAGCAGTCTAGGAGCTCCTGATTTCCACGACTGGAAAAATTGGGAACTACTAAGAAGGTGTGGAGCTACTCACCACCTTCATCAGGTTAGAGTTCTTTATACCATGAAAGTTGTGTTAAGATGGAAAGAAAATCATGAATTGTTTAAGTACCTTCAAGCAGAGAGCAGAGATTTAAAATGTTCACGAAGAGGAAGAAATGGAAATATCTACTAGAGAGTCAAGTGGCATTGACAGTGATTGAAATATGACCAGATTTTCAGTTTTCAATTGCAGAAAGGAGAAGAGGGAGCTGCTTGAGGACAATATTTGGAATAAAGGAAAAAAAGTGCACAACTCTCTCTTAGAAAATCCTGGTAATGAAGTGCTCAAGTTTTATCTTTATTATTTGCCATCAAACTCCTTAATTGAATTAGAATACTTACTGGGTTTCATTATTTTTTATTTTAAATTAAATGGTACCCATTATTTTAATTTTCTTATCCTTTAACCTCTCTCTTATTTTCAAAACCAGTAAGTTTCGTTTTTTTATAGAAAAAAACCTGGGCTCATTTTAGCTTCTGTAACTCTGTTAAAGCAGGCTGAAAATGGATTATGTTGAAGATGTTTATTCATGAACAACCAAATATCCCATTCTTCGCTGAAATTACAGCTTTAGTTAATTAGTTATATTGCAGGCATTTACACTTCTGTGGGAGGAGCACAATAGCACAAGTTGCAGGAAGAGCTTCAAGAATATCCTGCTCGTAATACTCACACATTATAAGGACATCAACCATTTAAAATGTGTTTCTTTTTACTCATGTTAATTTGCTGCCTTCTTTTGCTTATCTCTCTAGAATCTTGGCCAATGTATACCTAAATGACCAAGAGTTCTCACCACAAATATTGAATGAAATAGTTCTCTATGAAAACTTGTTTCCTAAGCTTTTAGTTTCCAGTGTGTCCCTGAATTCTTCACTCTCTACCTTTGAAATATTCTCTTGCTTTCAGTTTATGTCAACAACTCACCTTGCCTAATCAATCTCTCTTGTCCCTTCTGTTGCAGAAGCTATCATAATGAAAACGGTGGATTTAAGAATCAAGATTTGATTTCCAATTCCATATGCTCTTTGACCACATCCTAAGAAAGCTGTGAGATTTCAGTATCCCATTTTTAAGCAAGCATTTGTTGTAAACAAGTCTGGCAGATGGCCACAACACCTGGGACAATTAAGCCCAAGGGATGGTTGAGTAGTTTCTAAAGCAAGCAGAATCTTCATCTGCTCAAATGGCACTTTCTGGGTTTAAGCAATCCTGTGTTGGCTACTCAGGGTTTATTCCCCTCACAAGCCTACTCTTCTGTCTCCAAATACTTGCTGGCTGCCCCTCTAAAAAGTAGAGAAAACAGGAAAATATATATTTATTTTACAGCTGTCTAACTGCTGTAACATGGATAACTTAGCTCTGTTGGGCTTATCCTTAAGAAACAAGATCAAACAGTTTTCATGAAATTCCACTCACATTTTAAATGCATGACTTATTTTGGTTTATTCTGTTCTAGAATATTCCAAAGTTAGAATTGAATGCTAAAGAATCAATTTGCCCATTTAAAAGATATCGGTGCACTATGTAACAGATTGTGGCTACCAACATTCTGAGTCAGTCTTTCCCCTCCAAATGTCCTGCCTTCCCCTACACACATTGAACCCACTAATTAACTTTGCATGATGGAATTTTGCCAGATCGGTACGGGGAATATATTATTTGGAATCTAGGTTGTTATTTTGAAAGTTTATTTCTTATGGTAAAAACAAAACATTTTCACAGAACGCGCAAGGTTTTTTGCTTGTTTCTGTTTGAGAATGCACAGTAAGTTGGCTAGTACAAGGAAGCTCCTACATCCCTGCAAACTTCAGTCAAATTGCCATGTAAAGTCATTGCCAAGTTTTCAAAATTGAGTCTGGACTGCTATTCCAATTCACCACCGTTCCGCCTCCATAGCAGATGGTGTTCGCTTATGCAGGGGACGCAGATGAAATGCACGGTGGAGGTGTCATTCCACTGCTAAGGTTTCGAATTTTCTTGCTCTCAAGAACTCGATGCCAAAGAGTAACAACTTCTTGATCTTCACTCTCTGTTGTCAGCTAGTGTCCATCTTTTTTCCCCATTTCCTCCATTTCGCCCACTCCCCAGCATCACTTCTGGGTCATAACTCTTCCCCTTCTGATTTTTTGCAAGCACACTGATGTTTTGCTCATAATTCCTGAATATGCATTTTCAGTCCTGAACCTCAGTGCCTATCTAGCTTTCATACGTGGGCAACCTTATGGTATAACTGGAAGAATCTCCTAAATACTGAGACTTTTTGAAACCTGTCAAAAAGTTGAAGAATAAGAGTTTGACTCTTGGACTCAGATCAGACTCAGATTTGATCTTGACTCTGCCACTTGCTATCAGCATAGCACTGGGGCATATGTTTGACCTAGGCTATTTGTAAAATGCAAACAAGTATTCTTTGGAAACCTCGCAGTGTTTGGAGAATTAAATGAAACTGAATTTATGTTTGGTATGGTAAGTGATACATGATTACACTCTTCTCACTGCCAATTTCCTGATAGTCGTAAGCGTCCAACATTAGAATTACTGTCTTTGCTCCTTTACCTTCCAAATCAAATCCATCATCATGTTCTATTTATTATGATGCCCTTTTATTTTCTGCATCCATGGCTATAAGCTCGGTCCAGACCATCATCTCAAATCTATATTTTGTATTTAAGTTTCTTTACATTTTTCTATCCCTTTAACATAATCAAATTTTCTTTCAATTTTGCAAACATGATTTTAATTCAACTATGTGCCATAGAAATTGCTAGGCCACGTTTTCATTAGAGCTGCTTGACTCCTTTGTAAGGCACTATTATTTAAGGCTTGGGCTCTGGAACCAGACTTGAGTTAAAATGCCACCTCAATAACTTATTAGCTATGTAAATTTTAATAACTTACTGATGTCTCTATCTCAGCTGCATCATCTCTAACAAGGATATAATAACAGTATCTTATCTCATAATGGTGGTTATAAGAAAAAAAGGGCATAATGGATATAAACCTGCTTAATACATAGAAAGCACTTGTAATTTTGTTAATCATTATTATCCTCAAATATTTCTTTCAGCATCAGCCTCCCATTTTGAACACCCACAATGACAACCTTTCCATTTTATATCAAAATGAAACTTCTGCATTTTAGTTCTTTATTAACTTCCTTGGAATTGATTCACAGTAAGTTCTTTGACACATGCCTACGTCCACACATTTAGCCTGCACATCTACTCACTTAATTTCCTCTCCTCCATGTTCCTGAGGCCCCTCGTCATCTGTGTGATCTCTCTGCAATATGAATTCTCTGACTCAGTAAACCGTTATACTTATCCATGTTTCTTCATTTTCATTTGATGTACGTTCAGATTCAGTGCACTTCCCTAAATCATTCCCACTTTTTCTTCTAACTGCAAATATCCTGCTTAGAACTCCTTTTCAAGAATCTTTCCCTTTCTACGTGCTTCTAAACAAATCATTCTTGTATTCCCACTGTCTTCAGAATAATTATGTTCTGTTTGTGCTATATTAAATCTGTTACTCCATAAGTTGGCTTGCATCTTTCTGCTCCAGCAATACAGGTCTCCTGCTGTTCCTGAAGCATGCCAAACACCAATCCATCTCAGGGCTGTTGTGCTGGGTTTTCCCTTTAACTGAAAACAATGCTTTTCTCTGGATATCTGCATGATTTATGCTCTCATTTCATTCAGGTCTCTGCTCAAATATCACCACTACAGAGAATCACCATGTCACCCTTACATGATTTCATTTTTCCTTCTAGCATTTGACATATGTAGCTCTTATGTTCATTGGCTTTTCTTTGTTTCTCCCACTAGAGGGCAGGACCATTATCTGTTTTTTGTTTTTTTTTTTGACTTTTTTAATTTTATTATTATACTTCAGGTTTTAGGGTACATGTGCACAATGTGCAGGTTTGTTACATATGTATCCATGTGCCATGTTGGTTTACTGCACCCATTAACTCGTCATTTAGCATTAGGTATATCTCCTAATGCTGTCCCTCCCCCCTCCCCCCACCCCACAACAGTCCCCAGGGTATGATGTTCCCTCAAAAGAAGACATTTATGCAGCCAAAAAACACATGAAAAAATGCTCATCATCACTGGCCATCAGAGAAATGCAAATTAAAACCACAATGAGATACCATCTCACACCAGTTAGAATGGCCATCATTAAAAAGTCATTATCTGGGCCGGGCGCGGTGGCTCACGCTTGTAATCCCAGCACTTTGGGAGGCCGAGGCGGGCGAATCACGAAGTCAGGAGATCGAGACCACGGTGAAACCCCGTCTCTACTAAAAATACAAAAAATTAGCCGGGCGTGGTGGCGGGCGCCTGTAGTCCCAGCTACTCGGAGAGGCTGAGGCAGGAGAATGGCGTGAACCCGGGAGGCGGAGCTTGCAATGAGCCGAGATTGCGCCACTGCACTCCAGCCTGGGCGACAGAGCGAGACTCCGTCTCAAAAAAAAAAAAAAAAAAAAAAGTCATTATCTGTTTTGTTGACTGTTCAATTCCTAGCTCCTAGCACAATGCCCTTTACATAGCAGACGCTTAATATTTATGGAATGGATGAATGAATACACTGTAACCAAGCATCACCACCAAAAATAATTCTAAATACTTAAAATGTAGGGACTATGTATTGGATTTTTGTAACATTCCTTCGTATATTGCCATAGAGAGAGAAACATGCTGGCTTCAGAACAAGACTGGCCCAAATCCCCAGATTCTCAATTATTATTTGAGTAAATCCAAGTAATTTTCTCTCTGAGCCTCAACCTCCCTATATATAAAATAAGCATAGTCATACTCATTATGATGGATAATTTTATCTGTCAACTATGGTGCCCAGTTGTTTGCTCAAACACCAATATAGTTGCTGCTGTGAAGGTATTTAGATGTGATTAACATTTAAATTAGTAGGATTTTGAGTAAAGCAGATTACCCTCCATAAAGCAAGTAGGCCTCATGCAATCAGTTGGCCTTCAGAGAAAAGACTGAAGTTTCCAGAAAGATAAGTAATCCTGCCTCAGGAATGCAACGTAGAAACCCTGCTTGAGTTTCCAATCTGCAGATTTAGCGCCTAAGATTGCAGTATCAACTCTTCTCTGTTGGCCTGTTCTATAGATTCCAGACCTCCTAGCCCACATAATTATATAAGCCAATTCCTTAAAATCTCTCTGTGTGTGTGTATGTGCATGTGTGTGTTTATATACATATATACCATATTATTTTTCTCTGAAAAATCTTGACTAATAAAGCAACTTTACTTGAAGTTAGGATTAAATGATGTAACATGTTTAAAACTCTTATTAAATGGCAGCAATTATTACATGGTGAGTAAATTCTTTTGCCAGGTTATTATGTCTGCCACATGGTAGGTGCTTAACAAGTATTTGGTGAATGAATGAATCAATGAATGCCAGAAAGTGGATGTCTTCTGAATACATATTCCAGATGATTGTAAAAGCACATATGGTCAGCGTTACTCATTTCTTAATATTATTTGAACCAGAACATATAGCACATTGCATTCCCTGTGAAGGTCTAAAAATGTTATATACATATGCAACATTATTCACTGAAAATAAATCAGAATTTGATAGCAAAAATACTGTTTGAAAATGAAAGGAAGTCGAATGCCAAATCGCTCCATGAATCTTCCAGCAGCTTTGAGATAAGCATAATTTTATATATCTGAACACCCTTCATGAGAGTATTTTGAACACTAGTTAGCTAATTGGGGCAATGTTCTTTGGGGGAAAAACATATTATATAAATGTTGAGTATTTTAGTTTAGATGGAAATGGGAGATGGTAAGGGATTACAAAAAATATTTGAGCATCTGGAAATTAAGTACACAAATTTTAATATATAAATTCAGATGGTGCTCTGGTGAGAACGTATTATGTTCTAAAGGACCAAAAGATTGAAACAGTCACTGCTGAATTGTAGCAGATTTTTATGTATTGTAAAGGTATTTTTGCAGTATATGAACTCAGAGGCCTATCAGATGCCCTCACATTTGGGGTCTCCTCAAAGATATCAGCTAGAAGACTAAGAGGTAGACCTATTTGGCAGGGAAGGCAGGGCAAACTCCAGGAGAGTAGTAGGAGTCTTCAGTGCCAGCAAGGATATTCTCAAAGCTTCTCCCATATAGAGACATTTAGGGAGTGGATAAGAGGAGAAGGGAATGATTGAAAGGACAAAAACAGGATGCTGGAAACTAAATAGTTTATCCTCAGTTTTGCCTAGCTTCTCAGCCAGAGTCCTTCAAAAGAAAATTATATTTTTTAATTCTACTAGAATTCTTACTGTGGTAAAAATATCCTGAAATTCAGCAGCAATGCTTGTTATCTCCCAGCCTTAATTTAGAACATGGCTCAACCCTGTTGCCCCTGTCTTTCCAATGCCCTGATTTGGTATGTGGGGATAAATGCTCTAAAGAGAAAATATTTGTTAATTGGGATCACACCTGTCTAAATTAGGAAAATATCTCTACTACTTTTATATATGCTTACATCACAAACCTATTCACTGGAATAACCAGATCTTTAAGCATTTTTAAATACTTATTTAAAAATATATTTTAACACTTTTATATTATACTGAGTTTGGCTTATTTCAACAGATGCCGAAGTCAGCCTACCAGTTCCATGGGAACTTTAGCAATAAGATAGGGAAAATATCTGGATTTCAATTCCTTTCTCAGTATTTGAAGTCAAGCCAACTACAGTTATTGGCCTCTAGATGTGTGTTCAAAAAAACACACTTTTTTTTTTTCATGAAAGTTATACAAATTAGAACATCAATGAATTGGAGACATTTGGGAAAAAGAAAGAGAATTAAAGGAACCAAAACCAGTTCATGGACTTCTGCCCCCTAGAATCCTAGGTTCCCTAAGTGACATAAAATACCTTGGGGCTATGTGTGGCTGGCAAAGTAAAATTACATTTTGGACATAAGTTGAATCCCTTGTTTGAAAATAAGTGAGTTTTTTCCTAGAGCAATAGAGCTTGCAAAAATGAAGCTCTGAAAGATGAACTATACTTAAAATTCACAGTACATGTGTGCCCCATGTCTTAGCATTCAGAAGTTTTCTCCCACATTGTCTCTTGGCATAATCAATGCTCATTTGACTTGTAGTGAGCCCATGGCTTGGTGTGCACCACTCAAGAGCACACAGGGACTGGTAGAGTTATTTAGGAAGAGCCATTGAGAAATCTATTCTAATCCAAGTAATCTGTAATTTGAGGGATCCAATCTCTAAATGCATGCCAATTATATCTTAATTTTTCATTAAGCAAAATGCAATTTGTCACAAATGACTTCTGTTGATATGCATGGGTCTAAAGTGCATTCAAGCTGGTAACAACATTAAATAAGCTGTGATACAGGACTCAGCATGTGATTTTTTTTTTTTTTTTTTTTTTTTTTTTTTTACATAGAAATGAAATCAGTTGTCACCACAGCTTTAAATGGAAGAGAGGAAGCTTCCCCCTGCCTCAAACTCTCTAGCTTTATAGCTACAAGCTATATCAGTATGTATAGACACCGGTATGCACAGACCTTTTAGAAAGGCTTTTAGACCTTTTCAGAAAAGACTTGCCACCAAAATTAAAAATACTTACCAAACTAGATTTTAAAAAGAAAAATGTACATTTTTACTAATTTATTGCTTCTCTTCAATTTTGATAAATTTCAGGTGTATCATTCTCCGCACAGCTCATCACTGTGCTCTTTCAAATGTTTCCCCTCCCAGAAATATACACACATATTTATATTTATATATGTGATATATATATACATGCATACATTCATATATATCACATTTTATATATAATATATATACTTGCCAAATTAGCATTCACCAAAACACATGCAAAAAATTATCTTCATAAAGCATTTTGTGCTTCCAGGTGAGGTGACAGGTCTGACTTCAGAAACCTGTCACTAAAGAGCTAGATAGCCTGGCAGTGCTTCAGACTTGCCAGTTGAAAACATGTTGGCCACAGGTTTTATTGTCCAAATCTGCTCAGTGAAACCCCACAGCAACAATGGTCATTACCAGTAAGGCTACTAGATATTATCAGAGACTCTAGAGACCATAAATCGACATGCTGTATGCATAAATTTGCATATAGAATCAAAAAGATCTTCATTCCAAGTGGGAAAATAAAGTGACTTCCTGAAAGCAGTGTTCTTATGTTTAATCTCAATGGTCATGTCAGGACATCTGAAAGTTACAACGCGTTGTGTCATGATGCTTTAGAAGGAGTGTGGTAGAAATGTCTGTGTTTCTAGTGACTGGCAGGGAATCAAGCTTCAGATCATGCATGCAGACACAAATGGGAAGAAAATATCGCTGTTGTTCTCATTGGCTCCTTTTGCTACAGGATAAACAAGATGAAATTTAATTTTATATGTTTAATTAATCTAGTAACTACAGTTCAATATTGTTAGAGAAAGATTTGGACAAATCTTTCTGACTCCTACTATTGTAATTTCTCTTCTATCATACTGCTTTAACATAATAAGCCATAATTGGGATGAATAAAGAAGTCAGAGAGAAATCACATCATGTTACAAGTATTTAGTAGATCCCTTTCCCACCCCACAGAGTTATGAGAGATGCTCATGGAAGCTGAAAATAGCCAAAGACTTGTTGTTCATACTACTCCTGAGAAAAAGTACATTAGGAAAAGGCTGGCTCTGGCTTTTTCAACATATAAACCTGATCATAGCAGTTTCAGGTGCAAAAACAATTTAACGAAACTTCCTAAACACTCACGTCCCATGGGCTTCCCATATCTATGTGGAATTGTCGAATTAAGGATTTTTGTATATTATTTTCAGTCATTTTTAACTTAGCCACACCAAGTGATATTGACATTTATAAAAATCTAACTCTTAATCATTAGGATGACTAAAAATGACACATTGTATTAGTCAGAGTTCTCGAGAGATACATAGCCAATAGGATGGATAGATAGATAAGATGGATGATTGATAGATTAGTGGATGAGAAGAGATTTAATAGGGTAATTGGCTCATGTGATTCTGGAGCCTGAGAAGTCCCATTATAGGCCTCTGCAAGCTGGAGGATTGGGAAAGCCGATAGCATGGCTCAGTCCAAGTCCAAAGGTATTAGAACAAGTTATTCCAATGGTATAAATCTCAGTCCAAATCTAAAGGCCTGAGAAAATTAGGGCCTGCTGGTGCAAGTTCTGGAATCGAAAGCACCCAAAATCCTGGAGTGCTGATGTTCAAGGGCAGGGGAAGAAGGGTATCCCAGTTCCAGAAAAGAGAAATTTCGTTTTCTCTTCTTTTGTTCTATCTGGGACCTTAACCAATTGGATGGTGCTAGCTTACACTGAATGAGGGAAGATCTTCCTTATGTAGTTCACTGATTTAAATGTCAGTGTCTTCTGGAACACCCTCACAGGCATACCCCGAAATAATGCTTTACCAGCTATCAGGGTATATCTTAATTCAGTCAAATTGACACCTAAAATGTACCATCACACATATTATTCTAAACCATGCCCTATTTTTTTATTTTATAATTACAGACTTTTATTTGGTCATTTAACACACACTTGTTGAAAATGAAGTATGATCCAGGCATTGTGAAAAGCTTTGGGAATACAAAGAGTATTCTTCCCAAGTATTTCAAAAATCTTAGTGCTTATAAAAAACTGTAAATCCAGTTTGTCACAATATTCCTCATAACTGCTGTTGCATATTTTATGGAAAGGCTGTGTACATGATGTCAACAGCCCCAGTAGGGAAATCAGTGGACCTGAGTTAGAATACTGGCTCTGCTTCTGCTGAGTGGCCTTGGATAAGACAGTGAAGAGTTAAACTTTTAAACTCATTTCCTCATTTATGAAATAGAGATGTAATGATAACTATTACTTGGGGTTATTGTAAGAATGAAATGAATTAGGATCATGTCAAATGTCTAAGAGTGGCCTGCATTGAGCTGACATTATACATAGTAGCTATTTTCAAAGAATGGCCAAATGAGGCAGCTCTTTCTTTTTTCAACAGTTTTAGCTGTCACGTAGTTCTGAAATCTGCCTCCCTGTAAATTCCAACCATCGGAACTCATTATGCTCACTGAAGCAGATAAGCTTAATTCCTTCTTCCACATGAACACCCTTAAGATATTAGGACACAGTTTCCAGCCATCTACATTTTTTCCCAACTGAGCAACTGCAATGAACTTTTGTTGTTCTTTAACTATTTTTTTCTTAAGTGTAATGAATATATTAGAAACTTCAAAACCTATTCACACCAGAGTGGAAATCAGAAGAGAATGGAACATTTTGTACCTAATTCAGACCTGTTTAGCGACAGAAACTAGAAAATAACATATCCTCCAAGTTTTACTCATAAGATAAACCCTCATAAACATTGACCAAGGCGTTCATCTCCTAGCCCATCTCCAGACGGATGGCTGAGTAATGTTATTAATACAAATATGTTATTTTACTCATCACCATATATAAAACTTCTTAGCTTAGGGCAGTGATCCATAAACTTTTAGTCTCCTAACCACTTTACCCCTGTAGAGGCCAAGGGAAAACTTTCCTTTTACCCGCTGAAGTTTCACTAAAAAAAAATCGACCCACAAAAGGCAGATTAATTGGAGAAAATTTGGATTAATTGGATTAAAAGGAGAAATTTTATTTGATCATGTAGTTTTATGTGACATGGGAACCTTCAGAATGAAGACCTAAAGATACAGGACAAATTGTCCACTTTCATGCTTAGGTTCAACTAAATGTGGGCAGCCATGTAGAAATACGACTGGACAAAAAAGGGTATAATGGGAGGCTAAAAGACTTTGGAGAAATCTTGCAAGTCCTCTTGGTCTAGACCCTTCTTGGCCTCTCTGTGCAGCTCTCCCTCCTTCTGGGTATGGGGCAGGACCCGCTCTGGAATGGGGGTCTTATGACCTACAGTCAAACAGTGTAGGTCAGATAATTTCTTTATGGCCAATTTTTACACAGAAAGGTGGAGGGAAAGTTAGAGTAACATTTTCAGGTTTTTAGGCTAGCTTTGGAAAAAAAAGGGGGTTCTGGTTACTATACCTGCTGTCGGGAAGGAGGATTCTAGTTTCTATGGCTGACCTTGGGGTTTAGAACGGGACTGAGAGATAGAAGGGCAGGAGAAATTCAGAGACCAACTTTTGCCTCTGAGGCCTCAATTTGGGGGTGTTGTTTTCTGAGTCCTAACACCACCAAAAACTTACTGATAATGCCCAAAAGCTTTGCTTATATAGGTTAAATCTACGTTTATTTACTGCATTAGAAACTAAAGTTGATGCTGGAAGTGGTGGCTCATACCTGTAATCCCAGCACTTTCAGAGGCTGAGGCAGGTGGATCACTTGAGGTCAGGAGTTTGAGACCAGCCTGACCAACATGGCGAAACCCTGTCTCTACCAAAAATACAGAAAATTATCCGGGTGTGGTAGCATGCACCTGTAACCCCAGCTACTCGGGAGGCTGAGACTGGAGAATCTCTTGAACCCGGGAGGCAGAGGTTTCAGTGAGCCAAGATCATGCCACTGCACTCCAGCCTGGGTGACAGCATGAGACTATCTCAAAAAAAAAAAAAAAGAAAGAAACTAAAGCTGAAACACATACTAATTTAAAATAACAATAGCTCTATTGTATATTAATACAAATAACATTTTTTAATGAAAGATAATACCTTCTCCAAAACAAAAAGTGAACAGAAATTATTTTTGTAAACCTTTTTAATATTTAAACTAATAAAAGTCAACTAAATTTTCTGTTTCTGCAATCAGCTTTGATATATTGTTTTAGTTGAAGTATGTGAAAAAATCATGTCACTATGTAGTTGCAAAAATCATATGTAGTCGGTAAACAACTACATCTATTTAGTCATCTCTTTTAGGTAATTGTGAATATTCTTTGCTACTACACCAATCTCAACAAACGGTAGTTTCTTACAGGATAGTTGGAAGGTATAATCCAAAATATCAATGATATTTTTCATTCTGTTAAGTTAAAATCAATTGGTCTAATTCACACTTTAAAAGAAATTTTACTTATGTATTACTCTGTAATATTATGATTTGGTTATATGTAAAATACTGGTTCACTAAATAATACCAATATTCAAAATGTTGATCCATTTCATTATACGATATTTTTAAAATTCAAATTCATTGATATCACCCCAAATCTCAGCAGAAAATTTTTAAATAATGGAAGCTGTCAAGCTCACAGAAGCAGATATAAGTTTTCCAAAATTCTAATTTTTTTCTTGAAAGTTTGAATTCTATCATTGGTAACAATTATTGTCAGCTGTTTTTCTTGCCATTGATAAGTTCACTGCATTTATTTTCAAGATAGTGTCTGCCAAATATACCTCAGTATTCTAAAACCAACTTTGATATTATAGACTATCTAAAAGCGTCCTGGGACACAGGGAATCACAGACTACACTTTGAGAACTGCTGTCTTGGCCTTCAGCACAGCCCCACAAGTTGCAGTGTGCCTTCTTCCCTTGCTGTATCTCTAATCTGCTTTGGCTTTCCCACAGCTGCTCTCTACAAATCCTGAACTCTCTCAACCGAATATCTGAATATTCTAGGTCCCTCTCACACTTCTCTGCCTGGAGTACACTGTTAAAGACCCATTTTCGTGGACAAAATTCATGAAAACTTTCCTGCATCTTTTCATGTATTATTAACATTTATTAACAATTCCTTCCAAGAGTCTCTGCTGTATACCCATTGTACTTACTTTTAGTATAAACCTTCCACAATTTTATAGCTTTTCCTTTTAGAGAGTTACTCAAATAAAGGGACTCTGTCTTATTACTGTGTATATATCAAAGAAAATTCTAGCTCTACCAATTATTAGGTGGAACAAGTTTCTTACCTACTCTTTGCTTCTGATTTTTCATCTGTAAAATGGAGCACTACTTAACTCAGAGAAATATTGTGAAGTTAAAGAAAATGCATACATCTGCCAAAACATTTAGTAATATACAATCATTTATATAATCACAATATAAGATACTAATTATAACCATTAATATATTCTAGTAATTACATATAATTTATAAAACCATACAACTTATTTTGCCCCAAAGCAAAATAGAAGTATTAATACTTTTTGAGGAACTACCCCATTGATGAGACAATTCGTTTCAATATCAAAATAATTAGACAGATCTGAGTCTATGAAACTATGGGGTTACAGAAGTTTCTTGTCTTGCAGTTTTCTATCTATGACCTAAATTCTAGGAAAAAAATTGGTTTTTTATCTTTCATGAACTCCTTTGGTAAGCAGACACACTAAGGCATATTTACAGAACCCGCCAGTCATAAATTCTTCTAATAGAAACTATTCTCCCTCAACTTCTGCTGTTTAGAGGTACATGCCTTAAACAATATAATTCTGCTCTCCTGTCAGGTCTTCTGACCAGGAATGCCCAACTGACAAGGAGGCAGCAAATCCAAAGGATATTCAGTGACCTCTGACTTTATGGCCAATGACATGTCAAATGAGAACAATTGAGCTAGGCTGATCAAATTTGCCTGTAAAGTGAGTTGGGAAAAACTCAAGTTATAGCCCGGTATTCGTCTATTCTCACGCTGCTAATGAAGAAATATCCGAGACTGGGCAATTTATAAAGGAAAGAAGTTTCATGACAGAAAAAGAGGTTTCATGGACTCACAGTTCCGCATGGCTGGGGAGGCCTCACAATCATGGCAAAAAATGAAGGAAGAGCAAAGGCGCATCTTATATGGTGGCAGGCAAAAAGGCTTGTTCAGGGGAACTCCCATTTATAAAACCATCAGATCTCGTGAGACTTATTTACTACCAGGGGATAGTGTGAGGGAAACTGCTCCGGTGATTCAATTATCTTCACCTGGCCCCACCCTTGACAGGTGGGGATTATTACAATTCAAGGTGAGATTTGGACACAGCCAAACCATATCAAACCCTAATGTGAAAGAATTTCTAGGAGTATTTTCGTGATTCCCCACCTCCAGGTCTACTCATCTACCCACACTCTGCCTCACTTCCTTTACCACAGATGTTCTTACTGATTATTCATACTTAAGGCTAACCCATCCACTTGTGCATTCAATCCTATCCTCTCAGATTTATTCAAGACTATCAATCTAGCAAATCTCTCCTTTTTTCAACATCATTTTTCCTCTCTGCTAAATCATTTTCATGAACATTTGAATATACTGTAATTTCTCCTATATAATGTTAAAACAAGTCTTCTCTTGACTCCACATTTTTCCTCTAACTACTATCCTATTTCTCTTTTTCCTTCTGGGACAAAATTTCTGGGAAAAATAATCTATAATAGATGTTATAATAGAGTTCTCTAATTTCCTGACCCCTCAAGCTTTTATCCCACTACCCCAGAGGTGAACTTTTACACTTCCTCTTCCTTTATACTGGCAGTCAGGTCACTGTCTTTAAATATTTTCATTCACTTGTTTTGCAGGAGACAATACTTGCCTGAGTTTCCCTCTACTTCACGAATCTCCTTTCAAATTTCTCTACCTGTTTTCTTCTTGTTGTCACGCATTAAGGCAGCTTTTTTCTTTTCTGTGTATATTGGTTCTGTTAACATATTCATCCAGTCAGGCAATGTTATACAGTATCTATATGCTGATGATTCCCACATTTTAAATCTTCGGTTTACACCATTCCCCTTACCTCCAGATTTCAAAGCTCCACCTGGGTTTCTCCCTACTTCTGCACTTACCCCTCCAAACAACACTCATATTAATGCAATATTCAGAGTTACCCTTTTATAGAGTCAGTCAAAGGACTCTCCCTCTGAAGGTCTCTCATGCAGACTAAAAGCCAAAATCTCTGCAGTGACCCAGAAATTTCTACATGATCTGCTCCATCTCCTCCCTCTTATTTCTCTGACTTACCTGCTATTCTTCCCCTTAGTCTCATGACTCCCATCAAGCATAATTCTGATTCAGAGGTTTTACAAATATTCTTACCTCTGATTGGAATTCTCTTCTCTTAGATATTTCTTTGGCTTGCTCTTATGTCCTTCACAACTTTGCTCGAAGTTTACTTTATTAGTGACGGTACCCATGACCCCCTTATGAACTCCTTACCTTCTCACCCACTGTGGTCTGCACCTTCTTCCTTGCTGTGTTTTCTACCGTAACACTTAACCCAATCTAATTTACTCTTTTGCTTAATTAAACTTTGGTTATCTTTTCATTAATATCGGCTTCTAGAATATGTTTCATGAAGTCAGGGATAGTCTTAATGTTCTCCGCAGCTTCACTAAACTTTGACAGTTTTCTTCCTGTCTTTAATCCCTGGTCCCCCTTTTCACAGAACATTTACTTTAGAAAACTCGCAATTGTAAATTGTTTCTCTGCCCCTTTTAGATGTAAATTTTCTCCTAGCCTCTCGCTGGTTTTATAAGCCAGGAATGTCTGTTTCAAGGACCCAGGAGCCATTCCTTTGAAATGTAATAACCAAGAAAGACAGAGCCCGTATTTCCCATGCTCTGTCAGGTGGCGGGGTGGGTAGGAACCTAACTTTGATAAGTACCAATTAGCAAACACAGATGCCCTAATTATGTTGACCAACCTCTCCCCTAACACCCTCTAGTACTTTTCCACTAGCTTACCTAAATCCTTAAACATTGAGAGTTTTACCTTAAAAATTCTCTTGCCTTTTTGCTTTAATGATGTTCAGTGCAGTTCTACACTGAACTCTCTCTTCCCTACTGCAGTAGCATGAATAAAATATCTGGTCATTTTTAGTAAATGTCCAGTGCAATTTTTCTTTAACTTTCCCTGTGAGGAAAAGGGTATCTGCACATAGTATATGCTCAAGAAATGTTTGTTTAGTGACTGTGTAATGGATGCAAAGCTTTGTGGGAGCTAAAAGTTTTAGAGGGTAGGAAAGAACCATAGACGACCTGGATCCTAGTAGAGAGAGGGAAGAATGTAAAGCATATGCTTGGAGAATAGAGAGAGGGAAGGAACGGGGAAGGGAAAGAGAAGCAGAGACTATCTGTGGGCTGCCTCTATGGGTTTCTGTTCTAGTATACCCATTTCTTCACAATAAATCTGTTTTTTGTTAAATATGGTAGAGTGAAATTCTGAATCTCTGATCCTTGTCATTAGGTAAGCCTAATGAGGCTTTTCTATTAGGCCACAACCTCCTATATAATATTTCATCTTTGAATCTGGAATGCCCAGCATGGCATTGTACCTACTACAAATCAGGCATTCACTGGCAAAATTTTGAATAAAAATACCATCTTTCTGCTCCACCTTCTTCATAAGTGAGTCTTCTAATAGTTTATGCGGAGATTATAGGCAAAAAAATTCAATGTGGTTGATATTGGATAGATTTTTCCTTGAGATAGAAATATAGTATGCCCCCTTATCTGCTAGGGATTTGTTCCATTACTCCCAGTGAATGACTGAAATCATGGATAGTATTGAATCCTATAGATACTATGCTTTTTCCTGTACACACATACCTATGATAAAGTTTAATTTATAAATTAGGTACGAAACCACCTATGCAAAATTATGACTAAGACAGTGAAAGAGATCTAACCTAACTGACTCCATCTTCTAACCTTTAAGCAGTCCTTGTTCCTTCCTAGGCACAGGTTAAACTAACTTTGGGAGGAATTTAGTTTATAGTTTAAAACAAAGATGAAAATGGCCTTTTCCCAAAACAAATCTCCTTCTTGCCTGGGTACTAGACTGCCTTTGTAGGATTAACAAATTATCCACAAGATTAGAAATTATGGTTTAGGAGTCATGCAGCTGGAGGCCTCAAGATTCGGACCCTCCATAAACTACTCCTAAGATCAGTGCTTGAGATATTTTGCAGACCCTGCCGTTGATGGATCAGCTGGCACCACCCCCGTCGATAAACTGGCTCATCTGATCTTGTAGCCCCCAACCAGAAACTGACTCAGCGCAAGAGGACAGCTTCAATTCCCTATTTATTTCCTACCTAACCAATCAGCACTCCTGATTCACTGGCTTCCCCCCAGCCATCAAGTTGTCCTTAAAAACTCTGATCCCCGAATGCTCTGGGAAACAGATTTGAATAATAATAAAACTCTGGTCTCCTGCACAGCTGGCTCTGCGTGAATTACTCTTTCTCTATTGCAATTCCCCTGTCTTGATAAATTGGCTCTGTCTAGGCAGCAGGCCAGGTGAACCCACTGGTTGGTTACAGGCACAACAGAAGAGTAACAAAAATAACTAATAGAACAGAACAATTATAACAATATACTGTAAACAATATGCGAATGGTGTCTCTCTCCTTGTCGCTCTCAAAATATCTTCTCGTACTATACCGAGGGTAACTGAAACCATAAAAAATGACATAGCAGATAAGAGGAGACTACTGTAATATCTTCAAATACCAGCAGAAACAAATCAAAGTCCTTTTGAAGTTGGTAATTATTAACTGAGTCTAACACAAATTTTCAGTTATTAGAAGTCAGACTGGAGGCAACTTAGCAAACTTCTAGACCTCCTAATTAGAGAAAAATACATTTATACTTCGAGTTCCAATTTTATTATCACTTCTTTAAATTTTGCCAACATAGGATGACAGGGTTTGCTGGCAAATCCAATCAAAGCTCTCAGAACCAATAGTTAATGTGTAGATGGTATAGGGACACATTTTTGCTCTTCTTCAATGACTCTGCTACCCTCTAGCTTTTCCATTTTCAACATTCCAATCAGACACTTTCTTACAGCTGAGTGAATTGTCTTATACTATGGTTGTCATAAAGCAGCAGATCTCCTTGTTTTCTTCTCATTATATATGTATGTATGTATGTATGTATGTATATATGTATGTATGTATGTATTTTAGAAAGCAGAATGTCATTCTGCATAGTTTCACAGTGCCATTTTTACCCAGTTAACTTTGATGAACTCTGTGTCAATTCACCACAAAATGCGACCCATTTCCCTTCTTTAGAATACAGAAGTCTTTAATATATTTCTCTCTTAACTTCTATAAAACAACAAAACTTTTCTAAAGGATTCACAAGTCTCCCATGCTAATTATTTTAGCAATTTGCCTGGATAGAAGGTAGGTTTTATGCTTCTATTTATTGATCTATTTTAACTGAACAAATCTTTGTATACAATAATTCCTTTTTTAAACAGTCAAGTGAGATGTGAGGAAAGCATCTGCCTTTGACTCTAACTCAGGGCCACTTTAGGACCATGTCTAAAGGGATGTATATAGAATGATTCATGATAAGACTAAAGATATGGAATTTGGCTCTTTTTCTAAGGTCCAAATGTCAAAGCTCAATCGAGATTCTTAAAGCAGTCTTCAGCCATAGGGTTCTAAAAAGCAATGCTCTATATCCAATTCTCAGCAGATTAGACCTGCCCTAGCTAAATGCTAAATAAAAGCCAAGAATAGACTACATGAACAGGAGCCAGAGGGGATATGTTGTTCTGTAAAAGGGTCAAATACATGGTTCAAATCAAAGTCCCAGGGCATACTTGTTTCTTAGAAGAGGGAAGTATCTGTACTGAGCACTGTGGATTGTCCAGTGGGACTACAGCATGTTTTATCAGACCTCTATTATGTACAGGATTCGCAGAAGGCTGGAAACATAATACATATAAACCACCCACATGGGTGCATGCACACACATTCACCCAATCATGTAACAATCTGCTTTCATTTGGCAAAAGCAAAAGTATTCAATGGTAAAGACTGAATGACCTCTCAGGAGACAAACTTTGGAACATCATTTATTAATATTACTGTGAGATGCCCAAAAATTGCATGTCTTTTATACTCTGTGGGAAATCCGATCAGACCATAGCAATAAGAAATGGGATTTTCCCTATCACGACTACATGCTCATATTTTTCTTGTTTTACTTTAGCTCTTAATTATATTTAACATTTATCAATACATGTTCACAACTAGGTAGGGCCTATAACCTGCTGAGATATACTACATCTGATCTTGCCTAGCAGGATTTCTCCTGACATTTCATGTAAACTATGTAGATGTATTTTCTACTTTTTAATTTTGGGGAAAATTATAGGAAGGCTAATGTATTGTGGTTTGATTCAAGATATGAATAAAGAAAAAGTCTCCCAGAAAATGTCTTGGTTAAAAACATTAAAATGACTTATTTGTTGCAATTATGATTAGGAAGGGTTGAGCTCAGCTGTGATAAGTGCGTTTTAATAATTATTTTAATAAACTGCACTACCCTGGAAAGTATGGTAATTGGGTTGGAATATTATTTGTAGTCCTGATTAGCATTCTGGAAATAAATAAGGAGTCATGAGCAAGGAGTGAAGCTGTGGAGACACTAAGAAGCTCTAGGACCACATAGCTGGAGAGTGAAAATGTGAGCAATAATCTACAAATTTGCATACCAGACATCACACATAAAAATATTGCTATCTTGTTCTTCTCACTGATGGAGTGTAACATTGGTTCCAAAAATGAAAAGTCTGCTAAATTCCTCGTCTGAAATCAAGTAGATAAATCACTTATTTCACTTTCCTCCTGGCCACCTTGCTTGAACTGCAAGAGTTTCCCTTCATATTCTTGGTCATTCTGGGACCTTTCTTAATTTAAGGCTACTGTCTAGACTCCTCCTCTTCCTGGTCAGCTTCTGCTCTGATCACTTCACAGCCAGCCCCCTCCACTCTTCATTCAAGTTTGGCATCACTGTCATAGCCACATTGTGGTTTTCCTTGGTCATACCGTCTAAGCATGCTTCCCCTGTCAGCTTCTGTGCCTCTTCTTTATAAGATTCATTAGCACAATTCATAATCATATGCTTATCTATTTATTTATAGGCATACTCTCTTTTCCCATTCTAAGTTGCAAGCCTAATGACAGTCATTATATTAAAAATCCTAGTATTTAGTAGGGGCAAAACAAACTGTTTGAGAGAATAAATATGGAAGAATGTAAATTATGAGAAATTTCAGAGATTATGAGATTCTCATTTATCAACTTCAAGATTTTTGGTAGTTTTCAGAAATTTTGTGGGGTTTTTTGCTCCTTGAGTGGCAACTTTATGTGTATGTATATGTATATGTGTGTATTCATATATGTGTTTATACATATATATGTGTATGTATATGTGTGTGTTATTTATATATGTTTCACACACACACACACACACACACACAAACACAACCCATATCTCTCACTATATACAAAAATAAACCCAAAATGGATTAAAACCTTAAATGTAAGTCCCCAAACTATAAAAATCCTAGAAGAAAACCAGGAAAAACTCTTCTGGACATTAGACTAGGCAAATAATTTATGACTAAGTCCTCACAAGCAAATATAACGAAACAAAAATATACAAATGGGACTTAATTAAACTAAAAAGCTTCTGCACAGCAAAATAAAGTATTAATAGAGTAAACAGACAAACTACAGAATGGGAGAAAATACCTGCCAACTATGCATGTGACAAAAAGCTAATAGCCAGAATCTACAAAGAACTCAACAACTCAACAAGAAAAAAAAACAAAAACAATTAACCCCATTAAAAAGGGGGCAAAGGACACGAACAGACATTTTTCAAAAGAAGACATACAAACGTCCAACAAACATGTTTGAAAAATGCCACCATCACTGGTCATCAGAGAAATGCAAATTAAAACCACAATGAAATAACCATCTTACACCAGTCAGAATGGCTATTATTAAAAAGTCAAAAAATAACATATATAGGCGAGGATGCAGAGAAAAGGAAATGTTTATGCACTGTTGGTGGGAATGTAAATTAGTGCAACCTCTATGGAAAACACTATGGAGATTTCCCAAAGAACTAAAAATAGAACTATCATTATACACAGCAATCCCACTACTAGGTATGTACCCAAAGGAAAGGAAATCATCATACCAAAAAGATCACTGTACCCATATGTTTATTGCAGCACTATTCACAATAGCAAAGATGGAATCAAACTAACTGTCTATCAATAGATGATTGGATAAAGAAACATGTTACATATTTTTACCGTGGAATAGTTCTCAGCAATGAAAAGGATAAAATCATGTCTTTGAGACA
Organism: Symphalangus syndactylus; assembly: GCF_028878055.3. Taxonomy (NCBI): domain Eukaryota; kingdom Metazoa; phylum Chordata; class Mammalia; order Primates; family Hylobatidae; genus Symphalangus; species Symphalangus syndactylus. Next base: position 73,968,723 of record NC_072435.2, read on the forward strand.
TGAATGAAACTAGAGACCATTATCCTAAGTGAAATAACTTTAAGAAATAGAAAGTCAAATACTGCATGTTCTCACTTACAAGTGTGAGCTAAATAACGTGTGCACATGGACATAGAGGGAAAAATAATTTACACTGGAGACTCAGAAGGGTGGGAGAAGGGTGAGGGATGGGAAACGACATAATGTGTACAATGTACATTATTTGGGTTATGGGTACACTAAAAGCCCAGACGTCATCACAATAGAATATATTAATGTAACAAAACTGCACTTCTACTATTTAATTTATGAAAATTAAAAACACCTGCACACACACACATATATAATCAACACTAAGGGTACACTAGTAAAACTCATAATCATGTCTTTCTAAGCACTACGGAAGAGCAAACATTTGTGACAAAAATACCCGCCACAGCACAGGAAAAAAAGTGTGCCAAAGGGAAAGAAAGAAAGATAGTTAGGATGTATCACTCCAGTCGCTTCGAAATAAGAGGAAAGAAGAGCACACTTTTCCCTGACCTGCATGTTTTACTTTCTGAAAATTCCACCCATCACAGCTGTGATCCAACACAGAGCAGGAAATATGATCAACCAGATTTAATTTTCTCTGTTTTGAAGTGGAACAAGAGAAGGAAGGAGAGGTGAGAAACAATATTCTTCCTAGAGTATGTCTAGCAACCCTCTTGAACTTGAGGAAATGTAGATGAATAACTGTTTATGCTAAATCATGTATCTATTTGTTCATTCTATTTTCAAATCCAGTTTTCCTGCCGTCATAATACAACCATGGTATGACTATAGAAAAGGTGGGTGGAGTCCAAATGGATACAAAATTCTCAACGTAAAAATGATTTAGAATAATTACAGTAAAATTTTTATTAGAAAGAAGATAAGGTGGCTATTGGAAGGATGTTTTTGTATATACTGCAATAAAACGAGGTAGAAAAATGCACTTGTTACCTTGAAGTCCTTGGTAATTAATGTTTGAGGATTTGGCAGGCAAGGAAGTTCAGCTCTTAGACTACTAGATTCCACAGAAATAGATACTAGAGCTGCCAGATAATATTGTTTCCTGCTTTGGAGCCCTCCATAGAACAGAAAGTCTCTACTTACAGATGTTCCATGCCTGAGGATAATTGGAAACTTCGCAGAGCTTGGCATTGTGCAGCAAAGCTTTTGAAATACTTTTTAAAAATCTAGATATTGAGGCATTATTTAACTAAATCTCTCACCTTTACAGAAATAATGTTTATAGAAGATTTTCTTGATGAAACCCATAAATTCAGAATATCTTTCTGCCATTAAACGGTGTTTGGAATCTCAGAAACTTTAAAAGTTGTAAAGTTTGCACATCCCAGTTATATAGGATATGCTTTTGATTTTCTTTTCTTTTTTTTGGGGGGGGGGGACGGAGTCTCGTTCTGTCACCCAGGCTGGAGTGCAGTGGCGCAATCTCAGCTCACTGCAAGCTCCGCCTCCCAGGTTCACGCCATTCTCCTGCCTCAGCCTCTCCGAGTAGCTGGGACTACAGGCGCCCGTCACCATGCCCGGCAAATTTTTTGTATTTCTGATAGAGACGGGGTTTCACCGTGGTCGTGGTCTCGATCTCCTGACCTCGTGATCCGCCCGCCTCGGCCTCCCAAAGTGCTGGGATTACAAGCGTGAGCCACTGCGCCCGGCCTGCTTTTGATTTTCTTGTGTGTGCAAGTTTAATCTGTCACTTCACTGTCCTTTATGTTTTATAATGTAAACCTAAGTTACGATTTCCTTATGCTTCTCTGCCTTTTTCTTTTATGGCAAATGCTTCATAATTCTTTGTACAAACTCAATCATTTCACTTGTCCATATAAACCGTTCGCTCAGAAAAGGCTATTTGCCTGAGAGCCCACATCACTGTTGAAAAATTTTGCTTGTCTCTCCCTTGTAGTTAAAAATAAACCTCTGTGCTTCTCAGAAAACAAAGCTGCTGAAATCCTAGCTTGTAAGTCAAATAATAAGACACAATGACTTTCTGACCTGAATGATAATTTCAGCACACCTAATTAGATCGAGTACATAGCATCTTGGATAATTGAAATGAAACTTCAAATCATAAAGCAGTTGAAATTCAGCAAAATTTTGAAGAAAATTGTATAAATTTTTCCATAAAGAAGAGAATTAATTCTATCTTTAAATAGTCTGCTTTTATAGCAACATAGGATTAGGGTGAGATAGTGAATGAAAAAGCAAAAATAAGTGATGGTGCTAGTTTTAAAAGTCAGCATGTTATTGGAATATACAAACAGTTGTATAATTTCTAGAAGCCACAACATAATTTTTTCTAGAAATAAAAGTGACCTCTTGGCTACTGGGCTGGCCTTTCTGGAGGCAAAAACTGGAAGACTTTAGGAATCTGTTTTCTTTTGTTTGTTTAAAAACATGATGCTATTTTATAACTGAATTTGTAATTGCTCAAGAGGTTAAACATAAAAATAGATTATTTCTGTTAAAGAAACATATGTTGGCTTATACAGAAATTTTCAGACCTGAAATGGAAAAAGAAAAAGTACACAATGCAGATTATCTATTGACAATGGAGAACCTGATATCAAGGATTTTGCTAAGAGTGGTTGGTTGCCATGGCAGTAAGATATAAATGCAGATACTAATGGGGAAGAATATACCCTGTGGTGGTATCAGATAGGATCAAAATGGCAGGAAAGAGTTTCATTTCCCTTCTAATTTGGAAAAAAAAAAATGATGAGTGAGTTTAACTGAGACAAATCAGATCCAACAGAAACAAATGCAAAATAGTCAATGCATAATTTCAGGTTTATAGAGAGTGATTACAGTCAGATCTGGATGAGAGACTCTCAAGCTACTAGCGATGTGCTACCTGACAGCCACCATCCAGGGAAGTTGGGGAGCAAGGCAAGGGCTAAGCAATTGGATCTAAGGTTTGCTATGTCCCTGGATTTAATACAAAAGATGGTCTAATACATGAGTTTTGTATCTAATGGAAACAAAAATAAAATATATGTGTGTGTTTTTAACTTTTTTAAAGGTCTTGTTTTTTAATTCTAGGATACCAGTGTATAAAAGATAAATCAATAATAACTTTTTGAGAAAAAAAGTTATATTTTACTTTTAAGACATAATGTACACCTCTTGTTTAAGAAACAATAAAATGTGAAAAACCTAGACCTTAAAAACTACAATTTTTTTTTTTTTTTTTTTTTTTTTTTTTTGAGATTGAGTCTCGCCCTGTTGCACAGGCTGGAGTCCAGTGGCACGATTCAGCTCACTGCAACATCTGCCTCCCAGGTTCAAGTGTTTCTCCTGCCTCAGCCTCCCAAGTAGCTGGGATTCTAGGCACCCACTGCCACGCCCAGCTAATTTCTGTATTTTTAGTAGAGATGGGGTTTCACCATGTTGGCCAGGCTGGTCTCAAATTCCTGCCCTCAAGTGATCCTCCCACCTTGGCCTCCCATTGACCTCATGCTCATGATTACAGGCATGAGCCACTCTGCCCAGCCAAAAGCTATGATTTATTACATGTTATGACTCATAACACCATCTAATGCAAAATATAAATTGTAATGTAGATTATATTAATAAGCTTTACACACCATATTTAACTTTTATTTTTTTCTTCAAATTTATGAACTATGTTCAAAACAAATATCCTACTATTTGTTTCTCTTCACAGCATCATTCCTTTCCATTCTCTACTACTCCTTCCTCTTGATTTCCACCACACCTCTGTTACTATGCCCAAGAACAAGTATAAAGAATATGTGTTCCCTCAAAAATGCTTGGCCTCCTCCACTTTATGAAGACAGAGAATGTGATTCTTTCTGGGGCAGCTTGTACTTTCCAGAACACATTTCCCCATAAAGAATTTGTCTTTCCTTTCCCAAAACCCTATGTTCAAATAAGAAAGGGGGTGATCTTTTTGGTTTTCACATAGGCATACAACAAAGAAGACAGTGACTAATAAAAGGTTTTTCCTCTCCTTTTTGATTTTCTGGAAAAGTTTACATAGGATTATTCCTTAAATGTTTGGTAGAAATCACTGGCGAAGCTATATAGGCCTGAGGGTTTTCTTTATGGGAAGGTTTTAACTATTAACCTAATTTATTTAATAAATATAGTGTTATATAGGTTATGTATTTCTTCTTGAAAGACCATTGGCCCTTTGTGCTTTCAAAGATTGTATTCTCACGGGAGAAAAATGCAGTTTGATAAAAGGAGTAAGTTCCAGCATTCAATAATACATAGGATGACTATAGTTAATAATTTATTGTATATTTCAAAGTAGCTAGAAGGGAAGATTTGAAATGTTCCCAACGCAAAGAAATGATAAACGTTTGAGATGACGGATATCCTAAATACCATGATTTAATCATCACACATGTATCAAAATATCACATGTACCCACAAATATCTACAATTATTATGCATCAGTAAAAAAGAAGTAAAAGGAAACACAAACATGGTTTAACTTGGAGTAATAAGGTAATGAGCAATTTATTTTTCTTTTGTTTTGAATTCTGCCGAAGGGCTTTCAAAGTTGTGCAATAAGAAATGGTGAAACCCTCTCAAAAATATTATGTCTTTTTTTCTAACTTGTCAAACTTATTGGCATAAAGTTGATGAAAATATTTCCCTGTTATCCTTTTAATGTATATAAGAATTGTAGGAATAGCCCTCTTACATTTCTGGTAATACAATTTATATCTTTTCCTTTTTTTCCTGATAGTCTGGCTAAAGGTATATCAATGTTATTTTTTTTAAAATTTAATTGTTTAATTTTAACTTTATTTTTGTTATTTTGTTTTCTATTTTGTTGCTTTTTAATTTAGGTTTCATTTGTCTTACTTTTTCTAGCTTCCACACATTGAAAGTTAGATGATTAAACCTAAGAGTGTTTGAAAGTTAGATTATTAAATTTAACACATCCATATTTTCGAACACAAGTACTTATTGCTGTAACTTTTTTCTTAAAGTACTGTTTTAACTGCATTAAATACATTTTGATATTTATGTTTCAATTTATTCAGTTCAAAGTACTTTCTAATTTACCTTGTGATTTTTAAATTTGACCCATAGTTCATTTATAAGTCATTTGTTTAGTTTCCAAAGACTTTGGAGTTTTACAGTTAGTTTTACGAGTTTTCAATTCCATGTTTAATTCCATGTGGTGAAAGGACTTAGTAGTTCTAATTTCAATCCTTTTAAATTTATTGAGTTTATGGTTAAGAATCTAGTATATATTAGCGAATATTTGTGTGCACTTGGAAAAATGTATATTCCGCTGTTTTAGATCTAATGTTCAATAAATGTCAGGCAATGTTGAAGAAGTCTTATTCAAGACTTCTATATGCTTAGTGATTATTTTGCTTCCTTTCTTTAATTAATGAAGCTTTTGTAATCTCTAACTATAACTGATTGTGAATTTGTCCATTTGTGCTTCCTGCATTATCAGTTTTTTCTTCTTGTATTTTCTAGCTCCATTATTTGATGTTGTATGTCCTCTTGATTAATTGACACATACATCATTATAACATGTTCCTCTTTATCACTGGTAATATTTCTTGTTCCAAAATCTATTCGGTTTGACATTAATATACCTACTGATGCTGCTTTTTAATTGGACTAGCACTGTATATTTTTTTCTCATATAGTCTGTGTATCCTCCTGAGGTCTTCCCCACAATCATAGGGGCCAGATTGCCATGCCAACTTGGAGCCCTTGGGATGCTTGCAGGAGACCTGGACTTAGGGCATCCTCTAGTGCTGAAATGGCTGCATGGGCCTAGGGAACCCAAGGCTTAGGGAATTTAGGGAACTCAGGGGGCTTAGGGAACCCAAGTCAGTCTACTTAGAACTTCCAAACTGTCCTACTGAAGAAAGACAAAAGCAAACAAAGCTAGACTCTGAAGAATAAATACATATCTAATTCTTCAATGCACAAAAATCAGCTGTCAGGGGCTTAGGGAACCCAAGTCAGTCTACTTAGACCTTCTGAACTGTCCTACTGAAGAAAGACAAAAGCAAACAAAGCCAGACTCTGAAGAATAAATACATATCTAATTCTTCAATGCACAAAAATCAGCTGTCATACACAAACATCAAGAATAAATAAATAGGGAAATATGACATCACCAAAAAGACAAGATAAGGTGCCAATAAATAACCTTAATGGGATAAAGGCATGCGAGCTGTCAAAGAATCCCATTAGCTACTTAAGGAACCTCAGCTATCTTAAAGAAAACACAAAAAAGTAAAAAATGCAATAGAAAGCATCAACAGCAAAACTGGTCAAACAGAAGAATCTATAAACTTGAAGACAGATTATTTGAAAATATACAATCAGAGTAGCAAAGAAAAGAAATATTAAAACTGTTGACAGTTTGACTTTAATCTGCCTTGAACAATATCTTTTGGAACTGAATCTATTTGGAGTTTTGTTTTTTCTTTTTTCTTTCTTTTTTGAGCCTTCTGTATCCATTTTCTATATCTCTTGCAAGACTTGTAAGATTTTTAGCTATTATTTGATTAAATAAAGTTTCTATGCTTTTGCCCTTCTCTTCTCCTTCTGGAACACCCCAAATTCATATATTTGGTACCTTTAGAGTATTCCATATCCCATGTAGATTTTACTCTTTCGTATTCTTTTCTTTTTTTAGTCTAAGTTATTTCAAAAGATCTGTCTTCAAGTTCAGAAATTATTTCTTCTGTTTTATCTAGTCTAGTTTTGATGTTCTCATTTGCACTTTTTATTTCATTCCTTGAGTTATTCAGTTCCAGTGGTCCTTTCTTATGGTATATATCTCTTTTTTGAGTTTCTCACTTAGTTTGTAAACTGTTTTTCTGATTTCTTTTTATTATTATCTGTGTTCTCTTGTATCTCACTAAGTTTCTTTAAAAAAATCATTGTTTCAGTTTCTTTTGCAGGCCCTTTATAGATTTCTTTTTCATAGGTATCTCTTGCTGGAGAATTATTGTGTTTCTTTAGAGTTGTTATGTTTCCTTGCTTTTTTATGTTTCTTGTGTCCTTCCACTGATATTTGGGCATCTGGTATTATAGTCACTCCTTCCATTGCTATGCATTGGCTTTTGTAGAAGACTTTTTCTATGGGTTCATTTATAGTGTAAGTTGCTTAAGGTGTTTCTCTTTGAATTTGGGTGTGCACAGTAGTGTAGTCTCTGTGTAATTTCCTCAACTATAATCTGCATCAGTAGTGTCTATGAGTTTCTCAGTGGTTTAGGCTATGTTTATTAGTGGAAGCTGAAATTGAGGCATGGCTGAAGGCAGGAACATCAGGGGGGCTTGTCTTCAGGTGTTGGTGGGCCTGGCATGCCAATCCTTAGACACTCAAATGTTATATATGGGCACTGGTAGTAGTAGTTCTGGGCAGGCCAATCCTTGTGCCTTCAGACAGCTTGCTAAATTTCTGGCAGTGGCAGCAGTGGACTGGGCATGCGGGCAGGTCTTCAGGACCCTGGGTGGTGTGCGTGGTATCCAGAAAGACAGCAGCAGCATCACGCCAATCCTTGGGCCTCCAGGTAGCATGTGTGGACACCAGAGGTGGAAGTAGCAGATGGTGAACCGCAATCCCCAGGCTCCCAAGTGGTACCTGTAAGTGGGCACCAGCAGCATTAGTGGCAGAAAGTTGGGCAGGCCTGTTCATGTACCTAGAAGGTGTGCATGTGCACTGGTGGGTGGGGTGGACTGACCCCAAGGCCTTTGTATCATGTGCATGTGGGCAAACAGGCTGAGTGGGCCCATCCTCAGGTCCCCACAAGGTGTGCACAAGCAGCAATGTCAGTGGGAGAGACGGGTCTATCCATAGGATTCAGGAAAACATGCACAGGTCCTGGAAGTGGCAGTGCCAGGCTGGATGGGTCTGTCCTCAGGCCCCCTAGTGGTGTACACAGGCAGAAGCTACAGTGGGTGAGGTGGTCCACTCCAGGCCCCCAGATAGCCCTATCCAGAACCCTAGATTGCCCATCTGGGCACCAACAGTGGTGGGCAAAATGGGCCTCTCCTCATGTCCCTGGATCTCACTCAGGCACTAATGGTGGGTTGGATGACCTTGTTTTCAAGTCCCCCTACTGTGATCGTGGGCATTAGCAAAATCAGATGTAGTGAGTTGATCCCACAGGCATGGATGATGTGCATGGCCACTGGCAGTTGCAACGAGCAGATGGGCCACTCCTTAGGTTATCCCTATGGTTTCCAAGAGCACCAGCTGCGGCTGGTGGATTGGGTTGATTCCCAGGTTCCTGGACAGCATGCTGGGGCAGCAGGGGCAGCAGTGGGCAGGGCATACCTATCTTAAGGTTTCAGGATGGCAACTGTGTGGACCCACCTCATTCCTCCTAAAAATGCATGCAGGTGCATAGCAGGTCTGCTACTGGAGGGGGCAGGGTTGCTGTCAGTGGCAGCAGCCCCAGGCAGGTGGCTCTCAAGATCTGGAGAGCATACACTTTTGCTCCCTTTGTCCTGGGGGCGGCTTCCCCAACCCACTGCACCATCCATTAATCAAAGTGTGGGACACTTCATGAGCTACAGTGCTGGAGGTTCAGCCACACTGTTGAGTCCAGCCAGCATCACAACACTGCAACCCTCTGGGTGGATGTTGGAGAATGTCAGCTGGGCTCCAGGGATGTGGAGATGCAGAAGTTGTCGGGTCTCAGGTCAAGAAGTAGTCTGGTGGGAGCTGCGCTCTCAGAATGGCACTACGTTGCAGCTGCTTGGGTCTCAAAGGGTGTGTGAGACCCAGCAGGAACTCCCTCTCTGATCAATGATGTCATGGGCATTCTTTATCATTCCCTACCCTAGCGTCAGGGCCTGCCAGAGCTCAGGTACTCTCCTATCGCTAGGATTACAGGAGTCCACAGGAGTGTGGACCAATGAGAATCTCTCATTTACCTTTTCTCTGTACTGGCTAGTTTCTCCTGCTGAGCCAATCCTAGCCAGGCTGGCTGCTTTGCTTCTTTTTCCTTCAATGCCTCAGAGTTTCCCTGTATGCCTTGGTGAAGTCTAGTGTTCCCTCTTGGACTCTCTATTTGGCATGTGATTATCTACTAGCTGTTTTGCTGTTTGTGAAGGAGGCAAGTTCCAGATACCTCTAGTCAGCCATCTTGAAGCCCTGCTCTAGCTTTTTGTTTTTCAAAAAAAGTAATTTTGATACTTTTTAGAAACAATCACTTAAAAACTTTTTTTTTTTTTTTTTGCTTTTGCTTTGCTAAGACACAAACTAAGCGACTGAAATGTCTGGTTAGTTTGCCTATTGAGCAATCCAGCACATCTCTCTATATGTTCCTCACTTTATTACATGTTGTCCTTTACTGTCCACTAAGAATTAAAGAGATATTTAGAAAGGCTAAGTGTTAGACAGATTGACAGAGAGATACTGCTTCATTTAATTTCATTTTGAAAATAACACTGTAAGGAAAATACTATCCGCATTTTAAGTTTGAAGAAAAAGACTCAGAGCATAAGTAAATTTTATTTTATAAGTGAAGCTTTGATTTTATTTTATCTGGCTGACTACAATGCTATTTCTCTTCTATACATTGCATCGACATGGATTAAATTGGGAATAGCCTCTTATAGTCCCTTATAACCACAGCAGAAATACAATAACTGAGTAGCACATAGAATAAATTGAAAGTGAATTGGCAAATTGACACGCATCATATTTAATTTTCTGTGGCATTTTATACACAAACTTAAAAGAAAGGGCCTTCTTGAAGGAAGGCACTTTTCTTTATACATTATTGTTTGTCTCCCTCCCTTTCTCAATCCTAATCTCATTTGTAGTATCCATAATATTCAGAGTATAATTGTTAAATGAATGAATGTTTAATATTTTTGTTATGTTTTTCTTTAAAAATTGCTTAATTCTCTTCTTTATAAAGTATTTGTAGATGTAAAAACAGATGCACATGCACATACATGATGTTTTGCTCTCACAAATGAATAAAAGTTTATTCAACATATGGGTTGAGGGCAAATGCTTTGCTTGAATCTATTCATCTGGTTATAATAAGAACAGATTATAGAGCCAGAAGACATTTTTTTATCATGCTCTATACATATACTTTTACTACTGTAAACCATGGACAAATTTCTTTAAAATTTTTTAAAAACTTGGATATATAATTTAAATCAAAATTATTAACTTAGCAATTAATAAAATGGCTAGAATTTTATTAACTCTTCATTTTAATGAACTCATATATGTATAGTTTTATACGCATATATATACACGTGTATATGTACACGTGTATAGGTACACACATGTATGTGTGTACACATGTCTGTACAGGTACACACGTGTGTGTGTGCACACATGTCTATATATGTTTAGGTACACACACGCATGCACACATGTATATGTACACATATGTACACATTTAATTTTTAAGAATGTGGCCATAGATTTAGTATTCATTTTTCCTAAATGTTCATGTTACACACTTCTGTGCCTTGTCTTGATCTTCCAAGTAGGACCTCTGTGTCACTAGCCTGGAGGCCAGCTTGGTGGCTGGGAGGGTGTTGAAAGAAAAGGAATGGTATGCAATTTAAAAAGTAAATAAAACATTCACAGATAAGATAGAGTTGACTGCAATAAAATGTTCTGCATATGTACACATATATGTATATATGCATATATGCACATATGTACACATATATGTATGTATACACATATATATGTATATATGTATGTATGCACATATATGTATATATGTATGTAGATACATATATATGTGTGCATGTATACAGGTGTGCATATGTGTATACATATGTATATATTTATATGTACACACATATGCATATATATGCACACATGTATATATGTATGTGTATACACATGTGTATATATGCATATATGTATAGAAACACATATGTACATATATGTATATATACATATGCTCTATTTTATCAACTAATGTTAAAATAACTTAAAAGTTAAATGCAAATAACCACACACTCTTAAATGGGGGAAAGCATATTTGCAAAGAGGACTCACTGACTCCTTCTTTCAAACCAATGGAGAGACTTTAAAGTCTAAATATCTGCTGGAATTTTTTTGAAATGGATTCTCAGCTGATATTCAATTTTTTTCAATTTACATTACATTTTACATTAATCTTACACTTACATTAATGTAAATTATTGCACATTAATCTTACATTAATCTTATTTAATCTCACATTAATCTTTTACATTAATCATTTTACATTATTCTTATTTTGAATTGGGTTATAAATTTTTTGAAAGAACATTTTATTGCAGTCAACTCTATCTTATCTGTGAATGTTTTATTTACTTTTTAAATTGCATACCATTCCTTTTCTTTCAACCCCCTCCCAGCCACCAAGCTGGCCTCCAGGCTAGTGACAGAGGTCCTACTTGGAAGATCAAGACAAGGCACAGAAGTGTGTAACATGAACATCTAGGAAAAATGAATACTAAATCTATGGCCACATTCTTAAAAATTAAAAAATGCTATCATTCCATAAAATTCAAATTATGAAAGTTTGGTCAAATAAATAATTGTACATTTACAGCATAGAATATTATGTAGCTATTTAAAGGAATGAATTTAACTTGAAATTTTCACAAGCTATTGCTGAATGTAAATGACACACAAGGAAGTGTGATAATTATTTGGGGTATACTTTTATAAATAATGTAAAATATCAATTTATGCGTATATGAGAGCATGGAAAACACAGATTTTTATACTCAAATTATTTAGACACATTACCTTGGGTTTCTGGTTATGATCTCATGAAGAGGAACGTGGAGGAGGATAGAATTGAGAGAAGAAAAAAGGAAGGAGACATTATTATATAAAAGAAAAAAGCACCGAAATTGTACATATAATCCTGTTCCTGTAAAAGTGTGTGTGTGTGTGTGTGTGTGTAAGTATACATGTGGATAACAGATCATTAGAGGTACCAAAGACAGGGTTAGGTTTATGTCTACTGACTAGTAAGATAAACGTATGACAATATCAGACGGTCATTCAATAATAGTTGTCTCACAGCTCCATGAGAATGGAAATGGGAGGCAACATTTAGCTTTGTCTTTATACCATTATTTCATGTATATTATTTTAATCCAGAGAATTTTTCTTTCATTCTTACAGACATTCATGTATACATCCTTCATACTGCCAAAAGAGAAGCTGGAAATAATTATTTTTACCAAGCATTTAGAAAAAGTACATAAGCCAGCTGACTGCCTTTTCATATAATGTGATTTTGTTGAATCAAAGGAAATCTTATTTATATAATAAAATATACCTACTGTTACGTGAACATTTTCTGTATCATCACCTATAATCTCTCTTATAGGTTTGATAATTTCTTTTCAGTTGGATGTACTTTTCAAAGAAGCTAAATGGTAACATATCCTTTATCAAGCTTTGAAATGATCATCAAATGGAAGAACACGAATGTGAGTCATAAAATATTAGTTTTATATTATCGAATGCACTCTAATTATCTCTGTGTTCACTTCTTTGCTGGAAGCATGCTTTTCTTCTTACACAGTCATTAATTTTCATAGGTATGAATTTAAACCATCTCAAAATTATTTTCCTTTTGGTATTGCACACTCCCATGAACAGGGTAGTCTAATTTGATGACATTGGAGGAAGAAACTGAGTTAATTAGTTTCTGGACAAATACAGTAAAAATGTATTCCATTGTTTAAGGAATAAATAAAACCTCAGATATGTGTAATGAGAATGAAAAATATATTCTACCTATCATGTTATTCATCTTCCTATGTGTATTCATTTAAGACCTGTAGATATTATCACACAAAATAAATATGCACTGGCTAACTTCAACCAAGAAAAGCATATAGAAAATAATTTCTCTTATAAGTTAGAGTATACAAAATTATTAGACACATATAGCATCTAAATCTTTGTACCTTAATAACTAAACAATTACTTTCCAATTTGTAAAAGTATATGAACTGAGTCTCCAGTATAAACCTTATAGCAGGTATCCATATTAATTCCTGAAAGGAAGATAGCTCATTAAAATAAAATGAAAGATTTAAATAAAGGACATTAAAATAAATACATTCAGGAGTTTATATATACTGCATCACTTCTCTTTTAATCTTTACTAGGTATGTTATTGGAAAACCAGTTTCCAGTTGGATTTGCTGATTCAATTTTTATCAAATTGCAAGCAACTGTTTTTATACATTAATATAATTATTTTTTAAATTCCAGGTCACCAGCAGTAACTATCACAAACAATAAAATATAAGCAATGCTCTCTGCATGGTGCTGTGTTAGGAAATAATCCTAAATATGAGTACACGAGTCAGTCCTAGAAAATAAACATTTTCATCAATAATAATATAAATGGATAACTGACCTCCATCACAGGGAGGAAAATCCTTTCCCTTATTTTCTCCCAGCGCTTGCTCTTGGGAGGAAATGCTCTCTAATGAAGCAGAATGAGTAGGGCTCTGATATTAAAGAATCTATTGGTAAATCCTTCTTAACATTAATTCAGTGGGAGGACTCGGGCAAATCTCAACATCAGTATCATTTTTCTCCTTTCCTGAAAAATGGAAGCAAATATCAACCTCACAGCATTAGAATTTTTAAACAATGTAATGTATCTACACACAAACACATTATGTTTTTCTGTCTTAACTAAGCCCTTTCTTTACTCCATTTATACTTCTACAAATTTTCCCATTTCTCTGTACCCCTTTACAGAAACACTCCTTGAAAAAGATTTCTATGTTTAGTATTTTCAGTTACTCTCCAATTTCTCCTAAATTCTTTCCAAAAAGGCTTGCATCTCTTTCACAGAAACGGCTCTTGTCACATTGGCAATGATGGCCACATTGCAAAATCCAGTAGTCAATGCTCAGTCTTCATCTTGTCACAGTTGATTTTTTCCCTATCCTGGAAACACATTTATTTATGTACCTATCATGACACCAACCCCTCGTGGCTTCCTTCCTACATTACAGGCTGCTTATGCTCAGTATCTTTTTCTTATTCCTTTTTATCTTTCCCATTTCTTAATTTTGAAATGCCTCCAAACTCAATTATTGGGCCTCGTCTCTGTTCACCCACCCTCTTGCTAATCACACCTAGTGACATGGTTTAAACATAGTTTATATGCTGACAACTCCCAATCTTTCTTTGTAGTCTGTGTTCCCTTTTGAGCTCTCTGGACTTGTATATACAATTGCTTTCTAGCATCTCTAGTTGGGTATCTAATATATATCTCAAACTTAACCAGGCCAAAAATGCACTCCTGATGTCCTTTCTTTATCCAGACTCCTTCCCATCTCAGTTAATAGATGTACCATCTTTCCAGCTGCTCAGACCCAAATCTATGAAGTCATTATTGACACATCTAATCAATTTGAAATCCTCTCAGCTCCTATGTGAATATAGCCAGAACAGATACAGCATCACTTCTGCTGCTACTTCTCTAATCCAAGCCATCACCTTTCTCTACTAGAATATTTCCATATCTTCCTAAGTGGGGGCTCCATTCCCACTTTTGTCCCACTACATTTCTTCTCAGTTAGTAGTAACTTTTTAAAAATGACAATCCAGCTCACGTCATTGATCTGCTCTGGTCTCTCCAGTGACTTCTATATCACTCAAAGTCAGAAATAAAGTCTTTAAAATAGTCTTCAAACCCTACATAATCTGGTCTGACATTAATTGTTGGACTTCCTTTCCAACCACTGTTTCCCTTTCTCACGTTTCCAACTACAATGGCTTTCTTGTTGTTTATAGCATATCTCTAGAATATTCCTACCTTAAGATCTTTATATTCCTTTTCCATTCCATGGAAGGCTTTTCCTCTAGATATTGGTATAAATTTTTCCTTTGTCTTCTTTGCATCTTGATTCTTTAATCTTACTCTTTAAAATTGCACTCCTGCCCTGCTTAGTTTGTTTTTGCTGCACTCAGCACCTTATACATTGCATCATTTATTTTCCCAACTAGAATGTAAGCTACCTCAGGGTAAACAGCCTGGCCTGTCTTATTCACTGTTCTATTTCCAGAACAGTGACTGACATTTAACAAGTGATTAATATTTATTCATGGAATAAATGAATGAATAAAAAAGCAATTTGTAAAAAAAGCACTTTGTAAAATAGAAAGCAGTATAAAAGTAGAGTTTATTATGTTTATTCCTGATATTACAAGAAATACTATTAAAATCGCTAAGCATCCATGTAACTAAAGTAGTAAGAACATAACTACTCTTGTCTACTATTTTTGCATTCAATTATTAATAGCCTACTTTGCTTTTAGAATATAAACATTTTGGGAGCAAAGACTATAACAAGCAGGCTAGGTCAATGTCAGGTGACAGTATGATTAGGTATTGATTTTAGCCATTGTGCCCCATTAAGTAGGAACTTATTAACAAAAAGTGCTAAAAAGTTAAGACGATGCTTAGAAGAAACAAAGCTAAAACTTACAGTAGGTTTAGAAGAAGATATGAATGAGCTTCCTTGAAAGTTGTAAAAACTAAACCTTTTAGACAAGAAGCTGTACTGGTTATGAGAGAGAATTTGTGTAGTATTAGTGCAGTCTGAGTAAGAGTGGCAAAGCCCAGAAACCACATTCATATGTTTACGCACTGTTTCTTATCCATGGCAACATCACTCTAAGCTCATTTTTATCAGATATTATGTACTGAATCTTAAATCAAGACTTAAAGGTAAAGTTTTAGGGAGAGACATCCATTATATTGTATTTTATATTTACTTTGGAAGCCCCAAACAGAAAACTTCCCTGGCAGAAGATTAGCTATAACATGATATTCTGAAATACCGTGTAATAAAATTACTGTTGTAAGAATTGGGCTTGGAAGAAAAGATCCACAGTATTGTCTTCTTTCTCACTGTAACCACAGCAACCTTAATTGTGACTTTGTATTGGATGCCTTCCATAAACCACTTAAGCTTCGCATGGAAAAAACAGAAAAGGGGGAAAATTAGACATGACACCCATCTCTCTACCTCAATTCTTAGTGCCTTCGTTCTGCACTCATAGCTTTCCAAGACTGGAAATGTATTGTCACTGTCTTCTCACGATTTCTCCTGACTCAATCATCTCCATCTTCCATGGTGCTGCCAGAGCGATTTTTCTAATACATGGGTTTGAGCTTGCTTTTTTCTCTGCTTTAAGGTTATTTGTTTGTTTGTTTGTATGTTGTTTGTTTTTTGAGACAGTCTGACTCTGCAGCCCAGGCTGGAGTGCAGTGGTGCAATCTTGGCTTACTGCAACTTTCGCCTCCTCGGTTCAAGCTATTCTCCTGCCTCAATCTCCCGAGTAGCTGGGATTACAGGTGTACACCACCATGCACAGCTATTTTTTGTATTTTTAGTAGAGACAGGGTTTCACCATGTTGGCCAGGTTGGTCTCGAGCTCCTGACCTCAAATGATCCACCTGCCTCGGCCTCCTAAAGTACTGGAATTACAGGCATGAGCCACCACGTCCAGCCTGCTTTAAGTCTTTAAATGTCTCCTATATATACAGTCGGTGTGGAATGCAAGGACTTATATGAGTCTACTTCTTCAATTTGAAGGTGACAATAATCGTGGTGATAAGAATGACAATAGCTATCACTTATTGAGCATCTTCAACTAGACACTATGAGATATTTTAGATTCTATTTCCTTTTAGTTTTCACAGACACCCTAAAAAATAATTATTATTCCCTCCTTTAAAATCATAAGACTCCGATACATTAATTAACATGTTCAAAGTCACCTAGCTACTTAGTGGTGGGTCACAGCTTGGAGTCAGAGCTTGTCTTACTTCAAAGCTCATGTTCTTTCCCCTATGATCATAACTTACAGCTTATCCAGATGAATCTATGTAGAGCTCCCCAGAAGCTTCTCAGGATTTCTATCTTCCATTTGTTCTGTCTGAAAACTGTCTCTGCTTGATCACTTGGAAAATCATTACTCATCCTTCAAACAACTAAACCCTCCTTTCTGTCTGAAGCTCTCCCTACTATATTTCTTGCCTAGAGGCACTTAGGTAATCAACTCTGTCTGCTGCCTGTAGTGAATCCTGTATGTAACTCTATTACAACACCTAAATTATCACATTGACTAAGGTTTGCATATCCGACTCAGTTTTTGTACTATAATTTCTCTTATGACAAGTGTCATAAATTATTCCTTTATACATTTTATGCAGTTTCTAAAAGTAAAGTAATTCCAAAACATTATAATAAAAATATAAGAAGAATAATTTGGAAAAAGTTTCAGATTACATGTTTTGTGCATTGCACCACCTGCTACTGAAAGATATTTGTCTCTGTTTAGTCATGAAAACTCCTCTATTTGTTTTTTTAATAGACTCATTTGGCATCTCTGAATTGAATTCTTCAAGGCTCCCTTTCCCTGCTGGTCTATGCTAACCAAGATGTTTCTCTTGTGTTGTTGTTTACCTACCTTTGCCCCAGTGGCTAATGACAGACTAGAGATCTACTAGTCTTCCTGTTACATGATTCTAATCTCATTTTTATCAGATAGTATGTACCAAATCTTAAATATCTTAGATATATGCAAGGGTTAAAGTTTGAGGAGCAGGCACCCATTATATCTTATATTACTGTGAAAGCCCAAAGCAGAAAATGTCTCTTTTGCTGAGATCAACTGGTAAGCTGGCTTCAGTGGGGAAAAGAAGAGATGGTACCATTTCAGATATCACAGAAACTTCCATATAAATGAGAGAATATGCACAATTACTGGACATACCATGTTGCCCATGTGAATAATATCTTTAGATGATAAAGGCAGAAATAATATTGAACACCTCTGCTTGGTTATGCTCGGTTGCCTGCTCCTTAGCTACCAGGTCTGTGATTTTAGTAGACACGTCCTGTTTTTGCTGACCTCCTTGGCTTTACTTGATCTAGAATACATTGAACGTGACTTTCCATGTTCTCTTTTTTGTTGAAAAGAAGTTTCAAGTTCCTAAAGTCTAGGCACAAAAAATGAGCAAATTATCTTGCCCCTGAGATTTGGAACAGAAAGGAATAGACAGTGTTACTAGGAAGACCACCCAGTATGATTAGTAAACTTTAGGCTATGATCTATCTTTTTTTTGTATCCCAAGTTTAAAAACTTATGCAAAACTGCTAAGTAAACGATAAAATATTTAATACATAAATGAGACTCACATTCTAAATCCTGCTGTACACAAGGAAAGAAAGCTAGTATTTTATACTTAGCATTTTTTCAAACTATTTAGGGATTATCCAGACAGATATTTACAGTCTTGGATATGATGTATACACTCAAGGTAGAATTTATGATAGTTTATGAGTACTTACTATGAGCCTGGCACAGTGCTAGCTGCTGTAATTACTAAAATAAATAAAATTAATTTCTTCCCTGAACAATCTTTGGTTATAGTTGATGAAGCAGACATGTATATAATTATGACACAATGTAGAGACAACTAAAGTATGATATATTATTACTATGACAATCAGTGCTTCCAGAATAATATTGAAAACAAAAACTAACCATGTTACAATTCAATTTCAAACCCTTGAGTATTTTTTTCCATTGGTTAATGGATAAAGCTCAACTTCCTCATGAGGTCTTCTATGATCTGGACCTGGAATACTTTTCTAAACCTATTTCTTAAAAGAACCATTTTAATACCCCATACTTCAACCATGCCAAGATACTATGTTTGCATCTTCTCTTGCTCTGAATTTAATTACATATGAAACTATTAGATATATCAGCATATTGTGGCTATATATGTGTGTGTACGTGTATGAATGTATGTTTATGATTTTTAACTCCCAACTAGATTTTAAATGATCATATAAACAAAATCTAGATTTTTGTTTGAATGATCAGAAAAACAAAACTTAGATTTACTGTGTCCTGTTCCAATGGATAACAGTGCTAACTACACATCAAATCACTCTATAAAATTTTTAGTGTAAAAAATAAAAGAAAGCAAGAAAGGAAAAATTAGAGATGGAAGGTGAGAGAGAATGGGAATGATATTTGGCTCCAAAGACTGGGACTTTCTATAACAGTGTTTGTTGTTCATTCCAGTTGCCACTAGGCACATGTGGCTATTTAAATTTAATTAAGGAATTAAATAAAAATTTCGCACCTCAGCCAAACTAGTCACATTCTAGGTGCTTAATATCCATATGTGACTAATGGCTACAGTGCTGAAAAATACAGAATATTTCCATCATTGGAGAAAATTGTATTGGAAAGCATTGATCTATAGAATGTAATCAAGGCCCCTCTTACGTGCTAATATATCTCAAAACTTTTATATGGCGAAAACTGCAATAACTTTTGCACCAACCTAATAGTACCCTTCAGATATTTTAAAAGCAAATAACATTCCAGGTTGGTGTTTTAAGTAATGTTCTAAAGGAACCAAAGCTTAGTGTGTCCAGAACAGAAGCTCAGTGTGTGTTGATTTAACCCTATTCTTGTGGTAACTTTTCCTGGCCTCTCTATTTGCTATGGAATGTAACATTTTAATAAGGCAGACATTTTATCTAATCACATGCATACCTCTTCTCACACATGCCTGCTTTGATCTGCAAAATAAGACTTGATGGCCAAAGGAGGATTGCTAGTCAAAATTTATCACTTATAACCATCAGTTCTTTAAGAGGTACTTAGTTATATAAAATTTAATACATCATAAACATGCAGCTAATGTTAGGGTGACGGATTTCTGACATACATATCAAGTTTCCTATTTCGTCTATTACAAAGATTAAAATAGGCACTCAATCCATTAGAATAATCTGTTTGCAAACAAGTAAGAGATAGAAAATTAAAAGTATATTTAAAGTGCCAAGATAATTGTGATTGCCCTTAAAAGGGTAAAATATTAAGCCTTATAAGAATCTTGAAAGAAACATACTTTTACGCAGGTATTCATTAAACTAGCATTTTTATTTCATAATGTATTCAAGCTAATACTATGTCTGACAGTGGACATACTTTAGAGAAATCAAAACAATTAAAGGACTTAGCGGTTTTGGTAAGAAGGGGCTTAAATCTTCTATCATAGCAAGTGTCAAAACATTCCCAAAGGGTTCTCATCTTACTTGAGAAAATAAGATTTGAACATATGTTAATGAAGTGTTCACGTTCAAGCCATTAGGTGTTTGAAGTACTCTTTCTTTGCAGGGAATTGTTGTAGATCAAGTTAAAGCAATATTTATCCTGTTATTTAGATGAATGTTCTGTCAAGGATCACCTGTAGATAAGTGATGATAGAATTGACTGTTTTTAGTTGCTGTGAAAGAAAAAAGGTAAATTAAAATAGAGTACCTCAAAATACTGAATCTGAATTTTAAGAATCTAGTCCTGCTTGTTGTGACAGTTGTGAAATTTGTAGTGATTGTTAATAAGGTCATCCTAAAACAGATACAGCTTTTAATGTTGACTGCAGCATTTGTAATTTGTACTTACCATATATTAGACAAAGAGTTTATGCCTTACATGTTCAGGTTGAGTAAAATTTCAACAACTCTTATCTTGTATGATCGTACTGTGATCCTTTTATTTTTATTTAGAAAATGCATTCCATGGTGACATTTAAAAGAATCATAATGGATATTCTTTGGGCTGTTTGTACAATTTTTATTGTATTTTTAAAGTATTCACAATAATTTAATCTACGGTACTTACTCCCTGTCTCTGAGTTAGGAACAATGGTGGACTGATTTCCACTCCGCCCCCTATTCTTCCTTCCTCTCTTATTTCTTCTTTTCTTCTTACAAAGTGTTAGGGAATACCTGCTTTTTACCACAAACTGTAATAGGTGTGGGGTTATTAACTATAATGCAAACACTATTATTTAACTTCTTGGAACTTACAGTGCAGAAGAGATAAATTAAAAGTTTATGATGCAATGCAAATATAATTCTCACATCATGTATATTATAGAGGCAAATTAATAATCAATACAAGTTGTAGCTACCAATTAATCCAATTAATAGCTACATATTCATCCACTAAATACTCTCTAAATTAGCTTATCCACTATATTATTTCGTTAACTATTTTTTGAAGTCAAGAGAAACTTAAAGTCAATTTGCTTTAAAAATAAAGGGTTAAATTATCCCTAAAATAAAAAGTCCAGAGGGAGGGTGTATTTCTACCAAGACTCTCACCGCTGCTTTCTCCTTTGCTAGCATCCTTCATGCTGCTTTTGTTCCTGGCCTCAAAGCATCACATCAGACAACTAGAGATGAGAGGAACATTTTTAGAAATCCTAATCAATCTTTGTAATTCTTAGTAGTCTAAGCTGTATTACAAATTCATTAATAAAATGCAGAGCACAACAGCAAAGAAGGGAGGTTCTTAGAAGCTAATATGGGTAGGTACTTTTGACAGAAAAAAAGAGGCAATAGAAGTTGAAGAGGCTGTCAAGATCCATTCTTCTCAGCACACCTTGCAGTTCACTGAACATCAAATAACATCAAGGTACAGTCTAGCTTTGAAGGTGGGAAAATGAAACGCAATACTTTTATAAAATATTTGGTTTTATGGTCCTCTTATAGAAAAAATAACATAGTTAGGGCCAGGCGCGGTGGCTCACGCTTGTAATCCTAGCACTTTGGGAGGCCAAGGCGGGCGGATCACGAGGTCAGGAGATCGAGACCACGGTGAAACCCCGTCTCTACTAAAAACACAAAAAATTAGCCGGACATAGTGGCGGGTGCCTGTAGCCCCAGCTACTCGGAGAGGCTGAGGCAGGAGAATGGCGTGAACCCGGGAGGCGGAGCTTGCAGTGAGCCGAGATTGCGCCACTGCACACCAGCCTGGGTGACAGAGTGAGACTCTGTCTCGAAAAAGAAAAAAGAAAAAATAACATAGTTATAAAATATTATATTACGTGTTTCCAGGAAATTTTTCACCATTTTTAAACAGTCATTTTTCTCTTCACAGTTCCTTGGCAGGCATTGTAAGTAGAGAAACTCTGACATTGAACTATTAAAACATGTACCCAAATTCAAACCTGGTTGATACTAGTGCCTTTCATGATTGCATACGTTTCACATGTTTGTGTATGTTGCATATATTGCAACGTGTTGTCCAAAATCTCATTTCCACATCTTAATAAAAACTGGAAATGGAGAAACACACCCAGTGCTTTATTCATGGTAAGTGAACAATGTATTTTTCTTGTTGATGCTGATGTTGTTGTTCTTGCTTGGTCATTAAGTGACTGCTGGACTTTTACCAATTTTCTTAATTTCTATGTGCCTCAGTTTCTTGATCTCAAAAATAGGGGTATTGAGGCCCTGCTATTAAACTAAAAACATTGCAATGAGAATAAATTATATTAACAGATACAAAGTCACATGCACAAATAATACACAAATATGAATTGGTGATGTTCATATTTGTGTATTCATATTCAAATTCAAATTCATAGTCAAATAAAATAATAAAGAAACTCTAAAACATGGTTATCAACTACTGGGAAATGTTTCTTGCATACGTAAAACACTATATATTATAATCGAATATTTTGTAAAAGTAGTTTGCAAAAAATTGACACAACTGTCACTCATCTCTTAATTGTTTGTTCCCCTCAGACTTATTATAAAAGGATTCACTCGGCAGTTCTAAATGTGTAAGGTAAAATTAAATTCAGTATATTTTCAGTGCAAAATATTCCACTCATGGTGCCCAAAATCACTTCTTATCTATGCACCAGCAAGAGCAGCAGGAGGCCATTTCTTAGTGAAGGAATGGGGACAGGAAGAGTCATTCTAGTGGAGAATTTTTCCTAGGTCAGATGCCATATGGTTCCACTGTGACATTTGAAAATGCAGCAATTTGTTTTTTATTCACTCAGCTCTTTCATTTCTTGCATTGAAGTGTTATATTCATTTCCCTAAAGAAGCAACAGGGAAATGAACTGTAACAAATAATGTTTATTTCTGGAATGAACTCCCTCAAGTCCTAGAGAATGGTCTGTGTTTAGAGGAGTCACTGATACTCTTAACATCTCTAGTCTCCACTGAACAAAGATGCAGAAAGCACAATGGTTGTTGTAAACAACAATTATGATTTTATTATTAAATTGTCTAATTGAAGTGGTTTGAGTTCTTTGCAGAGATAACACAAATTTTGACTAAATAAATCCATAGAGATAAATGTAGTTTTAAAAAACATTAATGAAGAACCCATAAAAGACTAATTTTGTGTTCCCTGGAAAACAGCCTTAGATCAGATGGTTAATGTTTTTTAATTGATCTTTGACTAGAACCCTGGAGCATAAATCCAATTAAGATTTGCATAGATACATGCATAGAAATCAAATAAATTTACCCTATATATTACCACAATGAGAAACCTTTCTGGAATTTTAAAACCTGAATGTAGAGAAATGTATGTTTTTATATTTCTCAGTTGTGAGCTGCTTAAAATAATTTTTAATAATAACATTGCTTGTCATATATGCAAAATATTAGTACATCTGACTATAAATAGTTCAGTTATAATTAAAACTATTCTACTAAAAATTCATTGTAAAAGTAATATTATATCCAAATTACTCTCCTTTTAAATAATTTTTTCTCATTTTTTTTCCTGTTTTTCTTAACAATTGAATTATTTCCTTTTCCTCTCAGGTATAATTATACTACCATTAATTAATTGTTAAGGAAGTAACTTATTTAATAGAGATAAAGGAACTTTCAGCACAAAGTTGAAGTACTTGGCCTAATTTAATCAGTTAGTAAATATCATAAAACAAGAGCAACTATTCAAACTCCCAGTTTTCTGTTTCCTTGTCTACCACATGTTGTCATGCATTGAACAGGCCTAGAAATAATTTAGGTCTTCCCCAATATTGAGTTCCAAAATCGAACCAGTAATAAAAATCCTACTATTCAAGCCTGTAATCCCAGCGCTTTGGGAGGCTGAGGCGGGCAGATCACGAGGTCAGGAAATGGAGACCATCTTGGCTAACACGCTGAAAACCCATCTTTACTAAAAATACAAAAAAATTAGCCGGACATGGTGGCAGGCGCCTGTAGTCCCAGCCACTCAAGAGGCTGAGGCAGGAGAATAGCGTGAACCCAGGAGGCGGAGCTTGCAGTGAGCTAAGATCCAGCCATTGTATTCCAGCCTGTGCAACAGAGTGAGACTCCGTCTCAAAATAAACAAACAAACAAAAAACAACAAAAAAACCCTACTATTCAAAAAAGGCCCCAGATCAGATGGATTCACAGCCAAATTCTACCAGATACAAAGAACTGGTACCAATCCTACTGAAACTATTTCCAAAAATTGACAAAACCAACATCAAACTGATACCAAAAACCTAGCAAAGACAAAATAAAAGAAGAAATCTACAGACCAATATCTCCTTTTGCATAGATGCAAAAATCCTCAACAAAATACTAGCAAACTGAATTCAACAGAACATCAAAACCTTAATTCACCTGATCAAGTAGGCTTTATTCCTGGAATGAAAAATCGGTTTAACAAATCAATAAATTGGTTTAACAAATCAATAAATTTTATTTACCACATAAGCAGAATTAAAAACAAATCTATATGATCATCTCGATGCAGAAAAATCTTTTGATAAAATCCAACATCCCTTCATGATAAAAACCCTAAAGAAACTAGACATCGAAGAAAGCTACCTCAAAATATTAAGAACCATATATGACAAACCCAAAGCAAACATCACATTGAATGGGCAAAAGCTGGAAGAATTCCCCTTGAGAGCTGGGGCAAGACAAGGATACCTACTCTTACCACTCCTACTCAACATAGTACAGAAAGTGCTAGCCAGAGCAATTAGGGAAGAGAAAGAAATAAAATGCATCCAAAAAGGAAAAGAAGAAGTCAAACTATCTCTTCACTGTTGATATGATTCTATACTTAGAAAACTCTAAGGACTCTGCCAAAAGGCTATTAGAGCTGATAAAGGATTTTAGCAAGGTTTCAGGATACAGAATCAATGTACAAAAATCAGTAGCATTCCTATACATCAATAACATTCAAACTAAGAGCCAAATCAAGAATGCAATCTCATTTCCAGTAGCCACACAAAAAAATAAAGTACTTAGGAATACATCTAACCAAGGAAGTGAAAGATCTCTATAAGGAGAACTACAAAATACTACTGGAATAAATAATACATGATAAAAACAAATGGAAAAAAATTCCATACTCATGGATTAGAAAAATCAATATCATTAAAATGGCCATATGCCCAAAGCAATCTACATATTCAACATTATTCCTATCAAGCTATCAATGACATTTTTCACAGAATTGGGAAAAACAATGCTAAAATCCATATGGAAGCAAAAAAGATCCCAAATAGCCAAAGCAATTCTAAGCAAAAAGAGAAAAGTGAGAGTCATCATGCTACCCAGCTTCAAATTATACAAGAAGGCTACAGTAACCAAAACAGCATGGTCCTCATACAAAAACATATAAACCAATGGAATAGAATACAGAACCCTGAAATAAAGCCTCACACTTACAGCCATGCAATCTCCAACAAAGTCAACAAAAATAAGCAATGGTGAAAGGACTCCCTATTCAATAAATAGTGCTGAGATAACTGGTAAGCCATAGGCAGAATCATGAAACTGGACCCTTACTATTCACCATATACAAAAATTAACTCAATATGGATTAAAGATTTAAATGTAAGACCTCAGACCTCAAATTATAAGAATCCTAGAAGAAAACCTAGGAAACACCATTCTGGCCATCAGCCTTGGAAAATAAGTTATGACTAAGTCCTCAAAAGCAATTACAACAAAAATAAAAATTGACAAGTGGAACATAACTAAACAGATTGTGCACAGCAAAATAAACTAGCAAGAGAGTAAACAGAGAACCTACGGAAATGGTGGAAAATACTTTCAAACTATGCATCAAACAAAGGTCTAATATTCGGACTCTATAAGGAACCCAAATAACTGAACAAGCAAAACATGAATAACCCTATTGAAAAATGGGCAAAAAACATGAACAGGCACTTCTCAAAAGAAGACACACAACTGGCTAACAAACATGAAAGATGCTCCATATCATTAATCATCAGAGAAATGCAAATCAAAACCACAATGATATACCATCTCACACCAGTCAGAATGGCTATTATTAAAAAGTCAAAAAACAAAAAATGTTGGCTATGCTACAGAGAAAAGGGAACACTTATACACTATTGGTGGGAATGTAAATTAGTTCAACCATTGTAGAAAGCAGTTTGTGGGTTTCTCAAAGAACTTCAAACAGAACTACCATTCAACCCAGCAGTACCATTACCTGGTATACATCCAAAAGAAAACAAATCATTCTACCAAAAAGACATATGTACGTGCATGTTCATCACAGCACTATTCACAATAGCAAAGACATGTAATCAACCTAAGTGCCTATCAATGGTGAATTGAGTAAAGAAAATGTACATTTGCATTGTGGAATACTATACAGCCATAAAAAGAAATAAATAATGTCCTTTGCAGCAACATGGATGCAGCTGGAGACCATTATCTTAAGCAAATTAACACAAGAACAGAAAACCAAATACCACATGTTCTAACTTATAGGTGAGAGCTAAATATTGGACACTCATGAATATAAAGATGGCAACAATAGACACTGGGGGCTACTAGAGGGATGAGGGAGAGAGAAGGGAAGGGTTGAAAAACTAAGTGTTGGGTATACTATGCTCATTACCTTTATGATGGAATAATTTGTGCCCCAAAGCTCAGCATAACACAATATACCCAAGTAAAAAACCTGCACATGTACCCCCTGAATCTAAAATAAAAATTGGAAAAAAATAGGTCATATTTCCCTCAATATATGAATCCAGATTACAGCAGCTCAAGAAAAAGCACTTAATCGCAGAAGAAATGCCCTTTGTTTGAGCTGCTGTAATCAGCTCAAGAAAATTTGGTAATTTGGTAAACTATCACTCATTTTGTTTTTAGATTGTTCTAAATGATTAAGTTCTTTCTAATATTAAGGTGACAGTTGCTTATGGACAACTTCCATTTATTACATGTACATTTGTAATCTGTACAGAAAGGAACATAGACTTTCTCTTTCAAAAGTTTAAAGTCAGCTCTTGCAATACCCTCACTCCCTACAATTTGACATCCTCTCATTTTTCAAGGCAAAAGAGTTCATAAATCATTGTTGATCCATAAGATGCAGAGGAGTCTCAAGGAAAACCTGTTGAATCTAAATGATTTATTTACATGGTTTATTTCATGATTTCTTAAGTATAATTCTTTAATCATGCACCTGAAATATTGCACCTAGAGTAACAACAAAAACATGATTCTGATACATTTTGAGCAATAAAAGTATGCTAAGATTTGCCCTCACTTTTCTTGGTTTTATTGTAAGAAAATAAATGTTTTTGCCTGATACCTTTGTGATCATCGATGTATATCTGCCAAATGACTGGCTGTTCTTACAGAGGTGGTCTTTCAGCATGAAACAGAGAAGATTTAGCTATGAAGTGACTACAGGACATGTCTCCTTTAGATTCATCAGCTATATTATGTCCAATACCTCTTAATGTTTACTATTAATATATTAAAGACACTCTACAGTTGAAGACCATTGTGAAAGGCATGTTTCATAAGGTTTGCTGGTCGCTAGCTTGCTTCTGTACACCCAGTTTATTATCTCCCACATCAACTAATATTGTTTGAAACTAGACAGATTGTTTTTCTCAATTCATACTCCACTTTGGTTATTGGTTTGTTTTTAAAATACACATCTTCTTATGTTTTTGTTATAGGTAGAACTTCAGTTAAATTTACCTAAAAAATAAATGAGGCCGAGCCCGGTGGCTCACGCCTGTAATCCCAGCACTTTGGGTGGCTGAGGCAAGGCGGATCATGAGGTCAAGAGATTGAGACCATTCTGGCCAACATGGTGAAACCCCATCTCTACTAAAAATACAAAAATTAGCTGGGCGTGGTGGCGGGTGCCTGTAATCCCAGCTACTTGAGAGGCTGAGGCAGGAGAATCGCTTGAACCAGTGAGTCAAAGGTTGCAGTGAGCCGAGATCACACCACTGCACTCCAGCCTGGCAACAGAGCGAGACTCCATCTCTAAATAAATAAATAAATAAATAAATAATGGAATTCAGAGAATTGGCCAGATTATGTAGGGCACTGAATGTCAGATCAAAGAATAAGAGAAATCACATAGATAATGGCAAGTCATTGGAGTTTTAGAACAGGAAAATAATGATAAATTTTCTTATCCAGGAAGATCATCCTAATAATACCTTGAAGAAAAAAAGAAATTCACAAAGAGTAAACTGGAAATAAATCAATAGAAACGTTTCACTTTTCTCTTTGCTCTACTGCTGACATACTGGGGCAAAAAGCATTTTAAAAATTCCCATTTGCTAGTTTATGAAACAGGTGTGGTTATACTATTTTTCAAAAACAGTTATATAGATTTAGGTGATGTTTCAAAATAGATGTTTTAACACCTTCAAAGAAAACAAAAATTATTGGGAGAGTACCATGAATTCAAATGATTAATGTCATTATGTAAATATACACAGGTGATGGTATCAACATTATAGTTTCTCAAGTACTCTCTTAAAATTAAAAACAATTAAAATCTAATAATGTTGTCTATATTAGTGCTTTGATTAAGGTATGTGACATTTACCAGGCATAACCTATTGGTTTGTTGATGGCGACTGGCAGGAGAGAAGTTATAGGGTCTGTACTGGAGTATAATAGAAAATAACCAAAATAATGAAACATTGGCTGTCCAGCTTTTATAACTGCTATTCAATTATTAATCAAATCAGTTTAATTTAAAGCAATACACAACATAGTCACAAAACCAATTCATGGTTAACTCAATATGGATTAGATATGGTAAATTCAAACACATAGAGAAAGCCAGCTGTGGATCAATATTCCAAACATTCAATTGTTAACTCAATCAGCTTTGACTAAAGGACCAACTACTGTATTACAAAGGCAATTAATAACTACCATGAAATAGCCAAATGTTTTGCACACTTTCCTATTAATATGTGTCAGCAAATATTTTGATAGTGTTATCTGCATACAATTATCCACAATGAGGTCACCTGTAGGATAGTAAAATATTCTACTAATAATATAAATAAATGTCACAAAGCATTAACCTATTGTTTTAAATGTATTTTATAGATAGGATTACAGATCAATATCTGTAAATGATGACTATTCTTTTAACTCTCTTAGTCACAGCAACTACGATTATTTTTGAACAAATTGCTTAAGTAGAATAACAGCAGTAACTAAAGCTTAATGCCGAGATTAATATAAAAATAAACTTTCATCAATATAGATAATGTATTGATTTGTTTTGCTTAAAAGTGACCTTGTCAATATGACCAAAAGTTCTCTCCACACTCGAACTTGTGTGTATGACCAAGAGCTCTCTCTACATTTGTGTGTGTGTGTGTGTGTGTGTGTGTGTTGGACTTAAGGTTCACAAAAGAGGCAGGGCTTATGTTGAGTATGATTAAAATATTAGCACCTCAAACTCCAGGGGTTTTGTCTGTTTCGATCACTGTTATCCCAGCTGTTATCCCCAGGGAGACACAGAGTAGAATCATACAAGATTAATAACCAAAATATATAAGGACCTCAAACAACTTAACAGCGAAAATGAAACAGTTCAATTTCAAAATTGGCAAGGTAACTGAATAAACACTTCTCAAAAGAAGACATACAAATGGTCAACAGGCATATGAAAAATGCTCAACATCACAATAATCAGAGAAATGATCATCAAAACAACAATGAGCTATCATCTCACCCAGTTCAAATGGCTTCCATCAAAAAGACAAGTAATAAATAATGCTAATGAGGATGAAGAGAAAGGACAACACTCATACACTGTTGATGGGAATGTAAATTAGTAGAGCCACTATGGAAAACAGTATGGAGGTTGCTCAAAAACCTAAAAATAGAACTGCCACATTATCCAGCAATCCCACTGCTGCATATATATCCAAAAGAAAGGAAAGTGAATTATTAGTGAGATACCTGAAATATCTTATTATTTCAGCACTATTCACATAGCCAAGATGTAGAACCAACCTGTGTGCATCAATAGATGAATGGATAAATAAAATGTGGTTCATAAACACAGTGGAATATTATTCAGCCACAAAAAGTATGAAATTCTATCATTTGCAACAACATGGATGGAATTGAAGGCCATTACGGTAAGTGAAATAAGGCATGCAAAGACAAATATCACATGATCACATTAATATTTGGAATCTAAAAACGTTGATCTCATGGAGACAGACAGTAGAATGACTGTTATCAGAATCTGGAAAGGTAGTAAAAAGGAGGGATGAAGAAGGATAAAGAGGGTTCGTTAATAGGTACAAAAATACAGTTAGATAGAAGGAATAAGATCTAGGGTTCAATGGCACAACAGAGTGACTATAGTTAACAATAATTTATTGGGAGGGTGGAGCCAACATGGCCGAATAGGAACAGCTCCGGTCTACAGCTCCCAGCATGAGCGACGCAGAAGATGGGTGATTTCTGCATTTCCAACTGAGGTACCGGGTTCATCTCACTGCGGATTGTTGGAAAGTGGGTGCAGGACAGTGGGTGCAATGCACCAAGTGTGAGCCGAAGCAAGATGAGGCATTGCCTCACCCAGGAAGTGCAAGGGGTCAGGGAATGCCCTTTCCTAGTCAAAGAAAGGGGTGACAGACAGCACCTGGAAAATCGGGTCACTCCCACCCTAATACTGCGCTTCTCCAGTGGTCTTAGCAAACAGCACACCAGGAGATTATATCCTGGGCCTGGCTCGGACGGTCCTACACCCATGGAGCCTCACTCATTGCCAGCACAGCAGTCTGAGATCAAACTGCAAGGCGGCAGCGAGGCTGGGGAAGGAACACCCACTATTGCTGAGGCTTGAGTAGGTAAATAAAGCAGCCGGGAAGCCCGAACTGGGTGGAGCCCACTGCAGCTCAAGGAGGCCTGCCTGCCTCAGTAGACTCCACCTCGGGGGGCAGGGCGTAGCCAAACAAAAGGCAGCAGAATCCTCTGCAGACTTAAATGTCCTTGTCTGACAGCTGTGAAGAGAGTAGTGGTTCTCCCAGCAGGCAGCTGGAGATCTGAGAACCAACAGACTGCCTCCTCAAGTGGGTCCCTGACCCTCAAGTAGCCTAACTGGGAGGTACCCCTCAGTAGGGGCAGACTGACACCTCACATGGCTGGGTACTCCTCTGAGACAAAACTTCCAGAGGAACAATCAGGCAGCAACAATTGCTGCTCACCAATATCGGCTGTTCTGCAGCCTCCGCTGCTGATACCCAGGCAAACAGGGTCTGGAGTGGACCTTCAGAAAACTCGAACAGTCCTGCAGCTGAGGGTCCTGACTGTTAGAAGGAAAGCTAACAAACAGAAAGGACATCCACACGAAAACCCCATCTGTACGTCACCATCATCAAAGACCAAAGGTAGATAAAACCACAAAGATGGGGAAAAACAGAGCAGAAAAACTGGAAACTCTAAAAAGCAGAGTGCCTCTCCTCCTCCAAAGGAACGCAGCTTCTCATCAACAATGGAACAAAGCTGGAAAGAGAATGACTTTGACGAGTTGAGAGAAGAAGGCTTCAGACGATCAAACTACACTGAGCTAAAGGAGGAAGTTTGAACCCATGGCAAAGAAGTTAAAAACCTTGAAAAAAAATTAGATAACTAGAATAAGCAATGCAGAGAAGTCTTTAAAGGACCTGATGGAGCTGAAAACCACGGCACGAGAATTACGTGACGAATGCACAAGCCTCAGTAACCTATGCGATCAACTGGAAGAAAGGGTATCAGCGATGAAAGACGAAATGAATGAAATGAAGCAAGAAGAGAAGTCTAGAGAAAAAAGAATAAAAAGAAACGAACAAACCCTCCAAGAAACATGGGACTATGTGAAAAGACCAAATCTATGTCTGATTGGTGTATCTGAAAGTGACGGGGAGAATGGAACCAAGTTGGAAAACACTCTGCAGGATATTATGCAGCAGATCTTCCCCAATCTAGCAAGGGAGGCCAACATTAAAATTCAGGAAATACAGAGAATGCCACAAAGATACTCCTCGAGAAGAGCAACTCCAAGACACATAATTGTCAGATTCACCAAAGTCGAAATGAAGGAAAAAACGTCAAGGACAGCCAGAGAGAAAGGTCGGGTTACCTACAAAGGGAAGCCCATCAGACTAACAGCTGATCTCTTGGCAGAAACTCTACAAGCCAGAAGAGAGTGGGGGCCAATATTCAACATTCTTAAAGAAAAGAATTTTCAACCCAGAATTTCATATCCAGCCAAACTAAGCTTCATAAGAGAAGGAGAAATAAAATCCTTTACATACAAGCAAATGCTGAGAGATTTTGTAACCACCAGGCCTGCCCTAAAAGAGCTCCTGAAGGAAGCACTAAATATGGAAAGGAACAACCGGTACCAGCCACTGCAAAAACATGCCAAATTGTAAAGACCATCGAGGCTAGGAAGAAACTGCATCAACTAATGAGCAAAATAACCAGCTAGCATCATAATGACAGAATCAAATTCACACATAACAATATTAACCTTAAATGTAAATGGGCTACATGCTCCAATTAAAAGACACAGACTGGCAAATTGGATAAAGAATCAAGACCCATCAGTGTGCCATATTCAGGAAACCCATCTCACGTGCAGAGACACACATAGGCTCAAAATAAAGGGATGGAGGAAGATCTATCAAGCAAATGGAAAACAAAAAAAGGCAGGAGTTGCAATCCTAGTCTCTGATAAAACAGACTTTAAGCCAACAAATATCAAAAGAGACAAAGCAGGCCATTACATAATGGTAAAGGGATCAAGTCAACAAAAGAGCTAACTATTCTAAATATATATGCACCCAATACAGGAGCACCCAGATTCATAAAGCAAGTCCTTAGAGACCTACAAAGAGACTTAAGACTCCCACACAATAATAATGGGAGACTTTAACACCCCACTGTCAACATTAGACAGATAAACGAGACAGAGAGTTAACAAGGATATCCAGGAATTCAACTCAGCTCTGCACCAAGCGGACCTAATAGACATCTACAGAACTCTCCACCCCAAATCAACAGAATATACATTCTTCTTAGCACCACACCGCATTTATTCCAAAATTGACCACCTAGTTGGAAGTAAAGCACTCCTCAGCAAATGTAAAAGAACAGAAATTATAACAAACTGTCTCTCAGACCACAGTGCAATCAAACTAGAACTCAGGATTAAGAAACTCTCTCAAAACCACTCAACTACATGGAAACTGAACAACCTGCTCCTGAATGACTACTGGGTACATAATGAAATGAAGGCAGAAATAAAGATGTTCTTTGAAACCAATGAGAACAAAGACACAACATACCAGAATCTCTGGGACACATTGAAAGCAGTGCGTAGAGGGAAAGTTATAGCACTAAATGCCCACAAGAGAAAGCAGCAAAGATCTAAAATGGACACAATAACATCACAATTAAAAGAACTAGAGAAGCGGCTGGGCGCAGTGGCTCACGCCTGTAATCCCAGCACTTTGGGAGGCCGAGGCGGGTGGATCACGAGGTCAGGAGATCGAGACCACGGTGAAACCCCGTCTCTACTAAAAAAATACAAAAAATTAGCCAGGCACGGTGGCGGGCACCTGTAGTCCCAGCTACTCTGGAGGCTGAGGCAGGAGAATGGCCTGAACCCAGGAGTCGGAGCTTGCAGTGAGCCGAGATTGCGCCACTGCACTCCAGCCTGGGCGACAGAGCGAGACTCCAACTCAAAAAAAAAAAAAAAAAAAAAAAAAAAAAAAAAGAGCAAACACATTCAAAAGCTAGCAGAAGGCAAGAAATAACTAAGATCAGAGCAGAACTGAAGGAAATAGAGACAAAAAAAAACCCTTCAAAAATCAATGAATCCAGGAGCTAGTTTTTTGAAAAGATCAACAAAATTGATAGACTGCAAGCAAGACTAATACAGAAGAAAAGAGAGAAGAATCAAATACACATAATAAAAAATGATAAAGGGGATATCACCACCGATCCCACAGAAATACAAACTAACATCAGAGAATACCACAAACACCTCTACGCAAATAAACTAGAAAATCTAGAATAAACGGATAAATTCCTCGACACATACACCCTCCCAAGACTAAACCAGGAAGAAGTTGAATCTCTGAATAGACCAGTAACAGGCTCTGAAATTGAGGCAATAATTAATAGCTTACCAACCAAAAAAAGTCCAGGACCAGACGGATTCACAGCCGAATTCTACCAGAGGGACAAGGAGGAGCTGGTACCATTCCTTCTGAAACTATTCCAATCAATAGAAAAAGAGGGAATCCCTGTAAATTGTATTCCTAGGTATTTTATTCTCTTTGAAGCAATTTTAAACGGGAGTTCACTCATGATTTGGCTCTCTGTTTGTCTGTGATAGGTGTACAAGAATGCTTGTGATTTTTGTACATTGATTTTGTATCCTGAGACTTTGCTGAAGGACCTCTTCAAGGAGAACTACAAACCACTGCTCAATGAAATAAAAGAGGATACAAACAAATGGAAGAACATTCCATGCTCATGGGTTGGAAGAATCAATATCGTGAAAATGGCCATACTGCCCAAGGTAATTTATAGATTCAATGCCATCACCATCAAGCTACCAATGACTTTCTTCACAGAATTGGAAAAAACTACTTTAAAGTTCATATGGAAGCAAAGAAGAGCCCGCATCGCCAAGTCAATCCTAAACCAAAAGAACAAAACTGGAGGCATCACGCTACCTGACTTCAAACTATACTACAAGGCTACAGTAACCAAAACAGCATGGTACTGGTACCAAAACAGAGACATAGATCAATGGAACAGAACAGAGCCCTCAGAAATAATGCCACATATCTACAACTATCTGATCTTTGACAAACCTGACAAAAACAAGAAATGGGGAAAGGATTCTCTGTTTAATAAATGGTGCTGGGAAAACTGGCTAGCCATATGTAGAAAGCTGAAACTGGATCCCTTCCTTACACCTTATACAAAAATTAATTCAAGATGGATTAAAGACTTACGTGTTAGACCTAAAACCATAAAAACCCTAGAAGAAAGCCTAGGCAATACCATTCAGGACATAGGCGTGGGCAAGGACTTCATGTCTAAAACACCAAAAGCAATGGCAACGAAAGCCAAAATTGACAAATGGGATCTAATTAAACTAAAGAGCTTCTGCACAGCAAAAGAAACTACCATCAGAGTGAACAGGCAACCTACAGAATGGGAGAAAAATTTTGCAACCTACTCATCTGGCAGAGGGCTAATATCCAGAATCTACAATGAACTCCAACAAATTTACAAGAAAAAAACAAATGACCCCATTAAAAAGTGGGCAAAGGACATGAACAGACACTTCTCAAAAGAAGACATTTATGCAGCCAAAAAAAAACACATGCAAAAATGCTCATCATCACTGGCCATCAGAGAAATGCAAATCAAAACCACAGTGAGATACCATCTCACACCAGTTAGAATGGCCATCATTAAAAAAGTCAGGAAACAACAGGTGCTGGAGAGGATGTGGAGAAATAGGAACACTTTTACACTGTTGGTGGGACTGTAAACTAGTTCAACCATTGTGGAAGTCAGTGTGGCGATTCCTCAGGGATCTAGAACTAGAAATACCATTTGACCCAGCCATCCCATTACTGGGTATATACCCAAAGGTCTATAAATCATGCTGCTATAAAGACACATGCACACGTATGTTTATTGCGGCACTATTCACAATAGCAAAGACTTGGAACCAACCCAAATGTCCAACAATGATAGACTGGATTAAGAGAATGTGGCACATATACACCATGGAATACTATGCAGCCATAAAAATGATGAGTTCATGTCCTTTGTAGGGACATGGATGAAACTGGAAAACATCATTCTCAGTAAACTATCGCAAGGACAAAAAACCAAACACTGCATCTTCTCACTCATAGGTGGGAATTGAACAATGAGAACTCATGGACACAGGAAGGGGAACATCACACTCTGGGGACTGTTGTGGGTTGGGGGGAGGGGGGAGGGACAGCATTAGGAGATATACCTAATGCTAAATGACGAGTTAATGGGTGCAGCAAACCAACGCGGCACATGGATACATATGTAACAAACCTGCACATTGTGCACATGTACCCTAAAACCTAAAGTATAATAATAATAAAAAAAAGAGGGAATCCTCCCTAACACATTTTATGAGGCGAGCATCATCCTGATACCAAAGCCTGGCAAAGACACAACAAAAAAAGAGAATTTTAGACCAATATCCCTGATGAACATCGATGCAAAAATCCTCAATAAAATATTGGCAAGCCAAATCCAGCAGCACATCAAAAAGCTTATCCACCATGATCAAGTGGGCTTCATCCCTGGGATGCAAGGCTGGTTCAACATACTCAAATCAATAAACGTAATCCAGCATATAAACAGAACCAATGACAAAAACCATATGATTATCTCAATAGATGCAGAAAAGGCCTTTGACAAAATTCAACAACGCTTCATGCTAAAAACTCTCAATAAATTAGGTATTGATGGAACGTATCTCAAAATAATAAGAGCTATCTATGACAAACCCACAGCCAATATCATTGTGAATGGGCAAAAACTGGAAGCATTCCCTCTGAAAACTGGCACAAGACAGGGATGCCCTCTCTCACCACTCCTAGTCAACATAGTGTTGGAAGTTCTGGCCAGGTCAATCAGGCAGGAGAAGGAAATAAAGGGTATTCAATCAGGAAAAAAGGAAGTCAAATTGTCCCTGTTTGCAGATGACATGATTGTATATCCAGAAAACCCCATCGTCTCAGCCAAAAATCTCCTTAAGCTGATAGGGAACTTCAGAAAAGTCTCAGGATACAAAATCAATGTGCAAAAATCACAAGCATTCTTATACACCAATAACAGACAAACAGAGAGCCAAATCGTGAGTGAACTCCCATCACAATTGCTTCAAAGAGAATAAAACACCTAGGAATCCAACTTACAAGGGATGTGAAGGACCTCTTCAGGGAGAACTACAAACCACTGCTCAATGAAATAAAAGAGGATACAAACACATGGAAGAACATTCCATGCTCATGGGTAGGAAGAATCAATATTGTGAAAATGGCCATACTGCCCAAGGTAATTTATAGATTCAATGCCATCCCCATCAAGCTACCAATTATTTTCTTCATAGAATTGGAAAAAACTACTTCAAAGTTCATATGGAACCAAAAAAGAGCCCACATTGCCAAAGTCAATCCTAAGCCAAAAGAACAAAGCTGGAGGCATCATGCTACCTGACTTCAAACTATACTACAAAGCTACAGTATCCAAAACAGCATGGTACTGGTACCAAAACAGAGATATAGACCAATGGAACAGAGCAGACCCCTCAGAAATAATGCCACATATCTACAACCATCTGGTCTTTGACAAACGTGACAAAAACATGAAATGGGGAAAGGATTCCCTATTGAATAAACGGTGCTGGGAAAACTGGCTAGCCATATGTAGAAAGCTGAAACTGGATCCCTTCCTTACACCTTATACAAAGATTAAATCAAGATGGATTAAAGACTTAAATGTTAGACCTAAAACCATAAAAACCCTAGAAGAAAACCTAGGCAATACCATTCAGGACATAGGCATGGGCAAAGACTTCATGTCTAAAACACCAAAAGAAATGGCAACAAAAGCCAAAATTGACAAATGGGATCTAATTAAACTAAAGAGCTTCTGCACAGCAAAAGAAACTACCATCAGGGTGAACAGGCAACCTACAGAATGAGAGAAAATTTTTGCAATCTACTCATCTGACAAAGGGCTAATATCCAGAATCTACAATGAACTCCAACAAATTTACAAGAAAAAAACAAACGACCCCATCAAAAAGTGGGCAAAGGAGATGGAGAGACACTTCTCAAAAGAAGACATTTATGCAGCCAAAAGACACATGAGAAATGCTCATCATCACTGGCCATCAGAGAAATGCAAATCAAAACCACAGTGAGATACCATCTCACACCAGTTAGAATGGCCATCATTAAAAAGTCAGGAAACAACAGGTGCTGGAGAGGATGTGGAGAAATAGGAACACTTTTACACTGTTGGTGGGACTGTAAACTAGTTCAACCATTGTGGAAGTCAGTGTGGCGATTCCTCAGGGATCTAGAACTAGAAATACCATTTGACCCAGCCATCCCATTACTGGGTATATATCCAAAGGACTATAAATCATGCTGCTATAAAGACACATGCACACGTATGTTTGTTTCGGCACTATTCACAGTAGCAAAGACTTGGAACCAACTCAAATGTCCAACAATGATAGACTGGATTAAG
The DNA here is from genome assembly GCF_028878055.3 of Symphalangus syndactylus. Classification (NCBI taxonomy): domain Eukaryota; kingdom Metazoa; phylum Chordata; class Mammalia; order Primates; family Hylobatidae; genus Symphalangus; species Symphalangus syndactylus. Next base: position 74,007,207 of record NC_072435.2, read on the forward strand.
AAAATGTGGCACATATACACCATGGAATACTATGCAGCCATAAAAAATGATGAGTTCATGTCCTTTGTAGGGACATGGATGAAGCTGGAAACCATCATTCTCAGCAAACTATCACAAGGACAAAAAACCAAACACCGCATGTTCTCACTCATAGGTGGGAATTGAACAATGAGAACACATGGACACAGGAAGGGGAACATCACACTCCGGGGACTGTTGTGGGGTGGGGTGAGGGGAAGGGATAGCATTAGGAGATATATGTAATGTTAAATGACGAGTTAATGGGTGCAGCACACCAACATGGCACATGGATACATATGTAACAAACCTACACGTTGTTCACATGTACCCTAAAACTTAAAGTGTAATAAAAAAATAATTTATTGTTTACTTCAAAATAACTAGATGAGTAGATATGAAATGTGCTCAACCAAAAGAAATGGTAAATGTTTGAGATTACGAATATCTCAGTTGCCTTGATTTGATCATTACACATTATAAGATTGTATCACATGTACCCCATACAAATGTATAATATTTATTCATAAAAATTTAAAAAGATATCTGCCAAATGAATTAAAAGAGAATATTTCATTTTTTAAAATGTATTTCTAAAATAAACAGTGGTATTAGTTCCTGTTGGAGTTTGCACTTCTGTATCTCTGAATACATAATTTGAAAGGAAAATTACATGGATGTTTTAGTGAAAATAGCTTAGTTGCATATGTTGACAGAACAATATCATTTGGATAGGTAGGCTCTCATAAGTGTACTTTGTAAAAATAAAGTCTCGTTTATATTCACATACTTAACTAGTCTTCAATGTATACTTTAAAAAGATTTTGTTAAATTCCTTATGAAAGAAAACTTAATAATCTGGCAAGAAACAAATTACCTACTCCATGGTCCAGGTGTTTACAACTACTCCTTCTTTTTAAAAAATTATTTGTTCATAAAGCATCTGGTGAAATAACCAAAATACATTCTTAAAGATAGATATCTGATTTGTAGTCAAGATTTTGGTGTCCAGAGAAGGCAATTTGTTCTTCAGGATGCCTTAAAAGGCAGAAATTTAAGATTTCTCAATTTGTTTCATCAATGTATAAACACTCAAAATTTTCCTACTTATAATAGATTAGGTATGGGTTTTGCTATAATTTCTAACCATTTTGGAAGTTGTCCATTCACTGACTCATTAATTTAATAAATAATTATGGAACACCTATTGCAGGCCATCACTCAGCTTGATGCTGCATATTCAAGAATAAGAAGGCCTTTCGGTCTAGTTGGAGGAGACAGGTGACTAAATAGCAATTTTTGACCCTAATCAGAAAGATTTGTGGCCCAAGAAAGGAGAATGTGAAAGATGAGTGGTGAGGGCCTGTAAGAACTGAGGTTTTAAAGGTAACCAGAGACAGATCATAAAAACCATGTAATTATTTATATAGTTTTCAATAACCAACAGGTTGCAGAAAATGGTATGAAAACTAGTTTAAGAAATGAAAATATTGCTGTGGCAATGGTGTGGATGTTAAGTGACAGGGAAAAACACTGGAGGTAATATGACAAATTAGAAGCCCATTTTGGTAGATAAGTCAAAAATGATGGAAGCTTGACTTACATAGAAGCCGTGGAAATGCAGGAAAGAAGATTATCGTGATAAGTGATAAGCTGACATAATCAACAGTACTTGGTCATCATTGGTGGCTGGTGACAGGGAGGAATATGGAGTAACTTGGGAGACTGGATAAGTAACAATAGCATTCACTAAGAAGATAAGAGAAAAGACAGTTTTGGAGGAAAAAAAAATGATATCCACTTTTAGACAGTAGATTTAAGTTGCCAAATCACAAGTAAAGATTCCAAGAGGCAGCCAAATGTGTAACTTTGGGATTCAAAGAAGGGCATGGCTAGAAATAAATTCTCAAATCATCAGTATAAATGATAACCAGAGATATGGGAGTGATGAGGTAATATTGGAAGAGTGATGAAATGCCATCTATTTTTGTTTTTTTTTTGTGTGTGAAAAATGTCAGGAAACATCATGTAGACGGCAGTTTTCAGGAAAGTTATGTGTTACAAATATCAGGAGTGCTTAAATGGCTTCTGAAAATCTATATAGATAGTAAATGATTAGGGGATTGAACAGAGATTGCTATGTATATTTGTTCATGAAGTGGTATGCAATTGCCTTGTCCCTTCAGGTTCCCTCCTTATTACAATACAATAGTCAAGGGAGACTAGCCTGAAAGTTTCAAGGGAAACTCCCTTACCCTGGCTTTGAATTGGAAATGAATTTAAAAGGTCAAAAGGTTTTAAAAGGTCACTGAATTATTTTTATATTTGCCTAAAAATGTAATTCTCCATGCCCTATGCAGCATATATGAGTTAGAATTTGTCTAGCTGCAATGACTAGAAAACCAAAATCAAAGTAGCTTGGCTGAGCATGGTGGTTCACATCTGTAATCCCAGATCTTTAGGCCGAGGCAGGTGGATCACCTGAGGTCAGGAGTTCGAGACCAGCCTGGCCAACATAGTGAAACCGCATATCTACTAAAAATATAAAATCAGCTGCATGTGGTGGCTCATGTCTATAATCCCAGCTACTTGAGAGGCTGAGGCAGGAGAATCACTTGAACCTGGGAGGCAGAGGTTAAAGTGAGCAGAGATCCCACCATTGCACTCCAGCCTAGCAACAAGAGCAAAACTCTGTCTCAACAACAACAACAACAACAACAAAGTAGCTTAAACAATGAAAAATTGAATTGACTTACATTTCTAAAAGTTCCATAGTAGAAAGGTTTATCAGAGGCTTAGTGCTGGTGACAAGAACAATGTGTTTTTTATCTGTATGCTCTGACCTTGGCTTCCTCCTGAGTCAGGTTCCCCAAATGATTCTTCACTGTGGTAGAATGGCTGCCAGTAGCAAACAAGGTGACATGCTTCCATGATCACATCAGAGGTGTAAAAAGACAGGCTTTCTGAACCTCTCTCTTAAGTATGAGAAATATCACTCCTACAAACACCCAGCAAACCTCCTTTTGTGTGTCATTAAGCAGCATTGGATTACTTGATGGGAATTACTTTTAGACAAACCATACCCACTCTTAGATTTCAGAAGTAAAGTCAGCTTCCCTCAACCAATGTTCACTTCAATTCTAAATAATCATAACCTTAATAAATTTAGAGTAATTTATTAGCAATGGGATTTTATATGATTATCACATTTAATGGTCATAATACCTTAGTTTACATGACCTGATTCTTTCCATTTTGCCATTTAAGCAATGGGGAAGTTTCTGGAGAATATTCTTGTAGTCCAACGAATGCAGAACCTGATTCCAGTTTTGACTGCCTCCCAAGCTATTAATCATGACGTTTGATTTAATCTCAAGAAAATCTCTTTATCTTTCTGCCTCATTTCCCTTTTGGTGATGAAGATATTGTTTCCTTCCAAACAATTGCCCCAGGCCTGCTTGGTGACCTCAAATCCTCAGGTGTCAGAGGAGTGTCACTCAAATAAGAAATCTCTTTTTCATCGTGACCTGTTTCCATCTCAGAGGTTCAGGTGAATGTTATGAAGTCACCTGCTGCAGCTAAACAATGTGGATTCTTGGAATCTCTTGCACCAAACAGGACACATGGCAGCAGTTATGCTAAGAAGTAGGCACAAAAATAATTATCTGAAGGCGCCTGGTATATAGAGGTGGTCAGAAAGAGACATGAGGCTGAAGCTTTCTACTGGGAATATATTTGTTTCATCAATTAGAACCAGCAAGGTGGATCAGAATTTAAACTTAGGCTGCTTTATGAAAGCAAGTCTTCTAGTTTAGCAAAAGTACTTGTGGAACGCAATCTTTTCAGGTTTGTGAAATAGTAGCGAAATATGTTTTTTCACTGGCTGTACATTAAGCAAAGTATTAAAAAAGAAAATTTTTTATATCTGACCTGAGAAATATGGATGTAGAGTTTTATGAAATCTGTCTCTTCATTAAAACTTTTTATACTTGATGAGAGGGACCTGAGAAAGAAATGACCAATGCTATCAATGCCCTTATTTGAAGATGCTTTTTATATTCTAGTTTAATCAATGGTTATTGTCATTGTGTTATCTGATCAAAAGTCAATTTATCAAACATTTGGATTAAAAATATCTTGATTTTGATTATAATTTTAATAGAGGTTATTAGGAAGTGATGATAGGAAAATTTCAACCAGTAAGCATATACAAAATTCCTATATGGGAAGGAAATAAAACAGAAAATAAGCCAATATCAGAGAGGAAGATGATTAATTTTTTTCTTTCCAGAAATATATTTAAGAACAACTTATTTTCTAATGGAAGTTATATTCATTCATTTACTTTTTTTTTTTATTGTTTTGAGATGGAGTTTCACTCTCATTGCCCAGGCTGTAGTGCAGTAGCATGATCTCGGCTCACTGCAACCTCTGCCTCCTGGGTCGAAGCAATTTTCCTACCTCAGCCTCCCGAGTAGCTGCGATTACAGGCGTGCGCCACCATGCCAGGCTAATTTTGTATTTTCAGTACAGACGGGGTTTCACCGTGTTGGTTGGACTGGTCTCAAACTCCTGACCTCAGTTGATCCGACTGTCTCAGCCTCCCAAAGTGTTGGGATTACAGGCGTGAGCCACCTCACCCAGCCTCGTTCATTTACTTTAAAAATATATAAAATGCATGCAAGAAGTTGTCTGTAAGATGAGATGTGAATCATCATAAAACGGCATAGAGTAGAATAGAAAACTATGGTTTGTATGTAAATAATTAAAATACTCTGTAAAAAGTTAAAAGTGTTATATAAAAGATATTACCAAAAGCAATGATATTTTCAAGGAAAAAAATAACACGTGAAATAGAATATTCGGGAAAATTTGACGGGAGGTAGACTTTGAGCTGAATTCAAGGTTAGATAGAATTTAGAAATGCATATAAGCAAATAAGGCATCTTTTCAGAGAGTAGGAACAGCAGAATGATCAAAATAGGAAAGTAGAGAGTATGAAAAGCTAGAAGCTGGTATATCAGTTTGGCTAGGGGAGGATTTTGCAGGTTCATGCTTGAGCCCTTGCTCCTTCTTGAAGGAGGTGTCTGACCTCATCTAAAAAATTTTTTTTTTCTCATCTAAAGCTTAAGAGGTGGTGAATATGTCCCAACCTCAAGTGTTATCCTCCCTCAGACACATAGACAAAACCTATGAAGACTTTTGGTCTGAAGCATGAAAGAGGTGTTCAGAGCAGCTATTAAGCTGAGCTGGAACCAGTTGCTAGGGAAACTGGGCCCAGTTTTTTGCGGGGGACAGATGGTGTGGGGTGGAATTGGGGAAAGCAGGGTGGTGGGAAGTGGTCTGGCCATGGTGTTTCTGAAAATCCATTTATCTTTCCTCTGGTGGATTCTATTTGCTCTACCTACTGTTTTGTTAGAAATATTGGATTGAAAAATAAAGACCATTTGTGGAAAAAAGGACTGCATACCACTACAAATGAGCATATAAGTAGTATGCGATTGTTCTTTCATGTTTAACAATAATGATACATTGCACATTCTTGCACAGATATCATTTTGCACAGGTGTCAATAATCTTGTAAGACTCATTCATTTTAGCCAGAGTATAGCCATCTGAATTTTTGGTACCTATCAGCACATTGTCCTTCAAATAGTAAGTATCAACATAATGCTTTTACAAATATACAAGCAAATATACAAAGCAGCCCAACCGCAGCTTCTTTGCTCATTACTAGTTTGACAATAATGATTCAAGTATCTAAGCATAGCTTTTATTTAAAATATTATAAATAATATTTCCTGTATGAAATCTGAAGAAATGAGCAAGTATTTTCTGCATGGAAAATATGCCAGACTATCTTTTTCCTTCAGTCTCCATCACTTGCTCTGCTAAAACAGACACATTCATTAGAAGATCTGGACTGATTGCAGTTAAATAGTGTAGTGCAGTTGTGGTGACTCTAACAATATGCAGAGTTGGCTACATTTGATACAACTGGCATTCTAAGCAACAGCAGTAAATTTCATGTTACTATTGTAAATTCAATGTTATTTAAGATATATTTCTAAATTATGCACATTAAATAAAACACATCTGTGGACCAGATTCTACCAAAAACCATGCTAGTTTTGACTCAATTCCCAATGGTGATTCTTGAAGCTCAAACTGGTTCTGACTGAATAATTCACACCCTAACCAAGTACCTCTGATCCAGAAGATCCTTGGCCACCGGACAGAAGGGAATTTCTAGAGAACTTCTTCCATGCCTGCAAAGAGGCAAAAGGGACCTCCTTTGAAAATCCAGTAGTGCATCTACATATTTTATATTTATGCGATAGTTTTCATTCAAAAATCCAAATCCATTACCCTATTTAATTTTCATGATCTATATGTGTGTAAATTTTGTGAGTATAAAAATTGTATAGATAAGAAATAAAGAGGCCTAGGAAAGTAACTTGCCCCAAGTTTACGTGCAAGTAAATGGCAGAGTAAGCCTCTAATTTAATCTTAACTGCAGAGTTAGTATTCTAAGATACCATAGTTATTGCTGTGAATGCCTGAACTGATTTCTAGAGTGAAATTATCTGGAAAAATCCTAGATCTCATCTCATGCTTCTCTGTGTAGCATGTCTGAGTATCAGGAAATTAAAAGGCCTAAATGGTCTGGCTCTGCCACCTTAGGCATGTATGACAGACAGCCTTTCATGGTCATTCATTGCCTTGATGTGGGCATTGGAGTGTTACGTAATGTTAACTAGGAAAAATAAACTACAAATAGTAAGGATTCAACATTTAAAATGTGTATTCCTGTGAAAAGTGAGAAATAACAAGCAAGTTACTAGGAATACAAAAGTGACAAATGTACATTTGAAAATGTCACAGTCCTTTGAAAGAGAAGTTACAGAACTTTGTAGAAGTTACTTGAAATTAGAATTTTCTGGGAGCAATAAAAATAAAATAAATTCCAGGCTGATTGATTAAAGACAAACAAAACCTTTTAAAATTAGATTGTAAAAAACAAGCACTTAAATAACTTATAACTAATCTCTTGTTTATATAATCTTGACAATTCTGCCACTTGTGTTTATCCTAGGTTTACAAGTAATTTTAAAACTATTGATCCCTAAGATCTGTAAAATCAGTTTTGTTTCTGATTGAATTTACTCAGACCACCTTTATCTTTCTATTCACCATTCATGTCCCTTGCCCATCCTTCTACATCACTGAAATCAGATGAAGCAGTAAATATCTAAAATGAATTTTAAAAGTAAAATCAAAATTAACTTCATTTGTCTTAGATTACTTTAAAATTCTCTTTATAGCCAATCTCATTTGTTTTCCAACATGGTCACAAACCCATTTAATATTTAATACACATAACGAAGAGGTATTTATTTAATTATCATGTGCTAACTACTATAACAAACCATCCTAAAATCTTAACAATACAAGAAAGTTATAATGTTTTAAATGTCATAGACTGTTGTGGATTAGTGTCTTTTCTGCACGTCGTTCCTACTGAGGGATTTTGGAAGTATTCGGAGTTCAGTTTCTCCATTTGAGAATGAGAATAAATAGGCAGTTACCGCTCTTGGACAAACAGGAATCCCGTCTGAACTTCAAAACAAAGTCCCCCTTCCCAACAGGTCTTGCACTGCTGTTTTTCACGCTATGAGTTGTGCATGGTTTATTTTAAAAAATCCTGAAATCTTAATGACTTAATACAGTAAAATTGTAATTTATGTCATAGACCGTTTGGATTAGTGGGGAGAGTGAAGACTATGCTTCATACAATCATTTAGGGAACTGGACTCATTGCATCTATGGCTACAACATCTTCCAAGGCCTTGGAGTCTTCCAGAAGGTACTTTATATGCAAGTAACAAATCAGGAAAGAGGCTGGGTGCAGTAACTCATGCCTGTAATCCCAGCACTTTGGGAGGCAGAGACAGGATGATGGCTTGAGTCCAGGAATTCGAGACCAGCCTGGGCAACATGGCAAGGCCCTGTCTCTACAAAAAAATTAAAAAGTTAGGTAGGCATGGTGGCATGAACCTGTAGTCCCAGCTACTTGGGACACTGAGGTGGAGGACTGCTTAAGCCCAAGAGGTTGAGGCTACAGTGAGCCATGATTGTACCACTGCACTCCAGACTGGGTGACAGAGAGATCCTGTCCAAAAAAAAAAAAAAAAAAAGAAAGAGAGAGAGAGAGAGGGAAAGAAATAAAAGACAGAAAGAAAGAAAAAGAAGAAAAAAGAAAAGAAAAGAAAAAAGAAAGAAGGGGGAAGGGCGAGGGAGGGAGGGAGACAAGGGGGGAGGGAGGGAGGGAGAAGAAAAGAAAAGAAAAGAAAAAAATTGGGAAAGAGAAAGTGCACAGATTATCACATTGGAAGATTTTTGTGGATCATGCCTGAAAGTGGCATATGTTACTTTTATCTACAATTCACTCACTGCAAAACCTAATCAAGTGGGCTGACCTAAAACATTCAGAATATTGAGAAATATAGTCTACAATTATACCAAGGAGACTATAACAGACTTAACTTTGTGCCAGAAATTCCACCACACTTAACTACTTGGCAAATATTTCTCAAAAATCTGTCTCATTGTGATTGACTTTTAATAAGCATTAACGAAGTTTTTTTTTTAATTACGAGGAAAGAAGAAGGCATTCTACAAAAATACATATTGCTATTTGTTGCTTCATCTGTTGTAAAACAACTGCTAGATTCTCTAAACATAAAAAGCAACCTGCTTTGTATATTTTGTTGTTAGATCACATTAACAAAAATATTAAATAAAATGGAGTGTGATGGGGAAATGGTTATACAAATTATGGTTTAGCCACATGGCAATACTTATGCATGAATTAAAGTGATATTTGAAAAAAAAATTTAATAAGGCAGAAAAATGATGCTTATATGTTTTGTTAGCAGCTTTCCTAAAGTGTAACTGGCATACAATATATCATACATATTTAAAATGTACAGATTGATAAATGTTGATTTTATATATATATACCTGTGAGACCATCACCACTATCTAGGAAATGAACAAATCCATAACTCTCAAAAGTTTTCTCTTGCCCATTTATAATCCTTTCTATCACTCTGGCTTATCCCCAGGCAACCACTTATCTGCTTCCTGTTACTCTAGCTTGCATTTTATATGGTTTGATATTAATGGAATTATATAGTTGTGTACTTTTTGTCTGCCTCTTTCACTAAGCATAATTATTCTGAGATTAATCTATGTTGTATCATGCATCACAGTTTATTATTTTTTACTGTTGAGTAGTATTCCTATATATGGATGTACTACATTTTATTGATTCATTGACTTGTTGAGGGACATCTGCATTACTCTCAGTTTGGGACTATTATATATAAAGCTGCTAATAACATTCCTGTACAGGTTCTTATATGGATTTATGCTTTTATTTCTCTTGGACAAATAACTAGGAGTGGAAGGACTGGATCATATGGTGAATATTATGTATAACTTTTTAAACGAAATTCACCAAATTGTATTCCAAGGCGGTTGTACCATTTTATGTACTCACTACCAGTGTATGATTTTCCTGTTTATCAATGTCTTATTCCATTCTAGCTACATAAAAATACCATAAACTGGGTGGCTTATAAACAACAGAAATTTACTTCTCACAGTTCTGGAGCCTGAGGAGTCCAAAATTAAGGAATTAGCAGATTTGATATTTAGTGAGCTTCCATTCCCTAATTCATATACAGCCATCTTTTCACTGTGTACTCACATAGTGGAAGCAGGGAGAGACTTCTCTGCAGTCTCTTTTATAAGGATGCTAATTCATTCATAAGGGCTTCACTTTCATGATTCAATTACCTTCCAAATTCCTTACCTCCAAATATCATAACATTAGGGGTTAGGTTTTAACAGGTGAATGTCGGGGGGAACACAAACATTTAGTCTACAGCAATCCACATCCTCACCAACTTTTGGTATGGTCCATCTTTTTACTTTTAGCCATGCTAGTAAGTTTGCAATGGTATCTTATTGTGGTTTGCATTTCTTTAAAGACTAATAATTTGAGCATATTTCTATGTTTGTATTTCCCATTCAAATGTCTTCTTTAGTGTTATCACTATTCAAATTTTATGTCTGTTTTTCAATAGAGTTTTAAGAGATAGTCCCTTCCTTTGGGCCCTGGGAAGTGGTTCCACTCACTCTGACTGAAGAGGTGGCCCAGCACCCGGTACCTGTGCCCTCTGGTCCTGTAATATTAGTGGCAGCCTTGCTGGTCTCAAAGCCACCCTTAGAGTGACTCCTTCCTTTTCTTGAAGGACAACACATTTTATCAGCAGAGCAGCTCTATTGGCCTCTGTCACACTTATATAATCCCAGAAATTCAACAGCCTTCATTTCATCACGTTTTAGTCTGAGCTGACAATATTTCTGCTTAGATGGTTGATTGAATCTATGAGTCAAACATTTACCTCTCTGGCAAAAGTGTATGCCTGTACACCTTGGCCCTGTTTCCAGAGCACATTATATGGACAGTCTGAGAATCTTCCAAATCATCAAGTTCTGCTTCTTTTTTGCTTAATAGTTCCTTTTTCAATGTATCAGTTTTCTCTCACATATGCCATAAGCAGCAAAAAGAAACCAGTGCTCATCTTCAACAATTTTCCAGGAAATCTCTTCAGCTAGATATCCAGGTTCATTGCTTATAAGTTCCCCTTTCTGTTCAATAACAGAAAATAATTCAAGTAAGATTGTTGCTACTTTCCTTTTTTTTAATTGACACACTGTAATTGCACATATTTATGGGATACAATTTGATGTTTTGATACATATATACGTTGCATAATAATCATAATAATCAAATCAGGGTAGATAGCATATCCATCACCTCATGCACTTATTTCTTCATAGTGAGAACATTCAAAAGCCTCTCTTCTAACTATTTTATAACATATAGCTTACTGTCAATCATCAGCACCCTACTGTGCATTAGAACCCCAGAACTTATTCCTCCTATGTAATCGGCACTTTGTATCCATTGGCCAACATCCTCCCATCATCCCTTTCCCCCTCCCTGCAAGATGTGGGATCAACCCAAATGTCCAGGAATGGATGGAATAGATAGAGCAAATGTGGTATATATACACGGTGGAATACTATGCAGCCATAAAAAAGAATGGAATCCTGCCACTTGCAGAAACATGGATGGACCCAGAGATCATTATGTTAATCGAAAAACAAATACCAGACCCAGAAAGACAAATACTGCATGATCTCACTTACATGTGAAATCTTGAAAAAATAAAAAAGAGTTGATATCGTAGAAGCAGAAGGTAGAACAGTGGTCTCCATAATCTTTCTTGCCTGGAGATCATTCCCAGCAGCAAAATAACAAGCCGTCATGTCTCCCAGCTCTTCTATCAAGAAAGGGAAGGGAAGGAAAGGGGAGCAGAGGGGAGGGAGGGGGGAAGCTGTTGCTACTTTCTAACAATAAATTTTTATATATATTTAAATATATGGAACTTAAATGGCATTATACTGTACATAAATTTCTTTTTTTTTGAGAAGGAGTTTCCCTGTTGTTGACAAGGCTGGAGTGCAATGGCACGATCTTGGCTCACTGCAGCCTCTGCCTCCAAGTTTCAAGCAATTCTCCTGCCTCAGCCTCCCAAGTAGCTGGGATTACAGGCATGTACCACCACACCCAGCTAATTTTGTATTTTTAGTAGAGACAGGGTTTCTCCTTGTTGGTAGGCTGGTGTTGAACTCCTGACCTCAGGTGATTGGCCAGCCTCGGCCTCCCAAAGTGCTGGGATTACAGGTGTGAGCCACCACACCTGGCCAATTTCTCATTTTTTTTTCTTGCCAATAAACTGCAAACATTATTCTGTGTATATATATATATAATCTGTGTATATATGTATGTGTATATATATATACACACACATGCATAAACACACACAAACCCACAAATTTATATAATTCTTTGTATTGTTTACATGCTATTTTTATATTTGATTTCATGTTCTGTCTCCACCCAAGACTTCTGTGATCTTACAGCAAGTTTCTTAATTTCTCTGTATCTCAGTTTCCTTATTTTAAGAGACTGATGCTAATAAAATATTAACCCCACAAATTGGTTGTGATCATTCAGTTATGTCCCCAGTGAAACAATTAGATTAATATCCAGTGGATGATAAGCACTAAATAATTGGTAGCTGTTATTATTACTTCCAAGATCGTGTTCCAGTTTATATAGCTGTTGCCACAACCTAGGCCTGAAATGTTTCTTTTGGCATTAAGAGTGAGGTATTCCTTCTATATATAGTCTCTCTGCTCTTCTTAAGTCCTCATTTATCCACTCCTTTAGCCAGTCACTCAGATGATCATAAAATTTACCTCTGACAATGTGGAAAAGCAATTCCATTCTAGATTACATGGTTGTCACTTTTTACTGTCCTAGCTACTTCCCTCTTCATCCTCCAGGTACCAGGCCCCACTCCACTCGGTACCCTCTGAAACTGACAGCATCTGACACAGTGCCCAGAAACATCTTGCTGTAAAATAGCTATGCCATTTCCATTGGCCCTGATGTTCAACCCTGTAATATGACACCCTCCGAGATCTCCATCCTCAAAGCAGCAATAATTTTTTAATTTAAAAATACAATTTTTAATTCATTTTTTATATGTTGGTAGAGAAGGAGAAAATGAAATTGACATGAATGTTAGTATCTCAGAAGGTAAAATCTCATAAGGTAGTAAACCATTGCTTTGGAGAGCAGAGAAAGATAATATTAATAATAACACATTAAAATTGATTAGTAAAACAAGTCATTAAATTCATCAATTTGATTCATGCGTTCTCAACCAAACAAGTCGTCAATGAAGCAAAACTATATAGGTTAATTCATAATCAGATAACCTAATCAATAATCAAGGTGTGAATTTCTTAAAACCTCTACAGTTTAAATTCTCTAGTAAGAATTGACTGGGAAGGCATGGAATATAACTTGATATGCTTAATCTCTAGTCTCTACTTATAAAATTATAATAATGTTTAAATATGTAACATGAATTTAGAGAGCAATGAATTCAAATACCAATGTATTTGGTGCTTATGAAACTGGCACATGTTTTTAAGAAAGAAGATGTGATTTTGCTCTATTTTTGAAACCAGATGCAAAACAGTTTGAGGTTAAAGATGCACTGTGCTATTTGGGTTTAGGGAGAATTTTTCTAGAGAAGTTTGCTTTTGAGAAGGTGGCTACATGAATGTGTTTCCCCTCATCCCACAGCAGCAGTTAAAAATCCATTCAGAGGTTTTAAGCAGAGTCCACTTGATTGTAGGTCAGTACCCGGTGGATAAATCACAAAATTGCTTCAAATAATGTACGTGACTTGCTTTCTTCCTGCTGAGGAGAAGCTCTGAACTGAGAGAGCATGAAGTAAGAATTGTTTCTTCACCCCTAAGGTTAATGCCCCTGTCACAGCTGAAGTCACTGTCAAGCAAACACAGAGAAGTAGCTTAAAATGCAACTGTTCTGATCAATCTGCCACAGGCAGCAGAAAACAAATGGTTGTGATTCCCATCTTTGCCAGTGGCAGGGCATTCGTTAAAGTGCAATGATAAGAGAAAAGAACGGAACAAGAAATCCCTTGGCAAAGAGCTTGAATGAAATATGCCACAAAAAGCACAGGGCTTTTCAAAAGCAGTCTTTTCTAATCACGGAGGCCTTTTAGGGGGGCAAAATGTAATGTTTTAGTGTATGTGTTAGGTGTAAATGTTCCCCTTGATAGTATTAGGCTGTTGACCCCCTACTGCAGGAATAATCTTTCTCAAGCACCATTTTCATCAAGCCATTCCTACTCAAGGGCCCTTCGGGAGAGCACCCTGGTGTCTACCATATTAAATCCAAACACTTGAGCCCGGCTTGCCCAGAGGTCCTCCGCCAGCTGATCTTTGCCTCAGCTACACCAGCAAACAGGCCTTCTTAAGTCTCTTGAAATAGATTGGCTTGCTTTTCTCTGCATAATTTTTTTTATAGAAACTAACTTTAAGATTCTGCTCCTTATTCTCCAGCCTTGAATGTGCTCCTTATGCCCAAAGGTATGCACTCCCACATATACCTTTATGTTATGCTCTTTGAATTCTTTAAAATTAGCTTTGAAATTGTATTCCTCTATTCAATTCATACTTAGGTTCTGTGTGTGTGTGCTTTTGATGCCTCTTCCTAGCTTCTGTCATATATATATATATATATATACACACACACACATATATATGAGAGAGAGAGAGAGAGAGAGATTTAGGTATTGGCTCATGTAATTATGGTGACTGGCAAGTCTAAAATCTGCAGGGTGGACTGGTGAGGATAAAAACTAGAAAAGAGCCAGTGTTTTCATTCAAGCCCAAATGCAGTGGCAGAATTGCTTCTTTTTCAGGGGAGGTCAGTCTTTATCTTATTTAGGCCTTCAACTGATTGAATGAGTTCCCATATTGTGGAGGACAATCTGCTATGTTTAAAGTTTACCAATCTAAATATTAATCTCACCCAAAAAACACTCTCACAGAAACATCCAGAATAATGTTTGACCAAATATCTGAGCACTGTGGCTCTACCAAGTTGACATATACAATTAACTATAACAGAAGTTAAAAGTTTTCTACTTTTCCTTACTTTAAGACTCATTAAAATTTAAGGAGGTAACTATGTCCAGGACTCATTTTTGAATTTATATTACTTAAATACAGATTCATAAATTAAAGCCCCCCCACCACTGCCACACCATATAGTCTCCATATACCCTAACTGGTTCTATAGTATTCACTACTGTGTTCCTAATTATGGTTTATGAACAAATATACATTGAGTGCTTAGAAGGTACCATGGACTGTTCCAGGTGCTGGCCATAAGAGCTGGTTTTTCCAGAACTTATGTTCTACTGGGGACCACAGGCAATAATAAATAAATAAGTGAACATAAGTCAAAGTCATAATAACTAGTATAAAGAAAAATAAAGCAGCTTATTGAGAGAGAGCATAGCATCAAGAATTATACTAAATAGTGTGGTCAGAGAAGCCTCTCCATGGATGCAATGCTTCTGTTTCAGCAAGAACCTAAAGTAGTGTTGGGTCAAACTAGGCAGATATCTGGGGCAAATGTGTTCTATTGAGAAGGACTAGCAATTGAAAAATCCTGAAGTCGCGCTGCCTTTTTGTGTTCACATAATAGCAGGGGCAAATGTGGCCAGAGCAGAGTAAAAGATGGAATTAAGAAATGAGGCCAAGAGGAGCCAGGACAAGGTTGTCATTGTAGCATTTCAGGGACCCAAGCTATATATTTAAGTCCAATGCTATGGTGATTTTATTAGAGAAAAGAGAGAAAAGGAGTTTTGAATCTTATTTTATAGGACATGATTTTCAAGTGTAAATGTCTATCTGGGTTAGACAGATAAAGAAAATGTATGAGGCACGTTGGTAGAAATGGGTGACCTGGAGAGTTAAGACCTTCTAAAAAGTGAATTTCTAGTCTATGCTACAGCTAGGTATAATTACACAGAGAATTCAGACTACAGGTTGTGAATTTGCAACTTCTGACAAATTGGATTGCTGTATAGATCATTATGTGAATTAGGGAAGGGAGTGTGCATTTTTAAAATCTGTTCTCTTTACTGAGCACTACAGAAGAAGTTTTCACATACGTTATCTCATTAAATCCTCAAGGTAAAACTGTATCATAGGTACTTTTCAAAGAACATAGCCAGGTCAGAGGTACATCCTAACTAATCAGTGGCAGCCATGGGGATAAATTGAAGCTCTTGATTGACACTTGCTTTGCCGCATAGTTAAGTCAATGAAATGGTATGTTTAAATGAGCCTCATCCATTTTTGTCAGAGCCACCACAATTTGATAGATATCAGCTACCAGACTTATTCAGATAGATTATTATATATAACTTTCAAAAATATTTTTCAAGAACTAGTAGAATACTATTAAACTCCTCACATACACCAAGGGTATAAAGTGATCGAGGGTAAGAAGGTTATTTTGGAAAGAGGATGTCTTTCTTGTAAACTGTGCTGTGAGCCCTACTCCCTGAAGAAAAAAGGGTAGGGCCATTAGCCTATCACCAAAAGCCTAGGAAGAAAGAATGGCTTTCTTCTAGGAAGAAAGAATTAGCCCAAGAAACATTTGTCTCCTGAATCTCATTTGGAAAATCTCAAAAGCTAGAGATGCCTTAAATGAAGGCAGAGGTGAAGTAGAAGTTGCTGCTGCCATTATGTTGTGGAAAATAGTGAATAGACCAATTGTAGCCATATGAATGAGCACAGTGGCATGGGTTGTATTTGATCCTGTACAAAAAGAAAGATGTGCAACTCAGCGTTGTAGAGATCTACTGACTATACTACAAAACACTAAAAAATGAGCTGATGGGATATCATTTGCATCAAAAGAAATGCAGATGAGATGGCCCCAGCAAAGGGGAATTTCCTGAAGAACATGCAAAAGTTTTCCATATGTGTCAGCTTAAATATTGTCCAGGCTAACAGAACTTGAAGCCAGCTTATGACATTAGAGCCAAATAACATAACTACCCCTCATAACTCCCCGCTTTTTAAGGACAGACTTCCCCCATGATAATAATGTTAATGTGGGGAACCCACGACTAAATGCTTATTATCAATAATAAATTCAAGAAGTGTTAGTAGGCATCAAATCATTTTTTTTTATCAAATCAGTGTAATTAAACTCTTTTATAAATAACTCATCTTCACCTAAAAGTAAAAATCTTCCCAAACTCTTGCACAGGCTTTCCCTAAGCCAGAAGTTGGCAAACATTTTCTGCAAAGGACTAAATAGTAAATATTTTACACTTTGCATGCCAGGTGGTCTCTGTCACAACTATCCAATTCAGCCACTGTAGTGTGAAGGCTTCAATAGACAATACATAAATGAGAGTGGCTGTGTTTCAAAAAGCCTTTATTTACAAAAACAAGCAGTAGGCTAGATTTGTCTCATGAGCCACCATTTGGCAATGCTTGCCCTAAGCGGTAGAAGCAATCATATTCCTCAGTTTTATGAGTGTATTCTTCTTATAATATATTTGAAATAGTGAGGAGCCCAATTGCTGAGTCAACTAAAAGTTGTAGCTGCTTACTTTAGCATTAACTACAACCTTAACATTACTTGGCTAACCTATGATTTGTTTGTTCTATTATTTCAACAGTAATAGATAATTTTGGGGTAATATACTTTGCCCTTTCCTTACAATATTTTGGTTGACCTGTACTGTTTCCTGTGATTTCATTTCTATGACTTTTTTCTACTAACTCAACTTGATATTGTTCCCTCTACCATTAAAATAGATGTCCATTTGAATTAACGCTATACCTCTAAATCAACATACCTTTAGATTTCTTACATGAAATACACTGGTAGAATAGTTGATAGTCAAATATAATATCTCCAAGCATCTTTATGATTTGTTAAGTAGGTTAAGGGCTGAAAAGGGTCACTCTGTCCAGTAAAATTTTTTCATGCCTGAAGATGGGAAGTTTTTACTTCCGCCTCTTTGTCACACTGGCTAGACTGTCTAAAATCAAGGAAATAAAAAATAGTTATACTAGTGGTCTTTAAAAAAGTAAGCAAATGAAACCAGTTTAGTTCTTATCATTTGCAACATTGCCAATCTTACTTTTATTAGTTTATTAGGTGTTAGGTACGGAATCCAATTAGGCATTTGATTAACTGATATTGAAGATGTTACTCAAGGTAGAATTATTTACTATACAACTTGGTGGATGTAAGAGTAAAATCATCTCAGAAGTACATCAAGCAGACAAATGCAATTAGAAAATCAATCATTAACAGAACATATAAGCAAATTATTGGAGAGGAAGATTATTTCCTAAGGAAGTAAATTTGTAATATACTAGTAACTTATCCTTGATTCTAGAGAGATCAAAATAGATAATAAAGAAAACATAATGAATTAATAAATTATTTGTTTATTTGTTTGTTCAAAGGGAGGAACCTATCAGCTTGGAAGCACTGTGGATTTGTTATTATTGTACTGTTGTTATTAACATTTGTATTACATAAAAATAAATTATTGATAAAATTATTCAATACAAAATTAAAAGTTGTAGATACCACAAAGAAAAAAATTTGTATTACAGTAAAAATGTTTTTATTTTATTCTCATAAATAAATGTTAGATCTAAAGCCTACATTGAGAGAATTTTTTAAAGAGAGGTGTTTTTTCCACCAGTATTATGGCAGACTACTCTTCTAAAAAAAATTTTTCCTTTATAAACTATTTAGAAATATAACAATCTTTCAGATACACAGTTGAGTTCATAGGAAAATAAGAGAAAAAATGCCCAGGGGGCAAAATCAAAGAAGAGTCAGGAAACCAGAGTGGTCATTTTGAACTGAACCTGCATCTGCCCCGTGGGTCATTACAAATCTCAGAAACCTAGAACCTTGCCTCTAAAGTTCACTCAGAGTCAAAATAAAAACAAAAACTAAACAAAAAAAAGCACTGCACCTATGCAAGGAGAATAAAGTGCTGAGGTCCCTGGGGCTCTTGAAAGACCAGAGTCACAGTGCAATGGAGGATTGAGAAACAAATCTATTTGTTGCCTTAAGGAGCTGACAAGGAAAAAGTCTGTGTAATCTGCAACATGAAAAAAAATTCTCGGAATTAAAACCCATAGTACTATTCTGCTGCAAGCTTGAAGTTTGCATTTATATTACCTGCTAAGTACATAAAATTAGAAAAATAAATAAATTATAGTCATTACAATTTAGTAGCCCCCAGAGATGTGGCAGAAGTTAAAGGAAATCTTTTCTCAAGGGATATACCTACATGCCAGATCTCAAATAATTTACACAAAGTCCCATGAAACATGGATTCACAACCCAGAATTACAGAGAACATAAAGAAACAGCCCACTATGAAAGGAGTCATCAGAAACATCAGACAGTGTAATTAAACCTGCAAAAATATCATATAATTGGGAACATCAGAAAAAACATTAAACATAAATTAAATATATATATAAAAAAGAAGGAACTATAAATGTAAGCAGATGGATCTGAAAAGAACAAAAGAGAATTTGTAGTAATAAAATCTATAATTTTGGAAATTAAAACGTAATGAATACATAAAATGTGTGTGACCCAGCTGAAGATGAAATTAGTGAACTGGAAAATTAAAATGAAGAAATTACATAGAACATAAAAAAGCAAAGCAAAAAAAAAGGAACTTTACCTAACAATTATGAACACATATTCCTCTCAAGTACACTTGGAACAATGCAAAACACTCTCTAAGAAGAATGTAATAATTTAGAAAATAATATAAGCAATTTAAAAAGAAAAACTGGAAATTTAAAAATACACCCTAAAAAATAAGTCTTATGACAGGAAATATTTTGAACTATACAATTATATATAGCAAACCTCTGAAAAATAACTAAAGTGAAAGAAAACACACACCATAACCACTTGCATTGAATAAAACTGTGAGATAAACATTAAACCAAAGCACTTAGAAACAGGCCAAGTTTGGGGGCAGACACCCGTAATCCCAGCACTTTGGGAAGCCAAGGTGGGAGGATCACTTGAGGTCATGATGTGGAGACCAAACTGGGCAACATAGTGAGACCCTGTCTCTACAAAAATTTTAAAAATTTAAGAAATTAGCTGCATGGTGGTACACCTGTAGCCTTTGGTGTGCAGGAGGCTGATGTGGGAGGAGCCCTTGACCCTAAGATTAAAGGCTGCAG
This sequence comes from Symphalangus syndactylus, assembly GCF_028878055.3. Classification (NCBI taxonomy): domain Eukaryota; kingdom Metazoa; phylum Chordata; class Mammalia; order Primates; family Hylobatidae; genus Symphalangus; species Symphalangus syndactylus. Next base: position 74,027,025 of record NC_072435.2, read on the forward strand.
TGAGCTATGAAATAAATCCAAATAAAATGGAAGAACTGGAAAAAACGAAGATAAAAGCAGATATTAAAAATTAATAAGGCGGGCGGATCACGAGGTCAGGAGATCGAGACCACGGTGAAACCCCGTCTCTACTAAAAAATACAAAAAAAAAAAATTAGCCGGGCGTGGTGGCGGGCGCCTGTAGTCCCAGCTACTCAGAGAGGCTGAGGCAGGAGAATGGCATTAACCCGGGAGGCGGAGCTTGCAGTGAGCCGAGATTGCGCCACTGCACTCCAGCCTGGGCGAAAGAGCGAGACTCCGCCTCAAAAAAAAAAAAAAAAAAAAAAAAAATAATAAAACCATAACTTTATTTTTTAATAAAGACTATCATAATAAATGAATTTTGACAATGATCAAGAAAAAAGAGACATGAGTAAATATTGCTCAAATGGAAAAAGAAAATATAATAGACTAGCCTCTTACCTTGCACTACACACATACACACAAACACATATGTATCAGAATTATAGATTGATTAAAATATTAATAAAAACAAAATTTATAGAAAAATTGTACAATGGCTTTTGTTAGGAAAGGATTTCTTAAGATACAAGAACCAGTAACCATGAAAGAAACACAGGTACATTTTGCTGCACTAGGATTAAAAATTCCTATTTATAAAATGTGACAATAACAAGGCAGACAGAGAAAAAAAATGTTGCAACAGATCCTATGTTGAATTTTACATTCCAGGTACATTGGATGTTCAATGTAATGGACCAAGATTTAGTGCATAGACTTTATAAACACTATCTCCAAATTAATAAGAAAAAGATAAAAATACAGTAGAATTTGAGCAAAAAGTGAAAGACACTGCCCCCAAACCCAAAAATATGAAAAGATTAATTTCGCTAATAACAAAGAAGATCCAAGTTAAAACCACAGTAATAGATAGTTTTATATTGGATTTGTTGAAAAAGAGTTTCATCATTCAAAAGGATGGATACATTAAATCTACATTGCTGACAGGAATATATTTGATATATCCTCCTTAGAGAGAAAATTGACTGTACACTCTCTGGTAAATAAAAAGTGCATATGGCCTATGAAATCACACGTTTTGGTTTGTAGTTTGGAGAGACTCTTGAACAAGGTGACATGCATAGTTGCAATTTTATAATAGTCACTATAAATTATACCATATTTGGCCAGGCATAATGGCTCACGCCTGTATCCCAGCTCTTTAGGAGGCCTAGGTGAGAGGATTGCTTAAGCCCAGGAGCTTGAGACCTGGGCAACATAGTGAGACCTTGTCTCTACAAAAAAATTAAAAAATGATGGAGGAGGGTTGCTTGAGCTCGGGAAGATTAGGCTGCAATGAGCCATGATTGTACCACAGCACTCCCACCTGGGTGACAGAGTGAGACCCTGCTTCAAAAAATATATATACCATATTTACATAATAAAATACCATATAGGAGTGCAACTAAATGACCTATAATCATTGATGAATTTCACAAATGATATTAAGTAAAAACATTATTGCTTAGGAATATAAATAAAGTGCCAAAGAATTACACATAAAAAGGTTGGTGCTTTCTTCTGTGGAATAAAGTATAAAATAAGAGAGTATTACACAGACACTATAAACTGGCTAATGCATTCACCATATTTCTATATTTCCCCATGTCTGAAAATTTTTGGAATAATAGATACAAAAGAAAGAGAAAAGATCTGCTAAATATTTTAATCTTCTTTTAATCAGTATTATATGACCTACCAGTATACCATTATATTTTTTCATCTCCAGAAAAACCCTGGCTGAATATCTTCTGGAGTAACTACCCCACTACATGAATGTTTAGTCTACATATTTCTATTTTGACCTTCTTATTCCTGTATTGTTCCAGAATCACTATGCTTCTTGAGCAAATAGTGTGAAAGAGAAAATGTGATGTTTGCCATACAATAAAAACTAAAGAGCACTGGCACTATCTTTCAATTATTTTCATAAGTTTCAAAGAGCATTTGGTATCAAGAAAAGGTTTGGACTCACAGCTCTGCAAGCAGTTTGGCTTTTTAGAGAAATATTTAAAGGTCCAAAAAAAAAAAAAAACCAGAATTAGTGGAGTCCTGTTAAATAATTAACTGTCATTAGGTGAATTACAGAATGTATGTATAGCACATCCTGCTTCCATTTAATTAAGGGTTGTAAATATATTCAGTGATATAAGCAAGAAACAAAACTTGGTTGCTTCAGGAACTTAGGAGATGTGATATAATTTCCTTGGAAAATATGTATATAGAAAATACAAGCAACTACAAACCATGAAAGTAAGATAAGATATATGTAGGCTAACCTGAGGAATTTGGCACTAAAAAGGTAGTAAATGTTGTTACATAGGTGAATGATTATTACAAAAAACTAGAAAGAACAAACCTTAAACAAGTATTTTTGATGAAATAGAGGTGCCACTAAAATTGTAGTAGGGAAGAAGTTATCTGTAGTGTGTGACTCTTATGAGATGATAAAACTTTTTATCTGAAGTACAACATTCAAAGGAATTATGAGATATTTGTACAATAAGATTACATTTAAGTCCTGAATGAAATGAATGAGGTCAGGAAATGAGCCTAAGCAAAGAACATCTTAGACAAAGGAAATAATACAAAGTCTCTGAGCCAGAAGCCCTCCAGGTGTGGAGATTCACTACGCACAATAGCATCTTAAAGGCTCTGATAAGTCCTTCTTTAAATAATCATTTTAAAATATACTTATCTCATCACTTCTCTAATTTGATTCCAGACTGTGTTTGTTATTTTAGAGTTGATTTTCCTTAATCACCTATTGTGTTATGTTAGACATTTCAGTTAAGTGTCTCAATCATTTTGCAAGGTTTTTTTTTTCTTGGTAAGGTGACACATAAATGCAAGTAAAATGCCAACGCGTGGAGTATTCCCTGGATCATTGTAGTAAATTCGTGTAAAGTAAATAAAATGCCAGATGTTATGATAGTTTCATTAGACCCAGGGGCACATTTTTTTTTTAATTTCCACTGGTATTGTCATTACACTATTTGAATCAATCTTAACTGAGCTCAGACTCCCTCATACCAAATTGGTTTCTACCTTCTACACCTCTGGCTCCATCATTTAAAAGTCTCTGCCAAAGTAATGTTATAGGTTTCATCCTGTTTCATCTTTGGTCAAAAATTGCTTCTGCATTGGATATAGAATAAAGTTGAAATTTTGTTATCTGATATTCAAAGTTCTTTTTCTAATTAGACTCCAATCTACTTTTCAAAATTATTATCTCCCACATTAGCCCCTATGCTATTTATATTTCAAAGCCTGTGCTCTGTAAGGGCTTTTCAGTACTACCACATCTCACAATTATCTCCCTTCCCAATTTCAGTGACATTAGTTGTCTATACCACTAATGTGAGACATCAGATAATTTATTTTATAATTATCCTAGTTATGGAGATGAATGCATAAAAGTCATAGTTATATAAATATGGGCTTCTGAAAGGCAAGAATGATTTATATCTTTTATCTATTAGAACCAAAAGAGTTATCAGCTTAATAAATACCTAACAAATATAGGTACAGAAATTGATAAAATGCCTACATATAAATTATAAATACACTGAAACTCACAAAGGTCTCCTTCACTGAAAATCCACATATATTTTAAGTTTGCTTCAACTAAAATATTTAGTGAATGCTTTGCAAATTTGACTGTATCCAGGTTTATATCAGAAGGTGAGATTGAATAAGGCTTGATGCAGAATCTAAATTTCACAATTATCTGTATATTATGTTTACTTCTAAGGATATAGCACAAAGGGAACATTTTTTATTTAAAGTGAACTACAGCTGTGCTGTGAAGAGAGTTCTTTATAAAGACTGCAGGTTCTTATAACTTTGGTTTAAAATGCAATATGGGAAAATGTTGGATATTTGAGGCCATGCTTAATATATTTCTACTGCAGTATCCTTTAAAAGCAAAAAAAAAATGCACCTATATGACAGTTTTCCTCTGTAAAAGCCCTTACTTATACGATACAAGCACTCTGTTTTGTGCTTAAACTCTTCAGAGGGGTAGCATCAAAGTTCTTGGGGAAGGATTGTATATGTCCCTTCCCTAGAAGAATCCCTAGAAGAATGGTTGCTGATATGGTTACTACTTACAACTTGAGTTTTTTAATTTGCTTTTTTTAAAACATTGATGCTGCTTGATTCAAGTCTTGTGCTTGGCCAGGTGTGTTAACTTCAATAAATGCTTTGCGAGTTTGGTTAAAATGAAAAACAAAATTATAAATACAATTAATGAATTTGCCAATATAATTGTGCTTATTCCATTGACACTCTTAGTCAATGTTTGGCTTGTTCCACAATACTTTCTTATTTTCTCCTCTTATTCACCACATACTTTATAAAATGTGCCTTGTATATATTTTCTCTCTCTTTCCCTACACACGCATATGTATATGTAAACATACATACCTATGTGTATACATAGATATGTATATATATATATGCATTTCTGCATACATACATACCACTATGGAAATTATCCCCATATATGGATAGATCTGATTTTAAATACATATGATACAGTGTTAGTTTAGCAACATAAAGTCACATTTACTATTATTGCATATGTTATCACCAATTCTCATTTCTGAGAATTAAACCGAGGGATGGAAAATCTGACCCACCAGCTGTATGTAGAAGTACAATTTTATTGGAACACAGCCACACTGATTAGTTTATATATTGTTCATGGCTGCTTCACCGCTGAAAGCCCAAATTGATTAATTGCATCATGGAGCAGATAGCACCACAAAACCTAAAATATTTATCATGACCCTTTACAGTACAAGTTTACTGACACCTGACTCAAAATCAGAAAAAACATGTTATTGGTTTGCCTCTATCTTGAGACCCAGGTGTCGTAGATCCATTGATATTCTTCTTCTTGACATCTCCCTTTATTCAGTTGTAATGGGAGTCTGACGCAATCATTCAATAGGACATTATTTGCCACCCATTCTTTTGTTGTCTGAGGCATTCAGTTTGAGATTATCTCCTCTTGGAAATGTGAAAAACGTTATAAGGAGATCTCAGAAGGTGTAGAAGTTGAGCATAATTCAGAATTACTTTCTTCTAAAGTTCTTTTGATTATGCAAGGCCTAATTAGCAAGCTAAATCATAACACGAAGAATGTGTTTGCTTTGCAAAATCAAATCAATTGCACAATTTATGTTCCCTGCAGCTGCTACTTCCCATTTTTATAGAAGCAGATCCATTCCAGCTGTGGTTATGAGACGCTCTTCCTTCTACTCTTCGACAGCTGAGATGTTTCAAACTCATCAATACAGATACCAAGATGCCAACAATCATAACTTGTAAGCAAATTTCTTTTAAAGAAATCAGTGTTTTGAAACTGAAAAATGACTAAAATTTAATGTTATGTGTTTAGCAAGCCTGAGGAAATAGAACAATTCATACTGTTAGATATTAATATATAAATTTCAAGGTTAATTCCATTAACTTGGGGTTTGAATCATATTAATATTTTTATGCATCCCCAACCTGACACATTAAATTTGTGTTTTATGATAAATTCTAAAAATTAACATTGAATAATATTTTTATTTCTTTATAATATAAACTTAAGCAACTAAATAGAGGCTATACCTCATTTTAAAGGGACAATCAGTTTTTTGCTAGCAAGAAAAACTCAATTGCTAATTCTCAGTAAATTTTGTTGACTGTCATTTTCAAGCATTTACATCTGGGCAAAGTCTGAAGTATGGGTTTGGGCTCAATCTTATCAATATGTGTTTTGCTTAATAAATCTCTGGCAATGTATTATGTTCTAGTTTTTCAATTCTATCAACCTTTATTCGTATTGTTATGGCATTAACACCAGAGTACGACAAACAGCAATATTGAACAATTCCGGAATTGTAAGAATACAAATTATTTCTAACCAAAAGCATTAGATTAGAACTGCATGCAGTAAATGCAAATAGAATCACACAATTGCTTAGATAATAAATGTAATGTATCTCTGTTCACAGACCACTCACTCTCTTTAACTTTTCCTATGTGTTAGGAAGTTAGATGGAAGCTGAGCGTTTAGCCAAAATTATTTTTCACACTTTACCATAAGCATATTATTCCTGTACATTTGTTAATTTTCACTTCATTTTTCTAAATTTCTGAGGAGAACATATAGTAGTATGCAAGATTATTTGAAAGTCTAATAGATTTGGAGCTCATACATTAGCCTAAAATTTTTATTTGTGCAAGCAGCAATTATCTTTGAACCACTATATTTATTAAAAATTTAATTCAAGAAAGAATATTCATATGACATACCATCAGCACCAGTTAAGGAAAATTTCCTGAGCTCATCCCAGCACCTGAATCATGCAAGAAGAGTTGTATGTATGAATAAGAGAACCGTTTGATAGGGGTACCTAGGAAGAGGGCAAATTCCATGGTATTGATTCATTATTGCTAAAGTGTATTCCTCAAAATAGCAGTATCTAGTGTCCCATGATAAAAAATATTTTTAGAATAGTTTCCATAATTTATTAATTTTTGGAAAACATTATATAGTGTTTCCCTTTGACATTAAGTGTTTATTTGTGTATGAAAAGCTCTGACAAATCCTAACACAGAAATCCTACATTTGTTTTGTTTTGTTTTGATTTGATTTGCTTTATTTTACCTTTCATTCTCCAACTTTATTTGATAATAAAACATTCCTTTAGGTAGCAAATATTGACATCCTTTGGGAAAACTATGTTCCAGAAAACACTTTGTGAAAGAGATAAATAGGTCTTTGAAAAAAAGACGAGAACCCACGTGGAGATGAGGTATACAGGACTTACGGGATACTGGCCAGTCTCGCACAGATGCCTTTTTAGGCAGATGCCGATTCTAGGTTCACTTAAGTCACTTTGCTCAGAGTGACCTATGCAAAAGAAAACCCTCAGAAAAGCACTGGGAGCATAACAGTGACTCTGACACTTCTTAGAAGAATGTTCTACAACAAGCAGACACATTTCAAGGAATTCTCCATTGTTCTCTCTGGGAATTTCTATCTGCTAAGAACGATAGGCTTCCTAAACGTCACATCCTTTATCAAAACATAGCCAAGGACCAATCGTACTATTTAACAGTGAACCAGAACAGTTTATAGAACACATTTCTTCCCTAACTAGTGGTCTTTGGCCTTTTGGTAATTAAGTTAAACAAACATTTGTGGAGTCTTTACCATATATATTTATCCCTGTGTTAAGGTTGGCTATAGAAAAATTATAAAGGAAAGGCCTTAAAGGAGTAACAATTAACCATAATAAATTAGGATAAATGCTTTACAATAGAATAATGAAAGTGTAATAGGAAGACCAGGGTGTTGGGAAGAATACATTCTGCTTGTGAAAGATGTAGAACATGGACAAAATTTCATAGAGTAGGTTATATTTAAGCTGGGGATCAGAAATAATATACCCCATAAAAAAGGACCTGGAGAGCTGCTACCTAGTACTGTACAGAGCCACAATGGTAAGTCGGGCCACCAATTTTCAGGAACAACTCTATCAGGATTGGGAACAATTTTATCAGGATTGGCACTGTGTTACCTATACCAAGCAATGGTCTTGAGTAGTAATGGCTCCTGATATGGTCATTCAACAAACATTTGAAAATTTCCTATATGCAAGGCATATATATGCAAATGAATCCAAATACTTACACATTACAAGTAAAGCTCCCTAGTTAATCCCTCTAGTTTGCTCACTATTGGAAACATTTTCTCAATGTGTTCTGTGGGTTTTGTACATTTTCTGTTATTTCTAGATCCCTTTATTTAGAGATAGGTATGGGATAGGTAAATGAAGAAAACATATATGTTATTGCCTCTTTTTTCTTAAAAAATTTGCACATGGGTACTGAGATGGCATTTTTAATAATACATTTCATTCTCCACTTCTTTTGTAAGTAAAACCTTGATACATGGTCATAGGAAAAAGCAACTCTGCAAGTGAGCTGTACATATTTAAGTAGGGTGATATTAGAAGTTGAGCATTTATCTTTAAATTTAGTAATACATAAGTGTGTGTGGATAAATCTAGAAAAAAAGTAAAAATACCCATACACACACACACATAACCACACACAACCATTCTTAGGATGAATACTTTATTTCCCCTCAGAGCACAATTCAAAACAAATCTATTTGGGTTAAGGGGCTCATCTTTGTAAAATTTCAACTTCTAAACAATGTCTCACTTATCCCTTCATCCTTAAAATAATAAACCAGCCCTGTTGCACAATTAAAACATGGTATCTGTGTTGTTGGATTGTTTACTCTCAAAGGTTGCAGAAAACCTGTGTAGTGTGGCACAGGTGCATGCTATCAGGGAACAGAAGCATTCTGCACAGATGTTAACAAGTGTAGAAGTCATACATCATCCCACGCCAAGTTCTTAGCAGTAAATGTGTGTCCGCCTTCTAGTCTGGCTGGTCTGCCTTGTTCCACACACATATACTCACTATGATACTCTCCGTGATACTCTGGGAATTTCTGCACACACCTCTACACAGCCAAAAATCAAAAATGATTTCTGAACTTTTCTGACCTTTTTATATTTTTTAAAGAAAAAAATACTATTTCTTAATCATCATCTACTAATTAATAAAGGGGCTAAATGTACCAGCGGCATTCAAGAACAACGACCCTACTAACAGGAGAGCACATGCTACAACTTGATTCATTTTGCTTATACTTGAAATTTTCACACTTGATCTTAGCCAAAAGGCCGAGAAGCGATATATACTTGAAATTTTCAAAAGGCAGAGGAAGCAATGAAGGTTACTGTATTCAAGTGGGAAAAGTAAAGTGAAATGATAATTCATTAACAGATGGAGTCATTTAAATTATAGGGAAGAAATCTTAAAAACTTTGCATGACACTGCATACTGACTGGAATGTAGGTATCAATACTCTATGTATTTCACATTTGTTCAAAAGTTACTGTTCATTACTGGAATGTAAAGATAGTTGCATCTGAGGAATTGAAGACAGCTTCTCTGGAACTAAAATTTTTATCTTTTCAAAAAGACTGCTTCCTTATCTTTGTGTTCTTTACATAATATGCTTTTGTGAATTAATTTATAATACAAAGTGGTGACCATCTTCTCCAGCTCCTTTTCATTAGATTCTTTCAGACAGGATTCTTATAAAGTGCAAGAACTCATCCTGAACACCTGAGACATAGCTCCAGAGCAGCTGTTGTTTGTTAAATCTCCTCTTGTTTTCTGATTATTACATTTCGAAATTAAAAGCAGCCTATCATATTTTCTGATCATAATTCCGGTAAGCCTTCACAATGTAGACACAATTATAGGCTTTCATTTTCATGAGGCTACTAATTTATCCATTCTCGTACTAACTGGTCATAACCAGGGTCATTGAGGAGTGGTCCATAACACTTACCAGTATAGTATTGGGTCCTTAGGTGAAAATGACTACATCATTGTGAAATTCATAATAGCAAAGAAGATAGAAACATGTCGTAGACTTTACAAAATATGTTGACAAAAATTGTCATAATCCTTCCTCTTGAAAAACCTTGAAAGGAAAAAAGTTTAAGAAGTATCAGTTGATCAAAAAATAAAACTTTGATTCTACAATTAAAAATATTCTCATTAAGGAAGAATTGGAGTTTTATCCAAACAAACTAAAATGAAATTTTAATTAAGATTTTCAGATTTGCACATGCTATTTACAAACAAGTTACTATATGTAGAATATAGTTAAGTCCTGTGGTGGTTTAATCTTTTGAGTTTGGGGTTGAAATTCTCTCTTCTCCCCAAGTCTTTGACTTTGAATCAGTAACTCAAGCACTTGAATCATCTATGTCTTCATCTATAAGTGGGAATAACAAAATTACCTATCTCAAGTTTTTGATGATTAGATTGAATAGCATTATAAAGCAATTAGCTCAATGCCTGCTTTGTAATAAGTATTTTATACTGATAGTCATAAAGAAGTAGGAGAAGGGGCACTTAAAGAAGAATAAATATAAATATACACATAAATAAGGTAAGAAACATTGAGGCATCAAAGATGGTGAGACTTTGAAAATATTCTACAGAAAATACAAGGCCTGTAACTTCATTTGTGTTTCAGTGTCACCTTCCCAGTGAAGCCTTTTCTGACCACTGATTTAAGATTGCAAGTATCCCTCTTTCACCTTAAACTTCTACTTCCCTTCTTAAGCTTATTCATCAAGTACCTAGACCTGTTCCTGCCTTACAAAAGGTGCTAATATTTGTTGACTAACTAAATGAATAAATAAATCAAATGAATGATTAAGTGGAACAAAGATGGAATAAACTCGTTGCCTAGGGGAGGTGCCGTAAAGTTAACTGATAATAGAAAGCATATTTACATTTATCTTTTTCCATAAAAAAGAATGTTTTCAAAATAAAAATGAAAAGACAAATATTGAAAAGGAGAATAATCTTTGCATAATTGAGGATAGACCAATCTGTGCTGGAGTAAAAATAAAGGCTTCTATTAAAGTGGGCCTGAGACTCCTTGGCAGGAGACACGGCTTTACCGGCTCTATGTTGTATTGCTGGTGTCTTAACCACAGGGTGGCCAAGTTCACTATGAAAGGGAAGAGTGGAGAATTGCACAAAGATTGTATGCCCAGAATTATATATTTCTCTCTTTCTCTCTCTCTCTCAACCTCCCCTCCCCCACCTCCCCCCACACACACATAATGTCTCACCAATTACTGGCATTTAAAACATAGTCACATGGTTCACATGATGCAATCACATAACTGCAAGAGAGGCTGGGAAATGGTCCTCTAATGTGCCCAGGAATAGGAAATGGTTTGGTGAATGTTCCAGACGCTTTCTGACACAATGCTCAAAATACAGGCATTTTAAGTGAATATGAGTTCCAATCCCAAATTAATTGTCATTTTGGAAGTAATTTGCATGTTTAATTGTGGAATCACTAACAGTAATCATAGTTAAATTTTGATAAATAAAATTAATGTCAAAAAAATTAAGGTGGGAAATGTATCCTCAAATTTTGTTTTTACCAGGGTGAAAAATACAAGCTCTAAAAGACTTCAAACTGAAAAACATGTAAGTTATCTGTACAACTCTAGAAAAGATGAAGAATCAGATGGTTTATGAACCTCCCAAAAGGAAGTGAAGAGAGCTGGGAACTAATGTGGGTTCACTAAGGAATCACCATAGTTGGCATAATTATTAAATTAGTTCATGACCTAACAAGCCCGAGACAGACAACAATGGAGTGAATAAAACGGTGAAGCTTTATATTCTCAGAATTTGCTGAAACAGGGAGACAAAACTGTTATCCAATGTGAAAAGAAAACAGGCAAACAGGCATTAGGGCTGGGCACAGTGGCTCACGCCTGTGATCCCATCACTTTAGGGGGCTGAAATGGGTGGATCACTTGAGGTCAGGGGTTTGGGATCAGCCTGGCCAACATGTTGAAACCCCATCTCTATTAAAAATACAAAAATTAGTCTGGCATGGTGGCATTCACCTGTAATCCAAACTACTCGCAGGGCTGAAGGAGGAGAATTGCTTGAACATGGGAGGCGGAAGTTATAGTGAGCAGAGATCACACCACCACACTCCAGCCTGGGCGACAGAGTGAAATCCTGCCAATAAAAAAATAATAAAATAAATAAAAAAGAATGAGAGAGAGAGAGAAGCAAAGAAAGAAGGAAAGAAAAGAAAGAAGAAAACAGAGGTATTAATAAACTATTAACTCAGTGTAAATCAACAATGTGAAAAATACGATAGGCCAGGCACGGTGGCTCACGCCTGTAATCCCAGCACTTTGGGAGGCCAAGGCAGGTGGATCACGGGGTCAGGAGTTGGAGACCAGGCTGGCCAATATGGTGAAACCCTGTCCCTACTAAAAGAACAGAAATTAACCAGCTGTGGTGGTACACACCTGTAATCCCAGCTACTCGGGAGGCTGAGGCAGGAGAATCGCTTGAACCTGGGAGGTGGAGGTTGCAATGATGTGAGATCACCCCCGACTGCACTCTAGCCTGGGAAACAAAGCAAGACTCCACTACAAAAAGTAAAAAGAAAAAGAAAAGAAAGTAATCTGTTCTCAGACTATACAGTGGTAAAAAAATATTGAGTTCAAGATAAATTGTTTATTAGCTCTAGTAAAACATTACAAGCCCTGTCATGTCAAAATGTTATTCCATTTAATTTTTCCAACTAGCTGAATGTACTATTTTTCTGTTAAAACCTTTCCTCTGTAATCACTAGCCTGATTAATGATCTCGCTATCTATCTATCCTACAGCTGGAAACATGGGAGTTGTTCTCCATTCATTCCCATTTCACCTTTATATTTTATGGGTCACCATGTACTGTGATTATATTTCCTGTCTCCTGCCCTCCATGCTTTATTTTTTTTCTGTAGTATCACAGTAGTCTCTTAAGTAGGCTTATTATTTCCAGTGCCAACTCTCTGCAATTTAATCTCCACACTGCTGGTAGTAATGTTTCTAAAATGTGATCTGGCTAGGTTATTCCCTTGCTTTCAGTCCTTAACTTTCTCTCCATTCTCTGTACGATCCATTCTAAATTCCTCAAAAAGACATTTAAATGATGGCATAGTACAGTATTATTCAAGCAGTAGACTATCAGTATCTACTATTGGTAAATTATCAATTAGTGGCTGCAAACTAGATTTACTCTTTTGGGACTAACATTTAAAAAAATAAAATATACTGGAATAGAGTTATCCAAATACATTACCCATGATAAGGGTAACTATAATTTTGTGGAACTTGAGATACACACACACACACACATGCACACTCACCCATACATATATAATGCATATACTAATTCATGACATACAATACATTTCTTACTGTGGATTGAGATTTTTAAAAAATTGCTTTGAGAGATGCTTGCAGAGTGGTTAAGAGCAAGATGACTGGGGCTCAAAATTTAATTCTGCAATTCACTAGTTTTGTAACTTTTGGTAAATTATTTAACATCTCTCTGTTTCAGTTTCCTAATTTTTAATGAGACTAAGAATAATATGTATATTGTTATTTTGAATATATAAGCATATATATATGCGTATGCATATATATATATATATATATATATGAAAAGAATGCATGACTCGAAGTGTGTATTCAATAAATGTTAACTATACTTTGGGAGGTTTTTTCCTTTTGTTACTTTTTTAATCAACCCTGATGTGGTTTGGCTCTGGGTCCCCACCCAAATCGCACCTTGAATTGTAATAATCCCCATGTGTCCTAGGAGGGACCAAGTGGGAGGTAATTGAATCATGGTGGTGGGGATTTTCCGTGCTGTTCTCATGACAGTGAATAAATCTTATGAGAGCTGATGGTTTTATAAGGGAGTTCCCCTGCACATGTCATCTTACCTGCTTGACTTTGCTCTTCATTCACCTTCCGCCATGATTGTGAGGCCTCCCCAGCCATGTGGACCTGTGAGTCCATTAAACCGCTTTGCTTTATCAATTACCAATCTCAGGTATGTCTTTATTAGCAGCATGAGAAGAGACTTCTACTAGGTCTGTAGCTTTGCCTGTTACACTTCTCTACATCACATGCTTCACTACAGCTTATTTGAACTTAGAAAAGACATATTAAACATTCTTTCAGTGCACCACCAAGTGCACTCATATGTGAAGCACCTCATATATGAAGAAACTTGGGCAGAGAGAAATCATATACTTTGCCCAAGTTCACAGAGCCAGTTACTCTTATGTGCTGAAGGCCAGTCCTACTCTTAACTACCAGGCTATACTGCCTCTATTACCTTTGCTTATAATCATCACTACAACCATCCGCACTACCACTCTTCTCACTTATCTTTGTTGTGCATATACTTCTTGAAACTTTCAGCTATTTCATTATATATCTGTGTTTCACAGTGGATTTTATTCCCTGTGCTTGAAATGACCTTTTCTCAGAAGTTTTTTTTTTTTTGGAAAAGTTCCACACATCATTCTAGATTCTGTTCACAAATTTCCTCTCTAAATGCAACTACTGGCAGACACAATTAGTTGCTATTTTGTATTCCAAAAGTACTTTGTGATTTCTTTCTAGGTATTTTTCAATTTGTGTTATAGAGAACAAAAGACTTATGTTTTGAAAAACAGGTCATTGTTACCAAATTTGGGGAAATGCTGCATAATGTTAATTCTTTTACTTTGAAAAAAATCGCAAAATATATTAATATTTTAAGAGCTCAGAGAAGACCTGACAAAAAAATGGTAATTTTTCTTTTCTTTAAACCATTGTCCTCAGATTTTAATAATACATTTTGAGTCATACTTTGGTGTAATACTTATTGGAGAAACTCCTTTAAAAATACTTCACCATTAGCATTTATTTACCTAAGCTGAAATTCTTCTTCCATGCATGTAACTTCCACTAGAGTATTGTAGTGGATATTTATTGTTTTGGTTACCCAGTATTAGTATGTTCTTCCTGTTTTGGAATAACTCTTAGGTAGTTGAAAAATAAGAATTTGCTTACCACCATGAAAGCAGAAGTAGCTATTTTACCTTTTGACATCTGATGCCTAACTGCCTATTTTTATCTAGGAATTTGACAGGTGGCAGAAAATGCAAGGATATTTATTCCTACTTATAGCAAGAGAAGTGGCTGTCAGTTTCTAGTTCTATTGGGATCATTGTTTTCCTGTGTTATTCAGCTTTTATTGCACAACACCCAATCACAAAAATCTCAGTGGCATACAACAAAAGTATTTGCTTCTCACTCATGTGTTGCTTATTAACTGGAGTTCGGCTGATTTAGACTAGTCATGGCTAGACTTGGCTCCAGGCCATACTTAGTGTTTAGATCTTGTCCATATGGCTCACATTTTTCTGGGGATCCAGCAGCATACCTGGGGCATGCACATTCCAGACACATTTAGGTCTAAGCTGTTTCATGGCCATTGAGATCCCATGGTTCACAGCAAGTCATATGGCCAAACACAAAGTTAAAACACTAGGAAATATCTTTTTTTCTACTATGAGACCATGATAAGGCTGTGAATGTATACATTATCTATTACAAGAGAACAGAGAATTGAGAGTATAATCTGCCATATGTTCTAAGCACACATTTTTGTTGCTGAATCTTCGTTGAGCTTTAAATCCCTTTTTTTGCTGCTGGAGAGTATTTCTCAAGTCTTCCCATTGATTTGAAGAGCTGCTTGATACCCTCTAGCAAACAGTTACCTTTCAGGTCATGTGAAATCATATGAGCACCTGGGAGAGAGTTTTGGGGCACAAAGATGAGGTCCTCAAATGACATCAGGAGGCAGTAGCCTAACTTATACCTGAGTATAACCAAATTCTGATTAATAAATCTCTGTGATACTCTCATCAAATATTTTTTGTGGGAAACTGATCATTGTGCAGGATAGAATATTTTTAGGAATGTAGTTTTAAAATAACAAATATAATCTTTGTTAGGACACAATAATTTTTTTCATTTTGAATCACTACCTAGTAATATATTTTAGCCATGTTTTCACCATAATATTCACTTTTACAAATATAAAAGCTATAATCAAAGGTATGTGTATTAGTCCATTCTCCTGCTTCCATGAAGAAAATACCAGAGACTGAGTAATTTATAAAGGAAAGAATTATAATTGACTCAAAGTTCTGTAGAGCTGGGGAGGCCTCAGAAAACTTCACAATCATAGCAGAAGGGAAAGCAAACATGTCCTTCACATAGTGACAGGAAGGAGAAGAATGAGAGAAGGGCAAAGCCAAATGCGGAAAAGCCCCTCACAAAACCATCAGATCTCATGAAAACTCACTCCCTATCATGAGAACAGCACAGGGGAATGGCCCCCATGATTCAATCACCTCCCATGAGGTCCCTCCCCCAGTACATGGACGTTACAATTCAGATTACAATTCAAGATGAGATCTGGTGAGGACACAGCCAAATCATATTATTCTGCCCCAACATGTGGGGATTACAATTGAGATAACAATTCAAGATGAGATTTGGGTGGGGACACAGCCAAACCATATCATTATGCATGATTTTTAGTTGCTATTCTTTTCCTATTAGAAACCAAATTTGGGGAGGCATCTGCAAATACTAACATTGGTGAGTAAGATATAATTGAATGGCAAACAGCAGTGGTTTTTTAGTTCTACACAAAGGTAATATTCCTCTTCATTGCTAAGGACATAACTGATATTTTACAAGTTTAATATTTAAAAGAATACTTTTCCACCTGAGAGTTGACAATATGTATTAAAAACAGTAGAATGCTAGTTAACAATGAAATATGGAAACAAAGGCCTGGAAGGAAGGTTTCTAATATTATGTGGGGAAAACAAACAAACCTGATGATCAATCAGTGTGGATTATTATCAGTGTTCTTCATTATGGTTAGAAAGTTGAGCATTACAGTTAATGCACCTGCACATCTGTGACTGCTGGAGGGAACTGAAAGCGCTACTGTCTATCCAAAAAGAAAATAGCATTTAAAAATATTTTGTAATGCCAGATAATAAGGTGATATGATTACCAGCTAATAGACTCCATTACAGTACACAGCACCGCTTTGGGTTCAGCCTGATATTCCTCTTTTTACACTCCAGATGCTACTCTACTACCAATTTATCTCTCTGTTTGTATTGTTAATATGCAGATTGACTATATTTTGTGTTTTTAATTTTGTTCTAAAATTTTTTTGTGAGTTATGGTTTAAGTTATTATTGGGTATCTGAAAAGTAAGTACAAAATCAATGCTTTGTAAGCTCTGGGAAAAATATTGACTAACTCGTAAGGAGATTCATTGTTGCGGGAAGTAAGGGACCCTGAATGGAGGGACCAGCTGAAGCCATGGCAGAAGAACATGGATTGTGAAGATTTCATGGACATTTATTAGTTCCCCAAATTAATACTTTTATAATTTCTTACGCCTGTCTTTACTGCAATCTTTTAACATAAATTGTGAAGATTTCATGGACACTTATCACTTCCCCAGTCAATACCCTTGTGATTTCCTATGCCTGTCTTTACTTTAAACTCTTAATCCCATCATCTTTGTAAGCTGAGGAGGATGTATGTTGCCTCAGGACCCTGTGATGATTGCATTAACTGCACAAATTGTTTGTAGAGCATGTGTGTTTGAACAATATGAAATCTGGGCACCTTGAAAAAAGAACAGGATAACAGCAATGTTCAGGGAACAAGAGAGATAACCTTAAACTCTGACCACTGGTGAGCCGGGCGGAACAGAACCATATTTCTCTTCTTTCAAAGGCAAATGGGAGAAATATCGTGGAATTCTTTTCCTCAGCAAGGAACATCCCTGAGAAAGAGAATGCGTCCCTGAGGGTAGGCCTCTAAAATGGCCATTTCGGTGGGCGGCCGTCTTTTATGGTCGAGCTGTAGGGATGAAATAAGCCTCAGTCTCCCGTAGCGCTCCCAGGCTTATTAGGACGAGGAAATTCCTGCCTAATAAATTTTGGTCAGAACAGTTGTCTGCTCTCAAACCCTGTCTCCTGATAAGAGGTTATCAATGACAATGTGTGCCCGAAACTTCATTAGCAATTTTAATTTCACCCCAGTCCTGTGGTCCTGTGACCTTGCCCTGCCTCCATTTGCCTTGTGAAGCACGTGATCTCTGTGACCCATACCCTACTCGTACACTCCCTCCCCTTTTGAAAATCACTAATAAAAACTTACTGGTTTTATGGCTTGGGGGCATCACGGAACCTGCCGACATGTGATGTCTCCCCCGGACACCCAGCTTTAAAATTTATCTCTTTTGTACTCTGTCCCTTTATTTCTCAGGCCAGCCGACACTTAGGGAAAATAGAAAAGAACCTACGTGAAATATTGGGGGTGCTTTTAAAAATATTTTGTAATGCCAGATAATAAGGTGATATGATTACCAGCTAATAGACTCCATTACAGTACACAGCACCGCTTTGGGTTCAGCCTGATATTCCTCTTCTCACACTCCAGATGCTACTCTACTACAGATTTGTCTCTCTCTTTGTATTGTTAGTGTGCAGATTGACTGTATTTTGTGAGTTTAATTTTGTTCTAAACATCTTTTGCAAATTATGGTTTAAGTTATTATTGGGTATCTGAAAAGTAAGTATAAAATCAATGCCTTGTAAGCTCTGGGAAAAATATTGACTAGCTTGTAAGGAGATTCATCATTGAGAGAGGCAGTCAGTGGCCTACACTCATCTCACCATCACCACAAAACAGCACTGCTTCTCCAAACTGCATTTTTTTTCTGAAAGAGTAATTCCTTGTGGCAAGTTATATGCTCCATGAAAGCTGTATCAGTTAAAGTTTGAGCTTAACTGCATGTAACAAAAAATCTAAACGTATCAATCTCCTAGGATACCTCCAAAGTTTTGGCAAAAGTAAATTCAGAATAATTCTGGTCTTGGAGGTGGAGATGAACATCTCCAGAAACAGTCTAGAAACCTAAGGCAGAGAATAAAAGCAGCAAAATCCAGTGGGTGCCTGGGCTATGGATCCAGAAGTAGGAGGTGCTGGCCAGGAACTTGGATTCTGTGTAGAACTACACCATTCTAAAAGTAAACTCATAATCTAGCACCCTGAATCCAGAGTCTACTTCTAGGCCTGGAACTTAGATAGCTTGCTCTCTTTAGTATGTGTAAAATATGACTTAAACAAATAGTAAATCTTTCATGTACAGAAAGAAAAACATAACTAGCCATTAGAATATAATCTTACCATGCTTGGTGGCTCAAGCCTGTAATCCCAGAACTTCGGAAGGCTGAGGCATGTGGATTGCTTGAGTGCAGGATTTCAAAATCAGCTGGGGCAATATGGCCAAACCTTGTCTCTACCAAAAAACAAACAAACAAACAAACAAACAAAAAACAAGAAAATTAGCTGTGCATGGTGGTGTGTGCTTGTGATCCCAGCTACTCAGAAGGCTGAAGTAGGAGGATCCCTTGAGCCCAGGAGGCAGAGGTTGCAGAGAGTGGAGATTGCACCACTGCACTCCAGCCTGAGTGATAGGGGGAGACCCTATCTCTCTCTCTCAATCTCTCTCTCTCTGTGTGTGTGTATATATATATATATATGTGTGTGTGTGTGTATAATCTCATTGAATGGTAGACCACCAAGTGGCTGTGAGAGTAGAAGTATTTGAATTGTCAAATAATAATTACATCATACAGAGTTAAATAGGAAGGAAGACTTTATTCAAGATAATTGCAATAGTGGAGAGAGTTCAATCTCTCTTCCTTATTTCCACTGAAACAGAAAGTGGGAAATGACGGAGTTTTAGTTTGGTTGTTTACTTTCTTAGGTGGTTCCTTATGTAGCAAAGGTTAACAAAAGATAGGCTATATAAAATAGTTTTATAGTTAGAAAATGAAAATTTTGTAAAACTATATTCACACATCTGAATCACATCTTTTTCCCTCCCACACCATCCCTCCCAGTCCAATGCTAACATATTTATAGGTAACCATTTTTATTAATTTATTGTTTATTTATCCAGTGTTTTAAAAGTTCTTTCATACAAATATATATGAAATAGACATATGAAATATATATGACATATATGAAATAGATATATATGATATATATGAAATACATATATATATATAGTGGGAGAGCTTTTAAGCACTGTAGTGAGCCAGTGGAAATGTACTGGAGGAGTTGGTTTGAGGATGGGGTGGAGCTTGGTCAATGTGATGAGGCCATCTGTCTCTGCTAATTGGTGCTTATCTAAGTTAGCCTCCTACCTTCCCACAAAGACTGGGAAACAAGGACCTTATCTTTCTTGACAAATTACATTTCAAAGGAATGGTTTCCAGGTTATTGAAAAAGACATTCCTGGGTTGTAAAACTGGCCAGAGACTGGGAGATTTGCATCTTAAAGGAGGAATGCTCTAAGTAAGAGTGGTTAGGGGCCTACAGTTAGGAAGAAATCTGAAGTTTAATCAAGCTGAGGGAAACTTTAAGATCCTCTAAGTGGATTCTACTGATGTTAGAATTTCTGGCCATGGTGATTATAAAAAGCAGATCAAATTTAAACCAGTTTTTAAAATTTTTCTTTAAAAGACAATTTAACAGTCAATACACACCCTTATTGCCCGCACTTCAGGGCAGGCTACTCTCACTGCCCTCCAGATGCTATGCTACTGAAGGTGAGATTAATTTTATGCACTTGTCAATATGAATTTTAAATCTAATATTCTCAAAGATACATATGAAGTCATGGCACATTCACTAAAATGAACAAGAAATTACAAAACAAAGTAGGTAGAAGTGAAACAAAAATAGGTCTACAGGCTGGGTGCGGTGGCTCATGCCTAAGATCCCAGCACTTTGGGAGGTTGAAGCAGGCAGATCAATCACCTGAGGTCAAGAGTTCGAAACCAGCCTGGCCAAAATAGTGAAACCCCGTCTCTACTAAAAATACAACAACAACAACAAAAATTAGCTGGGCGTGGTGGCGAATGCCTGTAATTCCAGCTACTCGGAGGCTGAGGCAGGAGAATCGATTGAACCTGGAAGGCAGAGGTTGCAGTGAGCCAAGATCAGGCCACTGCACTCCAGCCTGGGTGACAGAGTGAGACTCCACATCAAAAACAAACAAACAAAAAGAAATAGGTGTATAGTACATGAAAAGAAGCAGTTAGATGTATTGCAAATGAAAATGATGGCCAGGAGCGATGGCTCACAACTGTAATCCCAACACTTTGGGAGGACGAGGCGGGCGGATCACGAGGTCAGGAGATTGAGACCATCCTCGCTAACATGGTGAAACCCCGTCTCTACTAAAAATACAAAAAAAATTAGCCAGGTGTAGTGGCGGGCGCCTGTAGTCCCAGCTACTCAGGAGGCGGAGGCAGGAGAATGGCGTGAACCAGGGAGGCGGAGCTTGCAGTGAGCCAAGATCGCGCCACTGCACTCCAGCCTGGGCGACAGAGCGAGACTCCGTCTCAAAGAAAAAGAAAAAAAGCAAATGAAAATGATATTTCCTGGAATAAGTATTCCATCAGGCTCAATTCTAGAGAATTAATGAATTGAAGAGTAGTACTATTACTGAGACTCAGAAAACAATACCCCAAAATGAAGGTATCAGAAGAAGCCTCAGAAGCAAAAGCTTTTCTTTAACCTTCTCCTGCCCTCCTGTCTCTCAGTCCCATTCTCTCCCAAGATTAGCCACAGAAACTAGAATCCCTCTTCCCCAAGGTGGGCCATAGAAACCAGACTCCCTTGTCCCCAAAGCCAGCCATAAAACCTAAAAAATGTTACTCTAACTTTCCCTCCACCTTTCTGTGTAAAAACCAGCCCCGAAGAAATTATCTGACCTACATTGTTTGACTGTAGGTCATAAGATCCCATTCCAGAGAGGGTCTTTTCCCATACCCAGAAGAAGGAGTACTGCACAGAGAGGACAAGAAGAATCGAAATAGGCTATGCAGGGTTTCTTCACTCAGTCTATTAGTATTAGTTCAAACCGTTTTTTTGTCCAGTTATATTTCTACACAGCTGTCCATACTTCATTGAACCTAATGGACAGTTTCCCCTGAAGTTGTCTTCATTCTGAAAGCTCCCATGTACATGTTAATAAAACATGTAAGCCTTTTCTCAGATTAATCTGTCTTTTGTGGGTTAATTTTTCAGTGAAACTTCAAAGGGTAAAAGGGAGGTTTCCTCTTGGCTTCCACACTGTGATAAAACTAGATACTCAGCCCAAAGTGATAGAATAGTTAAGTTATTTGAAAGGTAGCTTGTGATACTCCAACAAATACCTAATGGGAATTCTTGAATGTAAGAATGGAGGAAATAGTAGAAAAGTAATCGTTAAATGGCAAATAAGCAACATTTTTTCCAAATTAATGACACACATTATCAGATTAAAAGTTTACTGTAAGTTTTTGCAGGATCAATAAAATTAAATTTACATCTAAACATGTTGTATTGAAACCTAAGAACATCAAATACACAAACAAAAATGCTTAGAAAGTTTGACCACAGTGAATTCAAATTACCGCCTTCAACAAAAAAACAATTACAATCAACACATACCTCATTAAAAACAAAAAGAAATATCTGAAAGTGGTGAGGGATAATAGTTGTGAAACTAAGATATTGTAACTTGTTGAGTTATAAGTTATGTGTCTAGGTAAAATAGATATATTTTTAGTCACAGCATGTCTAAGAGAGTTAACTCAAAAAAAGTGAAACCAGGAAATAGGAAACAATGTTGAGTGCATAACTGATAAAATATTTTTAAAGTTAAATATAAATTAGTGATATTTTAATTTTTTAAGTATACCTAAGATTCAGAATACAACTGCAAAAATATTTCTGTTCTTGTACATTGTGAGAATATAAAGTGATTTAAAATATATCATCAAATTTTAAAATTAAGCAGTCATATTTCAAGAGGTAACCAAAAATTAGAAATACAATTTATAGCTCCCAGAGCAGCATGGGAAAATCAGGACGAAGGGAGATAAGGAAATGACAAAATTATATCAAGCTATAAGAAGGCAACAGAAGTCCATATATTATTAATTAATCACAAGATAGGTGAGCAATAAATTCACTATTAAAAGAGTGATACAGATTATTAGATTAGCAATCCAGTTGCATTTTACTTTGTTCAAAAAAATCCAGGATTATTTATATTGAAACTACAGGAAAGTTCAGTATGATTGCTAGGTCAAAATAAACAATTAATATTTTTTCTGTATACCAGTAAAGATCTAACTAGGAAATACAGTTTTAGAATACTGTTCATAGAATTTTACATTTCTTAAAAGTAAATCTAGGAAAATATGCAAGATCACATGAAAAAGTTATGAAATATTTAGAAGCATAGGACAGCATTCCAATAAATGGAAATTACAATGTGCTTATGAACAGAAAGACTCAATATCTTGAAGATGTTAATCTGCCTCAATTAATCTATAAATCCAGTGCAATTCAAATTAAAAAAAAAAAAAACAGGAATTTTCATGAATAGAACAAGCTGACCCAAGAAAGCATTGCCATGTACAAAAGACCAAGAGCAGCTAAAGTAATTTTGAAAAACAACCAAATATAACTTTTTTTCCTGAAAAGCATCAAAATATGCTATTAAAATGTCACTGTAATTAAAACAATTTTACTTAGACAAATATACTGAAGGAACAGAAAAGTGAGACTGAAAATAAACCCTCACATGCATGGAAAGTGAAGTATGAATGAGATAGCATTACCAATCAGTGTGGAAGTAGTGGTTTACTCAAAACAATATTGCCAAGGTAATTGGCTAAACAGTAATGTACCAAATAGAAAAAAGCATTAGAATAGATAAATAGATTCTAATCCTGTTGTTAACCTGTGTGAAGACACACATGCACATGTATGCACAAAATTTATAACTGATTAAAAGCTTTGAAAAACATTGAAAATTTTAGGAAAAAAGGATAACATGTTTATGATTTTAAAAGAAAATTCTTCAATAGCAAGCATCATTTTTTCAGACTTCATACCACCAAAATAAATGTGAATTAAGAGTTACGAGAAGCTAAAAATGGCAAGAAGGTTTTTAACCAACAAAGGAAGAGCATCCAGAATAAATATAGAACACTCTCCAATTATAAACATATAGACATGGCCCCAAATAAGAACATTTGGAAAATGGACAACAGTAAAGCAAATTGGCAATCCATGTAAGCAAAACATAATTGATCAAGAAATACCTATCACGAAGGCCCGCGGCGGGTGTTGACGCGATGTGATTTCTGCCCAGTGCTCTGAATGTCAAAGTGAAGAAATTCAATGAAGCGCGGGTAAACGGCGGGAGTAACTATGACTCTCTTAAGGTAGCCAAATGCCTTGTCATCTAATTAGTGACACGCATGAATGGATGAACGAGATGCCCACTGTCCCTACCTACTATCCAGCGAAACCACAGCCGAGGGAACAGGCTTGGCGGAATCAGCGGGGAAAGAAGACTCTGTTGAGCTTGACTCTAGTCTGGCACGGTGAAGAGACATGAGAGGTGTAGAATAAGTGGGAGGCCCCAGCGCATCCCCGTCCCGGCGAGGGGGTGGGGCGGGGTCCGCCGGCTTTGTGGGCCGCCGGTGAAATACCACTACTCTGATTGTAAAGACCATCGAAGCTAGGAAGAAACTGCATCAATTAACGAGCAAAATAACCAACTAACATCATAATGACAGGATCAGATTCACACATAACAATATTAACTTTAAATGTAAATGGGCTAAATGCTCCAATTAAAAGACACAGACTGGCAAACTGGATAAGGAGGCAGGACCCATCAGTAGGCTGTATTCAGGAAACCCATCTCACGTGCAGAGACAGGCATAGACTCAAAATAAAGGGATGGAGGAAGATCTATCAAGCAAATGGAAAACAAAAAAAGGCAGGGGTTGCAATCCTAGTCTCTGACAAAATAGACTTTAAACCAACAAAGATCAAAAGAGACAAAGAAGGCCATTACATAATGGTAAAGGGATCAATTCAACAAGAAGAGCTAACTATCCTAAATATATATGCACCCAACACAGAAGCACCCAGATTCATAAAGCAAGTCCTGAGTGACCTACAAAGAGACTTAAACTCCCACACAATAATAATGGGAGATTTTAACACCGCACTGTCAACATTAGACATATCAAAGAGACAGAAAGTTAAAAAGGACACCCAGGAATTGAACTCAGCTCTGCACCAAGTGGACCTAATAGACATCTATAGAACTCTCCACCCCAAATCAACAGAATATACATTTTTTTCAGCACCACACCACACCTAATCCAAAATTGACCACATAATTGGAAGTAAAGCTCTCCTCAGCAAATGTAAAAGAAAAGAAATTATAACAAACTGTCTCTCAGACCACAGTGCAATCAAACTAGAACTCAGGATTAAGAAACTCACTCAAAACCACTCAACTACATGGAAACTGAACAACCTGCACCTGAATGACCATTGGGTACATAATTAAATGAAGGCAGAAATAAAGAAGTTCTTTGAAACCAACGAGAACAAAGACACAACATACCAGAATCTCTGGGACACATTCAAAGCAGTGTGTAGACGGAAATTTATAGCACTAAATGCCCCCAAGAGAAAGCAGGAAAGATCCAAAATGGACACCCTAACATCACAATTAAAAGAACTAGAAAAGCAAGAGCAAACACATTCAAAAGCTAGCAGAAGGCTAGAAATAACTAAAATCAGAGTAGAACTGAAGGAAATAGAGACACAAAAAACCCTTCAAAAAATTAATGAATCCAGGAGCTGGTTTTTTGAAAAGATCAACAAAATTGATAGACCACTAGCAAGACTAATAAAGAAGAAAAGAGAGAAGAATCAAATAGATGCAATAAAAAATGAAAAAGGGGATATCACCACTGATCCCACAGAAATACAATCTACCATCAGAGAATACTACTAACACCTCTATGCAAATAAACTAGAAAATCTAGAAGAAATGGATAAATTCCTCGACAAATACACCCTCCCAAGACTAAACTAGGAAGAAGTTGAATCTCTGAATAGACCAATAACAAGTTCTGAAATTGTGGCAATAATCAATAGCTAACCAACCAAAAAGAGTCCAGGACCTGATGGATTCACAGCTGAATTCTACCAGAGGTACAAGGAGGAACTGTACCATTCCTTCTGAAACTATTCCAATAGACAGAAAAAGAGGGAATCCTCCCTAACACATTTTATGAAGCCAGCATTGTCCTGATACCAAAGCCTGGCAGAGACATAACCAAAAAAGAGAATTTCAGACCAATATCCTTGATGAACATTAACGCAAAAATCCTCAATAAAATACTGGCAAACCAAATCCAGCAGCACATCAAAAAGCTTAGACACCATGATCAAGTGGGCTTCGTCCCTGGGATGCAAGGCTGGTTCAACATACACAAATCAATCAATGTAATCCAGCATATAAACAGAACCAAAGACAAAAACCACACGATTATCTCAATAGATGCAGAAAAGGCCTTTGACAAAATTCAACAACCCTTCATGATAAAAACTCTCCATAAATTAGGTATTGATGGGACATATCTCAAAATAATAAGAGCCATCTATGACAAACCCACAGCCAATATCATACTGAATGGGCAAAAACTGGAAGCATTCCCTCTGAAAACTGGCACAAGACAGGGATGCCCTCTCTCACCACTCCTATTCAACATAGTGCTGGAAGTTCTGGCCAGGGCAATCAGGCAGGAGAAGGAAATAAAGGGTATTCAATTAGGAAAAGAGGAAGTCAAATTGTCCCTGTTTGCAGATGACATGATTGTATATCTAGAAAACCCCATTGTCTCAGCCCAAAATCTCCTTAAGCTGATTAGCAACTTCAGCAAAGTCTCAGGATACAAAATCAATGTACAAAAATCACAAGCATTCTTGTACACCAATAACAGACAAACAGAGAGCCAAATGATGAGTGAACTCCCGTTCGCAATTGCTTCAAAGAGAATAAAATACCTAGGAATCCAACTTACAAGGGATGTGAAGGACCTCTTCAAGGAGAACTACAAACCACTGCTCAATGAAATAAAAGAGGATACAAACAAATGGAAGAACATTCCATGCTCATGGGTTGGAAGAATCAATATCGTGAAAATGGCCATACTGCCCAAGGTAATTTATAGATTCAATGCCATCCCCATCAAGCTACCAATGACTTTCTTCACAGAATTGGAAAAAACTACTTTAAAGTTCATATGGAACCAAAAAAGAGCCCGCATCGCCAAGTCAATCCTAAGCCAAAAGAACAAAGCTGGAGGCATCACGCTACCTGATTTCAAACTATACTACAAGGCTACAGTAACCAAAACAGCATGATACTGGTACCACAACAGAGACATAGATCAATGGAACAGAACAGAGTCCTCAGAAATGATGCCACATATCTACAACTATCTGATCTTGGACAAACCTGACAAAAATAAGAAATGGGGAAAGGATTCCCTATTTAATAAATGGTGCTGGGAAAACTGGCTAGCCATATGTAGAAAGCTGAAACTGGATCCCTTCCTTACACCTTATACAAAAATTAATTCAAGATGGATTAAAGACTTAAATGTTAGACCTAAAACCATTAAAATCCTACAAGAAAACCTAGGCAATACCATTCAGGACATAGGCGTGGGCAAGGACTTCATGTCTAAAACACCAAAAGCAATGGCAACAAAAGCCAAAATTGACAAATGGGATCTAATTAAACTAAAGAGCTTCTGCACAGCAAAAGAAACTACCATCAGAGTGAACAGGCAACCTACAGAATGGGAGAAAACTTCTGCAACCTACTCATCTGACAAAGGGCTAATATCCAGAATCTACAATGAACTCAAACAAATTTACAAGAAAAAAACAAACAACCCCATCAAAAAGTGGGCAAAGGACATGAACAGACACTTCTCAAAAGAAGACATGCAGCCAAAAAACACATGAAGAAATGCTCATCATCACTGGCCATCAGAGAAGTGCAAATCAAAACCACAGTGAGATACCATCTCACACCAGTTAGAATGGACATCATTAAAAAGTCAGGAAACAACAGGTGCTGGAGAGGATGTAGGGAAATAGGAACACTTTTACACTGTTGGTGGGACTGTAAACTAGTTCAACCATTGTGGAAGTCAGTGTGGCGATGCCTCAGGGATCTAGAACTAGAAATACCATTTGACCCAGCCATCCCATTACTGGGTATATACCCAAAGGACTATAAATCGTGCTGCTATAAAGACACATGAACACGTATGTTTATTGCGGCACTATTCACAATAGCAAAGAGTTGGAACCAACCCAAGTGTCCAACAACAATAGACTGGATTAAGAAAATGTGGCACATATACACCATGGAATACTATGCAGCCATAAAAAATGATGAGTTCATGTCCTTTGTACGGACATGGATGAAACTGGAAAACATCATTCTCAGTAAACTATCGCAAGGACAAAAAACCAAACACCGCATGTTCTCACTCATAGGTGGGAATTGAACAATGAGAACTCATGGACACAGGAAGGGGAACATCACACTCCGGGGACTGTCGTGGGGTTGGGGGAGGGGGGAGGGACAGCATTAGGAGATATACCTAATGCTAAATGACGAGTTAATGGGTGCAGGAAATCAACATGGCACATGGATACATATGTAACAAACCTGCACATTGTGCACATGTACCCTAAAACCTAAAGTATAATAATAATAAAAAAAAAGCTCCAGTGCCCAGACCTTCCTCCCCACCATAAAGCCATGCAGTTCCTGATTTAATTAGTCTTGGGCAGCACCAAAGCATCTATTTTTCAAAGCTCACAGAATTAAGCATCTTAGAATGGCACATAATGTCATTCTATGGAAAGGTTGCGGCTGTGTTTCCAGCCATTTCTTACCACT
This sequence comes from Symphalangus syndactylus, assembly GCF_028878055.3. Classification (NCBI taxonomy): domain Eukaryota; kingdom Metazoa; phylum Chordata; class Mammalia; order Primates; family Hylobatidae; genus Symphalangus; species Symphalangus syndactylus. The sequence continues at coordinate 74,055,534 of NC_072435.2, forward strand.
TTTTCAAAGTGAACTCTGAATTTTAGGCTGTTCTTTGAAAATGTAACAATATTTCACAACTCTGTTTTTACCTATGATTTTTCTTTCCGTTGTTACCTGGAGTTCTCCCACTTATCCTTCAAAATTCTATCCAGTCATTCACTGAGGAAGCCTTCTCTGTCTACTCTAAGGCAGAGGTAGGTGCTCTATCCACAGGAGGGGAAGAAGCAGCCCACATACAGGTAAACATGGAGAGATTCAGTCCTGCAGCACAGTGAGCCACTACAAAAAAAATTGGAGGTGATAGAAGATTTTGACATTTCAAAGGTAGAATCATCACTTAGTAGTGCCCTTAGTATACTGTTTGGTATATGTTCTTTTACATTTCTTTCTCCCACAGCATACTGGAAGCCCTTTGAAGGCAAGGATTTTATCATGTTGATCTTTTTGTATCTTAGCACTTAGTCCAATGTCAGGAAGTTTGTGGGTACTCAGCCAAGGTTTTTAAAAATAAATATAACAAATAACCATTAATCCAGCATATGATAAATGCCAAATGTATGGTACAGAATGAAATACGGTAGGAATTCGAAGGAGAGCAAGATTTCTGGGCAAAGCCTCCATTGCATCACAGTACAAGGGGAAGCTTTGGGTTCACTTAGAATGGGGTGCCATTTGCTAGGTGGGTGAGTATAAACAAATTACTTAATCTTTCTAAGGCTTCATTTTCCCAAGTGTTGTGAGGATAGCCATCCTGATTTCACAGGTTGTCTGGAAAGTGTGTAATGGGCCTGGCAGATACGGGTGGTCAGTGAATGTTGGCTCCTGTCACTCTTATTTATTGTTTATTCCAACGTAATTTAGACTTTCTCTCCAAGCTACATGCTCCTTGGAGGCAGATACAATATCTTACTTACAAGTGCTATTTCATAGTATAGAGCAATACTTACCACAAAGCAAGTGCTCAATAGTTTTTGAAATAAAGAGAAATTTTATAAGGTTGAAGGTTGAGTTGAATTTTATTTTATTTATTTATTTTTTTGAGATGGGGTCTCACTCTGTTGCCTGGGCTGGAGTTCAGTGGCGTGATCTCGGCTGACTGCAACCTCCGCCTCCTGGGTTCAAGCGATTCTCCTGCCTCAACCTCCCAAGTAGTTGGGATTACAGGCACCCGCCACTATGCCCGGCTAATTTTTTGTATTTTTAGTAAAGACGGGGTTTCACCATGTTGGCCAGGCTGGTCTCAAATTCCTGACCTCATGATTCGCCTGCCTTGGCCTCCCAAAGTATTGGGATTACAGGCGTAGGTTGCATTTCACACACCCGGCCTAGGTTGCATTTTAATATACAAAAATGCAGCAAGATGGTGAGAGGGAGTAATACTGACAATGAAAGTGAAAAAATAAATTCAGTGTGGAGAGTAAAATGATCGAGGTGGAGGTCCCAAAGGAGAAGTCAACTCAGTGAAGGAGATGATTCAAGTAAGAGATTTGGTGAAATAGTGTTCAGAAAAGGGTAAGTCCTTGTTGTGAAACAATCAAAATACAAGGATTTGAGCTATTATTCATTATATAACAGGGAGCCATAGAAGCATTTCAAGCAGAAATATAACATGCTCTTTAGCTCAAAGTCCAAGATAATTTCTAAGATGTGTGTAGGGTGAAAGGGAGGTAAAACACATTTTAAGCCTTGAGAACACTTGCAAGAAATATCATTGGTATTAATTATTTATGTTTTATAGTCCTGACATAAAGTGACCTCAAAAGAAATAAACATGAAGCATTGGACAATTAATATTACATGATAGATTTATAGGCTATGATAGGGAAAGACATAAGGAGCATGCAAAATAAGAAAATTGAAAAATAAGCTTGAGAACTGAGAGGGAATATAAATTCAGCATTAGACAAGTGGTGGTTGCATATCCAAATAAATGACCAGTAGGCATTTGGGGAGGTGGGACTGGATGGACTCTGTAATTACACAATTATCACCTAGTTAATAAGTTACAAGATCAGAGTAGATGAGGATGCTGATTCAAAATGAAAAAGACAATGGGAGCAGGCCAAAGTTTGTCTCAGGAGGACAAACCAATAGATGTTAGGAACCAAAGAAAAAACATACAACCTTTGTATGTTTTGCAGAATTCTGATCTTTGTTTTGTTTTGTTTTGTAACTAGAAACAATGCTTCAGGGAAAAGCTGAGTCCCATCTTTGGATCCATTTAAGGCAATCATTTTAGGAAGATAATTTGATAAATGATTTCCCGTCATGTATATTTAAAGCTAGAACATAGAATTCTGCCGTGATGATCCATGATTTACTTCCCAAAAACCACATAATGACTTTTTAATATTCATATGGGTAAAAGTTAATAATGACTTAATAATGATGTTCTTTAAGTTTATCTCCCATAAAATAATTATAATTACGTACAAATTTTACCATATACTTTACAGATAATTCATAGTAAATTTCCTTTTATATAAATGAAATAGCAGTATTATCATTTTAATCTGAAATAATTATGAATTATTCAAAAGGTACCATTTTCAACATTCTTCCATCAGTGCCTTTGATCTGGATGAACTGATGGGTATTCTATCCTTTACAAATTAATCTCCAGTTACAAGTTCCTCCTTGGGATGTGGGTGCTGATAATTTTAATAAGGAACCATGGAATGGGTTATTTCATTACTACTTGGATGTAGTAGACTTTCATGGACTTTCAAATGTAGGGCTTTTTAAAATAAAATTCAAAGTAGCCAAGAACAACTGGATATGTTACTTAAAAGTACGTTACTCAAATGAAAATATCTTTTCTGTGCACACGTTCATGTCAGCTTGAAAATTAAATGCCTAGATATTTCCTACTGGAATCAATACTCTATCATTTCTTTTTCTCTTTTCAAAAAGATTACATCCTTTAAAAATGAAATACTACTAAAACCTCCTGTGTGATATTGGAGTGTTTTTTATAAAAACAAACAAAAAAAGGCAATTGAAAATTTCAAGCTTACAAACATAGGCTACATAACACAGAATTGGTCCTGAAGTTTCTTAAATTTATAAAAAATGGTAAAGAGAGAAAGAGAGAAAATTTTCTCTGAATTGGACAGTGTGTGCAATCCCAGTTGCATGGAAAATTGTCTTAGACTGGAAGCTGCTTTGACAAACACAAAAGACTCCTGCTTAAACATCAAGAGACTCTGCCAATCTACCCATAGTACTGCAGTTAGCTGACAGACAGATATTAAACAAAGTTCCTTCAATCTGTGACTTCCCGTTGATATGCTTCATAAACACCTTTCTTCCTAAAACAATGGGCAAAGAAAAATCTGGAAGCCTTCTTTGCAATTCATACATGATAATGTTGACAGTCCTAATCCTAGCTCCTCCTTAAGGGTGTTTGTCCATCAACTATCAAACTGTAAAATACAGTTTCCATCACAAAATTTCTGCTTCCACACATGCAAGTCACTGGTGAATCAGTAAACAAGAAAATCTCCTAGATTTTGAGAGAAATAGTAGAAACATGAATAAAAGCCTTATGTAGCAAGATCCCATTTGAAAAATGTTTAGGAACTAGGGCGAAACTAATCCTCATTAATGATTTTAATTAGGTCTCTAACCATCAATTTATTTTCATTGCTGTTAAGTGAACAGATAGATGCCCAGAGGCAGAGACTGTTGTAAGCACTCTGGCTATGAGATTTGTGAGAGATGCCCATAAACCCTGCTCTGTGCTGGTACCTTCCACTTCCCTTCACTGATGGTCCTCTCAGGAATGTCCAACTTACTCAGTGTTTAATGGGCCTCTACTCTGAAAGTGGTCACAGGGGATTCAAGGAGCCATCTTCCTCACATCTTACCTGGAGAAAGTAATGTTCTATAACAGATTCTACTTTCATCCAAGCACAAAGGAAAAATGATTTCCCATACTTCAACATGAAAGCCATCTAGATGGGGGATGGTGGCAGTGAGCAAGAAAGATGCACTCCCTCCCTCCTGGCGTGACATCAGGGTAGGAGCCCACCAAGCTGGGGCCCTTAAGAGGAGCCCTCATTGTCACTTGCCTCCCACACATTACTAGTTTTTTTTACATATGCAAAGCCGGTATCTTTCTTTTTTTTTTCCCAAGAAATAAAGGTCAACTATGTTGGAGAGAATATCAGCGTTCTTAGGTAGCTGCTTTTTAATAAAAGAAAAATAATTTTGTATATATTTCTTTTATTTGTCTTAAAATTTTTACTTCTGCATCTCAGAGATGCTTGACTTCTGAGCAAGGCTAAAAAGCTACTAGGGCTGAACCAGTTAAAGAGTAGAATATGTATGAGCATTTTTGTTTTCTCTGTTTTACATTACTGATCTAATTCACAAACACCCCAAACTTACAATAGACAAAAAATAGCAATAGGAGAAATATTTTATAGGAAATCCTTTGCAATACATTCTATAAAATCCCCTAACTGGTAAAAGACTAGCTGGTCTTTAAAAAAATTGGGGGGGGAGCAGCGGTAGGGATCAGAATTGGGAAAATAAAATATCTCCATAGAATCAAAGGCAACTGTCCTGTATTCCATAACTATGTAAAGCAGGATTAAAAGCAGACTGCAGTTGAATTTGAAATTATTGAACCATATTCTTAAGATACCACTACTGAATATTTATCAAATGTTTTGTCTCTAAAGGGTACATTGACTTTTTTCCTGAAAAATTCAGGTAGTCTCATCACCAAGCAGATTAAAATGACAAGCTAGCAAAGGCAAGCCTATTCTTTCTCCCTTCGTTGGCTAAGCAACATCCTAAGTGAATGCTGACTCTCAAAGTAGTCACTTTCTCCTTAGTCTTAGAACTTTGTAACCTGAACTTTTCCTGACACCATAAGGACTACAAGGGCACTGCTTTATACAGTTACCAATGCCTTCCTAATTGCTCGTGTAGAATCTAACCTTAAAATAACCAAACCTTTGGGGATCACAGCATATTTGAGATCCCCCTAAAAAGTGAAGGTGAAGTGAAGAATCAAGGAAAGTTGAGAGGGACAGCCCTTCCTACCCAATCTCTTTTACACAGCTCAAGAAAGGTTGTTAGTACTGTGAACCAAGGACTTGCGATTTTATTGGCCGTTATGCTTATAGGATGAGTTTTGCGTACAAAGGGGTAAAAATCCAAGGGTATATAGGGATGCTCTCTCTTCTCTGGAGCAATTTTTAAAAGGAAGTTGGGGAAATAAAATGAGGATAGAGAGAATTGTTTTCCCTTATAGAAGGCTAGTTATTTTATTGTCTATCTTCTCTCTCCCTTTGTTTCTCTTTCTCTCTCATCTCTTTCATTCCCATAATACCTTCAAAATAGAATGGATCCTGAAGGTTTTCTCAAGGCCTTTGAGGAGGAATGCTCTGTCTAGTTTTCCTCTACCCCATCCCACACAATTTTTTTTTAATTTTTTTTTTATAAGAAGAAAAACAAGGCCGGGCGCGGTGGCTCACGCTTGTAATCCCAGCACTTTGGGAGGCCGAGGCGGGCGGATCAGGAGGTCAGGAGATCGAGACCACGGTGAAACCCCGTCTCTACTAAAAAATACAAAAAATTAGCCGGGCGCGGTGGCGGGCGCCTGTAGTCCCAGCTACTCGGAGGCTGAGGCAGGAGAATGGCGTGAACCCGGGAGGCGGAGCTTGCAGTGAGCCGAGATTGCGCCACTGCACTCCAGCCCGGGCGACAGAGCGAGACTCTGTCTCAAAAAAAAAAAAAAAAAAAAAAAAAAAAAAGAAGAAAAACAAGTTCTCTTGGGGAAGACCACTTCCTTATGGAACTGCCTTGAGAATTGAATACAAAGGCACAGCATGGAATAAAAACCATTCTGTGCACATAGTTTTCCCCATGATTATTTTTCTATTGGGAAGCTTATGTAGGTATCTGGTTAATTTACAACAAGTCTAAATAGTATGACTTCATTTAAATTTAAATTTAGAACAAGTCTAAATAGTATGACTTCCTCATGATGATATTTGTACCAACAGCCTAGGCCTGGACTCAGGCTTGGTGCTCTACCCCACTGTGGCCAAACTGATACCCAAGGTGCAAGACAGAGTCCACCTTATTATTTCCCCAGCTTTTCTAAAATAGAAGAGTCTTTCACCATGGCCACCACAGCTGTGAATGTGCTGGGTCACACCTGAAGCCAGCACATATCACAGACCAAGGCCCACAGTGTATTACTGGTTATCACTGTTATTCAGGGTCCAGGGGCTCTTTAGTCAGTCAGTCATGAATCTGCCAGGTCTTCGCTGTGACAGGGCAGCACTGAGTTCAACGTGAAGTCCCCCAGTTGCTGCACTCTCCCTCTCCCAAATGCACATATTTCTCCATGCCACCTGGCTGCTGCAAGGGTGTGAGGGCAAGGGATGGAAAAAGCACTCTCAGCTGCTGTCTCAGTATGTCATATGCCCCCGGTCCAGTGGCCCTGCACCCAGCTCAGCTCTAGGACTTGCCTAGGAGTTGCAGTCCTTGTGGCCTAAGCCTGCAAAAAAAAATGTTCACCTACAGTCCCAGAGCACTCCAGCTTTCAGGCCAGGTATTGCCTTCTTCTCTATAGCTATAAAAGTCCTAGATGGCATCTTCTTTCAATGGAAGACTATTTTGCCTCTATTAAAAATGTGTTGTTTAGTGTAGACATCTTCATCAATTCTCTTAGCTAGATCTTCTGGTTAACTTGCTGAAGCTTCTCTATCAGCACTTTCTGCTTCACCCTGCACTTTGATGTTATGAAGATGGCTTCCTTCTTAAACCTCTTGAACCAATCTCTGCTAGCTTTGAACTTATTTTATGCAGCTTCCTAACCTCTCTCAGCCTTTATAGAATGGAAGAGAGTTAGGGCCTTGCTCTGAATTAGGCTTTACCTTAAAGGAATATTGTGGCTAGTGATCTTCTATCCAGTCCAATAAAACTTTCTCTAGATAAGTGAAATGTCTGCTTCACTTTCTTA